>NW_028242519.1:0-600000 GCF_964263255.1 Lissotriton vulgaris | reverse complement strand
AGGCTTGACACTTAACATAATGATATGCTAACAGAGGGTGTGGAATCGTCTTAGTTGGTAAATTATGTGACTACAATACTCACAATATTCCTACACTTGTCTCTGCAACATTTCCGAGAATGTGAGCTTTATCCAAAAATCTTATAATACTACCCCACAATACTTTGAGATGCAGGTCGACGCACATGTCATAGCTCAAGTCTAGATACAGAGATACACCTCAGCTCTCAATTCATCACATAGGTGGTAGGGCCTCACAACCACCGGAAATGTGTCTCCCACCATGCAACGCTGCATAGTTAGATTATAGTAGTTTTTAATATGATAACTCACTACTCAATCACTGGACAAGTGAAGCACGTCATAAAGCCAACAATAAAGCAAAACAAATCAAATGAACAATGGACACATACAGAGGCAGCAAATACTACAAATTAAAAATGTAAGCACATAGCCCCAAATACACGGGTCTTACTGGTCTCATATAATGCTGGGTGATCATTAACAAAATGTTAGTTTTTTTGAGACTGTAGAAACCTGTCCAGCTATGCAAAATTATAAAGCATATGAGTCTCTTAATTAGGAACCGCAGAAAACAACAAGCATAGCCCAAGCCAATAGATCTGGCCTTGGTAAGCTGGCATGGAGTTTCCCTTTTTAATGCAGCATAAGTGGCAAATATAAAAAGAAGAAAAAATATCACCATCTAAATATGGTGGCCATGTGCCCGCTATCAATAAACATTTTAAATTAAAAAAATAACAACTGCATACCATTTTATTAGAAGATCACAAGTGCTTTCAAGCAGGCAGGCTCAATTAGAATTGACAGAAAATCCTACTTTAATGCACATCACAGGAAAATATGCTTCTTATTGGTGCAAATAAGATTTACTCTTGCCTTTAAATTACTGCAACCATAAAGTATAGTTTAAATACACAAAGGCATTTAAAAAAATAAAAGAAGGCTAAAGAATGAGTAGAAAAAATATTGGCAGCGTAAAGTATAGGCCCACCAACCTTGGCACTGAAATACACTTCTTTTAAGTAGATATGCATGTGTGATCATGAACAATGCTGCCACCAGTAGTGAACGGATGAAGTAGGATAACACACTGCCCAAAGTTTTAAGGGGTGTGAATAGAAGCAGAAAGTGAAGTACTGTTGAACATGTCATTGGCTGAATAGGGCTGACCAAAAATCACTGTATGGGTGTATAATCTGGGTGTATTTTTATTTACACCTTTTTTTAAGCTGACTCTATGCCAGTCCTAAAGGTGACAACAAATTATGCTTTCTCCCCCGCCCTAACAGACATAAAGTAATAGAGGTTGGCAAGCCAACAAATTAGAAGTGGAAGCGGAACAAAAGGTTATGACTGTGCATGAACTGAGCCCTGAAAATATTTGTCATGTAAACAGTGGAACAAAAAGCACGCACAAATATAAAAAAACTCTCTTAAAAATTCAAAAAGTGAGTTTCTTTAATATGTAGAAATGTTTCAGCATACTACATCAGATTAAATGACTACATTTAGAGGAGCTTATTAAAAGTAATCGTTTTGAAACATGAGAGTAGAAACAGTCATGCCCCTCCCCCACCCACATAACAATGCCAATAGTGAACAGAGGCAAGTCAGCTGTCATATACACCCTATACGTGATTATTAAATTAAGTGGAGTGACATTATAGTCCAGTAAATCAAACACAACGGGTTTTGTACAGAGCCCATCTTAATCCCACATATTTAAGGTGCTCTACAATGAATAAAAAATAGGTGCATAAACAAAAATATTTGCCTACTATCGCAAAATGTAGTTTAGTATGAAAGCTGGGATTGATTCCAGGTTTTTTTTAATTCACTTTCTGCAATTAAGCCACGAAATCAGTATCTTGTTCTCTGTCCTTTTTACATCACATTTGAATATTGTCTGCCGTATGTAGTCTTTGATGGACAGAGTCCAGACCTTAGGTTGTGTGGGATAATATGTCCCCACCCTGATAGACTACTGACTAGCAAATTTAGAGATGACCGATGTCCCAGTGGTCATCGCTGTATGTTGAATAGAACCAGCATGACGGTGGTTCCCTTCAAGGTATAAAAGATTTGGTGGCTGGCCACTGTTGGTTTTGACAGCTGTCCACCAAACTTTTTATATCTTTGTTTTTCAGCAACAAGCTATCAAAGTGGGAGTTTATTTAAGAAAGACAAAAAGCTAATGACCTCCACACCCAGGATGAATTCTTGCAGGGAGGGTGGGTCATTATTATTTGATCTGGTACTCACTACCAGGCTCTTCCTGTCACTGATGGACAGAAAAAAAGGACATCAGCTCTAAATAGGCCGGATAGTGTAATGTCCATCCCTCGATGGCCCCTACTCCATCGCACAGTCGGAGGATGCTTTCTGTCAACCGAGTCACATAGGGCTCCATCAACAGAAAGCTTAGGGTCCGCCCATCTCTAAATGAGGCGGGATGACCAAGAGTTTGGCGTACAGTGTGCTCTGTCACAGAGTACTCTGCCTATCAAAGTCTACATCAGGCCCTTTGTCTTTCATTCTTGGCGCATATGGTTAGAGTGTGTGTGGAAAGCAGAAGCAACATAAAAGCTTGGCTCGTTTTAGGTTAATGGGTCCAAGAGGACCTCGAGCTGAGCCTCAGCCAGGAATTTGCCTTGAGCCTGGCTCAAGCTTTCAGTGGCTCGCCCAGCTCTACAAAGTAATGGGTATGCAAAAAGTCTGAAACTTCCAATGGACCGAGGAACTTAACAAAGGAAAATACAGCAAACTCAATATTCAATATGTCTTCTGAATTCTATAGATTGAACTCAATAGAGATCAGATAACATTACCCACTAAACTCAAACTTGGAACCTAAGCACGAAATCTACCCGTCCATCCAAGTACCAAGGTCGTCATCCCCTTCTACTGAAAATGGCAAAATGATCCCCCCCCTTAAAGCCACGCAGTAATGACCACCATTCATTTGCACACTTCAGTCCATGTGCATGTGACTGAACAATTAGGCCATATCCTGAACGCCACTGTCCTAGTGGTTGTAGACAGATAAAAGGGAAAAGACAACGAACTACATGTTACTTTATTAAGAAAATGATAAATAATGTCCATTCAGAGACATAGAACAAGTTTTCATTTTAAACATTTGGTAGTACTATGTTGCACAACTCCTACCAGTAGAACACTATGTGCTGAAAGAAAGAATGACACTTGTAACCTAACCAGTTTTACTGTAAACTAGACCATTCCTGACACACAGCAGGTTTTACTTCCTTTCTTTTCACAAGCAGAGGCGCATGACCTTGCATTTTTTTTTTCAAACATGCATTGCGAATTTTCATTTTAAGATTCCTTGCAGAACACCAACTTTATCTGTGTTTACATTTTAACCTACTGATTCCTGAGGGTCTAGAGCAGTTTGACGGGTTAAAAGCAGACTAATAATAAAAACATTACTGATAATGGAAACGCCTCATGAAAAAAGTTAGAAGTACATTTTTGACGAGGAAAACACTGGAAGCAATAATGTAATCTGCTACTAGATTTCAAAAGTAGTCAATTGAGTTCAGGCGAACTAGGGTGAACATAATACTAAGCACCGATATAAATGGGAAAATGATGTTCTTTTGGAGCAGTGAAAGCTACTAGGCATAGGCACTGTAGTCCTAGCTTGTGGGCAAACACATGCAATTTGTCGTATTCTTTCTTACTGAGCCAAATCGACGTCTACAGAAGGAAGTATCACACACACTCTGCTTGCCTTAGGCTTGCTGATCACTGCCAACACAGTATCGTGCATGGAGCTGTCTAGACTGTTATTAATATGGGCCTGATTCACCAGCACTGTGGAATTAAATGATTTCTTGATGGAATCATAATCAGCCTATCAGCTCAATTAGCATGATAACAACGTGACAGAAAGGAAACAGATGTGCCAGTGCAGCACCACATAAGCAGAGGGTTTATTAACAAAAGAAAATGTGTCCTCATCTTTGTTGAAGCCAGAAAATCGCATCTGACTCGTGGTTAGGAAACCACATTTTATTGTCTCTGTTTCTGACACTTTTTCTCATAAAGAGAAAAAACAGGTAACAATGCTGAATAATTGTAGGTAAATCAATTTTTGAAGAATAACAAGCACCAACCTGACTGACTAGTGAAATAAACTATCACTGTGCGAGAAAGGCCTAACATCTTTCTAGTGGAAACTGCAGTTGACTTGTATAAATGGCATTGACCAAATCCAGACGTAGTATAAGAGCATTTGGACACTTTACTAATTTTTAAGAGCACATAAAATAATGAGCATTGCACTGGTTATTAAAAATACCAACAGAAACCACTACCCACCATTATACTGCAATAGTTCATTCTAAGATACAACTCAAATCAACTAGAATTTGTTCCATAGCCTTCAGAAGACTTCGGAAAATGCCCATGCCAGAAATTAGACCCAGTAAAAGCTGTCCGACTCCAATCAACTGGAATACCAACCAAGGTGTATAGATTCATGGGAAGATGAATATAAACTCTGTGGTCCAGGGGCACCAACCCAGTTACCATTTTCACGCTTCATTAGATCCAAGTTGCTATACAGTTGGCTGTAGTTGAGAAATACCCATTGGCTGTCATTTGCTTCTCATTGAATATTTCGTAATCTTGGAAGGAGGAATACCCATGCACAACTGATAATGGGAGAATGGATCACACACTTAGCATAGTTCATACATGGAACAAAATATAGTTGGTATTGTTGAATGCCTATTACAATGGTGCGTGTGTAACATGTAGGCCACATGTTCAAATAAACCTGTCATTGTTTTGGAGGATTAAAAATTGAGTACCAAAGAATGGCGTGATTACACCTACCAGGACAAGAGACAACTCAGTTTTTGGGGCCCTATAGAAATGTTTAGTTTTATCACTGATATGTGTTTTTACCTTGGCAAATTGAATTTTCCGAGCGGCATGGTGCAAGGGCCCTTCATTCTTCTAGGCTGGCTCCCAAAAAACAAAAAAAGGTATTGTAGCTCAACCTAAACGATTTCTGCAGCAGACTGCATGGGCTGATTACGAGAAAGGTTCTCAGGAAGAGAGCCAGTGCTGCAATCACCGAAACGCATTAGCAAAGCATTAAGTCTTGGTCATTGCTTTTAAGCATCTGCAAGACAAAGGGAAAACAAAGGCAGCCTCGTGCAAAGTGGTGGGAGCGTGTTCTTTGCATTAAGGTTTAATGTATACCATTGAATTAGTGAACATGCATGTACCCAGCCACCATTGAGCTTCCCCACAACTCTCCACACACTCAGAATGCATGGGGGCGATGGGGTGATAGAAAGGGGGGGCTCATGCAGCATTCTCACACTGTGAGATATTCTATGCTGTGCCATGGGAGTTTGAAAATGGAAAATGTCCACTTTTCTTGTCAGGAGTCTTGCAGAATCTACTGCATGAAATATACGTTTCTAGCAGGTTAAAAGTTAGTCATTTTAGATGACTGGCGGACAGAAGTAGAAAACAGATGTTTAAGTATGTTCTCTACGAGAAACAAAATGTTTATTTGATGTGGGAAAATAAATGAGTTTTCGGACAAACATAGCAGAAAATCATTGTTAGGAGCCAATTTTCAGCACTCAGAATAGATTTTTCTTACTACAGTGATTTATTTCCCCATATACACTAACCTCACCACCTAAGGAAAACGAAGGATCTAGAACATCTACAGGCTATACAGAATATAATTAAAAAATAATTTTAAGAGGTACATTTGATGGCAAGGCTTTCAACAATGCTTCTTCTCTTGTCGGATGAAAGTAATCAACAACTGGACGGGTACTGCTAGCAGTATGTCACTTGTGTATATTTATTAGTTTTCTTTAGCGGGGAGCACCTTTAACTGGGCTGCTGAGCGCTTGACATCACAAATACTACACCGAGCATCAATGCCACTTTGTACAGTCAACAGGAACGTGGAACATCAAAAAGCACAACACAATACACCTTTTACTCTCGTTTTCCTGAAATTTGCGTTGGAAAGATGATGGGGTTAAGAAATACCTGGGGAAGAGTGAGGAGCGAAATGCTGAGCAAGAAACCTTGTAGGGATTTGGGGGAGGTCTCTTTGCCATCTAGGCATCCTCCTTGAGCAAAGGCATACAAAAAATGCCCACTCTTTAAGGCTCATGCACACACCACTAATAAGAAACACTGGTATAACCCATGAATAACAATACGTGCATGTTTGCTGAGCCCTTATATATGCCTGGCTATTCCCTCTTTACTTCAAGCAAAATGGAAGACACACAGGCACCGGAGTGACGTCCCTTAAAAACACCGGACTCCTCCAAGGCCACTACTCTAAGAATCGTCTGTGCTCCAGGACGCTGCTTTGCTCATGCAACAGTTTCTAAGATTTGGTTGCCTATTAAACTGGTCCTTTGTCAAGTTGAACAGATGTGTGGACCTGATGCTTGCATTACGGAATTACAGCAGCGAGTTACAAGAAACTCAGCCCCGCTCAAAAGGGCAGCCAGGCATGCAGAAATCCCATTAACACGCTGCTGGGGCTCGGTCTGCTGGTTGTGCGTGATGCTGCTCTCACACAACCATACCAGAGGAAAGTAAAGTCACGCTCACAGCCGATAAAAGAAACAATATTCACCAGAAAAAGAAATAATTACACTGATCAGTACATCACAATGGGCCAGTGAAAATGGAGGTGAGACAGCGTTATAATAATCACCATATAGCATGGTATGGGCACACACCAGACTGGTAAAATGTGTGTATGTCAGTGTGTCAGGTGCCTGTGTGCCATGTTCGGTGAGCGTATTGGTAATGTTTGTGTGTGTGAGAAAAATATTATTTACAGGTTCAATTACGTTACACTGTATATTAAGTCATAGAAAATGGGTAATTCTGGCAAACAGGCTAGACCGAATACATTAATATGATTAATTGAAATATTTCACCTGCTGCCAGTTGTCTTCCAGGGATGGCAAGGCTGAGAAATAGCCGGTGTCGTGGACTAGCTGCAGCTCCTGGAATATACTGTAACCAGCCAACACATCCATGCTTGCTGTGCAAGACAGGCAGGGCAGCCTCTGTTCAGTGTTTAATTTCGTGCAACCCAAAAACAGCTCCAGTGTCCTTGTCTCAGCTTCCTCCGGTCAATGCATGCAGAAGGGAGGGGGTGGCTGGGGGGGCTGGATGCAGCCCTGCATGAAAAAAAATTAAAAGTCAGGAAAGGGGGAGGTTTCTCCTCTGCGCTGAGCAATAATGTCTGTCCAGAGATCTGATGCATCCAGATTATGGACAGGACTATGGCCAAGTGCAGTGCTGTACTGGACCACAGCTGTGGGTCCAGGAGAGGAGCTGCTTCCAAAGTGGTCAGGGACGACCCTGCTTTGGTGTCTGATGGCTCCAGCTCTTGGGCAGGGAGAGGCAGTCCATCTAAGGTTGCCAGTGGCACCCCCTTTCTTGGAGTCTGATAACTCCTGCCACTGGACCAGAAAGAAAAGTCTCTCCAGGTGTCTCAGAGAAGATCCTAACCTAAAGTTTAATGCCCCTACAACTAAGAAACCAGCCAGAAGAGGGGTTGGACTATACAACGGTCAACTGCAACCCTACTAAGGCTCCAATGCCCTTTCAAATCACAGGCAACCGAGAGTGTCGCTGCATCCTGCCATAAAGCATTCCTGACTGGCACTATCTTTCCAGCGTATGACCCGCTGTAGTTAACTGCATGCGACAATGAGCCAAAACCTCCAGCTTTTGGGGCATGCTTCAGCACTCTGGCCTAATGAACTCCCGCACAGAGTTCTGGATTCTGCAGCTTTTGAATTGTGAATGGTCTCTCGAATTGTGGCAGATCACGGTCTGATCCCGCCACGAGGAAGGGCGCCTGCTGTCCATCCACTGTGGCAAACTACACTTCAGCACAGGGGCAAATTGTCCACGAAATTCTTAGCACGGGGTGTTCGTGCAACGTACGGCTGCTTCACTCCAGTGCAAAAGCAGAGGTCCAGGAAGCTCCTTGCTCAATCAGGGAGAGCAGATAGTACTCTGACACTGCTCTGCGCCCCTTGTACACAGCTGGCGTCTCTGTATGTCCCGGAAGAGGCGAAGATGCTCAGGCAGGGACAGCGAAAATCACCTCTATCCCAGAGCTGTGGTTCCCAAAGTTCCTGGCTCTGGCTGCGGTGCAGACGAGCCGAACAGTCGGATGTCCGTCTGTCCCTTGGGAATGGGCCCCCAAAGGGCGCTCGTGTAATGTGCAGTTTGGCACTTTCCCTGCTCAGTGGGTCCTGCAGGTCAAGGGTCGGGAGTACTCGTGCATGCAGTCAGACTCACTCGTTTTCCTCCTGAGCTGTGGCAACCGACGCTCTTTGACCAGACAGGGATGCTTGAACTCATCTGTCCCTTGAAAGTCCCAGGTGGGTAGGGGGTTACCATACACACTGCGACCAATCACTCTCCCGTGCTTCGGTTCCTTCAGCTCCTGTGTCAGGCAGCGTGCTCGCGTGCTGTGCAACCAGTTGTACGTCCCGGGAAAGGGTAGTGGTCCCTGCAAATTCTCGTTGAGTCAAGGGTTATACAAAAGAGCTTCCATCCCTGCGCTAGCCGACGACTGGTCCCTGCAGATGCTTGATCAGCTGGGATGCTCCTGAACCATGCATTCGTTTGCATTACAGACACCGAACTGTTCCTGTAGGTCCCGAGGCTGGGATGTGATTATTGCGTTGACAGCAACCTGCTATCCTCCCCATGCACTGCTGCCAGCTCCACGCATATAGTCTTTGCGTCTCAATGTTTTTGTTACCACGGGAGGGGGCTGTGCATTCTTCCTCTCGCGATCTGTTTTGTTTTTTTAACCCCCCCAGCCGTGCCTGCTGTGCAATCTTTCAACACCACGCCCATTAGTCTTGACTCCGCCTAACCGCCCTCCCCCAGCTCCTTTCTCGACGCTCTGTCTACTGCGCATGCGCTAGATTACCAGCCATACTAGCCCCGCCCATTAAAAGTAGCGCGTGGCCATATAGGGTAAAGAGGAGGGTGCGAGCTAGACGTCACGAGCGGCCAATAGGGACGGCGGTGGGGCGTGGCCTGCATCGCCAGTCTATGGACGCTGATTGGACGTGGTTGTGGTCTGTCCGCTCCCGTACATGGCACTGTGAATGCGAGTTATTTTTAGACCGGTATATAGTCTGTCGGCGAAGCCCGGAGAGGACTAGTCACGGGAGAGAGGCCTGGTGATGACTCTTCCCGGCATTACAGGTGCAAAGTGCCGCGCAAGACTCGGTGCGATAGTGTTGGCAGGGAGGCGTACCGTGCCCGCAGTACTTGTAACTGGTCTAAGAGGCGCTGAGAGGACCGAATTTAAAAGGCATGTTACCGTACAGACTCAGATGTACTGGAGCTTAAAAAAAGTACAGGGCATTTCGAGACCGGAATTGTTGAGCAGCTGTCCGTGTGTGTATGTAAATATGGCTCTATGACGCACCTCCTTTAAACCACCACCTCCGGCCCTCCAAAATTCTCACTTTTTAAGGCTAGATAACTCAGAACAGGAGTCTCTTCAACTTGTCTGCTTTTTGAAAGAGAGGGGCTCAGCACGGACCACTGACAACTTTGATTGGGTGAAAAAAGGTCACTTTATTGAAACAGAAGCACATCACAAAATTTTCCTGGGCAACTCGCCTTACAAAACTAAAGCCTTGCTATACACATTAAATGAACTGTCTACTCTTCTTCCACCACCTCAACCGTCCCACACAGTTAACAGCCCCCACAACTATCTACTTCCTATTTAACTGCTGTTCAACAGTTTTAAACTTTAGCATTCTCCTAGGACCTATGACTGCATATAATAACATCAAAGCAACTAAACTTCTCATACTTACCCTTGAACATCCTGCCTTTTCCAGGTGAGAGGTTGTTCACCCCCTCCCTTTCAAAGTGGTTTGCCAATCAAACTTCTGTAAATTTACGCAAAACTTTCCAGGCCACCGCCAAGTACCTATCTCAAGCGACAAAAGAGTACAAACAACAACCCCAGGTTACGCTCCTGTCCCAACCAAGAACCCAAAACTGAAACTAAACAGGAAGGGGAAAAAAACAGGAAAAGTTGAAAAATTAGGAACTGGTGGGTGGGACCAAAATGAAAAGGCTAAGACACCCGGCCACCAGTATCTAGGTCACCTGTACCTAAAACGGTGAAAGGGAGCCCCAAAACAGGCCATTATAAAATCCTTGGGCTATGCAAAAACTGGCCAATTTGCCCTAAAAAGATGCCTGTCTCCTGGGCTGCACCACCCTCCCAATATCCTCGGAGGGCAGACCTCCATGTGGTCGCTGCCCTCCAAATCTTATTGGGAGAGGGAGGTGATGTACAGACCACTAACCACTTTGATCGTGTGAACAAGCCCACTTTATTGAAACAGATGCACATAACAATATTTTCCTGGGAATCCGCCTTACAAAACGAAAGCCTAGCAATACATCAAATGAACTATCCAATCTCCTACCCAACCCACCCACATACCCCATGCCATAAAAATGTACTTCCTATTGTACTGCAGTTCATTAGCTTGCAACCTTGACCTTCCCCTACAGGCTATGACTGCATCTATTAGCATCTAATCATCTAAATGTCTTATACTTTCCTTCCTTCTCTTTCCACATGGTTCACCAAGGGCAACACCAATCAAACTTCTGTAAACTCATGCAAAACTTTCCAGGCTACCCCTACCCCCACCCAGAAAAAGCCTGCCCGCTGACTTTTTCTGCCCCGTTCATGTCCCTAGTTTTTTTAGGCCGCTCTGACTACGAATGTTCAATGTTCTCGCCACCACCCCTTGCAGTCCAACAAGCGCAATTCTATGCCCTATAAATGCATGCCATCTTCCTGAAAAACTCAATGTTGTCATATTTAATGTCTGTATGACTGATGCGCCCGGAGCCAATGTCCCCAAAAACTGGCTCATCTCCCTATTTACCTTCCTACATGTCCTATTGATCGCTGATGGCCTGCCTGCCCCTCTCCAATTCTAGAGTACAAAGCAACCTGACCACTGAGCTATGATCTCCAATAAGTCCTTCAAGCCCCCTAACAGTACCACACCCTTCTCTAACACTAAGTTGCTCTCCCCGAATGGAGAGCCAAAACGTATAGGCATATTCTCCCATTACATGCCATTCCAACACTGGATCAAATCATGCCATCTCATGCCCCATTTTCCCAGCCAGGTGACAGGAAATAATAGACGGTCAAAACCCAGATTCGCACCGCTTGCCTCCCTACCCACTTAATAAACAAGTGGCCCACCACGCAAATGGCTACATGCTCCGCCTTCAGGCCAGGAACAAAACTTGAGACAGAAAACAGCAGGATATATTCAAACAGAATGCCCCGGATTGCGCTTGTCCAACCCAGTCCTGCGCACATATCCCTGATAACAGTCAAAGGATCATCCCCCCAGCCACATGATGTCCTCTCACACCCAGCCCCTATTGTTAGCCTCAATCTGTGCACCAATGTGGAAATAGTGCTTTCTGTACTCTGCTGGAGGGACCCCAAAGGCCGTTAGCACTTTGCGCAAAACCGTGAGTCATTGAAACGCAGTAAATGGCCCTGTCCTCGTGCCTGAACACCATGCCACCTTGTGCCCCACAACACGCCCATTCCTAAATGGGCAGAAAGCAAAGACTCACGCTGCTATGTTGCTGGACTATGAAAAGAAAGGGAAACTCTATCTCCACAGGGAGAGAATGAGTTATTATAACAATATATTCATTGGTTCTAGTGAATGTGAACACAATTATAAGGTAATTGGGGGTTGGTGTTTCAAAGATGGCACTGAACCAGTATTTCCTGGAATTTATTACATATGTGGAAACAAAGCATATTATAAATTGCTAGATCATTGGTATGGGAGTTGCTACTTTGGAATAGTATTGCCAAACGTATATCATGTAAACAAAATCACTGGAAGCAATGAAGAAACAAATGGATTAATAGCTTTGTACTACTACTACTACTAAGTAGTAAAAGAGCTAGTTTTGCAGAAATTGTAGGTGATATATTTAGTGCATTGATACCCACAGTGGGAGTGGTTCTGAATACTCAAAGAATTAGCAAATTGTCAACAGAGGTGGATCGCTTATCGACTGACACTGCTGGAGGATTCTTAATGATCAATACTGAACTGGTTGCGATAAGAATATTGGTTTTACAAAATCGACTTGCTCTTGATACATTGTTGGCAAAAGAGGGCGGAGTCTGCAGAATGTTGAAAGCGCAACATTGTTGCACTTATATAACTGACAAAAGCGTTGAAATCAAGGGGTACGTAAGGAATATTACACATTTGGAAAAGGAACTCAAACCACTGGAGGTTGATAGTGCATGGAAGAGACTTACAGATGGTCTCACCTCTATAGGTAGTTGGTTCTCTAACGTAGGAAACAGTTTTGTAGGTAGAATACTGATGCCAATGGTGGAAGTAGCCCCACTTATTTTAGGGATAATAATTTGTTGCAAAGATCGCAAGCATAAAAAGACATACTCAGTAAATAAGAAAGGAAAGATGATAAATATTAATGAAATTAAATTAGAAGAGTTGAATGGACATTTGTACAAGAATGTGAAAAACTTTCACATGAATAATGAAAAGAAGCATAACAGAAAGTTAGAAGAAATTGAGTTGGGAGAAATGTGAAAGTTGGCATCTGTTTTATTAATATGTGATAATATAAAATATCATCAAAGAGGGGATTGATGGTGCAAGGTTGCGCACGTAAAGCGACTTGCTTGTATTCAGCCCTCTCGAAAATAATATTAATGTACTAACTAACATGTTTTGTTATATTAATATTGCATTTCATGACATTTCTAGTATCTAGGGGAAGCTTTCCAATGTGCTTTTACTAACTATAATCCGTTTGCATTAAAATGGCTGCTGCTACGCGGGATTTTCTACTGCGCATGCGTTTGTCACACTCACGTGACATGACGGATTACTTCGCTTGGTGGCAAACTTTTGCTTCTGCGCACTAGAACTCAAATGGCTGCTCTGTGTATTAACATGCAAGAAGCTCGCATCCCTGCTTTTGCTAAGCTGTTCGTTCTGCTTAAACCTAATGCAATAGTTAATATAAAATAATGGGAATAGTATAGAGATAAGTGGTATACAATGCATTCATTTATTTCTGTGTTCTAAAACTGGTTCTTTTCTATTTTCGCATGTATAGCATTTGGGCCTGAAATGTACTTCTAAACTACATCTTTGGAGGATCTGCGCCTGCGCAAAGAAACTCAAGCTATTGAAGCCATGGCATTGAACCAATGCCAGAATCAGACATTAACTGTAAAAACTATGAGAACCTGACCTCCTAACCCTGCCAGAGGAAGATGAATTGTACAATTTGTAAAAACATTGTATGTTATTGATACATTCACTGCCGGGTGGAATAAAAGTGCATGGGAAAGTAAAGTTATGGGAGGGAATGTAATTTAAATATGGAATGCAGGTTACCTCATATCAATATGGTGTGATGACCTCTCCTCGTCTTTTGACCAATCAAATTGTGGGATTCACACTTTTGCAACTTTTGGGGGGTGGTACACTGCCCTGAAAAATGGTATAACTTGGGTAGGCTTAGCTAGTTAGATTGTCCGACTTGTCCGAATAGCTGACCTGTCACTGACCCAACGCACTCAATAGGTGATCGGGAGCAGAGGTGCTGGCGAAGCACTCTGTCAGAAGATTCGATAACCCAATCGGGGTTCTGAAAAGGAGTTCGATGACCCAATCGGGGTCCGACTGTTAGCTGCAGAGAGGGTTTACAATGCTGGCGTTTGAACTTTAGCTGTGGTGCCAGTCTTAGCCTGTGGTGGTCCTGTCCTGATCCAATTTGGTCCGTAACCTGTCCTGATTCTGGTCTGCACCTGTTCTTACCTGCTGGCACCTGCACTTTGGGTTTCTGTCCTTTAACCTAACCTGTGGCCAGGGTTGGTCTTCACACCATTCTAGGTAACTATAAAAATCCATGTGGGTACGTCTTTGTACTGTTTTCCCTTTTCAATCCTTCCTATGTTTCAAATGCTTAAACAAAAGTTCTTTTTTCCTGCTTAATCATAATTCTTGTTGATAGATCATGTTTTCCGATTAATGCAATTTTGAACATTGACATTTAAAATTTACTTAGATAAAGAGTTAAAACCTTTCCCAAGTGTGCGGTTATTCAATGAGTGCAAATAATATTTATTGCCTATTATGCTAACATCCTTGATCCCTTAGGATTCTACGTACCGGTGACTAGGATTGGTAAGTCAAATGGTATAGGTCCTGAAGGGTTAAACAAAAATTGATTGAGTTTAGGTTTACCTGTTCATTGTGTATATAGTTTATGGGCCCAGGTGAGTATGGTAAAACGAGCAGGTGAGCCAGCGCTCTATCACTCCTCTGATACCTGTGGTTAAGTGTCATTGGGTAGCCCTCCTTGGTGAAGAACTGGGCCTCATCCCTCGCATGAGGTAAACAGAAATCAGCTGGGTACGAACTCCGGCATGTGGTGGCCTCTCACTGCCAGCGAAATACTTCCCTAACTATTCAAGGGAGTGATGTTTTTTATATAATGAGCATCACCCATGTTGCCATGCCTAAGACCCAGTTAAGCAGCTTTTGTTGATTCTATTGTGATAACTCAGTTGCTGAAAGGACAATAACAAGCAACAACATTTTGCGCAGTGAACTTACCCTGTTCAAGGTACCTGATAATATGTGTGCAAATGGGAAATGCATGCAAAGCTGTTTCAGAGGACATTTTCTTGCACAGGCACAGAAGCCAATGTGTTTGAAATGTCATTGTATTTAAGAAAAGAAGGCAACTTAAAAACGGGAGCATGTAGAATGGTAGTGTTTCTACTCAGCCCTAAAGTGCCCATATGATACCTACTGCTTGAACGTGAGACAACTTAAAAAGCTTGAAGTCAGTATATAACCTATTATTAAAAGTATTTGCTCCTTTAATAATAAAAACATTTATAAAGCCAAATTGCATGATAAAAAGAAAACTGAAAAACAATAATTAAAAATTATTACAGGTCTAAAAGTAATTTTTCAAAATAAAAAGCATAGCCAAAGTAACAAAAAATCTCCTTTGCTTAAAACAGCCAGATTGTTTAAATGTTCAGAGGAGTAGACAAAACATTTCTACCAACCCCTCAGCAGCCGCTGAAGGAGTGATGGCAAGAAGCACATCTGCAGTTGATGAGCTGGTATCCATGTCACCAGGACCTGAAGCAAAAGCGATAAAATTCCCGGCGATAGCGGCAACATCCGTGAATATCGCTGAGAATACAGAGATGTTCACGCATTATCGCTAACAGGGTCTTCGCCATTATTCCACCTCCCATTGGATATAATGGCTAAGAACTGGTCTGAGCAGGTGTTAGTTTTTGGAGATATTCACGCTTAGCGTGAATATTTCCATCGCTACGCCTGCCTTGCTAATAGGCGATAGCGATGTTAGTGACTGAAAACAGTCGCTAACAGTTTGGGTACACACACTTTGCATGTCATTAGTGTTAAATATAGCTGACATGCAAAGCGGGCCCCAAACCGCTCGCTATCGCCTCAAAGCTATCGCTAACATCAGTTAGCGACAGCTTGCTAATAGGTCGATCTAATTATCGCCGCTTGGCGGCTGAAAACAGCCGCTAAAGCGGCGATAATGTCATTTCGCCAGGCTTGGTAATATGCCCGTGGTCTTTAGGGGACTCACTAGCAGTTCTATGTCCGTAGATTGAACCCTTTGAGTTCCCAAGCATATATCCAGGGCAAACTTGAAAGGGCACAGCAGACAGCGGAAGATGGGGTGCATGCAGTGTAACTAGACAGGCTAAAAATACAAGAACCAGCTGTCATTAAGTTCTTGTAGAAAATGTGCTCCAAAGGCCTGTATAATTCCCTCACAACACAGGAGCAAATGTGGTAGTGCCATTCCCATTTGCTGCAAAGCAGAACATCAATTGTTTGTGGGAAATAAAAAATGAAATCAGTGTTCCGAGAAGCAGAACCAGGACCAGTTAGCCTAACATGTTAACATGTTAGCCTTTAAAAATGCTTCCCAGCATGTAATTAACTTGGTGTCAGTGAGCATAGTTTTCTTAGACCAAGAAGGTATTAGTTTATAATAAAAGGACTCTGGGTCAGATGGATTGTGACCAGAAAGATAAGCAACCTTTTGTGCAAATGCTTTTGAGTGACCCATTGGCAGTGTAAGACAGTGTGCTTATTGTGTTTAATTAAATACTGCACTTGGAGTACTTGCTGTATGTAATTAATGTTTACCATAACGGTGAAAACAGAGCATTTATCATAATTGGAGCTACCATCATATATTTCATCAGTATTAAAAACAGTAGAATGCTGTAGATCGTCTAGCATTTCATGAACTGTATCATTGTCCCAGGCATCAGAGATAGTACTAGGAATGATACCATCCTGTAAAGAAATTCTAAATACATATGGAATCTGTAGAGTTTCAGTTGGTCCAAATATACCATATGATACCTTATCCCAAACAATTCCATCAGAAACCGGAACAGCCAAAATGTTCACCAGGGAAAGGTCTCTTCACATTTTGTGTGATGAAGAGTGAAGTGCTAAAACCACGTTCACCAGTTCAACAGCAGAATGTTCAGCGAGATAGTGTTCAATCAGAAGCAGAAAAAAGACAGTCACAAAACCAATCCAGATGAAGAGGAAAAGTGATACAATTGTGATCCAAAGGTATGTCCATGGAGGGATTAAGTATGTCTATTTCAACCAAATATAAAATTCACGAAGTCTACCTCTTGAGCAGTAGAGGTGGGTCAGATGAATCCAAAGAGAAGTCATCAACGTCGATAAAGTAGCCAGAGGCAGGTTTGTCTATATCAGGTAATTCTGGGTGCTGTGTAGAACTGGGAGTTAACTTGAATGGTGGTACGTAACGGTAGATACCATCTTTGTCTGTTTGTAGAAGTGAAATCCGTGCACACATACATGTTGATTGTATAGAAGTTGTTGATGTAACAGGAAGAAGTGATACTTTGGTGCTAGCAGTTCCCAGCCAGAGAAAATACTTTTCATTGGCAATCAGAGTTAGGTATGGGCGGAAAATCCGTTCCGCTCGCGGATTTTGCGGATTTTCGGGAAATTCGCAATCCGCGAGATTCGCGAATCTCCCGCAAAATCCACAAATCCGCGAGCAGCGGATTTTGCTCGCACTGCTCGCACTGTTCGCGTGAGTTCGCGCCCCGCGAATAAGTGCAAAATTGCAGAAATACGATCTTAGCAAAACTGAAAGTAACTACTTACCAGGTTCAAAAGTTCAGGCTCATCATTAGTAGCCATTTCCTGTAGTGCTTCCTGAGGGGCCCCTCCAGAGTTCAGTTGCCAGTTGAAACTATTATGTGACCCTGCTCTGAACCTCAGAATAGTTACACATATGCCACAAAGGTCCTGAATTACAGCTAAGGGAGACAAGCAGGAGCCAGGCTGGAAGTTAAAATCCATTAATCAGCCCCTAATTCATTATTGTCAGTTGGGGCAGGGCAGGTGTTGTAACTAATTTTGCAACAATGAAAGCACTTAGCAAGTGCAAAAGATCACTAATCAGGGCGCACTAAGGAAGCAGGTGCCAGCTAAAAAAATATTCTGTGACACATTAATCAGCCCCAAATTAATTCAGGTCACTTGAGGCAGGGAAGGTGTGCTTTGCTTTGCCGAAAATAATGTACACTGGACAACCAGAGGGTGTGGTGATGAAACAGAGGGTGGCATGGGTGAGCCAGAGGGGGGCATGAGTAGTCAGAGAGTGGCAGTGGTGACAGAGAGTGGCAGTGATGAAGAAGAGTGTCCCAAACAGGCTGGACACGTAGAAACAACAAGTTCGCAAAACTTGCGACCCGACAGGTAAGTTCGCAAATTGCGAAATTGTAAAAACCCTCGCGAACTGGCAGAAACACGGGCGAACACAAAAAAAAAAATCCGCAAATTCGCGGGAATTCGCGGATTTTGCGGATTGCGAGTTCGCAAATCCGCAAAATTCGCGAACGCGAGATCCGCAAAATTCGCCCATGCTTAATCAGAGTTTCTAGCAGGACCTCCTGCAGGGTTGTAGGTGAAGACAGGTACCAGTCCAGGACCCTTAGAGGCCTACTGTGTAGGGCCATCCACATGATGGAGTTTGATGAGATCTTTTGTCAAAATCTCTTGTGTTTGGAGCAAACAAGGGGCAGTAAAAAGAGAGCTCTGGTATCTTCAACAGCCAGGGCAGGTACAGGCTGTGTATTTATTTATTTATTTTTGTGATTTGTTGAGCGCAGCGAATACCCGTGGGCGTCTCGGCGCTAATTGATTCCATTAAATTCCCTCATGATGGCCCAAATTCCTTTTTGTCTACGATCATCTCCTGGACAAGATCCCCGTTCTTTGGAATCCAAGCAGGAGTTGCTGGGACTTCCTTCACTTTGCTAGTAGCAGAATGTTTCTGCTAGACATTGCTCCGAGCATCTCAGAAGGTGTTCCGTTCCTGTAAAACATCCAAAAGTTTGTTGACATCAAATGGTGTTTCTGCCACCACTGTACTGGGACTGCTGAGGTCTGAAACCCACATCTTAACCAGAAATATCATATCATAGGGAGTCCATCCACCTTCAGATGTTCTAGGCAACTGATTGAGGGCTCTCTGGACCCCATGCAGATGGTGAATCCAACTGCGACCTGAACCTAATACCCTAGCTGTTAAAGGCTGCTTTAAGGTACGGTTTTTCCTCTCCACCACCGTGTTTCCCTCTGGATGATAGGGGATGCGTGCAGCGCAGTCACACCCAATTTTCCCATGTTGTCCGTGTAAGCCTTGGAGGCAAATGCCAGACCCTGATCCGAATGGAGTGAGGCTACAGCATATGTCCTGATAAAGATAGGTAGGTCTTTTATAACAGTTTTTGCGTCAGCCGATCACAGTGGCCAAACCCAGGAATCGAGAGCAGGAATTCACTACTACCAGGATGTATGTGTGTTAGAAATGGGGTCTCTCTACTTGGCATTCCATATGTACCCTTTCCAAGTAGGGACCTTCACTCTAGTCAGGGTAAGTATATTACACAGCTAAGATAATCCCTCCCCCCGGCCCCCTTGCTAGCTTGGCACAGAGCACTCAGGCTTATCCTAGAGACAATGTGTAAGTATTTGTACACACACAGTAACACAGTGAAAATAATGCAATAGGACTCAATGCACGTTTAGAAAAAGTATCTGAGTAAAATTAGACCAAAACGACAACCATCACACATACACATGTCAAGATATCACTTTTAAAAGTCTCAATAAGTCTTAATCCATAGAAATCCATGGATGCAGGTGTTATTGCATGAAGTACCTGAGATGCGTTAAAAGATAAGACGAAGTGGACCGCTGAGAGGTGAGGTACCAGAAAACACAGAGATGCATTGGTTCCTTACTACACAGAGGAGGTAATGAGTCGATTTCTTACAGGCAGAGGAGGTGATACATTGATTCCTTACTGACAAATGAGTGTATGCGTTGGTTCCTTACTGCTGAGCTATCTTCAGAAAAAACTCAAGAATTGGCTCTTCCCCACATAACCACCTTAAGCAAACAGAAATATATATTATATACCTCTGTATATAAGCATTTATTTGTACTATAGATATGTACCTATATATTTGTATTGCTTTGTATAAACGTATAGAATAATTGTTTATAAAAATATATAGATATTCATTAGTTCTGCTTAACAAATGTACATACTACTGATAGTTACATTTATTCAGTTTTTTTACATGTATATAAGTGACTGCATAAATAGGTAAATATTTTATCATGACTATCTACAATTGCTTCAATATTGAATTACAAAAATATTTATAAATATATAAATAAATAAATAAATGAAATTAATTTTATGTACAACACTTGAAAACCTGACTTTTTTTTCTTAATAATTCTTTTTATTCAAATTTTTCAATAATATAACGTTACATTCACTTTTGTTATGCACTACCTCCATAAGTAATCTTTTCACGATTTACAAAATAGTGGTAATAAAATGCGGTCTCGTCTCAAATATTGTTTCTTTGTAAGTTCGCTGCTGGGCCTTACTGCCAGAAAATTGAATCGGATCAAGTAGTGCATGAGTTCAGGATGCATTTTTAATTAAAAAAAAACGTGCCATATCAACAAATCAAGGAAAGAAAAAAAAGAGGGGGTAGGGGGAAAGGGAGGGAGGGACGGGAGGGGGAGTACGGCCGGTCATAAACTTCTGGTCCAGGGGGATACTGCAGATGCCAAGAGCGTGTGCGTTGAGGGTTCCCCATGTTGCTCTTGATTGCCCATGGTCAGAGGAGGGGTAGATGCTTCTCTATCTGTGTTTGATTGCATATATTGTTACAGCGGCCCCCATAAGACTCTGGGGTGGTACTGAGGTGGCTGGCATGTATACTGTCCAGACTTCGACTTGTACAACTCAAGATATTACACCCAATATACTACACTAGGACTACACTTCACGAGATAGGGAGATTCACGCACCATTATGGTCTGAGAGGGTGTGGGGAGGAGAGAACGTTCTTGCACACCATATGGCAATGCCCCTAAGTGGCGACATACTGGACTAAGGTCATGAGAACTATGTCACAGGTGGTGACAGTCTCGGTCGTCCTGGAACCACGGCGTTGCCTACTGAACATCTGGGACCCAAATGACCTCACTCACGCTGCACAAGATTGGGTATTATGTACGCTAAAAGAAACATAGCCAAGTACTGGGGATCTGCAGAGGTACCAGCGCTCACGGATTGGTGTAAAGATCTCAATTTAGCAATGTTGGTGGAGAGGGCGGTGTACCTGAACCGGGGGTGTCCCCGGAAATGGGACAGAATATGGAGCGCTTGGAATGAACATATGGGATATTTATGCTAACCACCAATGCAGGATAGAGAAGATGGCGCTCGATTATGTAAAAACTCCTGCATTATTTTTAAGTGAAATGAATACAGCTGTTTTGCATGCACTCTCTATTAGATATAGAGAAAGTTTGTGATGATATACAGTTTTGTTTTTTGATTCGGAAGACGAGTGGAAAGAAACCGACAGTTTGACAAGTGTAGGTTTTGAAGAACACGAGAAAGAGATTAGTATCAATGAGTTTGCAGAAGAAATTACAAAGTTTAATACAGTTTTGTCTGAAAAAACAAGTTTATTTGCATTTGGTGCTGACGTACTCACTATAAAACTCAAGCTAAAAATGTTGATTTGTTTTTGTTTGAATCTTTTTATTCAGATTTTTACATTTCAGAGTCCCTGGATCGGACGGTACATCAAATATTCAACGATTATGTCACTCAATAAAGGGTTACATGGAGATTCACTATTAGAAGACATTTGCAACAAGTAGGTGCCCCTCCGTTCAGCTTATTTGTATTCTAATGTTCTCAGGCGTGAGAGTTCGGAGTCTGATCGTGATCTAATAGGAACCTTTTACGTCTTACCCTGGGAACTGCATGCTGGCGGGGGGGTATGTGTGAATGTTGCCCCTATGCAAGTCTATATGAACCTTTCTCTGAACAGTAGATGCAAACCAGGAACACATGCATCGGTGCGCAAACCACCAACCAGAACTAAACGTGGAACTGCGGGAGGAACTTTTCCTAGATTTGTGTGCGGCGAATGTGCGTGAGGCGGGCTCGCTGAGGTCAGGGTGAGTAGAAGATGTCGGGGGTCATGCGCCTAGGGGGGGGGCGCACGTGGGTTGCTGGGGGGAAGGGGAGCATTTCGTCGGAGGTGACGAGCCGCGTCCCCTAGAGGGATCGGCCCACAGTCTGACCTATCTCGTGTGCAGGGGAGTCAAGCATCAGGTATTTGACCGGGGGGGTTGGGGTACTGAGGGGAGGCCTGGGTGTGAGGAGAGGATGGTCCCTGGGTGTCGTCCGGGGTCATCTCTTGTTTAAATTGTATGAGCAGCTGTGCCCATTCCAGGGAGATGGGGTGTCTACGTGTTCCCTTCACTTCTTCTTCCCATAGGATAGCTTCCTCTGCCGCCCCCCACTTATTTACCGCCCCTATCCAGGCCGCCTCCGGGGGGCCCGAGGGAGCCCTCCAGTACATGGCAATGTCCCTAATGCGCAGACTTCCCAGGAATCAATGTGCGGCAGATTGACCAACACAGTGAGTGTGTTGTGTATCTTTGTCCAATACCGGAGTAGGGAGGGGCAGTCCTAGAACATGTGCCTAAAGTTTGCGTCCAATAGGTGGCAGCGCGGACAGCTGAATTGTGTATCTGGGTAATACCGGTGTAGTTTGTACGGTGTGAGGTAGGCTCAGTGGAGTATATTGAATTGCATGTTCTTGAATCACGCGTTTCTGGACACTTTCTACGTATATTCCAGAGCGTGTTTCCATTCCGTGTCATGGAATACCCTGCCTACATCGTCTTCCCAGGACTGTCGTAAAGTATCCAGGGAGGCGTTTGTCAATTCTCGGATGGCCTTGTAGTGCCATGTAACTAAGTGTCTGCCTGCTCCCATTCGGAGTATCGTATGGAGTACCGGGTGTGTGGGTTGTTCTTCTTCTCGCAAGTTCCAGATCGGTCGTACGCTATCCAGGAGATGCCTGTGCGTGAGAAATTGTCCTTGCGGTAGGTCATACCACTCGACCAAATGTGCGTAGGTGTGCAATTGACCCTCATGGAACAATGCGCCTGCCTCCGTTACTTCGTGGTCGGTTCAGACTTGTAGGGTTCTGGTAGCGTAATGTTTTTCTCCGCAAGGGAAACCTACCAAAGGTAGCAGTGGGGAATATAGTGGTCGGTCTCTGGACATTCGATGGATGCGCATCATACATCTGCGCACAATGGAAACTTGGAGCGGGTGGGTGCGGAACGGTTTGGTTCTAGGCAAGAGCATTCTCCTGATGATCGGCAGAGGTATCCTGCCGGTCTCAGTTGTCATTTCCCCAACACACAGTTCCGCTGTCCAGTGGGATAGCCATTGGAGTTGGGCGGCCAGGAAGTATGATTCGAAGGATGGGGCTCCTAGGCCTCCCTCAGTGGTGGGTAAATACAGCGTACGGAGTGCTACCCTATGTCGGCTGGCACCCCAAATGAGCGTTGTGAGTAGGATGTCTAGTTCCCAGAAGAATGACCGAGGCGGAACCACCGGGAGATTGACAAAGTGACAGAGCATCCTGGGTACCATGATCATTTTCGCTATGGCCACCCGACCGATGGCGCCAGGGGCAGAGTCTTCCAGAAGTTCACCGCTGATCGCAGACCCGCTAGCACCTTGCGATGATTGCCCTCATATAAATCAGTCGGGGAATTGAAAAGTCGGACTCCTAGGTACCTAGGGGCATCCCCATTCCAGCGTAAGGTCTGAGTGCCTAGCGTCACCTCGTATGGTGCCAGGTGGGGGCCGAGAGGGTAGATGGTCAATTTCTCCCAATTGACTTTGAGGCCGGATATGGCCCGAAGGTCTGTAGGGTATCCCATATTGAGGTAAGATCCCTCGTAACGTCACGGACGTAGATCAGCAGGTCGTCCGCATATAATGACACACAGTGTGTTGTCCCCGCGATCGGAATCCCCATATTTCTCCCTCCTGCCGTAACCATACAGCCAAAGGTTCAACGGCAAGTGCGAATAAGAGGGGGGAGAGAGGACATCCTTGTCTGGTACCTCTCTCAATCGGGAAGGGAGTAGTGATAAGCTTGCCGAGTCTAATTCTGGAAGTGAGTCCCCTGTAGAGGAGTCAGGTGTACGCCAACAAAGTCCGAAGGACCGCGAACAGGTGGGGCCATAGCAAAGGCAGGTCAAAGATCAGGCACGCCGCGTGGGGGAATCTGCCCCGCACACTATCTTGGATGTGGAATAGCCGTCTTAAGTTATGTGACGTATTGCGCCCGGGAACAAATCAGCTTTAATCTAAATGAATGAGGGCTGGTAAAGTTGGACTATACCGGTCGGCAAGTATTTTCCCTAGGATCTTACAATCCGTATTTAAAAGTGTGATGTGTCTATAGGAGGACGAGTGTATGGGGTTTCTGTGGGGCTTTAGGAAGGTCACCATTGTGTATTCGCGGAATGACGCAGGTAAAACCCCTTTGGGCAGGGTTTCTTCATATGTGAGCGTGAGATGGGGCACTAACTGGGCTGCAAAAGTGCTGTAGTATTCCAATGGGAGCTCATCCATCCCCGGTGTTTTCTTTCACGCAAGGGACCTGATAGCGCCTTTGATATCAGAGGCTGTAATTTTGTGATCTAGATCTTTCTTCTCCTCAGCGGAAATGGTGGGGAGCCTGTGTGTTCCCATGAAGTGTTGCAATGTGCATGGCGGCGCCAGCGCTGGGTTGCGGTACACGTTCGTATAGTGGGTACGAAATATATTCAAGATGTCGAGCTGTGAAGTGTGGAGCCGTCCAGTTTCATCCGCTAAGTCTGTGATGGATTGTGGGGTCGTGTCCTGTTTGGCCATCCATGCTAGGAGTGCTCCTGCCCTGTTACCCTCCCTGTGTGCTCGTGTGGCATACATGCGGAAGTTATATTTCCTCAGATCTCGTAGTGTTTCTGCGTGTGTGAGTTTCGCTGCCTCAATCTGTTCTACGGTGGCCCTTCCCTGGTCCGAGTCTCGGGACAGTCCCGCCAGCGCCACTTCCGATTCATGTAATGCCTGCTCTAGTGTCCTCCGCACCCCCACTACCTACTGAATACAATGTCCCTGTGCGGTAACCTTGTATGCACCCCACTCTGTAGCCCTGGAGGAGGCAGAGCCCGCATTGCGTTGAAAGTGTTCCTGAATGGAGTCCCCGTGCGTTTGGCGGAAGACCTGATCAGTGAGGCATTCCTGAGGGAGCCTCCACGTGGGGATCGGGGGGTGGGGCGAGAGTAACCGTGTGTGTATCATGATCCAATACTATACGTCCCAAGTAGTCAGTGTGGTGTATTTTTGGTAAGATGACTGCGGAACACAGAAATCTGTCAAGTCGCACCCTAAGGTCATGTGGGATGGAGTGAAAAGAATATAATCTGGCCGTCGGGTTCAGTGCTCTCCAAGCATCCTTCAGCGTCCAGTGATCAACCCATTTGCGGAAATGTTCTGATTGTTTGAGTGCCGGAGAGTGTGGCGGGGGAGGATGCGATCTGGCTAAGTGTAGGTCTAGTACACAATTGTAGTCCCCCCCAAGAGCCAGGGTACTGATGTGTGATGGGCTAGTATAGCGGTTAGTTTGTCCCAGTATTGTTCCTGTTCCGTATTCGGAGCATGTATGCAACCGATAAGTATCTGTTGGGTTTCTAACAGGCTACTAACTATAGCGTATTTCCCATCACTGTCGATAAGCCAGGCCTGTTCTTTGAATGGCACCCCGGGCCTAATCCATTTCAGAGCACCTCTGGCAAATGCGGAGTACTTGGTGGCGCATATGATCCCCCACCATTTTCTATGAAGGCGGCTAACCTCCTGCTCTGTCAGGTGTGTCTCTTGAAGGAGGGCCACCTGTGCCTGCTGTCGTTTAATGTAGGCATAGATCGAGTACCTTTTAATGGCCGTGTGCATACCCCTGACATTTAGTGTTATAAATTTAACATCGGTGTTTGATAAATTAGGTGTCATGGTTCAGTCGTGTAGAGTATGGACCTTGTGTAGCAACCACCTTCCCACCTGTCTGGTCCCGTCCCCCCAGGCCCCATCCCATCCCGTCGACCCGGGGTTGCATGCCGCGGTACTGTCCCTTGAAGCCCGCCTGCCTCATTGTGTCTAGGAAATAATATCGTAAGGGAAAGATAAACCATAACTCTGGGGAACATTCCCAACTAGGGGGACCTATTGCTCGGGGCAATACGTCTAAACAGTATAACATGGAAAGTCTTTAGTTTGTTGTTGCGGGTGGTAGACGGTCTTTTTACCTGGTGCTGCCGGCACCATGATTAAGGCACGTTGATTGCGGAAACTGTCTGCCTGGTGTCCCATGTTGAGTGGCCTTTGAGCAGAGGTTCGGGGCACCAGGATAAAGTCTCATAAGCAGCTCGGGTGCACCCGCCAGCCCATCCTTCTGGACGTTTCGCTGGTCTATCCAGTGCGGGCAGGGCCACGGTATCAGGTGGTCTCCGTATTTATATCCCCGTTACATCAGCAGGTCCGCGGTCTGTGGGGTCACTATCGGGGGTGTCTGTGATCTTTCTCGGGAGGCCGGAGCATCACTGGTTTCACCCTCAGAACTGAATAGATGGCGCTCTCTGTCTATGTCCGATCCCCCCTCTGGTGGGTCGAGCGCGAACACCGCCTAGATCGCTCTTCTGCGCTCCGCTCTGATCTGGGGGAGGTTTGGGGAGCCGCTCCCCTGTTGAGTGGGCCGGGCGTTGAGTTGTGTCAGGGTGACTTTGCGGTTCTGTCTTCGCGGACGTCGTCCAGACAAACCATTTTGCGTGCCCGGTGATGCCGGGCCGCGAGGGGCGTGTTGTTCCACTCAAGTGTCTGCTTCTTTCGGGTCTGTAAAGAAGCGCGTAGTGCCGTCATGGATGATTTTAACCTTGGCCGGGAACAGGAGGGCGTATTGGATGTTTTTCTGCCTGAGTGTTCGCTTCACTGCCTGGAAGGTGGCCTTCTGTTGTTGGACGGCCCAGGAGTAATCGGGGAACAGCATCACTTGTTTATCTTCTACTTGTAGTTTCCCGTGTGTTCTGGCCGCCCGGAGAATAGCGTCCCTGTCCCGGAAGTGTAGGAGTTTCAATAGGAACGGTCGTGGGGGCAGGCCCGGTTTGGTCTTGTGTGTCGGAACTCGGTGCGCCCGGGTCAGATCTCTGGCCGGTGTGAAGGTCGCAATCCAGTCCATAATGAACTGTATTGGGTCAGTCCCTTCCGCCCCCTCCGGCAGGGATATTTCTCCACCGGGAGCGCCCCTCTAAATCGTCCGTCTTGTATTCTAGGGCCTTGAGCCAGGACTGTAGTGTTGTTGCACTTGTCGGTGTATAGTTTGCATTGCCTGTTCTCCTTGGGCAACTTTGTCCGATAGTTTCCTATGGTCGTCCCGGAGAAGGTTCAGGTCCGTGTCTAGGGTGTCAAACTTATTCTCCATCGTCACCCTGGAGTGTTCTATCGCTGCGAGCCCTTGGTCAAGTTTTCTGGACGTGGGGTCTGCGCTATCTTGCCCATCCCGCGATGTAGTCTGGGTCGACGGTGGAGGTGGAATCTTCTGCTGATCTGTACCATTTGAGGCTCTCTGCGTACGGCGGCCCATTGTGGGGGTATGGATGTCCTGAGAGGGACCACATGGCGACAACGGAATCCCGGGTCAGTGGTCCGGCCGGTTCGACCCCCCAGGAGTCATCTGTTCTCTTGACACTCGTCGCTGCGTTCTGAGGGGGGGGGGGGCTTTCCACCGGAGCCGTCGCCTTCAGGGGGTTGCAGTCGCCATCGGCAACAACGAGCCGTCTGGATCTTGGCGGGGAGGGGGTCTCTCACGGTAGCCACCTAGACTTATGGCCGTACCCTGGTGGCCTGTCTCCATCGCCGTGTTTCTCCCTCTGCGACCCTGGATTGTGTAGTAGGAGCTGGGAGTAGGTGAGGGGTGATCCAACTGCCCGGAGGGTCAGTCCTTGACACCCGGTCAGGGATGGAGGGGTGGCAGCAGCGGACGGTGTTGCGTGGTTTGCCAGTCCCGGCCAGCGTTCCGGGCCCGCAGGGTCACTGTGCTCTTAGATGTCAGCTCCTTCCGTCGTGGTCTCCCATGACAGGGTCTGCATCGCTGGTGGGGCCGTTTTGGGCCTCGCCGGGGCATCGCGTGGGGGGGAGGTCGTTGTACGCTCCCCTCGTGGCCATCACTGATGTCCCTGCGCCTGCCGGTCTTGCCCGCCTCTTGGCAGCGCTTTCTGGTGTGTACAGGCGGTGGTTTAGCCCGGTGGGCCGTTGTCAGTCGTGCTGTGTGGATTGGCAGCGTCTCTCAGAGTCCTGGGCCCTGAAGGTCGTGGTGTGACACGTAGGGTGATTCCAACCGCCTTCTCCCCGTCGTCATTCTCCGCGTCCGGGGCTATGAGGCAGGTTGTGGGTCGTTTCAAGTGCTGCACGAGGAGGCGGGGTTGTCGTGATCTTCGCCCTCAAGTCACCCCCAGTGTCTCTGTGCCGGCAGCTGTGTGTGCCTCTGCACAGCTCCGCTCGGCATTGACGAGCCACGACGGTGGTGGTGCGGTCCGGCGGGGGTGGGCCGCTCTCAGCAGCGTGGTTCTCCCAGGCCGGGCCGGCCTCTCCACGCTGGGTGTCTCAGGTCGCGGGCCGAGCCAGGCCGCCGTCTCCCCAGTGCCGCCTCCTCACCTCCTAGTCTAGCGTGGGTGCTCCGTCAGGGGATCCTGGCATCTCAGGCTCGGGGGCACTCAGGCACCGTCACTCCAACCGGAGGCCACCATCTTGACAGGCCGAGAATGGGGAGCGACAGCAGAGCGCCGCGGTCCTCACATGGACCTACTTCAGGAACCTAGGGCGGATCAGGGCTGCCCCGGGGTATTCTGATAGCCGATTCAGCCCTCGTAGCCCCTGCATCAGGTGTGGGGACACCGTTAGCTGCATCTAACGTGGGCAGGCAGTCGGAGCTCTAAGGAAAATGATCCGCCATCTTAGGCGGCTAAGCCACGCCCCACTAGAAATTGTTGATTTATATTTAAAAAGTGAAAAGGAAACCAATGATAAGTAGCAGCAATTTGGTGTTTATTTGTTGGTAGGCCGGTTTGATATGGCTACTGATCAAGTTATTTGTAAGCACTGTTACAACAAATTAGAAGAAAACCAAATGCCAGCTAGAGCAGTACAAAACAACTTAGAGTTGGTGCCTATTCCTAAGGTACTGGCAGATTTAAATGAGAATGAGTCTATTCTTATTCATTCTGTACATCTGTACATCCATTTCAGGCCTTAGTTTGTACGGAGTCTAAAACATGTAAGCTGCCACCAACAGATTTACAAAAAGGTCTAAAACGAAGAATTTTGTACTTACCTTTAGATTTTAAGAAAAACGTTGAAACTGTTGGTGTAGATAGTGAGGAAAATGAGTCAATAGTTATTCTAGTAAATGGTGTACTAACAAAGAGTAGAAATATCTTGCAAGAGTCTGTAGATGTTAATACATTTCAAAAGGCTACACTATACCTACTACAGAATAATATTTATTATAAGAATGTAAATGTTGGTGAACAGGCAATATGCTTAGAAGGTGAAACAGAAATTTCAAGTGGCCATATTGAAAAAGTAGACAAGTGCAAGACTGAAGACATTTATGAACATTATACAATGCATCGTGTGCGTTCAAAAGAAATAATAGGAAACAGTACTGAATTATATCAAATGAAAAACGCAAAGGGAGCTTCCATGAGTGTATGGGAAAAAAGTCTAGAAGCTTGTTGTTCTCCACAGCTATTCCCCATAGGAGAAGTTGGACGAATTGATGAGTGAGCGTGTATTCCATATATAATTCATCTGCTGTTTGAAAGCGATTTATTTGCACTTTCATTTTCAACATGTTTCTGCAAAAGAGTGCATGGACAAAGTTCAACAAAGAGATGAAAATTTAGAATGTCAGTTAATTAATTTGATGCTGTGCTAACGTGGTACCAATGAACATTGGTATCGTCATCACGGTGAACTTAAATGCATGCTAAGAAACAGGTGCACCTACATGTTTATAACACTTAGTTGTGCTGAATATGCGTGGGAAGATTTACTTGAATTTCTACGAGAAGCAAATTCAAATGTTAAAAACATTGGACTGAAGACAACTGGAAAACTATGTTCCTTGGATCCTGTAAATGTGTGCAGGTATCTTAACCATAGGTTCCAAAGTATGGTATCATTAATCTGAAATAAAAGTGTTCCACCACTTGGAGAGGGAAACTGATTTCTTTTGGCGAAAAGAGTACCAAGCCAGAGGTGCTCCTCATATACACATGCTAATATGGATAAACCATGCATCAAAATTTGGAACAGATAGCACAGAAACTGTTTTGTCTTTCATCAAACAGTATGTTACATGTGCCATTCCAAGAGAAGGAGGAGAATAGAGTTTGAAACAGCAAGTTTTACGCCTTTTAAGTCATTGATATGAAAAATACTGCAGACAGAAATACAAATGTAAAGGGAAATTTTATACAAAATGTCATTTTGGATTCTCATGTCCTATAAGTTCTAAAGGAAGACTAAATAGTTTTTTGTCATCAGTGAGGCTTGCAATAACTGGGATATCTCCCAAGAATACATACAATTTTAAAAGAACAGAAGCTTCAAAGTAAATTATTGACTACAATCCAGTTATTTTGAAAATGAGGAATGCAAACGTGGACATTCAATACGTAGCAGATAATTCAATTGCTGTTGCTCTCTATGTTACATCATATATTACAAAATCTGAAAAGACTGAGGTGAAAGAAAGGTGGAAAGAAATGGCAGCAGAGAAGAGTCTCAGCACGAAATTGTATGGCTTCAACTTGAAAATGCTTTCCCATAGAGAGATTGGATTCTTTGAATGTTCAGATCACTTGAGCTCAGCCAGTTTATATTCAAAGTCAAGAGGAATCATTTGGATAAGTCTAGGTCTTGCCTCCAAACAAAATAGTATTGAAATCTTTACAAGAAATTGAATACTTACCACAGTATGATCCAGAAAGTACAGATATTATTAAAACTAATATTTTAGATACATACTATCCCAAAAGGAGTCCACATCTTTAAAAAAAGCTATGTCTGTATGACATTCTTCAACATTACTGCTTTAAAAATAAAGTTACAATATAAAAGATGAAACATATGCAGTGATGGGCTCTGATGGATGTTTAGTGAAACGGGCAAAAGGAAATCTTATTACCCACAGAAAACTCAGTTGAAAAGTCCAGATAAGAGAATTATTTCTATTTAGCACCTTTGCAACTGTTCAGGCCTTGGCATAGTGAAACAGAATTACTTGGAGATTTTGACTGCTATGAAGATTCTTTTAATGCAACTAAAGACAGCATTCAGTGTACAATTTCCCCAACTTATCTACAAATGTTAAATGATGAGATTGAACAAGAAAGTACTATTGCAGTTGAATTAGCTAGAGAAAGTTGACAAAGCAGTCAAAGTTGTGGTCCACTTAGTCAAGATCCACTGGGACAACCAATTATTGAAAATGAAGCAGCAATAACCATTAATGAGGTAGAAACTGCATGCAACAAGCAAAACAGGGTATTACTCAGTGGGAAAAGTTAGCAGAACAACTAAACATTGAAAATAAAACAAATATATCTACAAGTCAAACAGCAGGTAGAACATGGTTTGCTGCATGAAAAAAAGAATATCAATGCTCATCATTTAAACCTATTCTTCAAGCTGGAACAGAAAAGAGTTTCTTACTTAAAGTTTTGACCAGTTATCTACGCAAAACTACAGATTTACATTTATCTTGTGCCTTAACAGCTCCAACTGGATTAGCTGCACACAACAATAAAGGTATTACTTTACATCGATTACTTATGCTACCTATTGAACAAGATAATAAATTGGAATAGCAGAAGCTATCTGGAGAAGCTTGTTATGAAGCCTCAAGAGTACTGAAGAAAATTAAACTTTTAATCATTGATGAGGTGAGCATGGTCTTAAACCTAATGCTTGCCTTTGCACACTTGCGAATGCAGCAGATTTTGAAAACAGATTATGATATTCTGTTTGGAGGAAAACATTTAATTGTATTTGGACACTTACAACAACTTACTCCCGTAAAAGGACAACCTATTTTTAAAACTTTTTCCTGATGACACAAGAAAAACTTTGAGAAGTATTGGGATTGTAAATATTTGGTTACACTTTGAATATAAGGAAATTGATAAGAATATGGGACAAGCAAGTGATGAAGATAATGGAAATATTCTGAAAGACATAAGAATTGGCGTCTTGACAGATCATGGAAAACAAGCTTTAGAAAGTCGACTACTAAGGAACTTGTTTACAACTGGAGAACTTCAGCTGAAGTAATGTACAATATGCTTGCAGAAAACAAGTTTATAGTTTGTCTAATGTCTACACTGCAAGAGTGTTCTATATTTAATCAACAACTTCTCAAACTGAAAAAATAAGAAATTGTGGAAATTAAAGCTATTGACAAAAATTAACACCAGGGAGTAACAATTCTTCTTACTGAGAAACTACAGACTAAATTGGATTCTTTGGAAAAGTCTGTATCTGCAACAACAACATAAAAAAATACTTTACATGTATGTAACACCTGTCAAGTAATTGTGTCGCTTTATTAGAATGTATAAGAAGGATTACTTAATTGAGCAATGAGAAAAGTTGTTGATTTTGTACATTTTAAAAATAGACATGGAATAGAATATTTGATCATAAACTATGATCAGATAAATGAGGTGAGATAGATTGGGTGTTGTGTGGTACATTTTTTGCTTTTAAAAGACTTGTATGTATGGAGATAACTGTTTCCTCTATTTCTAGCATATGCAATAACTATTCAAGATTTAAGTATAGACAGAGCTATTATAAATATTGCAAATACAGTGGTCAAATAGGGAATGGCATACGTTGCATTGTCTCGTTTGTAGTTGATAGATTTTGATGAGAAAAAGTTTAGTGCTGATGCAAATTGTGTAATAGAGTATGATCGTTTGAGGGAGGGGAGTTGGCCTAACGGCTAGGGCGGTCGACCTCGAATCTGGGGAACCGGGTACGAGTCTCTGCAATGATGCTGATCATCCTGTGATTCTGGGCAAATTGCTGAATCTCCTCGTGCCTAACAAAAATTAATGTGTGTCCTCATGTAACTCAAATGACGCTATGTAAAAAAAAAGACTTTATGCTCCTAATTTAGGTGAATATCCCTTATACTAGAAAAGTGTTGTGTATCCAAAACGGAAATATGTCAAACATTCAACTGAGGTTCAAAAACAGAAAACAATTGAAGAGAAACCTAAAGGTTTGAAGAAAAAAAACATGGAAAGTGTTGATGAAATTGTAGGATACCAGTTGGAAAATATTTCAGGTATCAACTGTTATGCTAATGTGATTCTGAATATTGTCTTTCATCTACAACATCTTCATCAAGAAATCATGGTAAATCGCGAAAAAAAGATTCTGTTCTGCACTACGTCATGTATTTCAACAGTTGGTAACTGAGAGAAGTAATATGCATACGGCTTCTGGCATTCAGCATATTTTAGGTATATGTACTGGTTCATTGACATTTACTCTTAACATACAACAAGATGCACAAAAATTTCTAATGCTTATGCTTGGAGTATTAGAACATGACGGAATACACATTGAAAACGTATTGGGCTAAGTTACAGATGGGATCATAAGTGTGAAGAGTGTTCATTTACTTATAACACTCAAATACAAACGGAACGATTCCTATAATTTTCAATACCAGACTGCATATCAGTTTCTTTTAACAAACTGATAAAAACAGCAAATCAGGATATGAGATGCTCACATTGTAGATCAGGGGTGTTGTCTACATTACATACAGAAAGATTTGGAAATTATCTCAGATTTGGAAAATATCTTATTTTAATGCTACAACCTTGTAGAGTAAGTGGAAGAAAATTGGAAACAAAAATTACACATTTTAAAGGAAGTCAAATATCTATTTCAGGGATAACTTTTACAGCAGTAGCTATTATTTTCCATGATGGACCTTCTACAACATCTGGATATTATACTGTTTATTTATTTAAAGTGTAATAATGGATGGACGCATTGCAATGATGCCCACTTGGAATTCAAAGCTAGATTGCCTAATGAATTACTAAATTCTTATATGCTATTTCTGCAGCCAACATTTTGAGTGCATCATTCGGCCTATTGGGAAAGATGTAAAGAGAAAGTAGACAGCACCCAAAACTATAAGGGGCAAATTATCAAGCCGCTTCTGCCACTATTGTGTCACTTTTAACAGGGGAAACGTGACGCAAAAGTGGCACAAGGGACTTGTAAATCTGCCCCTTAGTGTTTATAATTAGAGTTTGGATTATTATTTTCCTTAATTGATATTTCATTTGGAATTGTGTTTAAAAGCAAATAGTTTATATATTTCTTGTCTATTTTGAAGCAGATGTAAATGAGATTATACGTTTTGTGAAATGTATTTGTGATAAATAATATAGTTAATGTAGACGAAAGAACTGATTAAGAATGTATAGAAAGGAGAAAGCATAGCCACACATATTGATAATGATGTTCTATGCTGATTTTTTATTTTTTTGACAATTAATTTGATTGTTTTTTTCCCACTGTTCAATGATGACCGTACATTGAAATCACTGTGTATGGAGAAGTTATATGCAATCTGAGAACAGCAAAAAAGGAAAATTGAGAATCTTATGTAATTCTAAATTAATTTTGTGTTCGCAAAAATATACTACTATAATTTCTCTAATATATCATTATTAAATAACATTTCTTCTTTTTCTTCTTTATAGTAGCTACTGTTAAAGTTTAAAAACAGTTTTAATACTGTTTAGAATATTACTACTCTAAAATAGATTTACTGAATGATGTATCTAAATTACTTTAAAGGTAAGAATAGATAACACAATATGCATGATAACCTGGAAAAAAGTTTAAAATGTAAGTATATGTTATTTATTTTTAAGATAAATATTGTTCATCCTTTAGACTAATGAAAACTTTCAATATATTTCTGAGGATCAGTATCACACTTACGTTTTACAAAAGTGCATAAACCAATAAAAGTGCTTTTATTGCAAGTTATTTACTCCTCATTATACAGGGCAGGTGTGTATTGATATCTCTAGCCGAGGACTTTTCAGACACATACTTAGATAACAGAGGTCTGCTTTTGTGACGCAATACTCTAGTACAACTGATAATATGTGTGCACCTGTATGATAAACTACATAGTTTTGTAATTCTCTGTAGCACAGGCCAAAATCACAAATAAACATCGGTACATCACAAGTAAACATTTCAAATAGTAAACAAAACGTCTGTGCTTGTCTTGTCTTTTATTTCTTAAGTCTGGGTCACAGTCTTCCACTCCCTTGTGCTAACGCGTTTCGTCGTATAGGGTGTATCCCCACAACTTCCTCAGGGCTGGAAGTAATACATACATTCACCAATTTGTATGTTTGAAATCATATTCACAAATGTTATCTTAAAACCCAAACAACACACCTGTGTGAGTTTGTACTGGGAGTACTTGATCAAGTGCACCAAAAAAGAGTAAGAATATTTTCATTACACCATGACCAGAGTGTACTGATGTTTATTTGTAATTTTGGCCTGTGCTACAGAGAATTGAGAAAACTATATTCAATCGTGGATTGAGCTTTAGGAGGGATTGGGTGTTTACTCTCCTTTTCTGCAAGCACGGCTATATGAAAAGGATTTAAAATAGATTTTGTGAAGTGGAATAATATAATGTGAATTTTATATGAGCGTCTCATATCTCTTTAAACACCTCTTCTGTTAAATACATAGTTTTGTCGTTAGAGTCAACAGATGGACAACATGTGTCAGAATACACGTAGAGGCCTACACGTACTAGAATATGTCTGTTTCACACCACATATTTTCGAAATTTGTGTACAATAGCTATATGTATTACTTTCTCCTCCTTATACAGGACAGGTGGGTATTGAAAGTGCTTTTTATTATATTTGAAAATTTGACACTTTTGAAGTATGATGTATCTTCTCCTTTGAAAAAAGTATTTTCAGCTATACTATAGAGCTAATAGGACAACATTTTAATGGATAGAAACTGCTGTATATGGTACAACTCATGCACCCATCCAATCATTCAAACACTATCCTTGCACTAATTCATTCATTCATGCACTTGGCATACAGCCATCCAATCATCCAGATACTACTAATGCACACATTCAATCACCCAGACACTACTCTTGCACTGTTCCAATCACCATGGCAGTACCCATACAATCAACCATTTACCCAGGCACTACCCATGCACTGCTGTATTCACCCAGGCACTACCTATGCACTTATGGAATTACCCAGGGACTACCCATGCACTCATGCAACCAAACAGATACTATGCATGCACTCATGCAATTACCCAGGGACTACCCATACACTCATTCATTCACCCAGGTAGTATCCATGCACTCATGCAATCACCCAGGCAAATTCCCTGTACTAAACTATTCACTAAGACACTACCCATGCACTCATACATTTACTCACACACTGCGCATGGACCTATACAGTCAACAAGACAGTAGCCATGCACTCATCCAGTCACCCAGGAACTACCCATGTACTCACTGGATGAGCCACACACTACCCTAGCACTAATCCAGTCACTCACACACTACCCAAGGAGCCATTCAATCACTCAGGCACTACCCATGCCCTCATCCAATCACTCAGTCACTACCTATGCACTCGTTGAATCATTCAGACACTATCCTTCAACTCAACCATTCACTTGTGTAGTATCCATGCACTCATGCATTCACTCAGGCAGTACCCAGGCATACTCTCATTCATTCATCCATCTACTATCTATGCACTCATGGAATCACCCAGGCATCCAATCTCCCAGGCACTATACATGCACTCATCCATTCACCCAGGCACTACCTATGCTCTCAGTGTATTATTTCAACACTATGTTTCAACTCAACCATTCACTTACACAGTACTCATGCACACATGCATTCACTCAGACAATTCTAATGCACTCACCCAATCACCTAGGTACTACCCATGCACTCATCCAATTACCCAGGCACTAAGCATACTCTCATTCTTTCATACAAGTACTATACATGCACTCATGAAATCACCCAGGCATTGCGCTTGCACTCATCCAATCTCCCACGCATACGTGCATTCATCCATTCACTCAGTCACTACCCATACACTCATTGATTCACTCAGGTACTATCCATTCACTGATGCAATCACCCAGGCACTGCTATTCCACTCACTCATTTATCCAAGAACTACCCATGCACTCAAGCATCCACTCAGGCAGTGCCCATGCAGTCGTGCAATAATTCAGGCAGTATCCATGCATTCATCCAATCACACAGACACTACCAATACACTTACCCAATGAGCCAGGCACTACCCTTCCACCTATCCATTCACTCATGCACTCCCCATGCGTTCATCCAATCATTGAATCACTCAGACACTATCATTCACTTATGCAGTACCCATGCGCTCATGCATTTACTCAGACAGAAATCATGCACTCATCCAATCACCTAGGTACTACCCATGCACTCATGGAATCACCCAGGCACTATCCATACTCTCATTCATTCATCCAGGTACTATCCATGCACTCTTGGAATCACCCAGGCATTGCTCTTGCACTCATCCAATCTCCCAGGCCCTATGCATGCACTCATCCATTTACTCAGTCACTACCCATGCACTCATGCATTCACTCAGACAGTACTCATGCACTCATCCAATCACCCAAGCACTACCCATGCACTCAACCAATCACCCAGACACTAACCATGCACTTATCCACTCTCTCAGGCACTGTCCATGCAGTCATGCAATCATTGAGGCAATACCCATACATTTCTCAAATCACATGCACTCACCGAATGAGCCAGGCACTACCCTTTCACTTATCCATTCACTCAGGCACTACCCATGCACTCATCCAAGCACCCAGGTATCACCCGTGTACTCTTTGAATCACTCAGACACTATCTTTTGACTCCACTGTTCACTTACACAGTACCCATGCAGTCATGCATTCACTCAGACAGTACTAATGCACTCATCTAATAACCCTGGCACTACCCATGCACTGATCCAATCACCCAGGTATTACCCATACTCTCCTTCATTCACCCAGGTACTACCCATGTATTCATCCAATCACCCAGGCAGTATCCATACACTCATTAATTCACCCACGTACCATCCACGCACACAAGGCAATCCACAAGACCGGCCCAGCCTATCTCAACAGTCGACTCTCCTTCTACGTACCCAACAGGAACTCCGCTCCGCAGACATCTCCCTGGCTACCATCCCACGCATCCGTAGAGCCACAGTCGGAGGCAAATCCTTCTCCCACCACGCCACCAAGACCTGGAACACCCTCCCCCTCATCCTATGACCTTCTAACCTTCAGGAGACAACTCAAGACCTGGCTGTTCGACCAGTAGCAACAGCACCGCCTTCCTCCCTACCCCTCAGTGTCTTGAAACCCTTGCGGGTATGTAGTGCGCTTTACAAATTATATGATTGATTGATGCATGCACTCATGCAATCACCCAGGCAGTACCCCTGTACTCTGCTATTCACTCAGGCAGTATCCTTACACTCATGCATTCACGGACGTAGTAACTATGCACTCATTCAATCATCCTGGCACTATTCTAACATTCATCACACACACATTTATGCAAGCAATCAGTTTCACTACATACAATTTTTATATTTTTAACCATTATAGGTAGTTCCGTGAGAAACTTTTTTTTAAAACTATTTTGATTTTTTTTTTGTATTTTCTAACCATTTTTGATTTTTTGGGATATTTTTTTACTTTTTGTAAAGTGAAAACAACTTAAGAAGTCTAACAATAGTGTTTCTAAAAAACAAAGAAACACAAGGTTCAAAAACGAAAAAAGAAATTAACAGGTGTTTTTAATAGAATAATGATGGCATCAATGGAAAGTTCACCGACACAGGGAGTTGTCAAACACTTCCTGCAGTGTATTCCTGCATTGAGTTCTGGGAAGATCTAGGGTTGAGGAGCTGTAAGAACAGCTCCAGCTGATGTTGGAGGTAGATTCCCATCATCTGCTGCAGCTTGCTCCCTCTTCTCCTGAGCCATCACTTCACACGCAAGACCAGTTGGATGTATCATCTCGAGATGTTTGTGTATTGATGATGTGCCACAAGAATTTTTCATTTCTGAACCTGTGGAGAGGACTTTGTGTCAGATGGTACAGGTGACTTTTCTTGCATTCGCCTTTTTTTCATCTTCAGGCACGATGAAAAACACCCAAACAATATTCTCCTTGAGTTTCTTTACTGGCTGTTCAATCTCGTCAATCTCCTCCTGCTGGTCCTCTTCAGGATGTGATGTTGTCATTTTTGTTTCTTAGGTAGTCAAATCACCTAAAAAAATTAAACAGCTTGGTAGAGCCTACAAAAAATCAGTCTACACATGCAGACATCAAACTAACACAAGAAAGGAGTGAAGAGGTAATGCTCAAAAGAGCAAAAGAGGTGGATAGTCAAGTCAAGTCAAGTCAAAGAATTTATATAGCGCACTACATACCCAGAGGGTCTCAAGGCGCTTAGGGAGGGGAAGAGGATTACTTGTCAAATATCCACGTTTTAAGTTGCTTTCTGAATGCTAGGTGGTTCTGGGTAAGGCGAAGGTAAGTGGGGAGTGAGTTCCATGTTTTAGCAGCCAGGAATGAGAAGGATCTGCCTCCTATGGTTGTCTTGTTGATGCGAGGTACAGTGGCGAGGGCTTGGCTGGAAGAACGTAGTTGGCGGGAGGGGGTGTAGAAGGACAGTCGTGAGTTGAGGCATTCTGGTCCGATGTCGTAGAGTGATTTGTGTGCGTGGGTTAGCAGTCGGAAAGTGATCCTCTTATTGACGGGTAGCCAGTGGAGGTCTTTCAGGTGACCAGAGATGTGTTCGTTACGCGGGATGTCTAATATGATCCTGGCTGAGGCGTTTTGGATTCGTTGGAGTTTCTTCTGGAGTTTAGCGGTAGTACCTGCGTAGAGGGTGTTTCCGTAGTCCAGTCGGCTCGTGACCAGAGCATGGGTGACTGTTTTTCTGGTTTCGGTGGGGATCCAGCGAAATGTTTTTTTGAGCATGCGAAGAATGTTGAAGCAGGATGAGGATACGGCGCTGACTTGTCTATTCATTGAAAGTGAAGAATCCAGGATAACGCCCAGGTTCCGTGCGTGGTCTGTCGGGATGGGTGCTTTTCCAAGGGCTTCCGGCCACCAAGAGTCGTCCCATGCAGAGGGGGATGTACCTAAGATGAGGACTTCTGTTTTATCTGAGTTCAGTTTCAGACGGCTGTGTTTCATCCATTCGGCAACTTCTTTCATTCCTTCGTGTAGGTTAGTTTTGGCGGTGCTGGGGTCATTGGTGAGAGATAGGATCAGTTGAGTGTCATCCGCGTAAGAGATGATGTTGAGGTTGTGTTGGCGTGCGATGGCCGCGAGGGGGCTCATGTATACGTTGAAGAGGGTGGGACTGAGTGAGGATCCTTGTGGTACGCCACAGATGACTTCAGTGGCCTCGGAATTGAATGGTGGAAGGCGGACTCTCTGGGTTCTTCCGGTGAGGAACGAGGTGATCCATTCAAGTGCTTTTCCTTGTATTCCGATGTTTCTGAGGCGTTGTAAAAGGGTGCTGTGGCAGACTGTGTCGAAGGCTGCAGAGAGGTCGAGGAGGATGAGGGCGACTGTGTCTCCATTGTCCAGTAGTGTTCCAATGTCGTCTGTGGCTGCGATGAGGGCGGTCCAGTGCTGTGTTTTGCTCGGAAGCCAGATTGTGAGGAGTCGAGGGATTTGTTGGCTTCGAGGAAAGCGGCGAGCTGGTTGTTGACAGCTTTCTCGATGACTTTGGCCGGGAAAGGAAGGAGTGATATTGGGCGGTAATTTTTTAGTTCGGTGGGGTCCGCTGTGGGTTTTTTCAGAAGGGCGGTGAGTTCAGCGTGTTTCCAGCTTTCCGGGAAGGTGGCGGAGTTGAAGGAGTAGTTGATGACGTCTTGGAGGTGCGGTGCTATGACGGAGTCTGCTTTGTTGAAGATGTGGTGAGGACATGGGTCTGTGGGGGATCCTGAGTGGATGGAGTTCATCAGGCGGATGGTGTCCTCAGTGGAGATTGGGTTCCAGTCGTTGAGGGTGTTCAAGGGGGGAGAATGTGCATCATATGGTTGGGTGGGTTGGTCTCCGGGTTGGTTGTCGAAGCTGTTGTGGATGTCTGCAATTTTGTTGTGGAAGAATGAGGTTAGGGAGTCGCAGAGGGCTTGAGAGGGGGTGATGTCGTTGGAGTTGGCCGAGGGATTGGTAAATTCCTTGACGATGTTGAAAAGTTCCTTGCTGTTGTGGGCGTTGTTGTCTAGTCGATCCTTGAATGCTGTTTTCTTGGCCTTTCGGATTAGTTGGTGGTGTGAGCGGGTGGCGTTTTTGAAGGCGTTCTTGGTGCTAGTGGTTGGGTCTTTTTTCCAGGCCTTTTCAAGGGAGCGGCAGAGTTTCTTGGACTTCTTAAGATCATCGTTGAACCATGAGGCCTTCTTGCTGCCAGGTTTGCTTTGACGTTTTTTCAGTGGTGCTAAGGTGTCGGCGGTGTTGGATAACCATAGGGTGAAGTTGGTGGCGGCTTGGTCTGGGTTAGAAGAGTGGGCTGGGGTGTTTAGGAGGAGCGATGAGGAGATCTGGTCAATGGTGATTTTGTTCCAGTTTCTTTGCAGAGTTGGTTGGAGGTGGTTGATGGGTTTCGGCTTGTTGTAGGTGAAGTGAACGCAGCTGTGGTCAGTCCAGAGGAGATCCGTAGTATGGCTGAAGGAGACATGATTGCTGGAGGTGAAGATGGGGTCGAGTGTGTGACCTGCGATGTGGGTGGGGGAAGTGACCAGTTGTTTAAGTCCGAGGTTGGCGAGGTTGTCCAAGAGGGTGGTGGTGTTGTGGTCGTTGTTCTTTTCAAGGTGAAAGTTGAGGTCTCCCAGAAGGATGTAATCTTTGGAGGGGAGCGCGTGTGGAGTGATGAAGTCCGTGATGTCTTCACTGAATTTTGCGCGGGGTCCTGGTGGTCTGTAGAGGAGGGTGCCTCTGAGTGTGGTCTTGGGGTCGATGTGGATCTGGAAGTGGAGGTGTTCAGAGTTGGCGAGGTTGACGTCAGAGCTGGTAGAGATGTGGATTGATTTTTTATGGACGATAGCGATTCCTCCTCCTGTGTGGCCGGTACGGTCCTTGCGTGTGATCTTATAATCTTCAGGGATGGCAATGGTGATGTCTGGGGCGGAGGAAGCGTTCATCCATGTTTCTGTTAGGAAGGCGACGTCTGGAGAGATGGTGTCTAGTAGATTCCATAGGTCAATGGCGTGTCTGTGGACCGATCGGGTGTTGAGAAGGATGCATTGTAGGTGATTGGGGTCGGGAATCTGTGGTGTGGTCGTAGCGGAGAGGTTGTCGGTGCCGATGAATTTGCAGGAGTAGCAAGAGAAAGGTCCATGGGTGTGTCCAGGAGCGGCTTGGATGCAGTTGGGGGCGCGACCGGGGTTAAGGGCTAGGAGGGTGGCGGCATCGTAGGTAATGCGAGAGGGCTGGGCAGCGCGAGGGGCGGGGGGTCTGGCGCTGGGCGCGGTCCAGGCGCGGACGGGCGTAGACGGGCTTACCTTTGGCGCACCTTCGGCGTGGCCGTAGCGCGTGGACGCTGTGCGTGGGGGCATTGGCCATAAATGGGTGGTGGAGGGGGCGGAGCGTGGGAGGGGCCGCTGGGAGGCGGGAGCGAGGTCGAGGGAGGGCTCGGGTCAACCAGGGAAATGGCCGCAACAATAACAACAGCGCGGAGACAGGGTTAAACACAGCCAATGTAATCACGGACAATGAGCAGCCAATACAAACACATATGCACAGCAAGTATAAAATAGTTTACAGTCTGCCAAAGCGCTAGGATAATGTTTAGGCAAACGTGCGCGCTAGCAGAAAGGCAGATGCAGAAGTCAGCGCTACACTCAGCCAAAGCGCTATGAACAAATTTGAACAAACAAACTAGTTCGCTAGCTGAGAGGCAAATGCGGGGGTCGGCGCTACACTCAGTCAAAGCGCTATGAAAATAATTAGCAAACAAACGAGCGTGCTAGCTGAGAGCCAGATGCAGAGGTCAGCGCTACGATACCACAGTTGGAGGCTGAGGGAGGAGGCGAGGGGAGCGACCACTCACGTTGTAGGTCATACGTCCTCCTCAAGTTATATTGTCAAAAAACAAAGGGATCCACCCTTATGGGAAGTACAGAAGTTTTCCTCCAGAGCATGTGTGTCTCCTACAATGGTGGAAAGCACACATCTTTGTTTAAATTCTCCTCACCCACCAAAAGGACCCTTGGTGGCATGCTTCATTATTGGGGTCTTCCCGCCCCGCTGTGGGACAGGGCGTGTTACGACCTACGACTACGTGGGAGCACTGGTTATGAAAAACAATACTATGGGGCTTGTTAGGATAGCGGATTTTCCGCATCCTCTGGGCCGGCGGAAGCCACTGCCGGCCCGGAGGATGCGGAAAACCGCTGCGGACCCACCAAAGACCCACCGCCACATTAGGATGGCTGGTGGGGCCTGGTTTCAGTCCGCTGCTTTTCCGCCACGGTTGGCTTACAACCGCGGCGGAAAAGCTCTAATATGGAGGCGGTGTCTCTCAGACACCGCCAGCCATATTAGGATGGGTTTCAAAACATGCTTTTCCGCGGCGGGTTTTCCGCCGTGGAAAAGCATGTGGACCTTCACTGCAAAAGCCCGTTGCGGGGCCCCTGGGTGAAGGGGGGTGTGGGGGGTGCACATGGGGGGTACCTAAGGTACGCCCCTGCATTTGTATGCAGAAATCGGCAGGCACAGCACAGTGCTTGCCGCTTTCTGCATACAAATGCAATGTATGCATTTTTACCATTGCGGCGGGTGCAGCTTGAAGCTGCACCCGCCGCAATGGTAAAAATAGAGGATGTGACCGCCAGGGTGGCGGTCACATCCTAATTGCACAGGAGGGAACTTCGCAGGCCATGCGGAGGTTCCCTCCTACTCTGGGTTCGCGGATGGACGCAAGTCCGTCCGCGATCCTAATGGGCCCCTATGTGTGGTGTAGGAGTGTGAGTGGAAGAGTCAGAAGTGAGTGAATGGTGAATGGTTAAAAATAAAAAAATACCTGGCTATGTGGAAAAAAATAAATGTTAATGTTCCTTTGAGCTTTTATCCTTAAAAGTGGGATATGAGATGGAGATACTATGCTTTAATGAGCAGTGTCTCCTGTGTCGACACGTTCCGTAGCCCTCCCCTGGCTTCTCTTCAGGACTTACAAGAGATCCCTTCTACACTCAAATGAAAACAACTGTGTATTTACATATAATCATTCTTAGTGGTGCACATACATTTAACATGCACATAATACTATACCCCAGTAGGTATATTGCTGAATGGGTTCTGGAAGAATAAAAACAGAGTTAAAATAACATAACACTTTCAAACGGCATCATATGTGGTGTTGACCTGTAAAGAAAAGTGATATATTTCTATGATATGTTTTTCTTATCTTTATCAGTTATGATTGGTAATCAGTGCTGTGTTATGCTGGTGAGATGGGACAATACAATAACATACACACACATAACATAAAACACACACTTTATATCTAAGGACCACATGCGTATCCATATGATAAGTATAACTGAGAGTATCTGTTAAATATATCTCTCCTTCAAAAAACACTTTAGTGACAGATAAAGAAGCCTCCAAAGTTTAGGCTGTTCACATACTCTTATATCACTCAGATAATGCCCCATGATCCTTCAAAACGAGAGGGAAGTGGTACCTATAATCACACACTGTTAAAAGAAATGGAAAAAGAAAAAGAAAAACTGTTGCTTTTGAGATCCTTCCTAATTGAGCAGCATTTTACTGTTGCAAATCGGCTGTGCTGTACTTACAATAGCAAGGTTACCTCCTCAACAGGACACTGCATCACTGCGGCTCTTTGGAACATTGAGCCAGTATGGGCAGTGTCCTTAAATACTGAGCATAATTGGTAGTTTTGCTGCGAAAAATTGCACTAATTGGTACAAGCACTAGACCGTCAGAAAATCCAAGATGGTACCCTAGAATGGCACCTCCGGCTGAATGTGTTTGTTCCTCACTTCCTGTTGCTCAAGGATGCCAGTTGTATAGCCCTAGGAGCAAAAAAGACTACTGCGCAAACTAAAAGGACACTACCTCTTCCAAACTCTTTAACTATCCGAGCGTAAAATGTGGACCAGCCGGATAATGAAAAAAATAATAATAATATTAAAAATAAAGTAAACCAGGTCTGGGCAAGTATTTACTAATGGTACATGTAATCGCGTTTATGGTAGACATTGCACCAAGGGAGTGTGCAGCCAGACATGCGGGTTATTTTTCATGTTTCATAATATGCACAACAGAAAGTTGCTTCAAATGATTTTTATGCAGAAGACATATAGTGTTAATGACACCTCTCTACAAAAGGATGAGCTCAAGATGGCAAAAGTGAATAGGAGTTGAAAAATGTGTGGCAGGACATTAAATTCCACAGGGTAATGTACAGGCCCCATTATTTCAGGGGTGATTTTCTGCTGGCCCCAAGTGTTAAATAGAAGGTTGGCTAACATAAGGGTTCTGCCCAGTCGTTTCAAGAGTTTCTGTGCAGTGTATTTGCAGTAGTTTTCTCTTCCCAGGGAGATACAAATCAGCTAACTTGTCCCCAGGTTATGTCGCCCTTCTGACCTATAATGTGTGACACACTCAAAAAAAGAGGAATAGAAAAGGTGTTGTATCCTCCCTCTAAGAGAATGAAAAGCTTTTTAACCAATCAAAAGCTTTCTTTCCGTGTCACATGGAGTCACGTAGGAGGCGTGTACCCATCGCGTATACGTCGTGGGCCAGTAAAATGTGCTGAATGTAATTTAAAAGTATACATTGCTATTAGCAAATTGTGTTTGACACTATTTTAGTGGAAAGTCTTTAAGCAAAACAGATATTTAAAATTGCAACATTGATATTTCATAAATTTTTAAATTACGCCGGAGTTGTGACCCCTACGTGATCCCATAAATACCTGCCGGCAGGGTTTGCGACTCTTCGTGCCCGGTGCTTGATGGTGCAATGTACACAAAAATGTGTTTTAAGATCTTAAAAATATTTTTCAACCACAGTACCACTAACTTTTGTGATTCAATATTAAACCTCTGTTTAAAAAATATGTTATTTCAGTGTAAGTACATATTTTAGACTTACGTTCGTATAACGGATGTCATCAGTGATGTCACTCACCATGTCATGAGTGATGCAATATGTGACGTCGTCAGTGGTGCATTGCAGGGGTGAGAGTTATAGTTAGTTCAGCTACCTATAATTGCTGAATTTCTCTTGTTTTGTGCGAGTGAAATGTCACCCTAACTATAACGACCCTGCAACCTTTGGTTTATTCTATAAATATATAATATATATATTGTACCTACCTGTATATTTTTTTAGCAAGCATATGCCTTTACCATTTATGTTTTTACCACGGAAATGTAAGTATTTAACTGAAATATATAAACGCTTTATATATTACATACTGGCTATCGCCAATAGGTATATATAGTTAGGATTTTTTCTGTATGGGACTTTTGAAAATTCTATGTCTAATAACTTTGGCGTTTGTGGACGGAATCGGCTGAAATTTTCAGGAAAATGGCACATTTTGTTTCTGAGCAGCCCCTGAAAATTTGGGGGGGGGTTCGTCAAGGGGGGGCCGAGAAAAAAGGGGGGTCCCAAAACGCGTTTTTCCCATGTTAATTTCCATAGGGCGTTTGGCCTCACTTTTAGCTCGAACGGCTGAATGGATTTGCACGAAACTTGGCAAAATTGTAGGGACTGTTAGCCCGATGTGCCTTTGCTGGGTCTCAATATATGTGCTCCAGTGGATTTTGAGAAATTAACGTTTAAAAAAATGTATATATCTGTGACAGCGTCCCAGATAGCGCTCCAGATCGCGTACTTTTCGCGTCACGGAGCTTTGCGAAGCGATGCTGATTGGCTCTCCGGTGTCTGTCAACATTCTAAACAGTCCGGAGCGGCCGCCATCTTGTCTCTCGGTGGGATCGAGAGACAAGAAGAGGTGAAAAACGAAGGGGGAATTTAATGAAAGGGGGCAAGGTAGACCCCTCTTGACCCCCTAGGAATGATGTTGGGGTTATTAAAGGGTCCAGTGGGGAAAATTTAAAAAATGTGATTTTTCACGGTAGAAGCGCTTCTCGGTTCGCAAATTAACGGCTGAATGGATTTGCACGAAACTTGGCAAAATTATAGGGACTGTTAGCCCGATGTGCCTTTGCTGGGTCTCAATATCTGTGCTCCAGTGGATTTTGAGAAATTAACGTTTAAAAAACAGGTATATCTGTGACAGCGTCCCAGATCGCGTACTTTTCGCGTACCGGAGCTTTGCGTAGCGAAGCTGATTGGCTCTCCGGTGTCTGTCAACATTCTAAACAGTCCGGTGCGGCCGCCATCTTGTCTGTCGGTAGGATCGAGAGACAAGAGGAGGAGAAAAACGAAGGGGGAATTTAATGAAAGGGGGCTAGGTAGACCTCTCTTGACCCCCTAGAAATGATGTTGGGGTTATTAAAGGGTCCCGTGGGGCAAATAATAAAAATTTGATTTTTCGAGGTAGAAGCGCTTCTCGGTTCGCAAACTGGTAGCGAAACGTGAATTCGCCATTTTGTGTTTCGATTTCATTAAATTACTAGGTATAAGGGGGTACGGGAGACGTATCCTGACCCCTTTTGTTTTCTGAGGGTGGCTGAGGAGGCTCATATATGTTGATACATGTCTTCCAGTGGCTGTGCGTGAGCGTTTTTTTTTTGTTGCGTGACGTCTGTTAACGTTCGATTCGATGGAAATCAGGAAGTGTTGACCGCCATTTTGTCACTGCGAGTAAATATTTTGTTTTAAATAATTGTTATAAATTAATCCTTATTGATAAACATTGTCTGCGCCATCTTGTCTTTTTTGCAATGCCACACTTTTGTTGAGCACAGCAGCCATTTTAGATACCTTGACCAGACCCACTCTCTGCACGCCGCCGATCCTCAGCATGGCTCCTCACCCTCGCAAGCATCTCCTCCACGCACTGGTCACCCCCGCTCTCTCTCTCATGCATGGGCCAGAAACCTCCTCCCATGTGCGCTGCTCTTCCCTGAGAATCACACCCTGTGCCCGCCCGACACCACCCTTTCACCCTATTCACTACCGCACCCTCTGACACTCTTCTTCCTCTGTGTCCGATTGTTCAGGCCGGTCCCAGGCTATCACCTAGCCCTGCAGATGTAGTTTATGGCCCCAGCTGTAGAGAATCACCCCTCTTCAAAGGAGTTACAGTAGATCTGTCACACCACACGCGTTCCTACTATCTGATAACCATCCTGTATTGTGCTTGGGGAGGGGATTCTCACTGTGAGGGTGTGTGGGACCGAGCCTGAAGTGGAAGATTCCAGGGATGCCTCTTTGTACATCAAAGTTTTTACAATTATGTGTCACATTATAAATATATAGTACTCCAACAAAGTAGGATTATAACACTTTAATAACTTTTAAATATATAGAACGCAACAAAAACAGTAAATACATTTAAACATTTTTTTGAAAAAAGAAGCAACAATGGTCAGTAGCTGTGTTTTGTGCGAATAGTCCCAAGGCAGCACAACGTGCTGAGTTCTGGAGGGCACCCAGGTGATGTTACCTGGGTGCCGCACTGGTTTTTGGTATCCTACAATGCAGCTCCGAAAAACGGCGTGGGGCGTCCCGGGGGGTGCGCGGGGAGGCCTCGTCAGTAGCGGTCTGTTGTGCGACTAGTCCCAAGGCAGCAGAACGCGCTGAGATGTGGATGGCACCCAGGTGATGTCCAGTAAGTTGTCGCACTGGTTTTGGCATCCTACAATGCTGCTCCGAAAAACGGCGTGGTGCGCCCCGGGGGGGGGGGGGGGGGAGGCGGCGTGAACGGGTCTCCCCAGGTGGAGGCTCATCGGCTGTACTGGGGCGCCCCTTTACCGTTTCAGTTGCCATTCCGCCCGCTTTTGCTACACTGTGCCTCATCCGCCATTCAGCTGTTTATCTCCCGCTCTTGCGGCTACAGCGTCTCGCTCACCATGTAGTTGAGTTGCGCCCACTCTTGCGGTGCAGCGATAGGCGGCTGCCACAGGACTCTTAAAATGGCGGATGGCTCTTCGGATTTGGGCCTGGTCCACTAACATGGCCCTGGGACACCTTGGAACTCGGACGACCCCTGAGCCTTGAAGATTTTACAAAAGTCTTGGGGGCTCCCGACTCCTGCAGGCTTCCGGTGGGGAGCGGCTGCCATGATTGCTCGCGGAATGACCACGACGGAGCCACGAGATGGTGGTGCTCTCAGGCTGATGCCAGCTTTAGTCTGAAACATCTAGAAACAAGGTGGGGCTTTCATCGTTTGGGAAAAAAAATGTTTTAATCCAATGAAAAGTGATATTTTTAGGTCATATGATCAAGCCTTCCATCATTAGGAAACCAAAAGTAAAATGAACCAATGAAAAGTTTTATAAAGAAGTCACATGACCTGTTATGCTTACGTTACGCGCTGCTATAAAAAGCGTAGAAAATCCGTTGGCACGTGAGGCGGCGTCAGTAGCGGACCGATGTGCGAATAGGCCGAAGGCAGCACAACGCGCCGAGATCCGGATGGCACCGAGGTGGTGTCCAGCAAGTTGCACTGGTGTGGCCATCCTACAATGCTGCGCCGAAAGTCGGCGTGGGGTGCCTGGGGGGGGGGAGGTGGCGCAAACTGGCCTCTCTCGCCTCCCCAGGTGGAGGCACCTGATGTGCAGTGCTGCGCCCCTTATCTTTTCACTCGCCGTCCAGCAGAGTTGCGCCCGCACTTGCTGCTACAGTAGGCCGAACGCAGCACAACGCGCCAAGATCCGGATGGCACCGAGGTGGTGTCCAGCAAATTGCTGCACTGGTGTGGCCATCCTACAATGCTGCGCCGAAATTCGGCGTGGGGCGCCCCGTTGGCCTGTGAGGTTGCGTCAGTCAGTGGGGGCTGTTTGAGAAAGCAATGTGATGCTGTGCGTCGCCCCCAAGATGGAGGCTCCTCGGCTGCAGTGGGGCGCCCCTTGGTGTTTCACTCGCTATCCAGCTGAGTTGCGTCCGCACTTGCGGCTACAGTAGGCCGAAGGAAGCACAACGCGCCGAGATCTGGATGGCACCGAGGTGGTGTCTAGCAAGTTGCCGCACTGGTGTGGCCATCCTGCAATGCTGCGCCGAAAGTTCCATGGTCCGGATGGCAAGTCCTGGATGTTGGGTGCCATAGTTGAGAGCCAAGATCCGGATGGCAAGTCCTGGATGTTGGGTGTCATAGTTGAGAGTTCTGAGTTATTTGCACCTGCTGCAGCTTCACTATTGCCCTGGTGTGGCCAAAGATCGCCCATGACATAGGCGGCCGGCTCCCCTGGTCCGGCGGAACTTTTTTCCTTTTCCTTTCTGCATCTTGTCCCACAATCCGTTTAACCTTTAGGCACGACCAGGTCCCTGAATGTGTGCAGGGGGACGCTATTGATTGAATAAAAAATGGCGGCTTCACACAAAGCTGACTCAAGCGTTGCTGGTGATGCTATACAGACAAAAAATGGTTTTCAGTTTGTACAGTCTTCAGGATTTTTCCATCCAAGTCTGCTTGAGAGTTTGTAGAACAATGGCTTTAGATCTTGCCCTCCCCTCTTTTGACTGTTGGTCTTGTTGCCTATGTCTTCTGTTGTCATTTAACGGAAGCTTTTTTGACTGCCGAAAGGGGTTCTGGTCCGACCGCTGGTTGGTGGAGATATTTTGACTATATCCTGGACCTGCCCGGCCTCGCCCAAAATGGCGCCGGTATAAATGGGACTCGTACCTCCTTGTTGTGTACTGGTTGCACAACCTTGATATCACGAGATACGTATGCAGTTTTGAAGCACATGGCGGGCGGGAATGAGAATTGATTGAATATTTCGACATCCCTATTGATATTAAGTTCTGATGTGTTATTGATTACTGTACTATTGAAAGTTCGAATTAACGTCACCCATGGTACTTGCCCGCAAATGTATATCTAGATAATTTTATTGTAAGTGGCCCTGTCGTATTTTAATTACAAAATGTACGTCCACCGATTCCGCAACTGTTAGACACCTTAGTTCTTGCAACCTAATGGCCCGCTCGTTGCGTTCCTCTACAGTGTAAATGTCTCCTCATCATATACGATTCCAGTTTGCTCCGTGGCCGGCCCACGTGGTTATAGGCCCGTATTTGTATACTGACATTTTCACAATAAAGGTTTTTAAAACAAAACATGGTAGTAGTATTTACATTGGTAAAGTTTTTAATTTTAGTCACTGTTTTCAAATCAGTAAAAGGCAAGTGAAATAAAGCAGTCCAATTACATGACGGATAAAAGGTATAATACGCAGGAACGCAGTAAAGATAAATGGTCAAGGGCTGTTGTGTTTTTTACTCCTGCAACATAAAGTGATCGATAAGAATCTGATATTCGGGCGTATCGGCGACTAAGACAGCAGGCCGAGCATCTTTTGCTCAACGGCTCTGTCATGGGACGAAGAAACGCCCTTTTGCTAGAAAAAGGAATATATTTTACTTGCAGGACAGTTGTAAATTTTCCGGGAAAATACATTAGCCTGGAACATTATAACATATATGTTTAAGAAAAAATAATGTTCGAAAGCAATAAAAAGCGTAATTTTTAGGTCATATGACCAAGCCTTTCATCATTAGAATAACAAAAGTAAAATGAACCAATGAAAAGTTTTATTAACAAGTCACATGACCTGTTATGCTTACGTTACGCGCTGCGCGCCGCGCCCCGGATCCCTTCCGGGAAGCTGCGCTTCGCGCACTGGAGTACTTCCGGGTGCGCTAACGCGGCGTGTCATATAACGCATTACGCGACAACGTAGGTCCAGAATATAGTCAAAATGTCTCCACCAACCAGCGGTCGGAACACAACCCCTTTCAGCAGTCTAAAAAGTTCTGTTAAATGACAACAGAAGGGACAGGCAACAAGAACCATCAGTCAAAGAGGGGAGGGCAAGTTCTTCCCTACCGGGTCACGTTGGGGCGCTACCGGAACTGATCGAATTGGTAGTCTACAGTGTTTCTGGATGTTTCAGACTGAAGCTGGCGTTAGCATGAGAGCACCACCATCTCGTATCTCAGTCGTGGCTATTCCACGAGCAATCATGGCAGCCGCTCCCCACCAGAAGCCTGCGGGAGTCGGGGGCCCCCAAGACTTTTGTAGAATCTTCAGGGCTCAGTAGACGCTTTTGAGAATGGGGCCCAAACCCTAGCAGACAAGCGTCCGAGTTCCAAGGTGTCCCATGGCTATTTTAGTGGACCACGCCCAAATCTGAAGAGGCAGCCGCCATTTTGAGAGTCCTGTGGCAGCCGCCTATAGCTGCATCGCAAGAGCGGGAGCAACTCAACTACATGGTGAGCGAGACGCTGTAGTCGCAAGAGCGGGCAGTAAACAGCTGAATGGCGGAAGAGGCACAGTGTAGCAAAAGCGGGCGGAATGGCAACTGAAACGGTAAAGGGGCGCCCCACTACAGCGTGTCTTCAGGTCAAACGGATTGTGGGATAAGGTCCAGAATGGAAGAGTCATCAAAAGGCAAAAAGTTCTGCCGGACCCCGGGAGCCGGCCGCCTATGTCGGGGGCGATCTTAGGCCACGCCAAGGCAACACGACTTGGGGAGGGGGCAGAAGTCAAGCGCACTCTCCCAGTCCGCGCCACCACACTGTATGTTGAAAATCTGAAGCCATCGTTCTACAAACTCTCAACCAGCCTTGGATGAAAAATCTTGAAGAATGTACAAACTGAAAACCAGTTTTTGTTTGCATAGCATCAGCAGCAACGCTTGCTATCAGAATGCATGAGTTTCATGCTCGATCGATTGAGCTAGCCGGATCAGGCAACATAAAGTATAAAATAGTTATGTAAATAGTTATTTAATAAAATGTTTTACCCTGTTACTTTGCTGGTGTGTTGTATATATTTATAATATTTGCATAGAGTTTATCGTTATTTTGGGCGGGGTGGGTGGCGGAGCCGAGCTGTCTTGCAGCCATCATGGTGTGGAGCTCAGTTCATCTCACTAGTTTCGTATTTCTCATGAAGGGTTGTTCCTAATGTTCCTATTTTAGCGAGGTCAAAAAGAGATCCCATTAGTGGCCTACTGATTTTGCTCGATTATTTTTTTTTTTAACACGATTTTTCACTATCTGCAAAGACTAAACAGAGTATTGCGGCTTTGTGCTTGTTAGTAAATAGAGAATGAAACAAAGAGAATAAATTCTAAAATAGTAAATGCTTGGATAACAATCAATCAAATGGAGAGACAAGCAGGCACGACGGATTACAACGGGGGCAAAGGCCTGCGTTAACTACCCTTCACTATCTGCAAAGAGAGAGTACTTCTAAGAGAAAAGGGGGGGGGGCAGCGTTTAAAGCACATCAACCTGCATAAACACGAAAATGTTTTTACCTATCACGTACTTGACATTTGACAGCTTTTGATATTTGTTATTAAAAAACCATTGAAATTCAATGAAAAAACCATAGGTTTTAGCCCATATATAGTTAGGGATTAGCATTTTCAAAACCTTATTTTACTCGCATAAAACTATTGAAATTCGCATATATAGTTAGATGCGCTAACTATATATCGCGCACCCGCAATCCACTGCTGGTGATGTCACATATTACATCATTCATGACATGCTCAGTGACATCACTGATGACATCACTGATGACATCTCAAATGACATCACTGATGACATCACTGATGACATCTCAAATGACATCACTGATGACATCACTGATGACAACATCCAGTGACTTTATGTTTCTGTAAAGTTAAAATATGTCTTACATATTGAAGAATGAGTGGATGTATAAGTGTCTGGATGAAGGATTTAGTAGGTGCATGACTGACTGTATGAGTGAGTGATTAAATGTGTCTCACTGAGTGAATGGGTTAGTGACTAAACTGTCTTAATTTGTGCATCATTATGTCTGTTGTTCTGTAAACTGCTGCATGTGTTGATCAGCAGCTATATGAGTAACTATATGGGTTATTGATTGGTTGCCCAAGTATTTGTATGGGAGACTGAGTGTGTGTGGGTGGCTGGGAGGTGTATGACTCTGTGCATAGATGTGTGAGCAGTTGATTCACTAGATGTATGGGTTCAAAAGTGCATGTGGAAACAGCTGTATGGGCGGTTAACTGTGTGCATGAGTGTATTGGTGAGTGAATGGATATCTCAGTGCTACATGTCAAAGTAAGTACATATGTAAAACACAGTACATGTGAGAGTTGACATATATAAATAACTGTGCATAAGAGCCAGTGAATGTGTGAGTGGCTGTATGGATCATTGTGAACTTGTATCAGGGATTGTATAAGAGAGTAAATATGTGTTAGTATATGTTTGAATAAGTAAGGTGTGTATAACTGTATAGTAGAGGACATGGAGGTGCGATTGATTCTTTGCATGACTGACTAGGTGTGTGAGTAACTCCATGGATGAGTGACAGTCTGTGAGTGTCTGTTTACACTGAGTGTATCTAAGGTTATATTAGAGTCTGAAGAGGTTCATCGTATTATCACATGAATGATGTCATTAGTGATGTGCTCAGTAATGTCAAATGAGATGTCAAATGAGATGTCATCAGACATGTCATTTGAGATGTCTTCAGTGATGTCATCAGTGATGTCATCAGTGATGTCATCATTTATGTCATTTGAGATATCACCAGTGATGTCATCAGTGATGTCATTTGAGATGTCATCAGTGATGTCATCAGTGATGTCACTGAGCATGTCATGAATGATGTAATATGTGACATCATCAGCAGTGGATTGCGGGTGCGCGATATATAGTTAGCGCATCTAACTATATATGCGAATTTCAATGGTTTTATGCGAGTAAAATAAGGTTTTGAAAATGCTAATCCCTAACTATATATGGGCTAAAACCTATGGTTTTTTCATTGAATATATATATATATATATAACGCTTTATATATATAAAGACCACAGCCTCAAGGGTACTGGCTGTACTTTGTGCAGCCTTCTAGTGGCAACCAAGGTATTGGTAGCTGTGGCCCCCGCTGCCAGGAACTGTGGATTGTTCGCTGCGAGTAGCAGTCTGTGACTTCACGGAGGAGCGAGCTCATTGCAGTGAGCACCCGACGCTACAACATCCTGGAGGTTTTGCAGTGAGGCGTCGATGGGGGCCAGAGCAAAGATCGTGAGCTGCAGAGACACTCTGTAAAATTATTTTTCCTGCACCACACACGCCTTTTCAACAAAACGCCAGCACTGACTGTGAGTACAAAGAAGGCCTAAGAGACGCTTACCCGATGGCCGAGATGGTGCCTTCTGGGAGTCGTGGTCCTCTGATGAGACTGTGAGATAGCGCTCAGGAAAACCAATGACCTTCGCTGGGCTTCCACCAATGGGAGCAAGATGGTTAGTTTGAAAGACGGCTGTAACAGGACACAGCTTGCAGGCATTTGAAAAAGACATTACGTCGAAACGCATCATGCCTTCTGTGCGGCAATAAAGAAACTTTGCATGGTCCCCTGTTGTGTCCCTTCGACTCTTTGTGGATATGAGGAGCACTCTTTAGATATTTTGCACGTCAGCCCTGGGCGCGCTGAAGGGACCCGCCTCGTTTTGTGACCACAGCCTCAAGGGTACTGGCTGTAATTCGTGCAGCCTTCTAGTGGCAACCAAGGTATTGGTAGCTGTGGCCCCCGCTGCCAGGAACTGTGAATTGTTCACTGCGAGTAGCAGTCTGTGACTTCACGGAGGAGCGAGCTTATTGCAGTGAGCACCCGACGCTACAATATCCTGGAGGTTTTGCGGTGAGGCGTCGATGGGGGCCAGAGCAAAGATCCTGAGCTGCAGAGACACTGTGTACAATTATTTTTCCTGCATCACACACGCCTTTTCAACAAAACGCCAGCACTCACTGTGAGTACAAAGAAGGCCTAAGAGACGCTTACCCGATGGCCGAGATGGTGCCTTCTGGGAGTCGTGGTCCTCTGATGAGACTGTGAGATAGCGCTCAGGAAAACCAATGACCTTTGCTGGGCTTCCACCAATGGGAGCAAGATGGTTAGTTTGAAAGACGGCGGTAACAGGACACAGCTTGCAGGCATTTGAAAAAGACATTACGTTGAAACGCGCCATGCCTTCTGTGCGGCAATAAAGAAACTTTGCATGGTCCTCTGTTGTGTCCCTTCGACTCTTTGTGGACATGAGGAGCACTCTTTGGATATTTTGCACCCCAGCCCTGGGCGCGCTGAAGGAACCCGCCTCGTTTTGTGACCACAGCCTCAAGGGTACTGGCTGTACTTCGTGCAGCCTTCTAGTGGCAACCAAGGTATTGGTAGCTGTGGCCCCCGCTGCCAGGAACTGTCGATTGTTCGCTGCGAGTAGCAGTCTGTGACTTCACGGAGGAGCGAGCTCATTGCAGTGAGCACCGGACGCTACAACATCCTGGAGGTTTTGCGGTGAGGCGTTGATGGGGGCCAGAGCAAAGATCGTGAGCTGCAGAGACACTCTGTACAAATTTTTTCCTGCACCACACACGCCTTTTCAACAAAACGCCAGCACTCACAGTGAGTACAAAGAAGGCCTAAGAGACGCTTACCTGATGGCCGAGATGGTGCCTTCTGGGAGTCGTGGTCCTCTGATGAGACTGTGAGATAGCGCTCAGGAAAACCAATGACCTTCACTGGGATTCCACCAATGGGAGCAAGATGGTTAGTTTGAAAGACAGCGGTAACAGGACACAGCTTGCAGGCATTTGAAAAAGACATTACGTCGAAACGCGTCATGCCTTCTGTGCGGCAATAAAGAAACTTTGCTTGGTCCCCTGTTGTGTCCCTTCGACTCTTTGTGGATATGAGGAGCACTCTTTGGATATTTTGCACGCCAGCCCTGGGCGCGCTGAAGGGACCCGCCTCGTTTTGTGACCACAGCCTCAAGGGTACTGGCTGTACTTCGTGCAGCCTTCTAGTGGCAACCAAGGTATTGGTACCTGTGGCCCCCGCTGCCAGGAACTGTGGATTGTTCGCTGCGAGTAGCCGTCTGTGACTTCACGGAGGAGCGAGCTCATTGCAGTGAGCACCCGACGCTACAACATCCTGGAGGTTTTGCGGTGAGGCGTCGATGGGGGCCAGAGCAAAGATCGTGAGCTGCAGAGACATTGTGTACAATATTTTTCCTGCACCACACACGCCTTTTCAACAAAACGCCAGCACTGACTGTGAGTACAAAGAAGGCCTAAGAGACGCTTACCCGATGGCCGAGATGGTGCCTTCTGGGAGTCGTGGTCCTATGATGAGACTGTGAGATAGCGCTCAGGAAAACCAATGACCTTCGCTGGGCTTCCACCAATGGGAGCAAGATGGTTAGTTTGAAAGACGGCGGTAACAGGACACAGCTTGCAGGCATTTGAAAAAGACATTACGTCGAAACGCGTCATGCCTTCTGTGCGGCAATAAAGAAACTTTGCATGGTCCCCTGTTGTGTCCCTTCGACTCTTTGTGGATATGAGGAGCACTCTTTAGATATTTTGCACGCCAGCCCTGTGCGCGCTGAAGGGACCCGCCTCGTTTTGTGACCACAGCCTCAAGGGTACTGGCTGTACTTCGTGCAGCCTTCTAGTGGCAACCAAGGTATTGGTAGCTGTGGCCCCCGCTGCCAGGAACTGTGGATTGTTCACTGCGAGTAGCAGTCTGTGACTTCACGGAGGAGCGAGCTCATTGCAGTGAGCACCCGACGCTACAATATCCTGGAGGTTTTGCGGTGAGGCGTCGATGGGGGCCAGAGCAAAGATCGTGAGCTGCAGAGACACTGTGTACAATTATTTTTCCTGCACCACACACGCCTTTTCAACAAAACGCCAGCACTCACTGTGATTACAAAGAAGGCCTAAGAGATGCTTACCCGATGGCCGAGATGGTGCCTTCTGGGAGTCGTGGTCCTCTGATGAGACTGTGAGATAGCGCTCAGGAAAACCAATGACCTTCGCTGGGCTTCCACCAATGGGAGCAAGATGGTTAGTTTGAAAGACGGCAGTAACAGGACACAGCGTGCAGGCATTTGAAAAAGACATTACGTCGAAACGCGTCATGCCTTCTGTGCGGCAATAAAGAAACTTTGCATGGTCCCCTGTTGTGTCCCTTCGACTCTTTGTGGATATGAGGAGCACTCTTTGGATTGATATATATATATATATATATATATACAAATACATACACACACATATATATGTGTATATATACATTTATATATTGAGTTTAGTCCGATGCAGCACAGCAGAGCGCAGCCACGCCACGCCACACAGCAAAACCGGAAAGTTGAGTAAAGCCACAGACTCCGTGCTCTCGTTATCAGTGCCTTTTATTCGTGATGAATAAACAGCCCACCAGTCACCATGACGCGTTTCACCTCAGCCGAGGCTTGATCACATGTCATGAAAAGAAGGAGGGAGGTAGCTTAAATAGCAAAGTTGGTCACATGACCGGTAGTATATCTATATCTCTTAAAGAGGTATACATCCAACAATATATATATGTGTGTGTGTGTGTGTCAACACTTTATATATAAATAATCGAGTGAAGAAACCTTTGGAGTTCTGGTTCAATCTTTTGAAGCGAAAGAGATTATTGTTTGGAATAATGGCATTCACAATGTAATGGCTGCTTGGTAACGGCATGCGTTACAACAGAATTTGTTGTTCCGTCATACATAACAGTGCAACACAACATACCTTACATCACAGAGGATGGAGACCATGAAGAGTCATCAGTTGAAGACCCTGAAAGTCCAAATGAAGGTGATAGTGGTGAGAAGGAGTAGACTTATGTCAGGTAAATGTTTTCACATGAGTGTAAGTATCTCTTTATATATTATCACAATAACTGTTAAACCAACTATTGATGTAAGGAGGAAAAAATATATGCTGCACATTTTTTAGGAAGGGCAAGTTCTGGGAAATCCAGGCCACAGGTCTTTGTTGATCAAAGTTTTGACACATCAACTTTTGTGTTCATTTTGATTGTGTTTTTGAAAATGTGTCCTCAAAAAGATAACTTTGTAATGTGTAAGTTTCATTATGTTTCATTCCTCATTTTTTTGTTTTAATCTGGTTTAGGTATCTTCACCATGTCATCTTCATTTGAACTTTTCAAAGTTGTGAAATTTGCAGTTATATGGTGCTGTTTTTACATATAAAGGGACCATGGGGTATCCTGGGAAAGACAGATACAGCCTTCTGGTGTACATATCTTATACCAGGACAACTTGCACAGTGATTGTATGGACTTTTTGAAGATTGCATTGGACACATTTTCTGTCGCAAGTTGGTACTAAGCTAATATGTGTGCTATCAACTGCTCAAATCGCATGTGGTTGTGGAGCCAAAGCATACTAAAATCCCATCACATTGCCTAACCTCAGTCAGCATTATATGTATGAAGCTGTTGATGTGTCTCATCATTGTAGGACAAACGTCTTGTAGCACACCACTTAAGCATTGGTTGAGACATTCTCTCAAATACTGGGCAGTGTATTAGAATAATATTGTATCTACCAAATATAGTACTGCCATGATTTTGACTATTGGTGTTATTGATGTGGGATTTCTTTTGTGAGCCAGATGATACAGCTCCAGCTGATGACATAAACAAATCATGATTTGCCTATTGAATGTGGTTGTTTTTGTCCTATCCCCTTCTTCCCTTTTCGCAAGGTCTAGAATTGGCAATGCGGAAATGGTATTAGTGTCATATATGTACTGTTATGTGTGTGAACATGTAGACACAAATCTTTGACAAATGTGGTACATTACTAGTTGATGAGTTATTGGTATTTGTATTTTGTTGCCATGGTTGAGAAATTGAGAGAAACATTACCAACTTGCAGTTCATTTATGATAACACAAGCTTTGCTGTTTGACTTTGTAAATTTATGATGGAAGGAAACAAATGAAATAATTGAGTTGGTAAATGCAACTCCAGTATTTTACTTTGTGAGTTGTGAGTTATTAAACAACATCTAATGAACTACAACAGGATGAACAAATGAAACAAGCTGCCCAAAAATAAGAAAAGTCAGTCATGGTGAATGAAACCATTCTTGAAGATCAAAAATTGTTTGAAGTCCTATGTCCAAAATACAAGTGGCATTAGAAACTAAAATGTGTCAAGAAATATTCAACAGAGTGAATGGGTTCATATTCTTGCTGGTTGTGTTAGAGGTCTTGCCATCATCTCCTGCTGGTAATCTGGATGTACGTCTCCTCCTGCAGGGAGAAGAACACAGTTGCAGAAACTGGGGTGGGTGCCGGTGTTTCTACTAGTGGAAAGGCATCCCTTCCTGTGCCTGCGGCAGATGGACTTGAGCCAGATGTAGGCCCACAGAAAGGGTTAGATGTTTATGGGAAAGCCCTGCACATGTGTCTGTGTGAATGTCATGCATCACCCCAGTCATTCATACAAGGGAAAAGGAAATCAATATCATGATTATACCTTTCTGTGGTATTGTAAATCTTTACACAAAGGAGTATATTCACAAGAACATGTGATTACTACCGCAAGAGTAGAGTAACGCAACTTTCAGCAACTCTGCCTATCACGGGAATACAACCCAGTGTCAACGTGGACTTCACAATAAGGCGGTGGCATGCGAGAGACACCAGATAACGCGTCAAAAATCAGCGTGAAAACCTACACCATGCCGCAAAAATGCGAAATGCAAACACAAAAATACATACGATGAGGCCAATCAGGGTACAACAATCAGAGTAAACAAGCCACAGACCTGCTAATCCCACGTGTTAGGCGGGAAACTGCACTATAAAAGAAAGAGAAAAAATTTACATTTCAAGCTGCGTAGTACCATGGATGCACCCAGACCAAGTGCAGAGGACAAGCCGAACCCCACAATCCCCACGGAGGAACAGCAAGGAACCCCATGCTTGGGGAAAGGCAGGGACAAGAGGATTCAGTCCGCAGGAAGACCGGACCATCGTCACGGAGGTCACAGGACACTACCAACAACTGTTCGGCACCTTCACTGCAGCACAGGAAACCCAAATGGAAATATGGCAGGCCATCGTCAACAGCGACAGATCAGTCAGAGTGGCGAGGAGGACACCGGAGGAGGTCAAGAGGCACCTGCATGAAGTGCACAGCCAAACCAAGGAGAAGCTTACCGCCAACAGGAAGGCAGCAAGGGTGACTGGAGGTGGGAGTCCTGCGACACAGGAGGTGACTGATGATCTGGAAGAAATGGGTGCTCAGTCAGCAGTGTGGAGTTGGTGGTAGGAATTGGGGGCCTGGACACAGCACGAGACGACCTGACTCAACAGCAATAGGGTGAGTAACGAGCAGGGACGGTGGGGCGGTGGGAGATGGGCACAATGGCACACATGCATGAATGCGTGTAGCGCACTGCACCCCCACATTCATCATGGAACATGTCACTAAGAGCCTTGACACACTGCAGCACACATAGAAACACCAAGTTGGCCCACATCCACAATGTGCAGAGGGGCCCCCTCCAGATCCCCAACATCACAATGCAGCACACACATAGCAATCACAGAACAACTGCAATGATGGCAATGAGGTACAAAGTGCTACCCCAGCACCATAGTACACGACTTACAACAGGTCCCGGAAGTGCATAATAACAGTCCACTCATATCTGGCATTGCATATCACTGTGTGATGAAAAAGCATGGGTACTCATAACTCACACAAAAGGGGAGAGGGTCGAAAAGATTCTCCACTACCCCAACCCCCCTAAACTAATATGTAAACACAAAGAGGGGTAGGAAGAAAGAAAACACCAGACGCAGAATAAATATAAATATAAAGTGACAAAACTGATATGTTTTGAAAACTGCCCTCACTCACACATAAATATGTGTGACATGCTTCATCATCGGGTCTGCTTACAAAACGCCCTGGCGTATCCACGCACAGGACGTAGCATAGGGGAGGGGAAACAAAAAACATACACAAAACAACACAAACGTGACAGAACAGTGTTAACACAGTGAGTATCACCCTGTAACTGGGTATAGTGATAGAACAAAGTGCAGCATAAGAAAGTGCTTTAAAACTGGCTCATGGATACAAGCAAGACCTTTATTTATAGGTTACACGACCAGGATTAAAATAGTGAAGGATGGGCAGTGTTTGTAGAGAATGTTAAGTTCCCAAAACACCCCTCTTTAAACTGCTAGTGCCAACATGTTTTGACCGACTTATTGTGCCCTTAATAAGCTGGTCACCCCGGTCTTCTTCAGGACGTCTATCTGTCCCAGTCCTATTGTCCACCTTGCCTTAGTCAGGCAAATAGATAGAGTAAAAAGGATCGTAATCGATCAAAAACGTGTGGAGGATAGTCCCGTCATACGAGTTTATCAATGAATTAAACTGGATAGGGCGCCCGCAGGGAGGATTCCAAAGAACACAACTGTTCGGAAGGACATCAACACTAGTCGTGCCTACTCCTGGACCGCCGCGGATCCTACGCATCCATCACTACCTTGTGCCCTGTCCCTGCCTGGTGATGACCTATGCAGTATGCCCTGGGAAAACCTCCTACTGAACCCCGGAAAACTCTGCGACATTCACCCGGAACCCCGACATGGATGCCATTTATCCCTGCTGAGCAATTTTACAGCATTCCTGCTGTGAAATGCACTCTGCCACTTCCAAATCACTGCTTAAGCCCCAAAGGACTGTGTTTGGCACGCCACTGGGCTTCCATGTTATGTGGGCTTGGATGGCCTTGTACAGCTCCAGCTCTGTCAATCACCTGAATGTGAATAAAACATTCTGAATCACTCAAATGTGTCATTACTATGTTCTCTCACGTGTGGAAGTATGTCTGAATGTGGGTACAATGATACCACATGAAGGTACACCATGATAACTTACGTCTATGGACATGTGTATCCCTGAGACACATGGCAAATTGGATGACTTTGAAGGTGAGTACTATCTGTGTCCCCATTGCACCTCATCAATGATCTCACGACCCCCCACACTTTAGCCCCTTGTCCATGTGTTGAATGGAGCTGTGGGTAGGAATGACCAAATCTGTAGCAGCCCAGGAATGCTGTTCTACATCACATGTGACCACAGCACTGCATGTCGCAAACCCACTTCCACACATCTGTGTGGCCACATTCTGTTATGATGTATGACAGTACTCGACATGGTATGGGGTTGCACACCACACTCACATTTTTGTAGTCACATAAGTGCACATGTCGGCCAGCACCTATCCCATGACAATGTCTGGCTCACAGAGATTGAACTTGCAAAACGGACACACCACCATTGCACACGCGTCAGTCAGTTCCTCCCTGTGTAGGGACTAATCTCATTGTGGCCCATGAGTGGACAATCAAATGAACACAACACACATATTTAGACACCAGTGGGGTGACATGAGCTTTATTGGGATGTGCGTGTCAGTACAGATGAGGCAAAGTCCACAACAGGCAGGGCCCTACTTACGACACTTGCACGCAGCATGGGTACATGTCGAGTTTCAGACTTGAATTTTTTTTATGGATGAAGATCATCATGGATGGCAACGCTCCCAGCCCACCTTGCCATGCTGGATGAGCTATGTGTTGATTGGGGTCGGCCCATTGTCCCGTGTGAGGGGGCACGACTTACTACCCATGGGATCTGCATGGTGCTCTGTCACCGGGGTGTGCATTTTGTCTGCTCTGCTGACAGTGCTCAGGTGAAAGGGTCCGAGGTGTTCACATGTCGTGCCACAGTGCGGTTTGTGTGCTGTCCCCCAGCAGTGCGTCCGCATTGGCAACGTTGCCAAACAAAGCTGTGTTGCTATGACCATGGCCCTACCTCACCTTGCACAGGTGTGTGGACACATGCGTTGTTACACACACATGCATCCAGGGATCAGACAAAGGCAGACGTGTCCTCTGTTGTGGTGGTACATGTGAGCAATCCCCATGTTGTTGGGACCTGTGTTGTGAGTGACAGTTGGATGTGACTGCAGGGACGTAGTTACTCGTCCATGAATGCCCATGCAGCTTCATATATAATGTGTTCCAATAGTATGTTGTTGTCGTGTTGAAGGAACACCAGGGTGAGCCAATCCATTAATTGGTCCGGGCAGGTGTGCTCAGCACACGCTGTTTCACCAATCTGCAGTACAGCCCAATAGGGTAGCGCCTCGATGTGGCCACTGCACACGAGGAATTGTACAATATCCCATGCACAACTGCCAATGCATACGCAGGATGTCAAGGCATGCCATGCTTGGCTGTCTGGGTTACATTCCTGTTCGTGTTCCAACAGGGTGCGTATTCTCAAGTCATAGTCCAATTCATCTACGGTTGTGTTGGATAGGCAGACTTCCATGGGACACTCGAATTTGCATGAGCTGTAGCACTGCGAGTGGCACTGTGCCCAGTAAATGCAGTATGTGTGCACTGTAGTGTCCCACGTGATGAATGAACTGAATTTGTACTTGTAAAGCGTACTGCTGCCACAACAACGGGGAGTCCTGGCACTGTACTCATACCGCTGTGGAACCCGTCCTGGCTTTTCCCTGTGAAATGTCCCCTCCTGGGCACCACAAAGGTAAAGACAGGCATCCCAGCGCTGTTGGGGCCGTTGTGGAGATTAAGCAAGCTATTGCCCAGAGTTGCAGAGTGGGACCCATGATTAGAATAGGCACCGAGACGGGAATTATCAGGTCCAAGGAAATTGAGCCCAAGACCCGCCGAGGCGGGAATTGAACCCTGGTCCCGGGCCAGACCTCTGCATCAGGGTCTGCCGCTCTAACCATTGAGCCACACTTCTCCACTGATGGGGCTTGTGCATGTGCCCGGTATGGCCTGCCAGTGCCTTGGTGCGTCTCTAGGAACCTTCACTCTTCTGTGCTAAGGCAGCTGTGTGGAGGATATGCCACGGCCCTGAGCAATGTTTTGAATGTGTGTGCAACGTTTGGCAGCATGGGTTGCTGTTGCTGTTTCTGTGTGAGTCAAGGCCATCCCATGCCGGGGTTCCTCAGGCAAGGGCTTCAGTGTGTGGGGTGTGGATGAGTCAGATAGTTCTTTTGCACAATGCGGGGTGTGGGAGTCGTCCGCATCTGCCATGGCATCTCTCTCAGGTTGTTCCAGGCGCGTTATGGACCAAGGTCAGAGGTCAGAGGTGCAGGTGTCCTCCCGCCTACTGCATTGGGACAATGGAGCTTTCATCCTAGAGGTTTGTCTGACTACTACTTGCATTTTCGGCATGTGATGTGGCTGCGATTGGGACACAGATTGGGCTCATGGTGTACGGAGGGCCATACACACACGTTGTCATGTGGTGCCAGGTGCCCTGCAAGGCCTTGCGCTGCTTGCGCAGTCTCACTCCCTCTCTCTCCCTCCCTCTCTCACTCCCTTTCCTTTGTTGGGTGCAGGCACACCTTCTTCTGTATTTCGTCTTCCAGGCTGTGTCCTACCGATTGTCCATTGTGGACCCGCTAGGACTCATCAGAATGGTTGTATTATTTTTGTTTGTATGGTCTTTTGTGTTGGTGATTGCATTGATGTATGACTGGTTCTCCATTTTCTTGTCGGTGGGTGTTGTGGCCCTCTTGGGTGTCCGTGCTGCATGTTCAGTTGCTCCATGGCGTCTGTTTGTCTTCAGGTGTGGTGTGTTGTGCTCTCTTTTGTGGTGCAGACTGTGGTCTGATTTTGCACAAGGTCAGAGCAGGTGTAAAAATACTGCTGCTAACGCGCCTTATCGCATGTTTTGTGTTCACAGCGCTGATCTGTATGGTCATAATAAATGTTGAGGTGTGGTGTTGTTGCGACTTTTGTCACGGGAATGCCTACTCTGCATCTCATTAGCGATAGTTGTGGGGGTTCTCTGTGGTGATGTTTTTTGTGGCTGGTTTTGCGGGTAAACTGGTGCTGAGGGCTGTTATCACAAGCTTGTGAATGGTGGGGAAAATTTATCACAACTTTGGCTGCGATAAATTGCAGTTAATTCCGCGATGCCTCCTTGTGAATATGCCCCAAAGAGTTTACATTTCATGCAAAAAAATCTTTGAAAAAACAGGTAAGAGGATGTCTTGAAATGTAGAAATCAGTAACTATACATGAAATGTACCAACAGTTCAACACAACACAGTAGAGAGCTGATATGTGAAATAGACCAGTCCAAGGCCTACCAGGCAACTAAACAGGGATCACTGACAGAATATCGAGGAGCAGAATATCGAGCTGCCAGAATATGGATGAGAAAATATTGAGTGACAAAATATCGAATTCCTATGTACAAACAGTTAAGCACAAAATATTGAATCCTAAATATTGTTGTCAATAATATAGTTTGCTGAAATATCGACTTTTTTAAATGTCTTAAAAGTAATATAAAATTAATTAAATAATACATATAATTAAGTAAAACATACTTAAAAATAATTAAAAGACGTTAACATTAATAAATAAATGTAATGTTAAAAAAACGCATTTCTATTATTTATTGTATATATTTACTTAATAAGATAAAAAAATATTTATTATTTCTAATTATAAAATGTAAAAAACATAATTTAAAAATTAATTGCATATATATATATATATATATATATATATATATATATATATATATATATAAACCTATAATATTAATAGAACAAAAATGAAATATGATAAGGTTAAAACATTAAAATATTTTACATTACATTAAATATAACAATACTCTTTCCACTCCAACAACTGGTACAGTAGGAACAGTGTTGGATATCGGGTGGATAAAAATTTACTATTCCCACTCCAGTGAGTGGCACAGTAGAGAAAATGTTGGATAGCGGGTGGGTAAAAATGACTATTCCCACTCAAGGGAGTGCAACAGTAAGGAAAGTGTTGGATAGCGGAAGGATTGAGATTACTATTCCCACTCCAGTGAGTGCAACAGTAGGGAAAGTGTTGGATAGTGGTGGGTGAAAGTTACTATTCATACTCCAGTGAGTGCAACTGTAGGGAAAGTGTTGGATAGCGGGTGGAAATAATATACTAATCCCACTCCACCGAGTGTGACAGTAGCAAAAGTGTTGTATAACGGAAGGATAACAATTACTATTCCCATTCTAGTGAGTGCAACAGTAGGGAAAGTGTTGGATAGAGTGAGGGAAAGAATTACTATTCCCACTCCAGTGAGTGCAACAGTAGGGAAAATGTGTTGGATAGCGGGTGGGTAAAAATGACTATTCCCACTCCAGTGAGTGCAACACTAGGGAAAGTGTTTGATAGCGGGAGGGTAAAAATCACTATTCCCACTCCAGTGAGTGCACCAGTAGGCAAAGTGTTGGATAGCGGGTGGGTAAAAATTACTATTCCCACTCCAGGGAGTGCAACAGTAGGGAAAGTCATGGATAGCGGGTGGGAATGATTTGATATTCCCACTCCATTAAGTGTAACAGTAGGGAAAGTGTTGGATAGCGTAGGGGAATAATTTAGTATACCCACTCCTGCAATATAATTAACAGTAATAAACAAGTACATTTTTTTCAAAATTAATTTACCTCCCACCATTTTCCTCTATAAACGTCACCTACAATATTGTAAAATATTAATGAATTAACATAATTAATTAACAATTAATTAAATAATTAAAAACAATTAACAATAAAATTAATAACCATCAAATCTAAATTAATTCACACAATTAACACAATAAAACAACTTAAAATAAATATAATATAAAAAATAATAAAAATTACATTAAAACTAATTTACTTCCTACCCTACTTCCCTATCAACGTAAGTAACATATAATTAATTCTAAATAATTCTTAAAAAACATATTGTAAATAAATTACTTCCTACCCTATTCCCCTATAAACCCACACTCTGCTACAGAATTAAAAAACACCAAAATTAATTTGCATAAAATACATTACTTAATAAAAATTCAAACATACATTACGAATAAAATACATACTTTTAACACATATACTAACAATTAAAACACAAAAAAAAACGATATTTTTAACAACGATATTATGACTGTCGATATTACTAACTTCGGTATTATAACAAAGGATATTTCTTACCTGCAATTTCGATATTCTGCACCACTATATTTTTGAAAGTCGATATTATGTCCACTCAATATTTTAAAATCGATATTTTGCCATTTCAATATTTAGAATTCGCTATTTTGACTGTTCACCATTAAAGCAGACACTGGCACAACTTTAGATGGATGTTTAGCCTTAATCATCACATAAATAGTGGCGAGTAAATTTATCACTAATATATTCAGCATACACATTTAGAATAATACATTTTTATGTCAACAAACTTTTGATTTGTGCAACTCATGACATCAATTCAATTACATGACAAGAAAAAGACAACATACACAACTTCAACACAAACGTTTTCAATGGAAAAAATTAAATAGTTACTGATCAATAAATTACACCTTGCCATATGTCAAAAAAGTTTAAAAATTGAGAATTAGCAAAATTACATTGCACTATGATTTTCACAAAACAGAAACAAGGCATTTTGGAAGTTGTAGTTATTGCAACGACACATTCACTTTAATTGCAAAATTGTAACTTCAACATACCTTGTGTAAATCTGCATTTAAAAGATAACAGACATGTGACATGTGAAACACATATATGGTATTTGTGATTTGGAATACATATACTTACAGACACTATAAAATCATGTGAAATGTCTTGGCTATTGAAAGCTGAAACCTGGATCCTAAATACAACTCAATACATCTGAATAGACAAGCCAAACAAGATGTTACTGATAAATTTAGGTTTCTATGTAAAATAAATAGCACTGAACACATTAACAACAGCAACCGTCAAAGTAAACTTTACATTTAGGTTTAGTGATTGCAAAGTGCAACTTACCAGTCTCCCCTCCACCGAGATTCCTGTCAAGCCTTCAGGATATCGGATCTGCAAGACATTCTCCTCCCAGGGATATAGTTGTATGGGGGACTGGGAGAACAACCACCACCAGTCCTCTGGAATCCAGGTGATGCTTGGAGACCAGAGAATGCACTCTTCCCCGCAGGTTGTTCCACCTCTTCCAAATTTCCTCCTCTGTGCACAGGTTGTTTGCAACAGCATTCACTATTTTAACTATTCTGACCCTTTTCTGAGAGGGAGTATTTTGGACTCAGGTACCAAACAATTGTGGCTCTACTTTTATGATTTTATTCACATTACTGACAATTTTCCCTAAGTAAAACGTGGAGTTTTGTGTCCTGGCATTAAGAAATGATAAACCTAACTGAGTGCAATTACCCACCAAAAAATATTTCACAAAAGAGAGAATGAACAAGTAACAGGAAAAGCAGAAAGAAAACCTGACTTGACTGAGAAATCACCATGTAACAATGTTTTGGTGCAGTGGTCTGATTTTAAGTGTGTATTATAGTGTGATATCCAGGTGCAAACAATTACCCAATACACATCAGGTGTGTCATGCTTGTATCCAGTCTAAGCCACAGGAATTGTCTAATATTAACTGCATCCCACAGTGGAATCACTCTGTCAGCACCCCACCACTAGAACACCACCAGCACAAATGTAAAATCTAAATCTGCTTGGCACAATCCCACTACCCTATTGCCAACAGAATACTATTCGCCAGCTGAGGAGTCCACCCCATCAGCAGCTGTAAAACGCATACACGGCAGTAAACACTCTTATGACATGGATGAGTCAGCCATCATGTATCTAAATAGGACAGGCTGACCGCTGTCAGCTTGAGAGAGTGCTTAGGTCTTCCCCTGCAGTGAGACTGTAGTAGTACCGCAAAGATCTAAATCAGGCCCCACATGTCTTCCAAATAATCCATTAGTGGGTTTCGTTTTTATTTGTTTTGTTGGTAGAAGGGACTTTCTATAAGTAAGTTGTAGTGGTTAGTTACTTCAGTGACAGGGACATAGGCTAGTGCAATCATTGTTTTTATTTCAAAGTCACATTGGCTGTTTGTTGCATACACCACACTGCAGATTGTTGGAGGTGTCTCTATATGTTTTGATTAAAATGGTGGTAACAGACTTGTACGGCTGTGTGTGGGTACATTTTAAGATAGTTAGAATTATGGATAGTTCACAATGTATTATTTTATGTGCGGAGTAGTTGTTTGTTTTTATTTTGATATGAATTATTAGTTTGTAGTAAGTGCTAGAATTTGAATATCTTGGTATCTTCTAGAGGCAGGAGGGATTTCAATGGTGTTTTTTTAGTTTGTGCAAGTAAGAGCATTTATATGGCTATAGCTGGCTTGTGTTTAGGGACTTTAGGGAGTATATATTTTAGTATTTTAATTGCGGGATCTTGGGGGCTAGTTATTGCCTCTTTTAAATCTAGCAATACATGACATACTTCGATTTTAGTGACATTTGGGGGTGGTTATGTTTCCTCACATTAGTTACAACATCTTCTGGAGTGGCCCTTCCATAGCAATATATAATATTTAGTACATTTCCAAATGATAGTTTCCATGCGTGTACTTACTTGGCTGTAATTGTAGCCCATGTGAGATAATAATTGTTTTCGGTTCTGTGATGTATCTTGCTCTTTCTATCATTATGTCTATAAATAGTTTAATAATATAAAGAGTTGTATATCGACGGTGGGGGACTTGTGGCAGAAAGGAAGGGTGGTCACATTCTCTCACTTACAAGTCACATATGATCTGGCGGAGACTGAGAAGTTCCGATATATACAGATTAAACATGCATTACAGACACTGATACCACCAGACTCGAACCTGGAAGACTCCTCGCCATTGGAGGACAGACTCCTGACTGATCACCTGCAGAAAAAAGGCAATCTCGCTAACATATAAGAAAATAATAAACAATAGACCGGATCTTACAGTGACCCTGAAAGCTAAGTGGGAGCAGGAGGTAGGAGAAATCGATGTGGCGGAATGAAGAGAAGCGCTCGCTTCCCCTAAGGAAGCCGCCATTCCCTCAAGGCTACGACTAGTGCAGCTCAAAATCTTGCATCTCACGTATTATACATGAGTACTTCTCCATAGGATAGGGAGGGCGGATACGCCGCACTGTCTTAGAGAATGTGGGGAAACAGGAACGTTCTACCATACCATTTGGAGTCGCCCCAAGATAGTGGGATACTGGATGGCTGTAATGAGGACGATCTCCCAGGTGACGAAGAACACTGTGTTGCCGAGTCCGAGGTGCTGCCTAATCAATATTTGGGACCCAACAGACTTAAACACGATGACCCAGGACTGGGTGACTTTAGGTAAGACACTCGCCAAAAGAAACGTAGCGCAGCGCTGGGGTTCTAGGGTTGGGCCCACCCACACTCAGTGGTGCAGAGATATGGACCTAGCCATGGTTGCAGAGCGGTCGGTCTATATTCATAGGGGATGCCTGAAAAAGTGGGAAAGGGTATGGGGGGATCGAACTCCTACCGAGGAGGGATATATGAATGTGATTTTTGTATTTGTCACCCCGAGTGGGACGGGTATGCCCAGACGTGGGTCCTGTGCTCTCCATGCCACTGGAGTCAAGCTATCCTGGCTGATGAGGGCTGAAAGCCTGAAACCGGTCCTATGAAGCTTGTTTCCATTCCAGGGAGGACCTGGCATGGCAGTTCGGGCTGGATTGTTCCCTTTGGGCACAGGGTCAAGACTGATGTGCATGTGGCTGGGTCCAAACTAGAATGGCATGGTGAGCAAAAAAAAAAGATGTATTTAGGCCCATATCTCTGTCCTGGGGTGAATGTATGACATTGTTCTGTATTCTGTCCATCAATTGTTCTTTTTGCATTTGTCACCCCGAGTGGGACGGGTATGCCCAGACGTGGGTCCTGTGCGCTCCATGCCACTGGAGTCAAGCTATTCTGGCTGATGAGGGCTGAAAGCCCGAAACCGGTCCTAGGATGCTTGTTTCCAGTCCAGGGAGGACCTGGCCTGGCAGTTCGGGCTGAACTGTACCCTTTGGGCGCAGGGTCAAGACTGATTTGCATATGGCTGGGTCCAAATTGGAATGGCATGGTGAGCAGAAAAACGATGGATTTAGACCAAGATCTCTGTACTGTATGACATTGTTCTTCATTCTGTCCATCAATTGTTCTTTTTTCATTTGTCACCATTGTGGAAAGCAAGTGGCTGCTACAAGCCCCTTATTACATGAAAGTTGTCGACAAATCATATAGCATGGTCACTAAAAGGAGTCTTATTGAGTCTAAATCATTTTAAAGACCATGACGGTTTATTAAAATGTATAATTATTACAGATGGCAAAAATATGATTAGTCATTCAAGAGTATACAGTAAATTAGCATAAAGCTCTAAACTCTCCCTAAGAGACAGGCAAAGCAAGTTAGGCTGTCCTTCAGAATGAGCCCTCTGGCAAAATGTACAGTAAAATCTTACAGTCAGCAGGAGGTGAGCAAAATGATACATAGACCTCATAATACAGAATACAATGCAACAATACCTACTTCCATCCCCTAAATGAATAATAATCAGTTCCCTAGTGTCATCAAATGTGACGGTACTACTTGTGTTACACCCGTAAAACAATGACTCTCTTAGGAAGAACCTTGAATGGTAACATGTGAGAGGGCAGCCTCTTCTAGAGGTTGCCAAGAACCACGTCTCATTTAAGGGAAATGGCAGAATCACAACAACAAAAACAATTTTCAGTGTGCATTGTGGTGCATGTAGAGACCTCAAGAATAAAAAAAACGGTTACATTTTGAATCCCAAAATGTAGTCAGGGCTTAGTTTGGCCAATCTAAGGAAAAGACATTCGCGCAATAACCACTCCATGCATCAGTTTGCGTAAAAGGCCATTTATTAGGACAGGCATGACATTCACAAATAAACATAACATCATTAACTTAAACAATCCCCCCATCATCCTGCCTTTCACCCATCATCCACTCACGTGTTCCACAGCCACTCCCAAATCACACCACGACCTCTTTGCATCTCATTCACTTCCCCTTTTCACTTTCCAACTCCTCCGTCATCTCCATCCATCGCACTCCCGTCTACCACTCTCCCCCATCCTGCACCTGTAACCCCCTCCCTGGAAGGGTGATTCTGCCCGTAATGGACTCCCCACCCCTCCCAGTTCCCGCCACCCAGGGAACCCCCGGAGGGCGGTTACCTGCCCCACCAAGCGTGCACCTTTCGAACTCAGTCCCTCTTACACCATATCGATTCGTTCCACAAAAAACTAATCAGATCCCGCAGCTCCATCAGGTAAAATGCATTTCCCATGTGAGTAAGGTGCACGCCGTCGTCCCTGAAAAGAAGTGGCTGTTCCAGCTGAAGCCTGACATGAGCCAGCACTTTGATACCCTGATCCGCACAAAAGAGTCTCATAGCCCTGTTCAATTTTCTGCGGGCCCTTTCAACGGCCGCAGGCTTGAGTGCACCCCTCCAGATCCTCCGTGGAATAAATTCAGTCCACACAATACAGGCGCCAGCCAGATTGCGTTTCATCGCCTCCAAATCCATCTGCATCAAATGCAACAATGACACCCCCGATTGCTTCACCAAGTCATTTTCCCCCAGGTGGATGATAAGCATGTCCGGGCAGCCCAGCTGCGACACTTTCCTTGTTAGCCACGGCAACAGTTCACCCCAGCGCATTCCACTCTTACCCCACCATTGTACTTTGTGATGGCTGCTCCTCAGGCCCAGGCTACGGCCGTACACCTGCCTGTCAGCGTATTTCGAAGCCCAGTGCACAAAAGAATGCCCAACGACCCAAATGACCGTCTTGGCCCCTGGTCCACGAACACAACCTACGAAGAGAAAGAGATTAGTACCCAAGCATAACAAGGAAAATGACAAGCAGCGCAGCCGTCCAAGCAGCACGCCCCGCGCCCTCACTTGCGCACATAGTGCTCACAGCACTGCGACCGCCAGCAACCAATCCTCCAGGTCTCCTCCCACGACCAACCCAAATCTGTCGCCGCAGTGGCTGCCCCAATCCGAAACGAATGCGTGCCAAAGCGAGCCGGATCCCTGCCCAGTCTCCTCAAAGCCATCCGCAGAACAGCCAGCAACTGGAATGACATCAAGCGCTTTCACGACGCGTGCACAAAAATCTCCCCCTCTGACCTCCGCACTTGGCCACAAAACCACAGCTAAGCATGGGCGAATTTTGCGAATCTGGCATTCGCGAATTTTGCGAATTTGCGAACTCGCAATCCGCAAAATCCGCGAATTCTCGCGAATTTTTTTTGTGTGTTCGCAAGGGTTTCTGCCAGTTCGCGAGGATTTGGTACTAGTTCGCAATTGCGAACTTACTTGTCGGCTCGCAACCGTCGCGACTATGTTGTTTCTACGTCTGGTTCATCATCACAGCCTCCCAGCACCCTCTGTTTCACCACTGCCACCATCTCTTTCACCCATGCCACCCTCTGTTACATCAATGCCACCCTCTGGTTCATCATCACTGTAGAAGATGGGGGGGAAAAGCAAGCACACCTGCCCTGCTTCAACTGACATGAATTAATTTGGGGTTAGTTTATTAACAACACCTGCCCTGCCCCAACTGACAATAATGAATTAGGGGCTAATTAATATGCCACTAAATTTGAAGTTCCAGCCTGGCACCTGCTTGTCTGCTCCCTTAGCTGTAAATCAGGACCTTTGTGGCATACAGTTAAGGTCAGAGCAGGGTCACACAATAGTTGCAAGTAGGCAACCGAATTCTGGAGGGCCCCCTCAGGAAGCACTACAGGGAATCGTTACAAATCATGAGATTGACCTTTTGCACCTGCTCATTGGTTTTGCTTTTGCAAAAATCGTTTTTCGGTAATTTCGCGCTATTCGCGAGGCTCGGCGTCATGCGAAACCGACCGCGGAAGCCGCCAATTCGTGCGAATGAGCTTTATATTTTTTGCGGCGTGTTATTTCGCGATGTTTTTTGCAGTATTCGCGAGCCGCTTGCAGCGCAACACGCGAATTTACCCCAAGGTCGAGTATGGGCGCGGCCATTTTGTTTGCGTGACGTATTTCCGTTTCTGCCCGCTATGTATAATCTCGCGAAGTAAGTGCATTGCGAGTACAAGTTCGCGCAAGATTGCGAGGAAAATCGCGTGCAAACTTACTTTCGCGCTCGTGAACGGGCGGCCATCTTGTTTTTCATTCATTTCCTGTGTCTGGGTATGGTGTTTATCCTCTTGCTATCTTTGCCATCCTTTGCTTGTTTTCAGTTTTTTTTTCGAACGATTTTGCTTCTTATCTATCCCTCTCTTTTCCTAGCTGTATATTTTTGTCTTTTCTGCTATTTTTGTTTACTTTTAAACTACTTTTTTAAACTCTTTTCTTTTCTTCTTCCCTATCCTCTTCCTTCTTAATTTTCTACTTCCTACCTTACCTGCCCTGACCATGGTGAAGCCTGGCGCCGTGACGCTGCCCAGGCACTTGAGGGCCGCAGTGGCGGCGGGGAGGAGGAGTCCTGGACCCTGTGCCAGGACAGCATGCGGGCGATTGAGGGGGGAGCAGGTGACGCGACGGGAGATCTTCAGCCCGGAGGAAGTGGGCGCGCTGGTCTTCTTCGTCCAGCGCCGCCTGCCCAGGACCATCGCGGGAGACGGCAGGATCGCGGCCGGCTACAACATCCGGGAGCACCGGAAGCGGTGGCAGAAGGTGTGCTGGGCCATGTCCCAACTCTCCGGGGTCCAGCGCACCTACAGCCAGGCCACCCACCGCTGGACGGACCTCCTGGACCGGGAGCGCGACCTGCTGGACCAGCTCGGCTTGGAGATCCCCGGGCTTGGTGAGTGGTAGTAGCTATTTCATCACTCACTACTATGTTTTCTCCTGCTCTGTGTTGTTGTATTGCAAATATTTGTTTTTTACATGGAGCAAGCCAATAATGCTGCTGACAATTACATTGTAGTTAAAGTATATTTCAAAGTCTTCTGTGCATTTCAGGTGCACTGCTCTCCTTCTCAGTGGCGCTGCTACTATGCTTATTTGTTTTCTATTTTGTGATCTCATTGGCCTGAGTAACTATTATGTATGAGTGTACTTTACAGAACTGCATAATGCTAGACACTAGGGGGCAGATTACATTTACAAGCCCCTTGCGCCACGTTTACGTTGCCTTGCGTGACGCAACAGCGACGTAAACGTGGCGCATCCCTGCGAGTCATTTACAGCGTGACGCATCTAGGGAGATGCGTCACGTTATAAAGCCATGGGCCTGCGCCACAATGGGTGCGTTCCTAGTACGCTGGGTGAGCGGTCCGGCGGCTGTGCGCCTCGCAAAAGTGCCTGCGTGAAATCTACAAGATTTAACGCAGCCACTTCTGCGACGCTGCTACGTCAATTCAATTCCTTATGCCTGATTGAAGCAGGCGTAAGGACTGACACAGCATGTTAAGTATTGGGTGGTCCTGTGCATTACTGGAGTTGCATTGCGTTGGTGACGTGACTCCAGCGATGTGCCGCTCTTACGTGACGAGATGCGTCACGCAAGTGCCTACCCTTGCGCCAGGGCGCGCCGCATTGTAAATGAGGCGCATCTGCCATGTCACAAGGGTAGTTTTGCGTGACGCATTTGATCTGGCGCATCTCTGGAGATGCGCCAGAACGCGTAAGTAAGTATGCCCCTAAGGGGCAGAATTGCAATTACCGTCGCATCCCTGCAAAGTAGCAGGGATGCGCCAGTAATTGTGCGGCCCGCTACCACCACCAAACATGGTGCGCTGTATTTGCAATGCGGCGCACCATGGGCCCAAAACGTCACCGAAGCTTTACTGCTGGAGTTTCGTCGCAATGATGGCACAGCTCCAGCAATGCTCTGGGGTACCCTAGTTCCCCAATGCTGGGTCAAGCCGTACGTCTGCTTCAAGCAGGTGCAGGGTTGTGTGACGCATCATTGTCCTAAAGGTGACTGATTGAAATTTTGTAGATTTCCCTCAGCCACTTTTAGGATGTGTTCCAGTGCAGGAATGCCCTCCCTTGCGCCGGAACGCCCCCTGATGGCGCAGGGCTTTATAACGGGATGCATCTCCCAAATGCATCACGTTGTTATAATATTATACGCCGCACCATGGCGCCTCTTTTGTTCAGCTGCTGCGTCACAAAAGTCACGCAAGAACGGAGCAAAAGAGCTGCAAGGGGCTTAAATCTGCCCCTTCCTTTGTACCCCTGACAATAAGAAAAATAGTGGCGGTGGATTGAAAGTTTGACTATTTAAATGACTGGTTATGTAGCAGGCAACTGTTAGTGTTGTCACTGATCTGACTGAAATCACAATGGAGTTTGTCTGTCACTTTGCGTCTTGCCTGCGGACTGCTGCCTGCCAGTCCTAGGTGAACCTTTCAGTACTTTGTTTAGTGAGTTACGTGACTTTCGAAGTCGCAGCTCCGCAAATCAATCAAAACTAACCCTAATCAATATAATTTCGCGGAAATATTTTGTTATTGTTGTTTTGAAATGTTTGATTTGGTTGACATTGACAAGCAACAATCATCCATGTTTTCTGTTCTTTCTTTCATGTTATACGTCAGCTCCCCCCAGGGGCGAGGGGACACAGGAGCAGCAGGCGGCGGCGGATGCTGTTGAACAGGGCCAGGATCGGGCAGGCGAGGGCTCCTTTGCTGGCCCCAGTAAATTTTCATTTTAGACTAGTACCTATTTTTCCTAGCGTTCCTCATTTTATTTTTTCAAAATCGTCTTTGATCTTCTTGTAGACTGTATCTAAATTCTTATCCTGCCTCTACTATGACTCCCTGTGGTATTACTAGATTATTCTTATTAGTCTGTCTGTGTAGCTAACTAAGATTGCACGGTTGGCGAAACTCCCATTCTAGTCAGCAATAGCTCTATCAACTTAGTGCAGTCCTCTGGGATTGTCCATAATGTCTTTTGAAGTGTTCTATCTGCTTTGAAAATTCCCAACTATAAAATGTGAATGACCACCAAGAAAGAATAAGATACTACCTTTTGGTTTGGATAGGAGGACAATCCATACCACTACTGTTGCGGGGACAATTCTTCTGCAGAAACAAAACTATGGACAATAAATAGTGCATTGCTTATCAATTATAATAGGCGCTGTTAGAGTTTCCACATACCTCTGTGATAACAGACTTTGAACCCCCAATGTCCTTACTGACTGACTACATAGTGTGGCACAGTCATTTACCTCCCGAATTCATCGATGATTGATCCCCAATGATGATTATCCAACGCAGCTCAAGAGTACGGAGTCAGAGTTAAGAAGTGTCAGAGGCACGGACTCATGCTTGCAAAAATTGCAAAACCTTTCGCTCAGTCACTCTAGTCTGGACCAAAAAACACAGTCTATTTAAGTTTAAAAGCTTTATTAAAAGTAAACACATTTATTAAAATGAAGTCATAATAAAACTAAACGTTTAACTGATAATGGAAAAGTGGTTAGTGCTGATGATTAATTGAAGACATTTCTTGTCGTCGAGCCGAGCTCTCACCTGGTTTCAACTTGATCTTGTTGTTAGAAGTCCATCTTCTGTTTGTGTGGAGAAAAATGGTGCGTGTTAAAAAGCCAGCCTTCATCAGTTGTGCCAAAAAGTGCAGCAAGACAACACCCTTCCCTGGAAAAAGGGACATTTTTTTTAATTTAGAGTAAACAATCACAAATTACATTGTTTTCACATGTCTTCATTCCTAGACCAAATACTAGTGAGTGGTTTATTCTAACATTCTTAAATGTACTTTGTAGGTGGAACATCTGGTGGCGGGGCCAGCGCGAAGGTGGTGGTGCTCGACACGGAGGCGGAGGGCAATTCTTCAGGGTAGGAGGCGGCGGCTGTAGTGCCGGCTGTGAGAGTTGAGACGGTGGTGGTGGCGGGCAGAGGTAAGCTCTTATATATTCCTTACTTATTGAGATTGAAGACGTGGCTAGGAAGGAAAGAATATGAGATGCATGGCTGGGTGAATGATGAAGCAATGATGGGTGGAAGGACAACAGCCCGGGTGGGTGACACAGAAACTGTATGTGTCCATATACCTGGATCATGCTACTATCTGACTCTTAGATAGCATATGTGTATCTAGAGCAGGGGTACTCATAGTACGGCCCGCGGGCCGGTGGCGGCCCGGCAAGCCTTCCTTGGCGGTGCGCAGACCTTGCAGACAATCACTGCTCCCCCGGCCCCCACAGAGCAGAGGCTTTGTTGTATTTCACCTGTTAGCGCCCCTGCATCTCCACTCTGACAATCACTGCTCCTCCGGCCCCCACAGAGCAGAGTGGAGATGCAGGGCAACAAAGAGGTGAAATAGAACAAAGCCTCTGCTCTGTGGGGCCGGGCAAGCAGTGATTGTCAGGGTGGAGATGCAGGGGCGCTACAACAAACAAAGCCTCAATAATATGTTAATGGTCTTTTAAAGACCTGTTAAGTACTTTGGTGTGGCTGTCTGTGTGTGCGCGTTGAGGAAGCTGTCTCAGCCCCGGCTGAAGGCTGACACAGACAGACACACACACAATGAGATGACAGAGGGGGAGGGAGAGGGAGGGCAGGAGGGAGAGAGAGATGGAGAGGGAGGGCAGGAGGGAGAGCAGGAGGGAGAGAGATGTATGTAAATGCTGGGTCTGGTGGCTCAGTGGATGAAGACATCTGCTGCAGGGACCTGTGTGCAACCTCATGGTCACAAGTTTTCATTTTGCTTTAGCCCCGCCCCCTCTGACTCCGCCCCCACCAGTGCGGCCCTCGGCCACAAACTACACTGTAAATGTAGCCCCCAAGAGAAAGTTTGTGAGTACCCATGATCTAGAGAGAGTAGACGGTCAGTGGATGAACTAAGTGTAACTTTGTAGAGCATGTAACACTGCACCCGCACATCCGTTCCAGTGTAGGAAAGGCAAGGAAAAGAAGTTGTAATTTTGTCCAAATACTACCATCAATAGTAGCAGTAGTTTGTATTGCAAGCACAGCATAGATCCGGTTATTACGGTGGCCACTCCCTACCTCTCTTAATAAGTTTAGTAGTACTCAGTCATTCATGTGTGGATGTATCACTGGTCACTCAATAAAAAGCAAAGCACCTAAAGTCATCCCATATGTAAGCAAAAACATCCCATGTGAAGTGATAGATAATCAGATTATTTATCTTCCTCATTTTCCATTTCTAGTACTCATTTGAACTGTAGGGTGAAAATTAAATTATTTAAGCAGTAGCCCTTGTAACAGAGTATTCTCAGTGCCACCCGTAATAGAAAAGTAAGAGCTTCACCACCTGCATGTACTGGACCGGTACAGTAACGCAAGTCTAGGTCACTCATCATGGCGTGCGGCTCTTTTTCTCGGGTGCAAGTTCACTGCGCTGGCATTATGCCGGCTTGCAGAAGATAACGTACCAATTTTCCTAAACAAGAGACAAGAAGAAGAATAAGACTGGTGTACTTTCATAGTCTACTCCAATGGAAGTCCATAGTGCTCGTAGAATTTGTTCCTTAAACTCCCACTAATGTTAGAGCAAGGATGAAGAAGTGGGAGGTTAGATAGATACTGGCCTCAATAGTTATGTAATGCGCTTGCAAGTTGCTAGTTGTACTGTAACACAAATTTCTGCTGAATGATTGAGTTAATCTTAAAGAGCATTGGTTACAGACTATGTCTTTCTTTCTTCATATAGATGCTCCTTCCAAACCAACAAGGAGGAAGGAGCTGGCTAGAGCGGCCCGGCAACGGAGGATCGATGCCACTGTTGCTGAATATCGGCGGCTGGTGGCCCTGGAGGACGACGAAAGTGCGCAGTCGACCATGACAACAACGTCGGCTGCATCGGCCTTCGTGCCCCCACGGGCTGCCACCCAGCACAGTGCTCCAGCCAGACCGAGCCGGGCTGCCAAAGCCAAACGCCGACGCCGAGCAGCAAGGACAACAGCTGCCTCTCACAGCCATTGCAACTACAAGGCACGCCTGCGCCGCAGTACCCTGAGGGTGTCCCGCCTTCAGCAGGAGCTCCACCACTTTACCAGCGTGTTGGAGGGTCTACGCTTAGAGCACGCCTTGCTCCGCGAGGAGTTTGATGCCCTGGCCCAAAAAGTCAACAGCATCCACCCATAGTGTCCCTTGCCCCTTTTTTTAGAGACTTTTGGGGGGTGGGAATCGGGAGTTGGGTTTGGGACTTTTAAAGGACAACCGTTGGGGTTAGGGAGGGTCTTGCGGGAGATTATTTTGTTAGGGATATAAATATACTTTTTCAAACTTTATCTGAGCATACCTGTTTTTTACTGCTTTTGAGTCTGGCGGGTGGGGGTTTAAGGTAAGTTTGTTTTCCTGAATAGTCCCAGGACTTTAGTAGTACTACCGTCAATCTCTTGTCTCTCCTAATACTCCATTATACTACCTCCAACCAAACGCTTATCTTACCTGTAATTTGTGTTTGAAAGTAGGGCTAGGCCCAGGGCTGGCTCCACGGGAAACAGCGAATAAGGTTGGCAATCCAGGGCGGATGAAATGTCCTCACTGCGGTGGTACTAGTGGTGTGACACAGTGGCAGTTGCATGCCTATGGAAAAAAAGAAAATGAAACCTGGTTTGTCCTTACTGTAGCATTACAACGGTACGATAGAGAATATAGCAGGTGACAGTACACTAGACTACAACAGTGCCACAATGTAGCCTAACAAATGGTAAAGTATTTATAGTATAACTTGTACTTGCGTGGGATTTCTTTGACATTGGCTAATACTATAAGAAATAGTACTGAAGCTGAGTAAGTCTAGAATATATCCTCGGATTCCTTCACCAGCCTGTTGCTATGACCTTATCCTCCCCAGCAAGTGTGTGGAATTATTGATGTCAGTTAGTCACACATCAAGCAAAACCACACAACCCGGGGGAAGAGGGTTAGGGTTTGTAAAATGGATAGGAATGGGGGTTTCTTTTTGGGTAGGTTTTGTTGAAAAAAAAAAAAAGCACAGCATGGACAAACAATAATTGAACATAAAGAAATTTTTAGTTACAAAGCTAACCATAAATCTTTTACGTGACATAAAGGAAGTGCATGCACTACTGAATGCATTGTTACAGAAAAGTAAGTAGTACTTTCGACAACCGTGAATGCCAGAATGCGACAGTACAGGGCTACATTAAATTAGGTTAAAAAAATAGCCGAAGTAAAACATATAGAATGGCTGTAGGCATCAATTTAGAAGCAGAGAGAGATCCAAGAAATGCAGTCACACACACTCATTGAATAAAATAATGGATACTGTATCTGTATTGTTGTAGTTGTCCTGTTGAATTTGGTAAGTAAGTTGCATGCAGCAAACAATTCCTCTTATTAGCGGCACTCCTCCATTCCAGCTGACGCTTCGTCCATCAATGTTGGTGACCAGAAGACACCCTGTACACTGCCTGCCTGGCGGATGCTGAATTGCGGCTCGCTAATGTGAAGCCTGACTCCATCCTTTTTTCCCCATTGCACACTGAAACCCGGCCTGTAATTATTGAACGAAAAACAGCACAGATAAATAAATATAAGGTATGTACGCTGTGTAGTGCAAAAAGTCACACTTTGATTTTCCTAATAGACAGTACAACATTTTTGAAAGTGCGTACTCTGTCTGAGTCACTTTTTCAAGGATAAATAAGTATGGGCAAATTAATTTAGCGGATCTTTCCCCTCAAGCTAGGTGTACTGTAAACTGTGTTTTAGAGCAAAATTAGACCTTACCAGCAGTGCTTCCACCCAGACCCTTACTAAAGCCAGTTGCAAAAATGTAGAAGACCCCCAATCAGATCTCAAAAAACGAGGCCTAGCAGAAAACTGGTGACAAAACGTACTTCAAAAGTAAAAGTAGGCCCAAATACCCCCTTACCCACCATGGACTGTCTTCAAACCACTTGCAAGCAAGCAGAAGTATCCATAGCCAGCATCGCTCCAAGACTCGAAAACCCCCCCACCCAAACACATGCAATAGAAATACTGCTAACCCTAACTAGCCCTAAGTTAAGAATAGTGGCAGAGGCTTTCTTTAACTATGCCAAATCCCCCCTTTCCTACCATGGATTTTCTTCAAATGACTTGCAACCAAAATTACACATTCTCACGAGTGCTCTAAGACCCCAGAACTCAGTTGCAAAAATCTAGAACACCCCAAAACACATGCAATCCTGCTGCTAGGGCTAACCCTAACGAACCCTAAGTTACAAAAAGTGCCAAAAGGCTTTTCCTTATGGATTTTGTCCCAACCACTTCTATCCGGTATTAGACCTTCCGAGGAATGCCCCAAGACCCGCCAACCCACCCGCCAAAAAGCACAACACCTCCAAACAGCCCAAAAGCAAAATCTCCTACTTACAATATTTCTCGGCCTTCGGTCCAAACGCGCTGTGTAGCTAGACCATAACTCCGGTTTACCACCACGGATTTCCTGAAAAACAAATGCAATCAAGATTAGAGTGTCCCAGCAGTGCTCCCAGACCCCGAAACCCACCCACAAACACCAGGAAGCCCCCCAAACAGGCCCCCGAAAACACTACATTGAGCAAAATGTCAGAAATAGCAAAACAAAATCCTTCTGGATTTTGTCCCAACCACTTCTATCCGGTATTAGACCTTCCCAGGAATGCCCCAAGACCCGCCAACCCACCCGTCAAAAAGCACAACACCCCCAAACAGCCCAAAAGCAAAATCTCATACTTACAATATTTCTCGGCCTTCGGTCCAAACGCGCTGTGTAGCTAGGCCATAACTCCGGTTTACCACCACGGATTTCCTGAAAAGCAAATGCAATCAAGATTAGAGTGTCCCAGCAGTGCTCCCAGACCCTGAAACTCACCCACAAACAGCCGGAACCCCCCCAAAGAGCTCCTCAAAGGCAAGCAAGTCAGCAAAAACACAAAAAAATTCCGCCTCCGATTTGGTCCAAACCACTTTTATCCGGTATTAGAGCTTTCCAGCAATGGCCCCAGAGCCGTCAACCCAGGAGAAAACGAGTAGAAGACCCCCAAACAGCCAAAGAGCAAAAGTACAACATTTTTTGGCCAATTTCCCAAATCACTCCGCGCGCGCTCTGCAGCTAGGCCCTAACTCCCCTCTGCCACCATGGATTTTCTTCAAACCTCTTGCAAAGTAAAGTATCCATAGCCAGCAGTGCTCCCAGACCCCGAAACCCACCCACAAACACCAGGAAGCCCCCCAAACAGGCCCCCAAAAACGCTACATTGAGCAAAATGTCCGAAATAGCAAAAAAAAAATCCTTATGGATTTTGACCCAACCACTTCTATCCGGTATTAGACCTTCCCAGGAATGCCCCAAGACCGCCAACCCACCCGCCAAAAAGCACAACACCCCCAAACAGCCCAAAAGCAAAATCTCATACTTACAATATTTCTCGGCCTTCGGTCCAAACGCGCTGTGTAGCTAGGCCATAACTCCGGTTTACCACCACGGATTTCCTGAAAAGCAAATGCAATCAAGATTAGTGTTCCAGCAGTGCTCCCAGACCCCGAAACCCACCCACAAACACCAGGAAGCCCCCCAAACAGGCCCCCGAAAACGCTACATTGAGCAAAATGTCAGAAATAGCACAAAAAAAATACTTATGGATTTTGTCCCAACCACTTCTATCCGGTGATAGACCTTCCCAGGAATGCCCCAAGACCCGCCAACCCACCCGCCAAAAAACACAACACCCCCAAACAGCCCAAAAGCAAAATCTCATACTTACAATATTTCTCGGCCTTCGGTCCAAACGCGCTGTGTAGCTAGGCCATAACTCCGGTTTACCACCACGGATTTCCTGAAAAGCAAATGCAATCAAGATTAGAGTGTCCCAGCAGTGCTCCCAGACCCCGAAACCCACCCACAAACACCAGGAAGTCCCCCAAACAGGCCCCCAAAAACGCTACATTGAGCAAAATGTCAAAAATAGCAACAAAAAAAATCCTTATGGATTTTGTCCCAACCACTTCTATCCGGTATTAGACCTTCCCAGGAATGCCCCAAGACCCGCCAACCCACCCGCCAAAAGCACAACACCCCCAAACAGCCCAAAAGCAAAATCTCATACTTACAATATTTCTCGGCCTTCGGTCCAAACGCGCTGTGTAGCTAGGCCATAACTCCGGTTTACCACCACGGATTTCCTGAAAAGCAAATGCAATCAAGATTAGAGTGTCCCAGCAGTGCTCCCAGACCCCGAAACTCACCCACAAACAGCCAGAACCCCCCCAAAGAGCTCCTCAAAGGCAAGCAAGTCAGCAAAAACACAAAAAAAATTCCGCCTCCGATTTGGTCCAAACCACTTTTATCTGGTCAAAACAGTATCTCTCTGAGCTCAACAAAATTAATGATTAGGTTTACAATTCACCCATCAAATACAATGTCCAATAATATTTAGTGCAGAGATGATATCTTCCTTGTCAAGTAAAGTCTTTGATAAATGAAAATTTCAAAATTCCAGTATTCAGTCTCCTTTATTGATTTTTCTTCACTCCAAATCACAGTTGTGTCAATAGATTTTCAGCCAACACGTGTTTCGTCTGATGCTAATCCTTGCATCAACAGACTTCCTCAGGGCAAAAGTAATGGTTCAAAAAAGGTTTATCTAATCAGTCAAAACCAGTTTAGAAGAGCCTATTATATTGTAGGTGTGTTCCCTCTATGGGGTACATCAAATTCAATGCAGGAAGTCTGTTGATGCAAGGATTAGCATCAGACGAAACACGTGTTGGCTGAAAATCTATTGACACAACTGTGATTTGGAGTGAAGAAAAATCAATAAAGGAGACTGAATACTGGAATTTTGAAATTTTCATTTATCAAAGACTTTACTTGACAAGGAAGATATCATCTCTGCACTAAATATTATTGGGCATTGTATTTGATGGGTGAATTGTAAACCTAATCATTAATTTTGTTGAGCTCAGAGAGATACTGTTTTGATTGCGTAACTCCCTGGAGATCCGGGGTTTCTAGGGCACTGTGGGTAACCAGCACCTTTCTCTCTTGGAGTTCACATTTTTGATTTGTTGGAGTTGTTAATTATTCTTATACTTAGAGCTGTGCGCCTGACCTTTGACTTGGTTGCCAAACCATTTAGTTTCACTTTTATCTGGTATTAGAGCTTCCCAGCAATGGCCCCAGAGCCGTCAACTCACCCGCAAAGAAGTAGAACACCCCCACAAGTGCTGAGTCTTTGTTCATTGGGCGTAAACCAGCCCTCTGCTTTGATGGAAATAGGAGTCTGGAGGAGGAGGATAGAGGAGCATGTTCTTCTGAACTTGTGAACCTGAGGAATACAGACCGCGGCACCTTCAAATCAATAAGCAAACAAGTCAAGATAGTTCTGCTGATGGGCTTGTGTTAGACGGACCTGGAGGGTCGGCCGAGGACAAGGGGAGAGGTCTCCGGGGAGAGCCGTCTCCAGTGATCGTACAGACGAGTACCTTCCCCCCCACAGATGTACACCACACAAAGATAAGGTTTAACGTTCTTTATAAGCAATCTTTAGGTACGGTAGAATGGTACAAGGAGGTCAGGACTCAGGGGTCCCCTCGATTCTAGTCTCTTGGATGGGAAAGGGGGTAGCGGGACAGTCTTGTTACCAATCTGGTAGATGCGATGATATGACGGATATCTCACAATCCTTGAGCTCGGCGTTCTAGGTGGACGGGCCGCGGCAGCGCCGGCAGGTCCCGAGATGATCGTAGGTAGCGACGGTCCGCGGCAGCGCCAGCAGGTCCCGGTGAAGGTGGTAGTTATAACGGTCCGCGGCAGCCCCAGCAGGTCCCGACGAGGATGAAGGGTGCAGAAGGTTGCGGCAGCGCCAGCAGGCAGGACGATAATTCACAAGGCAGGGTTACGGCAGCGCCAGTAGTCCGTCAAGGATGAGTTCTTCACGGTGTCTCTCGACTCCAGGATACAACTGCCTTCCTGCTCTGGAGCTGCCCCAGTTATAGGTCTGGCGCCCTTTGATGTCCGGACCCTCGCACTTGGAGGTCGGGAGGTCTGGGATGAGGGAGTCCAGACACCCAGCAGGGGGGTGGAGCCAGCGCCCGGGGGAGCTGGGGGCAATCGGCACCTGGCGGGGGAGAGCCATCGACACTTCTTTCTCCCATTGACCTGCCAAGTGGTCCGTTCACCTCCTGGGAGGATGGTGGTGCCGGGATGTCGGGGCCTGGCCAGGCCCAGGGTTAGGGTCGAGTCGAGGCCACGCGGCCTCGTGGTGCAGTGTCCAAGATGGCGGCCGGGCCGGGCGATGAAGCTGGTAGTGGCTCGGCCCCATGATACAGAGATGTCCGGGGGCAGGAGTCCCGTAGGGGACGGGGTGCGGGTTGCTTCTGTGGGTACCACCTGGAGGGCCGGGGCTCGGGCCCTGTCATGCGGGGAGGGAGCAAGCCCTTCATGTGGCCTGTCCAACATGCGTCCCCCCCAGCTGAAGGCGGGGAGAGTCACCCATCCTCTTGGGGACTCTCCTCGTAGAGGCGGAAAAAGCGTGACAGGCCATCCGCGTTGGCGTGGTCTTGGCCAGGTCGGTGTTCCACAGTGAAGTCCATCCCCTGCAGGGAGATGGACCAACGCAGTAGTTTGGGATTTTCCCCCCGCATCTGCATTAGCCACTGCAGGGGCCGATGATCTGTTTGCACCCGGAAGTGGGTACCGAAGAGATAGGGCCGGAGCTTCTTGAGGGCCCACACTACTGCGAAGGCCTCCCTCTCGATGGTGCTCCAGCGCTGTTCTCGGGCCAGTAGGCGTCTGTTGATGAAGGCCACCGGTTGGTCAAGTCCTTCGGGGTTCAACTGGGAGAGGACCGCCCCGATGCCATGGTCGGAGGCATCTGTTTGTACGATGAATTCCCGGCTGTAGTCGGGGGCCTGGAGCACAGGAGCAGTGCACATGGCGGCCTTCAGCTTCTCGAAGGCTGCTTGACAGTCTGGAGTCCAGTTGACCTTCTTCGGGTGGTTTTTGGATGTGAGTTCTGTGAGGGGCCCCACAATGCTGCCATAGTCCCTCACAAACCGCCGGTAGTAGCCGGTGAGCCCCAAGAAGGCTCGGACCTCGGTTTGCATGACTGGAGGTTGCCAGGACTGGATGGCAGCGATCTTGAGTTGAAGAGGGGCCACCAGACCGCTTCCCACTTGGTGTCCGAGATGGGTCACGGACCCCTGACCAATTTGGCACTTGCTGGCCTTGATTGTGAGGCCGGCCTGTTGGAGGGCCTGCAGGACCTCTCGGAGGTGGCGGAGGTGGTCTGACCAGTGGCGGCTGTACACAGCGATATCGTCCAGGTAGGCGGCGCTGAACTCCTCGAGTCCCGCCAATACCTGGTTCACCAGTCGCTGAAAAGTAGCTGGAGCGTTCTTCATGCCGAATGGCATGACTTTGAAGTGGTAGTGGCCATCGGGGGTGGAAAAGGCGGATCGTTCTTGAGCCCGGTGTGTGAGACCGATCTGCCAGTAGCCCGCTGTCAGGTCGAAGATGCTGAGGTAGCGGGCAGCCCCCATGCGGTCGATCAGTTCATCTGCTCGGGGGATGGGATGGTGCGTCGGTTCTGGTGACAGCGTTCAGGCCCCGATAGTCGACGCAGAATCGGAGCTCAGGAGTGGTGCCAGGGGCAGCAGCTTTGGGGACCAGCACGACCGGGCTGGCCCAGGGGCTGTCCGAGGGCTCGATGACCCCGAGCGTGAGCATCTTTGACACTTCTTCTTGGATGCAGGCACGTACCCGATCTGGTACGCGGTACGCCCGATGTCTGATAGGGGGACTGTCCCCAGTGTCCACGTCGTGCAAGCACCAGGGGGTGACCCCTGGGGTGAGGGAAAAAAGGGTCGCAAATTGCAGCAGGAGGTCCCGGCAGTCTTGGCGCTGTTCCGGGGTGAGGGCATCTGAGAGTCGGACCCCGTCTACGGATCCATCTTTCTCACAGGTCTTTAGGAGATCAGGGAGAGGCTCGGAGTCTTCTTCCGCTCCACTGTCTGTAGACATCAGGAGGCTGAGCTCCGAGCGCATAAAGTGGGGTTTGAGTCTGTTGGTGTGGAGGACCCGGAGGGGGTTCCGAGGAGATTCCATATCGATGAGATAGGTGACGGGGCTCTTGCGCTCGACCACTTGGAAGGGCCCCGTCCACTTGTCCTGCAAGGCACACGGTTCGGTGGGGGACATCACCCACACTCGTTGGCCAGGTTCGAATTCGATGGAGGAGGCATTTTGATAGTACCATTTCTTCATGTCCTCCTGACTGGCCTCAAGATTCGCTTTTGCCATTTCTCTGAATCGTCTGGTCTGATTGCGTAGGGTCAGGAGGTACTTGAAGACGTCTGGAGGGGTCTTCAGGGGGGCCATCTCCCAACCTTCTTTGACTAGGCTGAGGGGCCCTCGAACAGGGTGTCCGTACAAGAGTTCGAAAGGGCTGAAGCCGAGGGACTTCTGGGGGACTTCTCGATAGGCGAAGAGGAGGCACGGGAGTAGCACATCCCACTGGCGACGGAGGGGCTCTTCCAACCCCCGATCATTCCCTTGAGCGTGCGGTTGAACCGCTCGACTAGTCCGTTTCCTTGAGGGTGATAGGGGGTCGTGAATCGGTAGGTGACCCCGCACTGTTGCCAGAGGGATTTCATATATTTTGAAATAAAATTTGTGCCTCTGTCGCTGACAACTTCTCGGGGGAAGCCCACCCGGGAGAAGATCCCCATTAAGGCCCGGCCGACCACCGGGGCTGTTACAGTTCGCAGGGGAACAGCCTCGGGGTAGCGGGTGGCGTGGTCCACCAGTACCAGGATGAACCGATGTCCTTGTGCTGTTCGGGGGTCCAGGGGCCCCACAATGTCTATTCCCACCCTCTCGAACGGGGTGGTGACAACTGGGAAGGGTTGCAGAGGTGCTTTGAGTTTGCGGCCGCTCTTCCCGCTGGCCTGGCACGTGGGGCAGGACCGGCAGTGGTTGAGGACGTCGTTTCTCATCTTTGGCCAGAAAAAGTGGGTCACCAGGCGACTGTAGGTTTTGTCCTGTCCCAGGTGTCCAGCCAGAGGGACATCGTGGGCCAAATTCAACAAGAAGTCTCTAAAACGGAGGGGCACCACCAACACTCGACTGGCCCCTAACTCCGCGATTATCTGTTCACTATACAACAGGTCGTTGTCCCAATAGATCCAATGGGCTCCGGCGGTGTCTCCCGCGCTCTGGGCGAGGGCTTGCTGTCGCAGTCCCTCGAGGGAGGGACAGGTCTTCTGCTCTTGACGGAACTGCTCCTGGGTGGGCCCCCCTTCTTGAAGCCACTGAGCCAGGTCGGGAAGGTCCTGGAGCTGAGCGAGCCCTTCGGGGGTTTGCTCAGGGGGGTTGGTGTGGTCGGTGTCCTCCACTGGAGCGACCGGGGGAGGAGGTGCTGGCCATTCTGGTTCCTCAGGTCGGGAGATGGCACGGGCGGCCATGGACCGGGTGGTTACGCATGCCCAGTCCGGGAGGCCCAACATCCCCAGGTGTTCTCTTCTTTCAACGGCGGCCCACGGGGAACTCTCAAGATCATTCCCCAGGAGACAGTCCACGGGGGCATCATCTCGGACCGTCACCTTCAACATGCCGGAGACTCCTCCCCATTCGGAGGGGACGCAGGCCATCCGACACAGACTCTCGGAATTGTCGGCTGAACGGACGGGGCAGAGGATGTTCGGCAGGATCTGTTCTGGGGTCACCAGGTGACAGCGGACGGCCGTAACACTGGCCCCCGTGTCACGTAGTGCTTCGGCCCTGCGCCCATTAATGTTCACCCACTGACTGTATTTTCTGGTGTTGGCGGGTAGGGGAGCCCGCGGGATCATGTCTCTTCCCCCTAGGCACGCTAGAACCATGGCGGCCGGTTCCCACTCTTGTTGTTCTTGCTCGCATTCTTCCTGTTCTTCGGAGATTTGCTCTCCCCCCAGGGCGGCGGCAGCTACCTGGCGGGGCCTCGGAGTCTGGTTCTGTGGACAGTTCGGGTCATTGGCGTAGTGGCCGACTCGCTGGCATCGGTGACACGTGACATTGGCTCGGAACCCCGGGCGCATCGGGGGGTTGCCCCGGCTGGCCGGGGGCGGGGTGCTGGTAGCGGGAGCGGCCGGGGCGGTGTCTCTTCCCCGTCCCTGGCCTCCTCCTCCTCCTCGGGGACAGTGCTAACCTTGGTTGTTCCTGTTCTGTTCGTGCGGCCCACTCCGGCCTACTCGGGTGCTCTCCCATCGGTCAGCCTCGGCGGCGAGCTGCCGTGGATCAGTCAATTTACTGTCGAGGAGGTGCTGCCTGAGCTCGACGAAGCAGTTGTTGGAGAGGTGCTCCCACACCATGAGATTAAAAAGTTGCTCGTAGGTCGTTACGTGGCTCCCCTTGATCCAACCCTCGAAGGCTCGGCTGAAATAGTTTACATATTCCACCCAAGTTGTACCCGGGATCCGGGTGCAGTCTCGGAACCTCTGGCGGTACATTTCGGGTGTGAGCCCATATCGAGTGAGGAGGGCAGCCTTCATGTGGTCATAGGATGTCATCAGATGGTCGGGGAGCTGTAACAGGGCAGCGCGGCCTTCATTGACGAACCTCCCCCATAGACCGGCTCCCCAGTCACTTCGGTCGATCCGGTGGGAGGTCATGGCGATCTCGTAGGCCTTGAACCACTGTTGTATGTCGTCGTCTCGGAAATACTCTCGGACGACATCCTTGGGGATGTGGACCTTTTTTTCTGTCGCTCCTGGGGTGCGCGGTTGCTCGGGCACCCCCAGATCTTTGTTTTGCTTCCGTAGGTCTAATTCTGCCAGTTTGCGCTCGTGTTCGTACGCTAGTCTCTTTTCTTCGAGTTCTCTTTGCCTCTGTTTTTCTTCCCGTTCTTCTCGGAGCCGCAGATGTTCTAGGTTCAGTTTTTGTTCGGCTAATTTTAGTTCACCGTCCATTTTGAGCCGTGCCATTTCTAACTCATGTAGTCTGCTTTTTTCTCTCTCTTGGATCTCTTCCTGCGAGAGACCCGTTCTTCGCTCCTCGGGAGCCGTGGTGTTCCTTTCTGATGCTGCAATGTTTTGGTCCGAGGGTCTGACGGCCCCGGTTTCTGCCCAAGACTCAATGGCGTGCTTGAAATCGTCTTTAGTGCTCAGACCGCTGGTAGCAATGCCTAGTTCAATGCAAAATTGTTTCAACTCACGATGGCTGTACTCTTCCAATTTCTCTATCTGGAATTTCTCGGTGGATCCGCTCTCTTTGGTTGTCATTGTGGTTTAGTCGTGGGGTGAGCTACTCTCTGTACGATTACGCGTTGATTCAGATCGCGCCGCTGGCCACCAATGTTAGACGGACCTGGAGGGTCGGCCGAGGACAAGGGGAGAGGTCTCCGGGGAGAGCCGTCTCCAGCGATCGTACAGACGAGTAACTTCCCCCCCACAGATGTACACCACACAAAGATAAGGTTTAACGTTCTTTATAAGCAATCTTTAGGTACGGTAGAATGGTACAAGGAGGTCAGGACTCAGGGGTCCCCTCGATTCTAGTCTCTTGGATGGGAAAGGGGGTAGCGGGACAGTCTTGTTACCAATCTGGTAGATGCGATGATATGACGGATAGCTCACAATCCTCGAGCTCGGCGTTCTAGGTGGACGGGCCGCGGCAGCGCCGGCAGGTCCCAAGATGATCGTAGGTAGCGACGGTCCGCGGCAGCGCCAGCAGGTCCCGGTGAAGGTGGTAGTTATAACGGTCCGCGGCAGCGCCAGCAGGTCCCGACGAGGATGAAGGGTGCAGAAGGTTGCGGCAGCGCCAGCAGGCAGGACGATAGTTCACAAGGCAGGGTTACGGCAGCGCCAGTAGTCCGTCAAGGATGAGTTCTTCACGGTGTCTCTCGACTCCAGGATACAACTGCCTTCCTGCTCTGGAGCTGCCCCAGTTATAGGTCTGGCGCCCTTTGATGTCCGGACCCTCGTACTTGGAGGTCGGGAGGTCCGGGATGAGGGAGTCCAGACACCCAGCAGGGGGGTGGAGCCAGCGCCCGGGGGAGCTGGGGGCGATCGGCACCTGGCGGGGGAGAGCCATCGACACTTCTTTCTCCCATTGACCTGCCAAGTGGTCCGTTCACCTCCTGGGAGGATGGTGGTGCCGGGATGTCGGGGCCTGGCCAGGCCCAGGGTTAGGGTCGAGTCGAGGCCACGTGGCCTCGTGGTGCAGTGTCCAAGATGGCGGCCGGGCCGGGCGATGGAGCTGGTAGTGGCTCGGCCCCATGATACAGAGATGTCCGGGGGCAGGAGTCCCGTAGGGGACGGGGTGCGGGTTGCTTCTGTGGGTACCACCTGGAGGGCCGGGGCTCGGGCCCTGTCATGCGGGTAGGGAGCAAGCCCTTCATGTGGCCTGTCCAACAGCTTGTTTTTATGATTAGGTGATTAAAGTTTGAATTATATTAACTGTGCACAACAAAGAAAGACAGACACACAGGAATAAAAGTGTATAAGGACGAAAAAGAAAGTTATTGATTCATTGTCTCATTTTCAGGGCTCGGTGTCACGGTCCACGAATAAGAATAAGGCTTCGTCATCATACTCTGCGAATTCAGGCAGGGTGAGCTCAGTGTCACCTGAAAGAGAAGAAATTCCCTCATCTATGTTGCTGTCCACCTCGTCTTCATCCGGCGTGCTTTCTCGTACTCTCTAATCTGGTGGTATGAGGTGCTGATTCATCTTGATCATTGTTAACCTCTCCACATTTTTGGGCGAGAGTCGGCTCCGTTTGGAAGTTACAATGCCACCAGCAGCACTGAAAACACGTTCAGAAGACACGCTTGCGAGTGGGCAAGACAAGTAGTTTAAAGCCAGGTTGGAGAGCTGTGGCCACAATTCTTTTTTCCCATTCCAATACGCCAATGGGTCAGCATTAACATAGACCTCTGTTGAGTCATTCAGATAGTCCTTCACCATCGACTCAAGGTGCTCCTCCAAGGTTCCTCCACTTTGCTTAGCTGTTGCTGTGACCTTTTGAGAACCAAACCCAAGCCGAGCTAGCCAATCCTCTTCAGCCTCCAATGTTACTGTTGTGTCTGGTGGTGCAGATGATCCGGTTGCCGGTGTCTTTAACGGCTGAGAGGTCACTTGTGCCGCAGCCACAGGTGCAGAAGTGGATTGTTGTGACTGGGGATGGCCTGCTGATGCTGATGTACTGCCTTTTCCTTCAATTTTCTGCCGTTCTCTTTCAAACCTCTTGGCTGAGGAGGCTAGCCACTGTTTGTACTTTGTAACATCTTCATCAGCAAAAGGAAAGAATGCTTGGCCTGCCAGCGCCTTTTTGTAGCGTGGATCTAGAATAGTAGCACAAATGTAATGCTGGTTTGAGTGGATCATTTTAAGACGTTTATCACCTTGTAGGCGCTCTAATAATTTCTCCGCCAGAACAAAAGGGTCTTGGTTTTTTTCATCTTTTTGAAACACAGAACACACCTCCTTCAGTTGGTGCTCCAGCATGTACAACAATGGGATAGCTTTTCCCAAATTACAGTCCTCCTTGCGGACTGCACGCGTGAAGAACTCAAAAGGACGAAGCATGCGTGTCAGGCTTTTAACTATGTCCCATTGCGCCGCACCCATCCTCAGGTCCTCCTTCTGAGCTGTACCCTGTGTTAAGAAATAGTCATCGAGTACCGTATTCTGCTCATACAGACGCTCAAGCATGTAGAAGGTTGAGTTCCAACGTGTTGCCACCTCCTGGATGAGTGCTTTCACTGGCATTCAACGTTCATATAGCAGGCTTCTCAGATGCTTCCGGGCCTTAAAAGAATGGCTGAAATGTTTGCACATTTTTCGGTAGGTGTCCACTACCCTGTACGCTGCACTGTCTTTATCACTCAAGAATTTTTTGACAACCAGGTTTATACAGTGCGCCAAACACGGCACTCTGAAATAGTCACCCAGCTCCATGGCCTTAACTACATTGGCGCCGTTATCCGTGGAAACATAACCAACCTGGCGTTTTTTTGGGGACAGCCAGTCAAGGAATTTGTGTTAAACACATCCAAAATGTTTTCTGCTGTGTGACGTTTCTCCAAACCAAACATGGCTAGTGTTGCATGTTTCCGAGCAGCTTTAAAAACTTGGTCCGGGTCAACACCTGCGTTTAGCTTTGCTTTAACCCCTGAAAAAGAGACCCCGTGTGCAGTGATGCACATGTAATCAGCGCCTGCGCCACTGGTCCACATGTCTGTTGTCAGATGTATAGTGTGAACAGCACTCTTCTGCAAAGCTGCCCCTATCACCTCCAGAACATCTTCATGTAGTGCTGGAACCGCAACTCGGGCAAAATAGAACCGGCTAGGAACCTTCCATTTAGGGCAGAGCACTGCCACTAATTCTAGAAAACCAACCCCTTCTACAAAAGAAAAAGGGAGAAGGTCCAGAGCTAACATTTTAGCCAGCTTAGTGTTATACAGACGCGTCAGTGGGTGGTTGCGTTCATATTGCGCTTCTGTAAACAACATCTTTTTAATGTTGCCCTGGACCAAGGATTTACGGGATGATGATGATGATATCTTCGACCCAGTTACGCTCGCTGATGAACTTTTTCGCATTGGGGTATCACTCTATCCCACACTCTTAGTGTGGCTTGCATGGGGTGTGCTGCTGACAGGGGTACTGGGTGTAAGTGAAGTGTTTGACACGTCTTCTTCCTCCTCGTCATCATCAGATGAAACATCAACGTTTTAATTACGTGCAATTCTGGCTTCCTTGATCGCCTGTAGGTGCGCAAGCCATTGGACAGCGTGCTGTCTCCTAAGATGACCTCTCTGGCCTCCGGTACCATAGTTGGTACCAAACTTACCACGACTAACTCAAAGCTTACAAATGCTACAAATGGCTACGTTTTCCTTTTTTGGGCAAACACTAAAGAAGTCCCAAACTGCAGACTTGAAATGTCTTTGGGGGCCGGAGGAGGCGGCGATACTGGTGGTGGTGGTCCTGCTGCTAATGCCAGATTAAGTGGAGGATGTGGATTGCCGAACTGCAGTACGTTTTGAACTTTCACCACCACTAATTGAGGTCGAGGTGGATGGAGGTCCCTTCTTGCGAGGAAGAAATATGGAAGCGGTAGGTGTTGGTGTACTAGTTAACTCCAATGATTGTTGTGTTTCCATTGCCTCCTCGTCGACATCATCATCACGCTCAGCAGCTTCTCGAGATAGGGACAAAATGTCTCTTTGCTGCATGCCCGCTGGGGCTGCAGTGACCTTTATGATGACTGGCTCGTCGTCGTGAGAGGCTTCATCAGCAGCAGTATCCGTCACTTCTTGTTGAGCCTCATCACACTCCATGTCAATTTCCTGATGTGCCCCTACTTCGGGAGGAACAACTATTGTGGGCACTTGTGACCCTCCATGCACCTCTGCTTGCGCATCTCCTTGCGCTGCCTCTCCTTCCACATGTACTTAGGCTTGTACTTGCACATGTTGTTGTTGTTGCGGCTGTGGTTGTTCAACACTTGTCAGATGAGTTACAACAACCTGTGTTGATTCAGGGACATTGCTGCTACTTTCTTGCGATGAGCCAACATCACTGGTCGATGGTGATTGAAGAAGTACAATGACTGCCTCTGCAGCACTCAAGGGCTTTGACTTAAGTTGGCGTGGTGGTGGTGGTGGAGGCACTGAGCCCAATGGAGCGGGGGTGCTGCTCCCAGCTTGGTCCCCAGCAGATCCCGCTGCTGCTGCAGGCGTTCTTTTTTTTTTTACTCCCAAAAAACGGCACACCAGCCTCCTTGGTAACTTGCTTCTTCTGCTCCTTACTGGCAACTTTCTTGCTAGAGGAGCTACGGAGAACTTTTTTTGGGGCCATCTTCTTCAGAGCAGGTCAGAGCAGCAGGCCGCAGTTGCACGAGTTGCAGAGTTGTCTGTGGCCAGATGTGACGTCGCGTGACGTTATGCTGCACACACACACCGCTGCAGGACTTCTTCCTGGCACTGGTGGTTCTCTTGAGTCTTGTGCACCTAAAAGCAATGGAAGACAGAGGAACATCAGTTCAGTTATACACCCCCAAAAAATCGGAAAAAAACCAGAAAAATCAGCACAATCCCATGCCCTCCATGATGCTTAAATTCAAGACACCCCACAGAAAGACTAGGCCCATTCAACACTCACTAGTCACTACCCCTGGTGAAAAGGCCACAACAACAGGCCAAAAAAACGAAAATCACAGAAAAATCAGACCAATTCCAAGCCATCTAGCCCCTCCATGATGTTTAAATTCAAGACAACCCACAGAAAGACTAGGCCCATGCACCACTCACTACCCCTGGGCATAATGGATGAAAGCTAGCCAAAATGGGTGCAGGCCTGAGAACACTGCCTGCATTCAAAATGGCCCCCTCCCTCACAGCACATGGCAAGGGCCTGTAGCAGCACTCAAAATGGCCCCCAACCACATGGCCTGTCCAAAACAGGCCAAAAAAACAAAAATCACAGAAAAATCAGCACAATCCCAAGCCATCCAGCCCCTCCATGATGTTTAAATTCAAGACAACCCACAGAAAGACTAGGCCCATGCACCACTCACTACCCCTGGGCATAATGGATGAAAGCTAGGCAAAATGGGTGCAGGCCTGAGAACACTGCCTGCATTCAAAATGGCCCCCTCCCTCACAGCACATGGCCAGGGCCTGTAGCAGCACTCAAAATGGCCCCCAACCACATGGCCTGTCCACAACAGGCCAAAAAAACGAAAATCACAGAAAAATCAGCACAATCCCAAGCCATCCAGCCCCTCCATGATGTTTAAATTCACGACAACCTACGGAAAGACTAGGCCCATGCACCACTCACTACCCCTGGGCATAATTGATGAAAGATAAGCAAAATGGGTGCAGGCCTGAGAACACTGCCTGCATTCAAAATGGCCCCCTCCCTCACATCACATGGCCAGGGCCTGTAGCAGCACTCAAAATGGCCCCCAACCACATGGCCTGTCCACAACAGGCCAAAAAAACGAAAATCACAGACAAAATCAGCACAATCCCAAGCCATCCAGCCCCTCCATGATGTTTAAATTCAAGACAACCCACGGAAAGACTAGGCACATGCACCACTCACTACCCCTGGTGAAAAGGCCACAACAGGCCAAAAAAACAAAAATCACAGAAAAATCAGCACAATCCCAAGCTATCCAGCCCCTCCATGATGTTTAAATTCAAGACAACCCACAGAAAGACTAGGCCCATGCACCACTCACTACCCCTGGGCATAATGGATGAAAGCTAGGCAAAATGGGTGCAGGCCTGAGAACACGGCCTGCATTCGAAATGGCCCCCTCCCTCCCAGCACATGGCCAGGGCATGTAGCAGCACTCAAAATGGCCCCCAACCACATGGCCTGTCCACAACTGGCCAAAAAAACGAAAATCACAGAAAAATCAGCACAATCCCAAGCCATACAGCCCCTCCATGATGTTTAAATTCAAGACAACCCACAGAAAGACTAGGCCCATGCACCACTCACTACCCCTGGGCATAATGGATGAAAGCTAGGCAAAATGGGTGCAGGCCTGAGAACACTGCCTGCATTCAAAATGGCCCCTCCCTCACAGCACATGGCCAGGGCCTGTAGCAGCACTCAAAATGGCCCCAACCACATGGCCTGTCCACAACAGGCCAAAAAAACGAAAATCACAGAAAAATCAGCACAATCCCAAGCCATCCAGCCCCTCCATGATGTTTAAATTCAAGACAACCCACAGAAAGACAAGGCCCATGCACCACTCACTACCCCTGGTGAAAAGGCCACAACAGGCCAAAAAAATGAAAATCACAGAAAAATCAGCACAATCCCAAGCCATCCAGCCCCTCCGTGATGTTTAAATTCAAGAAAACCCACAGAAAGACTAGGCCCATGCAACACTCACTACCCCTGGTGAAAAGGCCACAACAGGCCAAAAAAAGAAAATCACAGAAAAATCAGCACAATCCCAAGCCATCCAGCCCCTCCATGATGTTTAAATTCAAAACACCCCACAGAAAGACTCAGTGCACCCACCACTGAATACCCCTGGGCAAAAGGCCCGAAAACTGCCCAAAAATCGAAAATTCCCAAATTGTAGTTGCAGCAACTGTAATGCCCCAGACAAACTTTCTTGTGAAATTTCTAATCCAAAAGTGATCCAAAGAAAGTCAAAAAGGCCTCAAATCCAAATATCCAGCAGCATCCACAAAAAGTAATCCTTCCAGCTCCAGATCCAAATGAAAAGTGACCAGGAGATGGACAAAGGACTGGGAGGAGCCTGCTGGACAGGAACAGGAAGTTGAAGACTGTGGGGCACTTCCTTCCTCCCACCCCCCCCCTCCCCAAAATGGACTCCTCGCAAAAAAAGTGCAGGCACATGTCAACCTGAGGAGTTATTCAGATAAAAATCATCATTTCCAGAAGGTTTATGCTGCTTGCTGGTGGATTTCTTGTGCAGAATTGCAAGTTTTGTATTTTCGCGAGTGCAAGATTGTTGCTGCTCGCCGCATCTCCAAGCTCGCAATTGCGAAGTACCGCGATACGTGATCACGGCGTACTCGCGTTGACAAACTCTCGCTGTACAAGTTGGCAAGCCGCGATTACGTAATCGCGCTTGCCAAATTCCCGCAGGATCCCGCAGCAAGATCCAAAATGGCGCAGCACTCGCAAAATATCAAGAAAAATAACTCGGCAAACGATGAATGATGATAAGTAAAGTCGCGCGCCGCAAAATTGTATCACCAAGAAAAAAAAAATCCGCTGCGTGCGAATTTGCGGATTTTGTGGGAAATTCGCGAATCTCGCGGATTGCGAATTTACCGAAAATCCGCAAAATCCGCGAGCGGAACGGATTTTACGACCATGCTTAACCCCAGCCACTCTCACACCGGGCACACACTTGCACACCCACTCTTCGACAGCCATACCCACTTGCCCCGCCCCGCCTGGTCTGTCTTAGAACGCCCCAACCAGATGCCCAACCGAACCCCATCCACACGCGCATCTGCAAACATCCGACCCAGCGCCCCACAGGTCCCTAGCAACTCTGACACCCGAAATGCTCCAAAAAACATCCAGATCATGCACAGGCGAAACAACACCACCTCCTCCCCGTCGTAACAACAGAAATGCAACTCCTTCAAAACCTTCTCCAACAAGTCAAACGTGACTGCCTCATGGGGCAACTCCCCCCCACCCATCTCCGCCCGCACCCGCCCGCACCCGCCCGCACCCGCCCCCAACCCATTAACATTCGACTCAGCAGATCCGATCTAGCCGGATCAAAACCCAAATACACCATGCTGTAGAAAGAAACTCCCGCCTACTTGCCAGCAATCGTCGTCTGCGACAATCCCCTATCCATGCAGTCCAACACAAAGTGCACCACCAGTTGCTCACACACCTCTCTGGGCAACCTCCCCTCATCCTTCCCCCAACCCACAAAGGCCCCAAACTCAGCCCACGCCAACCTGTACGCTCGCCTAGTGGACTCCGCCAAGGACCTCTCAACCAAACCAATCACTCTCACTCCCCCTATGCCCAGATACCCTCCGGCACCTTGGTCTTGCAAGCTTCCGCTCCCGGCGCCAGCTTCCTGAAGCGCTGCCACTGTGAATGAGATAACGCATCCGCAATTTGGTTACTCGCGCCAGGCACATGTTGCGCGCAAAACAGCACATTGAAACGCAGACACAGCAGCATGAAACTTCGCAGCAAGCGCAGCACTCCCAGGTCCCTCGCCTTTTGGTTGTTCACCAAGTCCACCACCGTCATATTGTCCACATGAAACAACACCGACCTGTTCTTGAATTCTGGGCCCCACACCAGCAGTGCAACCAACAAGGGAAAAAACTCCAAAAAAGCAATGCTCCTGCCCTGGCGCAGCCAGTGAGCTGGCCACTGTTCCGCACACCAGCGACCGTCCCAGAAGATCCCGAAACCTGCCGCTCCCGCCGCGTCCGAGTAGAGTTGAACCTGCCACACCATCCTGTCCCGCGCAAAATCCAAAGACACACCATTGAAGTCCTCCAGGAACACCAGCCACACTCGCAAGTCCGACCGAACTCCCAGCGTGACCCTGACCCTGTGGTGTGGGAGGACCACGCCCGACATGGCCATGCCGAGCCGCCTACAAAACGTCCTCCCAGCCCTCACCACTCTGCAGGCAAAGTTCAACAATCCCAACAAGCGCTGCACAGACCGCAAATCCAGCTTTCGGACCTCTAGCGCGCCTCTCAAGGCATCCTGCATCTCCGCCACCTTCTTCACTGGTAAGCGCGCCTGCCAAGTTACCGAATCCAACTCAATACCAAGGAATGTTAAGCAACAACTAGGCCCCTCCGTCTTCTCCAGTGCCAACGGCACCCCAAAATCCTGTGCCAACAACTTAAACTGCTGCAGAGCCGTTCCACATTCGCCTGGGCGACCCGCGCCCACAAACAGAAAGTCATCCAAATAGTGGGACACCAGCCGGTGCCCACTGCGGTCCTCGAAGGCCCACTGCAAAAAGGAGCTGAAAGTCTTGAAGAGCGCGCAGGAAATAGCACAACCCATCAGCAACACCATGTCCACAAAGAGGGCCCCGTCAAACTGCATGCCCAACAAGGGGAAATCTGCCGAATGAATGGAGAGAAGGCGAAAGGCCGACTTGATGTCACACTTGGCCAACTCTGCCCCCCTCCCGCAGGACCTCACCAAACCAATGGCATCATCCACCGACGCATACAGCACCCTGGAGTCCTCCTCCGCGATAAAATCATTCACAGACCCACGCCTCTTCCTAGGCCCCTGATAACCAATTCGAAAACCTTCCACGAAACCCCAGTACAAACGCAGCGCACCGGGAGAGCCATGGACCCTACCCTTGGCAAATTTCCACTGCTCTGATGGCGTAACCAGGGTGAGGCACTGCGTAACTGGGTGACCCCCCCCGCACTTCGAACATTCATGTTTAAACTTACAGGAGTGACGGTTGCAGAAACCTTTATTGAACCCCCAGCAGGCCCCGGAAGCCACTGGCTTGTACTGTTGCCCTGCTGCCCCAGACCACACAGTTTGGTTCCCTTGTCCACCTGCAGCTCCCTGACTACCCGCCCCAGACTGGGCGGGGCGCGACTGAAAAGACCGATAAGTGACCGAAAGACCGCTGGCCGTATGCGTAGACGCCACCGCCTGTGTCGAAGACATCCACTGAATCTAGAGTTCCTGATCTACGTCCCCCCATGGCTTGTTAGGATTAACACTGACCCTAGCCATGAACTCCTCGTCGTAGCTCAACCACGCAAAACCCCCGAAATGAAGCTGCGCCTTCCTGATCACATCCATATACTTGAACAACGCAATTGCCCGATCCCCATACTTCTCACAATAAATACTTGCATAAATCAAAAAGGCCGACGTCCAATTCTCCATCGTTACCGGCACCCTCGGCCGCCTGGTCAACTCCCACTCCTCCTCTTTAGACCCCTCCTTTGCCTGAATCTCCCTATGCAGGAGCTTAAACACATCAACACATCAACATATTCATGCCTCCAGATCCTTGCCCTCGTTTTGTCCGACAAATGTGATCCCAGAGGCATCGCCAGCCCCATGTATGGCAACTTCCTCCGAAGCTTCTCAACCCCTTCATCCTTTCCCTCCATGTCTTCCGCCTTGTCAGTCTGCGCGCTGGCCATCGCGACCTGCTTCCCCCCATCAGCCGTCACAGGCACCACCCCACCTGGGGTCCCTGACCGCACAGACCCATCCCCCACCCCCACCGACCGGCAGGGCTTCTTCCTTCCCCCTTTCCCCCCTTCTGTCCAGGCGTCCCACCAAGCGCCCTCACCTGACAAAGTTGCAGGAGCGTCCCTCTCCTGCCGCCGTGCGTCTGCCGGCTTCGAACTCCTTCTACTGGCCCGACTGGCGCCGTCCCGTGCCTCCTGGAAAGCACCAACCTTGGCCGTTGCCACCCTAGCTCTGCACACACTTTCAGGTTCAAGCAACTCATCCTCTTCCAATTTATCCTCTTCATCCACATAGTCCAACTACTCATCCTGCACATCCAGCGGCACCACTTCCGTCACAACTCTCTTAGCACCTTTCCCTTTCACTCCAGACATAAAATGTATCCTCTTCATCCACATAGTCCAACTACTCATCCTGCACATCCAGCGGCACCACTTCCGTCACAACTCTCTTAGCACCTTTCCCTTTCACTCCAGGCATAAATACGCACTCCAACATCGCCGGTGCCCGCTCCCTCGTTGGAGGGCAGGCCGCCGCGGACCCCCCTGCGTCTTCGTCCCGGCGTTTGGAGGCCGTTTTGCGCCCCGCCGGCCCACCCCGGCCTCTGCCAGCTGTCCCTGCTGGCTTGGTCCCACCCCCCGAGCCGTATGCGCTCGGGGAGGCCCCGGTGCCACCAGGTCTCTGATCCGTCAAGGCAGTCCCTGAACCCACACCCATACCCACTGGCCTGGCACCCCTGGGACCCCCTTTCCTCGACCCCCAGCCGACCCCCGACCGCGCGCAGGCGCCTGGGCCCCATCGCCCTTGGGCACCCCACCCGACTTCGCCTCCCTGGCGTCGCTTAAGCGCTGCCACTCCCTCTCGTACTCAGCAATGACGCGACGCTGGTCGCGGGCCCTCTCCTCTTCGGTCATGTGCACCCACCTGTCGAACATGGAAGACTGCCCTGACTCCCCCAGGCCTCCCCTCCCGTGCACGGGTGCCGCAGCACTCCCCGCCTCCTGCCCTACCCCCACCTGCTGCTGTGCCTTCAGAGGGCCCTTGCCCTTGAAACCCTGGGGCCTAACAACCCCTTTCCGGCCCCCCGAAAGGTCGACCGGCTGCTCAAGGATGGTGAACTCCTCCTCTCCCCCAGACAGCGTGAGAGCAAACTCCTCTCCAGCCACCACCTCCCACTCATCCAGGTCCTCCCCCCCACTGCTCTCACTGCTCTCTTCATACCCTACCAACTGGCCCATGCTCCTCGACACCCTGGCCTGTGACGCCAGCGAAGCCTGGCCCTGCCCGGGCTCTCTAACAGCACGCTTGGGGCCCTTATGCCCTTACCCTTCGGCCCCTCCCTCCTCCTCCGGCACTGCTACCCCGGCCTCAACCCTGGCAGGGAGGCTCAGCTGCCTCCCCCCTTTCTTGGGGGCCTCCTGCTGCTTCTTGCCCTTCCCTTTCTTGCGGACACCTTCACGAGCCCCAGAGGGCTCGTCCATACATTCTGCGACCACAGCAGCCACCCCCGCAGACGCTGACCTGGGCGTGCGGGTTATACCGCCCACGCCTGGTCCAGGACACGGGGCTGGAGGAGATCCGCCCTCCGAGCCCGGCCAAGCACTAGCAGCGCAGCCCGCACCGCCTCTGCATCAGGCATTGCCATTATAGGCCCCGAGCGCTCGTTCCGTCCGCGAGATGCGTGAGGTTTGGCACCCGCGTTCGGTCCGACCGCGAGATGCGTGAGGTTTGGCACCTACGCACGCCGCACCGGGGCACCAGCGGCGAGACTCTGACTGTAATGCGAAATAGCACCCCGCCTAACTATAAACACTGTAAATTAAGCTAATCGTCGCACCGGGGCACCAGTTGCGACGTCCACCACACCAATTAGCACTCCGCCTATCTAAAATCACACTCCGCCTGCACTCCAAAAACGAACTTCTCCCTGAGGCACCGGGGACAGGAAAAGGAAGTCGTTCCCCTCCTGTCCCCCTAAATAGCCTCCTAACCCCTCCCACCCCTGAACTAACCCCCTACCTAACTTCCTGCCTGTCCTAGCCTCGCGCGAACTCCCCGGGGAAAAGACTGATCTGCCGACCTGCTTTCCCCGGGGGCCGCAGTCTGCAGTATGCAACAAGCTGGTTACTACTGGAAATCATTCACGTTAATATTTAATATTTAGAAATATTTTTCCCATTGCCAGTGTGATGCTTGGATTACTGGAGGTAATCCCCATTACTCTTAGTCCTACTCGTCCTCGACCCAGTCATAACACATGAGGTATCCCACCCGACAGGAAACAAAACAGGAAACGCTTTTTAGACTCCACCCACCCTCCTGTCAGGTGCTATAACACACCTCACCACCAGAAGCAAATCCTGATGTACCAAGCACCAAAGGCCTGGAAAGGGAGGGCGGGCGGGTTGTATGACTGGGTCGAGGACGAGTAGGACTAAGAGTAATGGGGATTACCTCCAGTAATCCAAGCATTACCTCTACGTCCCTCGTCCTCGACCCAGTCATAACACATGAGGCATACCAAAGCAACCCCAAAAAGGCCTTTGGCACACCAGATACAGAAACAGAACAGACACAAAGGAGTGCAGCAAGACAGAGTTTAATAATAAACAGAAACAAAACAGAATCAAACAGGGGGGGAACCCCCACAGCTTGCAACACACCAGAACCAAAATTAGGGCGGCCAGATAGAGCCCAATTCAAGCGATAATGTCGCACAAAAGTGGATTCGGACGCCCACGTCCCCGCCCTACAAATCTCATCAAGGGGAACCCCATGGAAAGCATCCCACGAAGCAGAAACACCCCTGGTAGATCTCGCCTGAACACCAGAAGGGCAAGGCAAACCAGAGCCCCGGTAAGCCATAGAGATCACAGCCTTGATCCAACGACCCAAAGTAAGGCGAGAGGCAGCTTTCCCCCTACCAGCCAGACCAAAGGTAACGAAGAGGGAGTCAGAAGACCGAAACCCAGCAGAACGTGCAACATAAACAGACAAAGCACGCCTCACATCCAAAGAATGGAGCAAGATGTCAGAAGGCGAGGAAGGAGGACAGAGAGAAGGAAGAATCAATTCCTGGGAGGAATGGAAACGTGAACGAATTTTAGGCAAAAACCCGGGGTCCAAAGAAAGGACCACCGCATCGTCCAGAAACCTCAAGAAGGGGGGAGAACAGCGCAACGCCGTAAGCTCGCCCAACCTCCGAGCAGACGTAACGGCGACCAAAAAGGCCACCATGAAAGAGAGGAACTTCAAGTCCACGGACTCCAAAGGCTCAAAGGGAGGGGACTGTAAGGCATTCAAAACTAAAGAAAGATCCCAGGGAGGAACCAGGGAGCGGACTGAAGGAGCAGAAAGAGAGAAACTCCGAAACAGACGGGAAACCAACAACCCGTCCGAAGGCAGAAGAGAAGCTGGATCCCGAAAGGCCCGGATAGCAGCCCACTGACCCTTCAAAGTGGACAAAGCATAGTGTTTTTGAAAGCCATCCAGAAAAAACTGAAGAATAGAAGAAACATCACAGGAGGCAGGGGACAGGCCCAGGGAAGCACACCAAGAAGAAAAGGAAACCCAGTGCTTGGAATAGGAGGAAAGAGTGGACTTCCTACGAGAAGCCTGCATCACAGTGATGAGGTGATCAGGCTAACCCCGGACACAAAGAGACAGCCTTTCAACCTCCAGACCGCCAAGGTGAGAGGGACCAACAGGGAGGTTGACGGGGAACTCAGAGGAGACGGGTAGCGGGGCAGGATCCAAGGAGGGCCCACCGCCAGACTCAGCAGTAGAGGGAACCAGGAGCGGCGAGGCCAATAAGGCAGAACAGCCACCACCTGAGCTCCCACCCGCTGGACCTTCAGCAAGAAGGCAGGGATCAGAGGAAAGGGGGGGAATGCATAGAGGAACCAAGGAGGCCAAAGGACAGCCAATGCATCCACTCCCCAAGCCCCCGACTCCGGAGTCCTGGAGCAGAACAGGGGAAACAGGGCATCCTTCCGCGAGGCAAACAGATCCAGCACCGGAGTCCCGAACCTCAGGCACAGCAACCGGAAAATCCGAGGGGACAGACACAGGGTGAGAGAGGACGGGAACCGCCGACTCAAGGAATCTGCAACCACGTTGTCCACACCCCGGATGTGCCGAGCAGAAAGGGCCACCAGATGACACTCGGCCCAACTCGCAATTGCACACGCCACCAAGTTCAGGGAAAGGCAGCGGGTACTGCCCTGGTGGTTGATGTAGGCCACGGTCACAGTGTTGTCCGACCTCACCAACACGTTGCACCCCAGAAGATGATCCTTGAAAAGGCGAAGAGCCCTCTCCACCGCAGACAGCTCCCTCCAATTCGATGAACGGTGTGACTCCGAAGGAAGCCAACGTGCCTGCAACGCCCAAGGGCCCAGAGTCGCACCCCAACCGGAAGCGCTGGCATCCGTCGTCAACACCAAGGGGGGCGGAGGATGGAACCACATGCCCCTCGCCAGATTTGAAGATTCCAGCCACCACTGGAGAGCAGACACCAACTCTGGAGACACAGGAACAGGAATCGAGAAGTCCTGGACAGGAAAGGGCACCCAACGCTGAATATGCCACAACAGAGGTCGAAGATGAACCCTGGCCCAGGGCACCGTGAACACAGTCGCAGACATGTGGCCCTGAACCACCAGCCACTGCAAGAGAGGAGCCGAAACCTTGGAAAGCAACCTCCTCAGCAAAGACTGAAGACGCAGAATCCGGGACTCCGGGAGAAAGACCTTGCCCTGCACAGAGTCGAAAACTGCCCCAATGAAGGTCCTCCGAGTAGCAGGGGCCATGTGACTCTTTGGCAGATTGACAAGGAAGCCATGATCGTCTAGCGTACGCATAGTCAAGGAAAGGTGGTGGGACATGACCCCCGGAGACGGAGCCTGCAGCAGCCAATCGTCCAGGTACGGAAACACGGACACCCCCAGGAGATGGAGATGAGCCACCAAGGGAGCAGCCACCTTGGTGAACACCCTGGGGGCTGACCGGAGACCGAAGGGAAGAACGCAGAACTGCCAGTGATGACCCTCCAGGCAGAAGCGCAGGAACCTTTGATCCCCCAACGCCATCGGAACATGCAGGTAGGCGTCCTGGAGATCCAGTGAGGTGAGCACCCAACCCTCCTGAATCAGCGGAATCACCTTCTGCAAAGTCTCCATCTTGAATGGGATTTTCTGTACAAACAAGTTCAGGGCCCGAAGATTGATGACAACACGGAAACCCCCTGTGATCTTCGGAACCACAAACACAATGGAATAAGTCCCCAGACCCCGTTCCAGAGCGGGAACCGGGACAATCGCCCGCTTGTCGAACAGCAACTGAACACCCTCCAGCAACGCCAGCCGGCGAGAAGGGTCTGAAGGCACAGGGGTTACCACCACACCCGAAGGAGGAGGGGGAGATAGGAACTCTATCCGGTACCCCCGGGAAAGAACATCCAGCACCCACTGGTCCGAGGTCGTCAGCAGCCAAGCATGGAAGAACAGTCTCAGTCTCCCACCAACCGCGGGCTGACCACCAGCGAGAATGGGCACTGGAATGGCGTAGTCAGGAGCGAGGAGCGCCAGACCCACCATCCGTCTGGGGCTTCTTCTGGAACCTCCCAGAAAAAGACCTACGAGCACCACGCTGGCCCTTAAACGAGGACTGCTGAAATCTGGAAGGCTGGCGAAAGGACCGGGCATTCGAGAAGGAGGACCCCCTCCGAGAAGGAGTATGACGAAATGACAACGTATGCTTCCTCTCCTTGAAGACCTTATGGAGCTTGTCCTCCAGGGTGTCCCCAAAAAGATGAGTACCAGAAAAAGGCAACCTCATGGCCATAGAACGCTGCGCAGCATCCGTTTTCCAACCCCGCAGAAGCAAGTTCCGACGGGCAGCAACAGAGGAACCACAAGATAACGCAGAAGCCCTGACCGAGTCAAAGGCAATGTCCGAAAGGAACTCCGACTGACGTTCCATAGATTCCAGCAACTCCGGACAAGTGCCCCCCTCTTGCATAGCAGAAAACAAAGTCTTGAAGTCAGCCAGCAAAGACTGCGCAACATACGCACCATAGACCCCCGACCTAAGAGCCAGGTGAGAACCAGCATAGGACTTCTTCAGAGCGGAGTCCACCTTCTTATCAACCCCATCCTTCAGGATATTATCATCAGCCATGGAGGGCCGACCCACCAGAGAAGCAACAATGGAGTCCACCTGCACCGAATCAGGCAGGGCAACCTCCATATCCTGCAAAGGATAAAGTCTAGACATAAATCTTGGCATAGAAATACGATCCGGGTCCTTCCACTCCTTAAGGAGGACATCCATAACAAATGGGTGGATGGGCATAGAAGAAGACACAGGCTTCCGAAACTGAGGCAGAACAGTGTCCTGGGAGGAGCCCGGCACAGAAACCTCGGGGAATCCCATATTCTCCCTGACATGACCAAGAAGATCAGGCATCAGGTCCTTGGAAATGTACTTGCCCTGCAGATCCACCGCGCCTAAGGTGGATTCATCTGAGGAAGCAGAGGAGGAAATATCCGAATACAGAGGAGTAGCAGCCTCAGAGCATCCCCCAGTACCCTTACTGGAAGCCTTGAGCTCAGACAGTGTCTCCAAAATCAGGCGCTTCAGATGCTTAGAGTCACCCAAACCGGCACTCCGAGCAGCAGGGGCAGAATCCTCACTACCCGAGGAGGAAGAAGGAGACCTAACAGGAGAGACATGCTTTCTCTTCCTGTGGTGTTTCCCCATCGCCAAGCAGCACAATCAAACAGCAAGCAGAGCAGACTTGAGAATCCAAAGCACCACAAGCCTCAGAGATGAATGGCAAACCAGCAGAATCCCGCCAAATATTTAAGGAAACACTCACCAACCAATGTGGAGGAAGGCAGGAAGGAGGAGCCGAGTCACGGACTGGGAACGAGTCCTCCCACACAACGTTGACATCACCAGCAGCAGTAACAGAAACAAAACCCAAGCAGCCCGGAGCCCACCCAGGCGCCTGGACATGCCAATGCGGAGCAGGAAATCCAACTGGCACCACGGCCGCCGTCGGACACGGGAAGGAGACTCCAGCCCCCGCCTGCCGAGCGAAACACCCTCGCACACAGCTGACATGCCAAAACGGGCTCCCAGGCAGAATCAGCCTCCCCCCCCCCCCGCCACCCGTCCAGGAGGGAAAGCATACACAGCCGAGAGGCACAAGCGGCTGGAAAGAGAGAGACCGGGAGCCAGCCTCCGGAGTCCAGAACTGCGGTGGGCGGGGCTCCGGCAACAGGAACAACACAAACCCGGAAATGGTCCCGAGAGCCATACATTTGCAGCCCCCAGTGCCAGAAGAACAAAGGCATAAGGAGAACGGGAGCACCAACCGGCAGCCAGGTCCAAGGACAGAGGCAGAGACACTCCCAGCAAGAAACCGATGAAATCCCTGGGGACCCGAGAGGCCCCGCAACCCATGTCCCCAGTAATCCAGGAAACACAGGAAGCCCAGCAGCCCGGTGTCCACATCCCACGGAGGTCCATGAGCACCCCCAATGCCCAGCAAAGGAGGAAACCACAGGACAGGCGAAGCAGGTAAGTGCCCGGCACCTACCCAAGCGTCCCCCATCAGAATTCCATCCGACAGGAAACAAAACAGGATTTGCTTCTGGTGGTGAGGTGTGTTATAGCACCTGACAGGAGGGTGGGTGGAGTCTAAAAAGTGTTTCCCGTTTTGTTTCCTGTCGGGTGGGATACCTCATGTGTTATGACTGGGTCGAGGACGAGGGACGTAGAGGTAATAGCGTGTCTGAGAGCATGCAGTCATCCGGTAACATTCACTTGCATGGGTTTATGGGTAGAGGCAGGTTCTGAAGGATTGGGCGACATTGTTAGGAGCGATTCATTACCCTGAACAAGGGTGCGCTAATTCCCACAATGAGTCTATTCAGTATTAGGTGCTAATCGAGTCATCCCCTCACTACCCACCCCTTGCCCAGACTCCGGAAGCTTACAGAGGGTGATGAATTATCATGCAGTTACGCCACTTTTGCAGTCTCTGTGGTGGCTAATGTTTGCGACCCGCTTAAGTGCGCCCCAGACACCATTTGACTGTGTAGGGCCCCTTTGGGTACATGATAAAGGGTTTGTTTCCCCGCACCTTTCAGTGTTTGTCCAAACAATAAAACACACTGCCAGCATTGACACACCAAATACAAATCGCTTCTCATTAAGGCAGACAGCGCTGCGCTCCCTGTCACAAAACCCGGTGGTAGATGTTCCAGGGTTTACTAAAAGCAAAATGAACGTTTAGCGAGAGAGAGGGGCTTATTTTTCCTGCCCTGAAATCCATTAGAATGGAGAACATTTTGCGGAGAGGAAGCAGATGAATTTATCATTTCTGGACACTTAATCAATCCGTCGCTCCAAGAGGGGGAGGTGGAGTTGACAACTCTGGTGAAAGCACTTTTATCAGCAGATGCGCATCTCCCTTTGTCCTTGATTAATAAAGAAACTCACTTGAAATGTTTCATGTAAGCAGCACGTGGAGCTACAGGCGCGCGCCACTCCGAGGAGCCCGGCTTCGTCAAAGACAATCAGGGTTTCAAGGGCCTGCCAAGACCTCATATTGATTGTAGACACACATCCAGGCGAACAAACCCCACAGTATTCCGAAGAGTGATGTGTTAAACCCACAGTCGGCTTTGTGATTTGCTACAGCTTCAGTGTCAGCGATTTACAGTGAACTGTGTATCATAAAGAAAGTAGGACATTGGTGGTAAAAGTCTGTAAACATGGCCCACGTCTGCATCACTGTCTAGAAAAAAATCCCAGGAAAAGTGTGTGTGTCAAAACATGCTGTGGCAGCTCACTAAAATAACAAGCATTTGCAATGCAATAGGTCTCACAGCATTAAAGTTTGAGTTACTGGTATTGTAAATTGTAAATTGATCCCTCCTCATATCGGCCTATTACAATGATAAATTCGGACGTTAAACTTCTTACGAAATTGTTGGCAAACAGGCTAGCACCTCATATGACGCACCTGGTGCACCAGGACCAGTGCGGCTTTATCCCCGGGCGCAATACGGCGATGGACCTACGAAGGTTGGCGCACATCCAGCACGAAACACGGACCAGGGAGGAACAGACGGTTTTGGTCTCTATAGACCTCGCCAAGGCCTTCGACACCATCGACTGGGGTTATTTGCAAGAAGTTCTCTGAACGATGGGCTTCGGGCCCAACTTCGCGCACTGGGTCAAGATCCTCTATAGCTTCCCTAGGGCCCGGGTTCGTCTGGGGGGCGCTCGGTCTGAGGAGTGGCGGTTGGGTAGGGGCACGAGACAGGGGTGCCCCCTCTCGGCGCATCTCTTTGCCCTGGCCATGGAGCCGTTTGCGGTCCGGGTTCGGGCGGAGTTACAGCAGTGGGGCGTGCAGGTGGGGGACATCACGGTAGCCTTCCCGCAAGACTATATTGTTTACAGACAGGATAGGACAGTGGGAAAAGGTGGTGGTGTTGCACTTGCAGTTCTAAGATCTTTTGCCTGCTCAATAATTCCATCTCTGTCTATTCCTGGCTGCGAATCCCTCGCCTTCTCCATTGCACTCTCCCCGCATCAATCTTTTACCGGGCTTCTTGTTTATAGACCTCCGGGTTTGCGGGGTTCCTTCTTTGAGGACCTTCAATCGGTTATCACTTCTCTTTGCTTGAAGGTGGAAAACTGCATAATGTTAGGGGATTTTAACATCCATATGGACGTTGAGTTGGATAGTGAAGCGACTAAAATCAAGGACATTACTGCTCCTCTTGGTCTAATTCCTCACATCTCAAGTGCAACGCATAACAAGGGTCACACGCTTGATCAAGTGTTTTCCACCTTTCCCCTTGTTATGTCCCAGCCCACCCCTGTTCTCTGGTCTGACCACACATTGATCAGTTTTTTGATCCAGGGCAGAAGTAAAACTACATATACTAACTCAGACCACCACAGACATCCCAGAAGACCCCTACATAAAATTACTCCTGAGAATCTGGCTCAAACGCTTCAGGATTATCCCTGTATCCTATCCGGCCATCTGGAGAGGGACCTTGAAACCTTCCAGGAATGGTTAACGGACAGGCTTGATGATCTCGCGCCTCTCTCCACCCCTTCTTCATCCGTCAAGCGTAGTTCGGCCCCTTGGTTTTCTAAATCACTTGCTCTAGCACGCCGTAATTGTAAGGTAGCCGAAAGACTCTGGCGGAAGCATTATGATCTAGAAACTAAGTCTGCCTATAAACTAGCTATTAAATCCTACCACTCTGACATTCTTGAGGCCAAAAAAAACTATTTTTCAGATAGAATCGAGTCTGCGGCAAATTCCAGTAAAGAAATTTTTTCCATTGTCAAAGAATTTACCTCTCCTAAATCTAGCATAGTTCAGCACAAGTTCTCTGAACCCTGGGTTGGGGAGATGGCCATTTTCTTTAACACGAAAATCAAATTGATTCAAGAATCATTTCCACCTGCTGTTCCAACTGCTTTAATGTATGAATCTAATTTGACGTTCTTATCTCCTGACTCCTGTCCCACTCTATCGGAGTTTCCTCCCTTACTGGAATCTAATTCTCTGGATCTTCTACTCAAAATTAAATCTGGCTCCCCGCTTGACCCTTGTCCGGCGAGCTTTTTAGCCAGGAATGCCATGACTCTGAATTCCATAATCTCTCCCGTCCTAAACCTTTCTTTGTCCAGCGGCATGGTTCCACCAGCCTGGAAGAAGGCTATGGTTGTTCCCCTTTTAAAAAAACCAGGCCTCGATCCAGAGATACATGCCAACTATAGGCCCATATCTCTCCTACCCACCCTGGCTAAGATCGTCGAGAAGCACGTTCACCTTGTGCTGTCTTCCTTCCTTGAAGACCATGGGTTACTCCACTCTACCCAATCTGGCTTCCGCTCCAATCTGAGTACGGAGACCGCTCTTTTGGAAGTTAGCGAAGCCATCAAGGAAGTTCTCGACGCAGGCGGAAGAGCAATGCTGGTGATGTTGGACTTGTCGGCGGCCTTCGACACCGTCCCGCATGAGGCCCTCTTGAGAAGACTTCACGAGATCGGTCTCAGAGGGACGGTGTTGAGCTGGCTGAGATCTTTCCTAACGGGTCGCCGTCAAGTGGTCTGGGCCCCCCCGTACTCCGCCGAAGTTCCGCCCATGGATGTCGGAGTCCCGCAAGGGTCGGTGCTGAGCCCGACCCTTTTTAACATCTTCATGACTCCATTGGCGGTGCTGGCGGAGTCAATGGGTGCCCAGATCGTATCATACGCTGACGACACCCAGCTACTCTTCACCTGCAAGAAGGGCATGGAGTTTGACGGGGAGAGCATCCGTGGTTGCCTTGGGGCTGTCTTCAACTGGTTTCAGCGAAGCAGCCTCAAATGCAACCCTGATAAATCTGAGGTGCTCTTCTTCGGATGTCCGGCAGAGCCGCCCTGGCAGGAATGGTGGCCAGTGAGCATGTCCCCCCCTTCCTCCTCTTCTTCGGTTGCAAAAAACCTGGGGGTCAAAATTGATAACACCCTTGCTTTGAAAACGCAGATCACAGGCCTCACAGGTACCTGTTTTGGTCTGCTAAAAATGATTCGTAAATTCCTTCCTATGCTCCCCGCTGCCCATAGGAAGCTGACAGTACAAGCTCTGATTTGTTCCAGGCTTGATTATTCAAACATCCTCTACCTGGGCTTGCCGGATTATCTTTTGCACAAACTCCAGGTTGTACAAAACTCTGCGGCTAGAGCCATCTTCGGCCTACCCCGGCAAGCCAGAGCATCTGAGTTGCTAGTCTCCCTGCACTGGCTTCCGATTAAAAAACGAATCATATTCAAAGCTCTTACACTGGCCCATAAGGCACTCCATCTGGTAGGGGCCTCCTACATTAGGAAACGGCTTTCCTTTTACAAGCCCACCAGATCTCTCCGGTCGGAAAATCTTGGCTTGGCAATGGTGCCTCCCATTAAGAAAGCCAGAATTGGTGGACGTTCCTTTAAACATCTTGCCCCCAAACTATGGAACTCTCTTCCTGTTGGTCTCCGCCACATCTCCAATTTGTTTGCCTTTAGAAAGGCCCTGAAAACGTGGCTTTTTAATCAATAATACTGTTATGTCTGTTATCCTCTCCTTTTTCAGTAATGGGTCAGAAAGCGCCGGGACACTCCTTGGAGTAGCCGTGCGCTATATAAGTCACCCATTAACATAACATAACATAACATAACATAACACCTGTAATGTCCTTTCCTTATATGCAGGCGACGTGTTGTTCTACCTGAGGGCCCCTAGGGAGGCGCTGCAGAGACTGTTGCGACTTCTGGATCAGTTTGGGGACGTGTCGGGTCTTCGCCTCAACCGGGAGAAGTCCCTCGTCTTCCCGTTATCCGGCTTTGGGGCAATGCTGCTGGAGGACTTACCGGAGCTTGGACTAAAATGGGACCTGAATAGTTTCCGATACCTGGGTATACATGTGACCTCGACGGAGGAACAATCCCTTGCTCGTAACGGAGACAGGGTGCTAGCGTCCCTCCGGCAATCCATATCATTTTGGAATACCTTACCCCTGTCACTCATGGGGAGGCTAGCGATCGCCAAAATGGTGATGCTGCCTAGGATGTTGTATGTCCTTCAAAACTCCCTGTGTCCCCTTCCCCCCAGGGTGTTTCGGACCCTGAACACACTGCTCACGTCCCTCCTCTGGGCGGGGCGGCGCAGTAGAGTGGCCCTGGGAACCATGGTGCTGTCTTTTGAAGAGGGGGGTCTGGAGGCCCCACGATTTGATCTTTATTATTATGCGGCGCAGCTCCTCCCGGCGGCTCGGTGGTTTGTGGACACGGACACGTGGAAGTCGCGATTGCTGGCGGGTAGAGCCTTGGTACAGGAGCTCCGAGTGGCGTTGATGAGCGGGGCCGGCGCGGCAAGGCGCTCCCCTATATGGTGAGACAGACTGCTGCTGTTTGGACTTGCTGATCTGGATCTTGGCACCTATGGTGGAACTGGAACAGCACATGTCCTTCCAGGCTTGAAGGGAGGGGGGATGTGAGGTCCTTGCCGACCTGTACCCCTCGGAGTGTTTTCTAACCTATGAGCAGGCGGAGGAGTCGTTCGGCCTCGGGAGGGGTTGATACTTGCATTATCAGGGGCTGCGTTCGGTGGTGCGCTCGGTTTGGCCGCAGTGCCCGGAGATACCCCCGATGACTAACACATTACATATCCTGCTATCCTGTGGCCAAGGACGCAGGCTGATCACTTTATTATATGCGGCTATGAAGCATGATTCCGCTCCTCCGGTTCCGCCGGCGTGGGCGGCCTGGGAGGTGGACCTGGGGGCGTACATACCACCGGAGTGCCATTTAGGTGTGGTCCTGACGAATGCTGTGCGATCCCGCTTTTTGACAGCAGAGACATGTTGACCAGATATTGTAATTAAGGACATAGGTCTCCTAATAAAGAACCCTTGGTTGTCCGTTCACGCTTTTAACCCTAATACGGGTTGGTCCGCATTAAATATTTTGGGTTCCAACCTCGTATTTTTTAACCAGGCACTCACATATTTTGCACATTCTTTTGAGTTGAATCACTATTACACTCACCATCAACCCGCTCCGCTGTAACTCAGGCGTTGTAGCACGCTGGGGCGGCATTCGGCCACCCCAGCGGGGACCCGATGATGAAGCTTGTCACCAACTAGTGGTGAGTGAGGGTCCTTCTAAACGAGAGGTTACTTGCCTTGCCCTGTTGGATTCAGTCATTCTTGTCCACAGGGTTGTTGCCTCCTGATTGTTAGGATTGGACATGCTAAATCCCAGTTTTGCCTGAACCAGGTAGGGGTCCTGGAACAACCTGTCGCTTTGATTTTGTTTCTTGCTTTTCACGTATGTTACGTTTCACATAAGCACTCCTTAGTTGTTTTTGATATACTTTATGGGGTACAGGAGTGTTTACTCGAGCCCTATCTCTCTCGTTGGTATATAGACAGTTTGGGGAGTGCCTAATCTACCTTCACAATGTCTATATTCCTTGAATTCATGCTATAATTGCTTTTTTTGCTGTTTCTGGTGATGTCCAGCCCTGTATGGTGCCATGTGGACCCTATCGAACTGTGACCAAATGTTATGTATGATGCCTAGGGAGGGTGGGGGGAGGCGGGGTTGAATAGCTGTGTATGTTTTTAGTGTCATTAAAATTGAAAATAAAGTTTAAAAATAAAAATAGTTTGGCAAGTGATTCCTTCCTTGCTGGCTGATTAGTTCACAGAGGAGTTGGGAACGTGCATCGCCAGGAAGGAAACATCAGGAACCTCGTGTGAGAACGCTTGACACTTAATAGATATTTTTAATACTCTGTGGTCTGTTTCTTAGGACTGTTTCACTGTTTACAAACAGTATGGTATAAAGTAAACTTCTAAACCACTCCATTCATAGAGTAAGTACTGTTTCCAGTACCCAATTCTCTATTGCTTCACTTAGCCTAAAGATAACACAACCACTATAATTTAATTTTTATTATTTTTATTATTTTTATTATTTAATCTGCACGTTCTGCACATATTAAAATGGTCCTGAGGAAAGCCAGTATAAAATCTATAAGGCACTGGCTGAAACATGTAGACCACACTATACGCTGGAGGTCATAATTAGCACTCAATTAACGTCTACTTGCCTTTTATCCGCTAACAGAGGCCCAGTTCATTAAAATATTTTACCCTCGGGTACTGGGACCAGCTGTATAGCTTTTAAACTTCACCCTACTCACCCAACTCACTGCACACTCAGCAACATACCAGCTCCGCAGTCACCTGGCGTTGAAGCACACCCGGGGCACATTCGGTGCCACTGCGGTGGGCCCGATGATTAAGCATGCCACCGACTAGGTCGGTGGGTGAGGGCTTTATAAGGAAAACAACGTTTCTCCTTATTTAACGTACTGCTCTGAGTCTCCTACTTCTCTTAACCTTAGCTAGTCCTGTGTGTTAAAGGTCACATACTGCTGAGGCATGTAGAAAAATATGTAATCCAAGAGAAAATAACCTCAAATGTACTAAAAAGAGTTAAAACAGTTGGATTTGATGTGGTCTTGTACTTTTCTGTTACATTTCAAATGGTGATAGTAGCCCAGAATTAAGTCCACCTGTCTCGCCTTTAAATGATAATCAACGGGGTATTAAAGGTACAAGCCTATACTACAGATGCTCGTAATGTCTCTATACAGAAACCACAAAAAGACAGGTGGCCAAGCCCTCAGCCTCAGACAGGGCCTGGAGACTGCTGTCTCTAATGGCCATATCACTTGTTATGAAGAAACAGGATCACATTATCCCAGCCTTGAAATAGTGCTGCAAACGTCATGCAGATGAAAGACGTTAATGAAAATTCCTGTGGTAAGTCTACAAAGTAATTTTTGAACAAGACAACTGTTCTACAAACACATGCACCAAAATACAGCTCCTTTTACTAGAGGCTTAGGCACCTGTAGAGATGAGTCATGTTGGCAGCGTCTAAAAAGGTTCATATCTGCAGTATTTACATTACAAGTTACATTTACTGAAGACACTTTTCAAGGGAATTTTTTTAAAAGGTAAAGGGAATGAGGTTTTAACAGCGTGTGTGGGAAAAGGACAGCCAATACAATGGTTACATTTTAAAACAACTTCCTATTGTTCATAAATAACGCCTGTTCTTTTCAAAAGGTACACGAGAAACTGTTGTGCGCTTTATTGACATTATTACTGTTTTTTAAACATTTGATGTTCACACCGAGACAGTACTGCAAAAAGAAGAAACACATATTTACGGCTGGTATGAGGACTGTTTAGAATGTAACACTTTTGCAGAGGTGGCAACAATGCAGTAATTGAAAGAGTAAACACCTCCCGAGAAGCAAAAATGTGTGTTTTCTAGCAGACGCGATTGATTTTTGTTGTAGATCACTCTCACTGACTTGTGGTAGGAAATTTGGAGCAACACTGACAAAGACAGTAGGCCTGGCTTTGTTACATTTATGCACAGAAGCCACACTGCAGGCTCACATAGAGGAAACGCATACAGTCACAAATGCCAACATCACAGGCGCACATGGAAACACAAAACATATGCTGACACTTCTAGGCGCTCATCAGTGAAGAAGGTGCCTCCAGGAATAATGTGGCTGTCCTGAGGTAGCTGCGTTGAGTCATTGAAGGCGTTCGTACTAGCGGCCCTCGGGCCCTGGAGGTGTGCAGTGTTCATGTCAGGGCTGTGCTGGGGACTCGTGCTCGTGTGCACGTTCACCTCTGCTGAGCCTGACTCCTTGGCAAGGGCGGGCTCTCTGTCAACAGCCTGTTTTGATAGGGAATACACCCTGGATTTATACTAATGTCGACATTTAAAAACACGTAACAAACTTATTTACTTTATTAAAAAGAATAAACTGCAATTCGTTTTCTACAACTAAATAATACCTTATCTTCACTGGCCACACTTAGTGATAAATTATACTTTTAGTTATTGCTGACATGATCCCGAAATACCGTAATTATAATATCATCTGACTCAAATATTGTGTCCTAAATATATTTTGCAAAAATACTGGCCAACTGGACTTAATAAAATACATCTTACATCCAGTGGGACAATATTTTTGTAAATGTTATTTAGAACACAATATTTTTTGCCAGATTACATTTTTCCTAATGATTTTTTGACAGTCAACCGATTTTTTTTGTCAGCAATAAAGTAGGAGCACTAGAAATATAGTAAAAGTGCTGTCAAACAAAAGGTTCACTGAGCGGTCGCGTCAAACCCTAATGTTTGCTTAAGGTAGTGTGGGCTGAAGATGCCCCCTCCTTCACACCACCCGTATGTGTTCAGTGGCTACTAAAAATGGAATAAACATGTTTAGCCTAAAACTGCCAGCCCAGCTGATTCTAAATGTTATGATTACTACAAAGCCATCTGTGTCATGCCTTCTCATATTGTTTACTTTTCTTTGAGCAGCTTTTTTCTAGCGATAAGAATAGTCTCTGCGCTGCGCTACTTCCTTCCTTGGCAAGGAATGCGAGCCTTCCTCTGCATGTGTTTTCCTGCGCTCTCGTGTCACCACTCTCTGCGATCAATCGACCGGAGCTGGGTGGGGGCTGGCTTTTAAGTTGTGTTTTTTGGAGGCATGTGACCACTCGACCAGTGGGGATTTGGAGCCTTGTGGGCCAGGAAGAAGAAATCCTGAAGGCACGAGACTGCGAGGGACTGCATACGCCGGTCTTGGTATTGCTAGCCAAAGACAATTTCCATGCAGGGACTCGTAGTTGAGGAAATGGAGTGACTGTAAGCCCCAACATGAGCGGTGCTGTTGACAACACTGCAGGACTGGCTGTGCATGGTAAAGAGTAGCGAGTGAATGAATGCCAGGCGCGCAACACCCATTGGGCTCACCGGGCTTCAGGACCCCCCCCCCCCCCCCCCCCTCGCCTCCTCTGCCCGGGCTAAGATGACACCACTGAAATGGTGCAAGAAGGCTGCGCATCCGATCCGAGAATGTGATTGTTTTAATGATTTCTGAGAGGCCCAGCAGCCCGAACCAGACAGCGAGCCTCTGAAAAGTTTCAGCGAGTGAACCCCCCTGCCCTGACCTCTTGTGTTTACTTTAGAGTGGCGCAGAGGTGAAATCCTTGCCTGAAGGCAGGGATTTCACCTAAGCACTTGATGGGTTGTGAGCATGGGGTGTGAAGATGTGCACAGCAGGGGGAAGGCATGGCCAGTTAAGGTGATGCTTTTCCTTTGTAAAGGAATTTCTGCTGGCATCTTAGCCCAGGGTGTGCTGTCTGTGCACTTGTATAGATGTGTATTCCATACAATTGCACAGACAGCAAACCCTTGGCTATGACGCCAGCAGGAATTAATTTACAAAGGAAAAGCTTCACCTGCACTGGCCATCCCTTTCCCCCTGCTGTCTGTGCATTTGACCCACATTGATTTACACAGTGAGACCTTTGGGAGGGGCTGGATGCCAGGACACAGTGCTGCTGATCAGCCAGACTCCAAAGTATAGTATCAGAAGAGCAGGCAGCAGTTTTTTTGTGTAAGTTCCAGTAACTTTAATGCATTTTTCAGCACAGCATTACCTACTGCCTGCATATCAAGGTTACTGTGAATGTTGTTCTTGACTTACATACATAGAAACGTCAAAGAGGACAGTCCCCTCCAAATATGCAAATGTAGTGTTCATTTTTTTTGGGGTGCTGGTGGGTAATTTTAGAGTTCAGGGTGGGTATGAGTTATGGGGTGCCAGGGGGGAATTTATGGTTCAGGGTGGGTATGGGTTATGGGGTGCCGGGGGAATTTATGGTTCAGCATGGGTATGGGTTTTGGGGTGCCAGGGGTAATTTTAGGGTTTAGGGCAGGTGTGGGTTTTCGGATGTCAGGGGGCTATTTTAGGGTTCAGGGTGGGTATGGGGTGCCAGGGGACATTTTAGGGTTCAGCGTGGGTATGTGTTTTGGTGTACCAGGGGTAATTTTAGGTTTCAGGGCAGGTGTGGGTTTTGGGGTGTCAGGGGCAATTTTAGGGTTTAGGGTGGGTATGGGTTATGGGGTGCCAGCGGGGAATTTATGGTTCAGGGTGGGTATGGGTTATGAGGTGCCGGGGGGGAATTTATGGTTCAGCATGGGTATGGGGTTTGGGGTGCCAGGGGTAATTTTAAGGTACAGGGTGGGTGTGGGTTTTGGGGTGCCATGGGATTAATTTTAGGGTTCAGCGTGGGTATGTGTTTTGGTGTGCCAGGGGTAATTTTAGGTTTCAGGGCAGGTGTGGGTTTTGGGGTGTCAGGGGCAATTTTAGTGTTCAGGGTGGGTATGGGTTATGGGGTGCCAGATGGGAATTTATGGTTCAGGATGGGTATGGGTTTTGGGGTGCCTGGGGTAATTTTAAGGTTCAGGGTGGGCTTGGGTTTTGGGGGGCAAGGGGGAATTTATGGTTCAGCATGGGTATGGTTTCTGGGGTGCCAGGGGTAATTTAAGGTTCAGGGCGGGTATGGGTTTTGGGGCTCCAGGGGGGTGATTTTAGGGTTCAGGGTGGTATTGGGTTTTGGGGTGCCAGGGGGTAATTTTAGGGTGTGGGGTGGGTATGGGTTTTGGGGTGCCGGGGAGGGATAATTTTAGGGATAGGATGGGTATGGGTTTTGGGGTGCCAGGGGTTATTATAGATTTCAGGGCGGGTATGGGTTTTAGGGTGTGAGGGGGTTAATTTTAGGGTTCAGCGTGGGTATGTGTTTTGGTGTGCCAGGGGTAATTTTACGATTCAGGGTGAGTATGGGTTTTGGGGGGCAATGCATCAAACTGACAAAAATGTGTGCTTTAATTGTTGTCCAGTTTCAAATGCAGAATTCACCACATTTTTTTCTCAGCTTGGCCTGAGCATTAACCGATCCTGATTATTTGCCATTTTAGCTCCGCCCCATTGATTTACATTAGCCACGCCCCTTCATCTGCCATGTTAGGCCCCCCCGAAATTAAGACCTAGTTGCGCCCCTGATGAATGCTATAGTGTGATTGCACTTGACAGTTTAGCCCTTTATTCAGACTGTTTTCAGCAGTGCATGATGGACAATGTATGCAATGACGCACACAAGGTGCCGACATGCACATACGGCATAACCCTGTACAAACGGCTGCCATTTGCTCCCATCAAAACTCCATTACAGCAGCTCTCCCTATGCGAATATTGTTCCAGTCTGTGAGTGTACCGGAGATCAAGCAAAGCATCATGGCAAACTAATAAACTTAAATAAACATGGCTGCATAAACCTTTCAGGTCTAGGCCCTTGCAATCCCATTTGTTGAGGAACTATCAATCAATCAATCAATCACAGCATTTATATAGCGCACTACTCACCCGGAGGGTCTCAAGGCGCTAGGGGAGGGGGGGTCCGCTACTGCTCGAACAGCCAGGTCTTGAGCTGCTTCCTGTAGGCGAGGTGGTCCTGGGTCAGGCGGAGGTGGTTCGGGAGGGAGTTCCAAGTCTTGGCGGCCAGGTAGGAGAAGGACCTTCCTCCTGTGGTGGCTCTTCGGATGCAGGGGACGGCGGCGAGGGCGTGGCCGTTCGATCGAAGTTGGCGTGTGGGAGCGTAGAAGTTGAGGCGGCTGTTGAGGTATCCTGGGCCTTGGTTGTGTAGGGCCCTGTGTGCGTGGGCGAGGAGACGGAAGGTGATTCTCTTGTTGACCGGGAGCCAGTGCAGATGTCTCAGGTGTCCGGAGATGTGGCTGCCACGGGGGATGTCCAGGATGAGTCGTGCTGAGGCGTTCAGGATCCTCTGGAGTCTCTTCTGGAGTTTGACGGTGGTTCCGGCGTAGAGGGAGTTGCCGTAGTCCAGACGGCTGGTGACGAGGGCCTGGGTGACCGTCTTCCTGGTCTCGGTGGGGATCCACCGGAAGATCTTACGTAGCATGCGCAGGATGTTGAAGCACGAGGAGGAGATGGCATTGACTTGTCTGGTCATGGAGAGGGAGGAGTCCAGGATGAAGCCCAGGTTGCGTGCATTGGGCACTCCGAAGCCCCTCCAAACACCCATGAGCACTTCACTTACGGAGCTCTATGGCCCAAAACATGCTGCCCTACAGAATCTATGCAGAAAGACTCCTGGTTCCCTCATTTGAACAGCAGTGCCACCTTCTAAATGTGTTCCACTGACAGAGCTGTCACTCATTAGCAATCATAGAAGTGCCCCTGCAGCCCCTACTGTAATGTGATATGTATAAACGTATGTATGTATCTATTGGGTTTATATAGCTCAAACCCATCCTTGATACAGAGTGTTGTTCATGGGTCTGTTTTACGTTGTGGTAAAAGCCCAGAGACTGAAGAGCAGAGGTTGTTTAGAAGATCAGGTGGAACTCTGTCCCAGAAGGGTACAGAATGTAAGGACGAAGAGGAGAATGATGGAAGGTGAATGAATGGAAGATCAGGGCAGTGCGACTGGCGCGGCTGCACTGGGCGCTGACCTGGAGAGGGGGCACTGACCTCAGGGGGGGTGGGGAACGCTGTGTTTAGCAATAACATGATTTAAAAACACCTGCTACAGAGTTACTTGTGAGTCAAGTTTTCAGGCAACATTAAACCTTTGTCTAGTGGCAGTTTTCAATTGCCATAAAGTAGCACAGACGGTTAATAGGCCTGATGCAAAGAACTCATACCCTACAGATCACCGATCTGTATTTTAGGTGGATAGCTGATTGGATTATGGCTTTTGCCACAGTGATCCTTTTGTCACCGCAGTTTGTTCATTAGATACAAACCTAATATAGAACAGTGACTGTTATGAACTGTAATCAAAGAGCTGCATGTAAACTGCTTAAAATGGGCTAGGACTTAACTTCCCCCCTGCCCCAGTGTTTCAGTATCTGTTCCTAATGTTGCTGAAAAGGGTTTGTTTGGGTAGATATACATTCTTATTATTAAAGTCAGCCTTTATCAGTGCTTTAAAACAAATTAAGTGCACGTTAGTGAGTGTCTATAAAGAGATGAGGGGTACTTTTGCCCAGTGGTCATGAGGGAATCCAATGAGTTCATGGGGGGGGCACCAAAAATGATTGTCGCACTGGGTGCCAAAAGTGCTCCCTGTGGAAGGTGATGGATGGTTGTATTTCAGAGGAGTGGATGTTAGGGGCTCTGAAGTCATTCAAATGCTGTTTGAACAGAGAGGAGACTTCACCTCTTCCCAGACCTGGAGAAAGGCATTGGTGTTTTAGATTCTAGGTGCATAGCAGGAGAGGTATGCCATGCAGTCTTTTCTTTTTTAGACTTCTGTTAGAAACATGGTTTAAGGATGGCAAAGGTATGCACCCTGTCTGAGCATGAACCACCATCCTAGTCAGGGTAAGCCAGATACATACCATAAATTAACTTTTGCTCACCCTCTGGTAGCTTCACACAGAGCAGGCATGCTTAAAGTAAGAGGTAATGTGTAAAGTGTTTGTGCAACACTTCAAACAGTAAAACAGTGAAAACACCACAAAAATAAAAAAGACCAAAATGACAAACATCCAATAAGTAGAAGTCGAGATGTGAATTTTTAAGATAAAAGGTAAAAAATATCGCTGAGAAGCAATGAGTGCCTGTGGGGTTATCTGGTCGTGCTGGACTGGGGCAAAATCAAGAGTTAAGGCCAACTGTAATGGAGCGCGGACTGGATACAGGAGCCAAGCAAGGCCAGCTGAACAAAAGTATGATGATCCTGGTCACAACATTGAGAAGCGGGGTGCAGACGAGCAGTGTGTCTGTGTCAAACCCACGGTCAAGATGATGTGTCGATTTTCTCCACACAGTGATAGCAATGCACCGGTTGAGAAGACAAACTGCTGGTTCTTAGATGAGTTGTTTCCAAAGCCAATGTGCTGGGTTTCTCCAAGCAGTCAAAGGGATGCGTCGATCGTCTCTCTGCAGTGGCAGCGATGTGGTGTTTCAGAGGGCAAAGTGCTGGTTTCAAGTGCAATACGCAGGTTATGTTTCAACAACAGTAGCCATGCATCAATTTTGCTTCATGCAGCAGAGGATGTTTCGGGTCCACTGGAGCAAGCACCTGGATCCACTTCCAATAGACCAGGGAAAGGAGCATGGGGTAAGACTTTGATATCCCTGAGTCTTAAAACACTAGGCAAGCCAGCATGCCCTTGGATCTCACCCTAGGTTCAGGTTCTTCAGCAGGGAAGAGGGTAGCAGGCAGAAGGGGAGCACAGCAGAAAAGCAGTTCTTCCAGAGCAGCAGTCCAGCAGAGTGGCAGTCCTTGTAGCAGCACCACAGCAGTCCTTCCTCCCGGCAGAGCTTCTTCACCGGTCCAGTAGTGTCTGATTTGGTGGGGTCAGAGACCCGGTACTTATACCCAGCTGAAGTAGAGGTGACTTCCAAGTGGGGCTTTGAAGAGCAAAGAGGCCCTCCTTCCCAGCTCTGGCTCCAGACTCCCTTCAGGGGGTATGCGGAGAGTGTGGGGAAAGGACACAGCCTATTCAGGTATACGTGTCAGCTCCTTCCTCCCTTCCTCCTCAGGATGGCCCATCAGGATATGGATGGGCAGTCACACAAAACGCCCCCTTTATGTGTGGCTGTCTAGAGGGAATGCGCAAATTCCATCTGTCACCTTCCCCAGACAGATATTGGAGATAGGCTGCAGGCACACAGGGCTAAGAGCAGAACAGTGGCATCTTTCTAAAAGTAAAAAGAACAATTGATGGACCGAATGCAGAACAATGCCATGCATTCACCCCAGTACAGAGATCTGGAACTAAATCCATTGTTTTTTTGCTTGCCATTCCAGTTTGAACCCAGCCATATGCAAATCAGTCTTGACCCTGCGCCCAATGATAACAGTCCAGCCCGAACTGCCAGGCCAGGTCCTCCCTGGACTGGAAACAAGCACCCTAGGACCGTTTTTGGGGTTTCACCCCTCATCAGCCAGGTTAGCTTGACTCCAGTGGCATAGGCAGCCCGGGACCTGGCATACCAGTCCCACTTGGGTGACAAATGCAAAAACAACAATTGATGGACAGTTTGCATAACAATGTCATACATTCACCCCAGTACAGAGATCTGGGCCTAAATCCATAGTTTTTTTGCTCACCATGCCATTCCAGTTTGAACCCAACCATTTGCAAATCAGTCTTGACCCTGCGCCCACTGGGAACAGTTTCCAGTCCAGTGAGGACCTGGCTTGGCAGTTCGGGCTGGACTTTTCCCATGAGTCACAGGGTCATGACTGATTTGCATATGGCTGGGTTCAAACTGGGATGGCGTGGTGAGCAAAACAATAATGGATTAAACCCAGGTCTTTGTGACTGGGGCTGAATGTTTGCATTGTTCAGCATTCCGTCCATCATTTGTTCCTTTTATATTTATCGCCCTAAGTGGGAAGGGTATGCCAAGACATGGGTCCCATGCTCACTTCACCACTGGATTCGAGCTAACCTGGCAGATGATGGGTGATGCCCCAAAACCAATCCTAGGATGCTTGTTTCCAGTCCCGGGAGGACCTGGCTTGGCAGATCAGGCTGGACTATTCCAATGAGGCACAGGGTCATAACTGATTTGCATATGGCTGGGTCCAAACTGAGGTGGCCTGGTTAGCAAAACAATAATAGATTAAGCCCAGATCTTTGTGACTGGGGCTGAATGTTTGCACTGTTCAGCATTCCGTCCATCATTTGTTCCTTTTGTATTTGTCGCCCTAAGTGGGAAGGATATGCCCAGATGAGGGTCCCATGCTCACTGCACCACTGGATTCGAGCTAAACTGGCTGATGAGGGGTGATGCCCCGAAACCGATCCCAGGATGCTTGTTTCCAGTCCAGGGAGGGGCAGGGTCATAACTGATTTGCATATGGCTGGGTCCAAACTGGGGTGGCGTTGTAAGCAAAAGAACGATGGATTAAACCCAGATCTTTGTGACTGGGGGTGAATGTTTGCATTGTTCAGCATTTCATCCATCATTTGTTCCTTTTGCATTTGTCACCCTAAATGAAAGGGTATGCCCAGCGTGGGTCCTGTGCTCACTGCAGCAATGGATTCAAGCTAGCCTGGCTGATGAGGGGTGATGCCCCGAAACCCGTCCAAGGATGCTTATTTCTGGTCCAGGGAGGACCTGGCTTGGCAGTTTGGGCTGGACCGTTCCCATGAGGCAAAGGGTCATGACTGATTTGCATATGGCTGGGTCCACACTGGGGTGGCGTGGTGAGCAAAAGAACAATGGATTAAACCATATCTTTGTTATTGGGGGTGAATGTTTGCATAGTTTAGCATTCCGTAAATCATTTGTTCCTTTTGCATCTTTTTAAAAGTGGCATTTTTTAGATGGTGATGATAAATTCGACTTTACCAGTAAAGATGATTTAATATGACCCTTCCAATAATATGACAAACTGACAGATGTACCCCTTCTTAATCAGGAATTATTATAAGTGCAATTAGGAATTCCCACTGCTAACCTATGAGAGAGGTTGGGCTCACAGTAGTGAAAAATGAATTTGAGTGTTGTTCACTACCAAGCATTCAAAACTTAAAAGCATGTCTTACCCTTTGATTACACATCACCCTGCCCTATTGATTACCTATGGCCTACCGTAGGGGTGACTTATATGTTATAGATGGAGAGTATAAGGCTTGATTAGGGATTTGAAATGCCATGAAGTTCACTGAACCACTGGGTGAGTGCTGTTGCTTCAAATGTTTAAATACTGGTGCTGCTCCATGTATGCAGCCCGTTTTAGACCTTCATTTTACAGCCACCACAAATGGAAAATTGCTAGTTATCTACTGGAATCCTCAAGGGATCGCCCACTTGATGAGGTAAATGTATGTAAATGTAAATGTATAGGCATTTATATAGCGCACTACTTACCCGTAGGGTCCCAAGGCGCTTCGACCGCTGCGAAACCCTTCCTGGCTTCCCTGAGAGATGGTCCCTTAATGGGTATCTCCAGGGTGAGACCAGGCATCCCCGGCGGTCTGGTGGGGCCGTTAGTGAAGATGAGGCAAGCTAATGCCCAGAGTTGCCGAGTGTGATCGCTGATCAGAGTGGGCACCGAGGCGAGAGAATTATCGAGTCCGCTGACCCTGGTCCAGAAACCTGCCGCGCCGGGAATCGAACCCTGGTCCCGGGCCGTCCTCTGCTCTCGGGTCTGCCGCCTCTAACCAGTGAACCACTCGCATGTTTGGAATTAACCCGCATGTTAGGTTGCCAACCACATGTGTTTGATACTTGATTTTTGATGGCTATCTTGAGCAACTTACACTTCTCTTTAAATCAGAGATTGAGACGTGGAAGACGTTATTATTCGTATTTCTGATCAAGAGGTAAGGGTGTATAGTGAAGGCACACCTTCCCCAACACGCAGTGCGGCTGCACTGCTGTGAAGTCAGTACTTCTCTGTGCAAATGGCGATGCAAATGTTTTTAATGGGACCCACTTTAGAATTAATTAAGTGTGTCTTTTTTTAGGTTACCCTATGTAAACCACCCCACTCTCTACAGTCCTAATGTAGACCAGCATGCAAGGCCTAATTTACCTCATGGAACAGTCGGGTCAAAAGGTCGACAACTTGACCATCCAAGCCTGGATTGACCATATATATACCTTTGAGGGGTGTGGTTTTGATTGAGACACCACCCATTTTTGAACAAAGAGAATAAATATTAGTGTATAAATCTCTGACAGGCTTCTCGGCTTTGGCTGACTTTAGTTTCTCATAGCCATGGATGTTGAACTATGATTACTGTGTGAACAGTTATTAATTCTTTTTACTTTACTTTCTGATCACTGAGGACATGAGCACTTCTATAGACACTTTTCTTTTCACTCTATTTGGAGCAACCACTGTAGAATAAACTCTAGGAGTATTGAATAGAACATGAATGATTTTTATATGTAAAATTTGGTTTGATTATTCGACTCAGTATTAAGTGTGATTTATTTATAATCTTGTTTTTTTGCTCGCCTACGTTGCAAATTCAATATTGTATTTCTCTTGAATTACGTGACAATAGGACCACATTGGTTTACGTACCACAAATGTACTGCAGTGGCAGGTCTGGGACATGGTTAAGGTGCTACTTAGGTGGGTGGCACACTCAGTGCTGCAGGCCCACTACTAGCATTTAATTTACAGGCCCTGGCACTTGTGGTGCACTTTACCAGCGACTTATAAGTCTATTAAATATGCCAGTTAGGTATGAAACAATGTTGACATGTTTAGAGGAGAGAGCACATCCACTTTAGCACTGGTCAGCAGTGGTAAAGGGTTCAGAGCTCTAAAACTAACAAAAGCAAGGTCAGAAAAAGAAGAGGAGAAAGGCAAAAAGCTTGGGGAAACTCTTCAGAGAGGGATATTTTCCAACAACTTCCTTCTGTGTTGGAGATGTTGCAGATGCTGCTGTGTGTTGTCTGTGTTTCGCCTAGGTGTCTTGATCTTGGTTGCAATATATAGCGGGTTATTTATGTTGAGAACTTTGTAGGTGGTTTGAGTGAGATGGCTGCTATCAGGAGTACCCAATGTTGTAGAGGGGTCTGAAATTCCAGGACATATTCTTTAAGATCAAAGACAACAAGTTTTAATGTTTATTTTGACCACTGCACAAGTAGGCCGTCACCTGCAGCACAAATCATTTAGCTGCCAATTTACTATTTCACAGAATGGATCTGTGAAGGAGGATTGCCTGCTACTAAAAGAAAGATTTGAATTACATATGTATACTTTGCTCAAATTTCCATAAATGACTCATTAATACTAAAGCTTCTACTATAGTTTAGGCACTCTAAGTGAATGGAGTGAGTTGTGAGCTCAACTTGCATTACTGACAGCGATTCTGATGTAAAAACATGTATTCATGTTTGCAAAATGTAACAATTTGAGGGGCATATTCGCAAGGAGCCATTGCGGGGTTAACAGCTCTTTATCGCAGCCAAAGTTGTGATAAATTTATCCCACCATTTACAAGCTGGTGCTAACATCCCACAGCACCAGTTTATCTGCGATAGCAGCCGCAAAAAATATTGCCACAGAGGACCCCCGCAACTATCGCTAATGAGATGCAGAGTAGGCGTTCCCGTGAAAAAAGCCGCAACAACACCACACCTCAACATTCACAATGACAGATCAGAGATAAGAACACAAAACACACGATAAGGTGCGTTAGCAGCAGGAATTTTACACCTGGTGTAAAGTCAGACCAAAGTCTGCACTACAAAAGGGAGCACAGACTAGGGCGTTATCGGAAGCGCAATAGATGCAATGGAGCAAGTGAACATGCAGCACGGACACCCAAGAGGGCCACCATACCCATCCAGCACGCACCACCCATCCCACTACAGGGGCAGCGCAGATAATTACAGCGGCCCCCCAGGAAATGCACCTGCATCACAGGCCCAACACCTGACAATGTCACTGTCCACTATAGGCTGAATGGGACAACCATACCACACAACCTTGCCATCATCGCCTAACAGGCTTACACCACCAACACAGCGGACAACCAACACCCCGCCCCAACCAAGCTGCTGGCCGTGCCCCACCTGTTGGCCCCTGGCACACCCCAAACAACACCCACCAGAGTCCGTGGAGTCTCACAACCAGCGACATCCAAGACCCCCACGCCTGTCCTGGACATCTCCATCATCCTAGCAACCCAGTACCCATACGGCCAACACAATGTGCAGGACCCACTGAAGACCAAGCAAGGACCACACGCCACAGCCAGATGCACGCACGTGTAGAGGGAAATCCACTGCACACATGTCCCACCTGTGCCCCCTAGTGACACAGCACACAATCTATGCAACACACGTGACACATCAATGTGCAGGCAACATCCGAACACCATGGGACCTTCACCAATGTCGCCTCCAAATACACAGTAAGTGTGGGTGATCCCTTCTCCCTCCGACAGTCCAACAGCAACCAGCCATCCCAGCAAGGCACAAAGGGAAATGCACAGCCCCTTGACAACTTCCCAATTAACACCCAACTCAACTCAACTCCAGATCCATGCAATCCGCAACTCTGGCAATGCACACGTCACAAGTCCACCACCAAGATGCGCAACAACATGCCAACCCACCATACACAATATAAAAACTCACAATGGTAACCTGAGCAAGCCGTAAACATGACCAATTTACGGCATGGCACCTCAGCCACACAATGGATGAATGTTGGGAGAGTTGGCAACCAGGCATATGTGAAGGATGCAGTAGAACCATGATTGGGAAAGTACACAGTGCCAAGAGTGGCGGCGAAGTGCAAAAGAAACCACAGTATGCAGAGCACACCCATATCCACAGCAACATACACCTCTGGTGAACTGAGTGCAGTGGACAGGGGACACAACCTTGTCACTCCAGCCAGTGGGGATCCTTGCGGAAAAGCTGCCTGTTATGCCCCACCCATAAGCGTGAGCAGAGTGGGATGGGGTGGGCTGGCGTACGCCAAGCCAGCTAGGGGTGTGAATAAAAAGCATGTAGCAGTGCGCGTTGTCCTCATCCAGAAAGGCCAATGTCTCTGCCAGGACAGTGCCTCCCATCCCGCCACGAGGTCGTCGCTGTCCTTGTTAGCGGCGTTGCCTGAGATCCTGTGTGCCTGCCATACCCCAGCCCGCTGGACCACAAACCCATCAAGGCCGACCCTACTCAGCCCGGCCACACTGATCAGAATCCGTCCTGGCTGTCGAACTGTTCACGAAACCAATGGCAAAAAACACACTATTGCACTTTTCTAGTTTTCACCCTAAATCACAAAGGGAAAGCATCCCCATCAGCCAATTTCTCAGTCTCCGGAGAAATTGTTCTGATATCAATGATTACTACAAACATGCTGAGGTCCTCAAAACAAAATTTAAAGAGAGAGGATATCCGAAAAAACTTCTGTCGCATTCAATGAAGAGAGCAAGGTTTTATGACCGCGAGGCATTAATTCGGAATGTAAAGAAAGAAAAGGGCCCTCTAAACAAAGTCGTGTTTGTCAGTAAGTTTTCCCACATAAGTAACCAGATAAAAAATGTGGTGAACAAGCATTGGCATATTTTAAATCATGAGGAGGAATCAACCCTAGAGAAACCGCTGTTCGCATTTAAAAAGAATAAAAACCTGCGCGATCTATTGGTACACACATATAAAGATGAGGTGTTGGAAAATCAAAGAACAATAGATGGTACGAAGGTGGTTGGAACAACTAGGTGCGGTATGTGTAACATCTGTGCTCAATGTATTGTAGGGTCAGAAATCGTCTGTAACACCATGACAGTTAAATGTAAGACCCACAATAACTGTAGGAGCAAGAATGTTATCTATCTCCTCATGTGTCCGTGCGGCCTCTGTTACGTTGGAGAGACAGGGAGGGAGGCACGCATGAGGTTTCAGGAACACAGATCAGCTATTAAGACAAAAAAGATCACTGCTCCAATTGTTGCCCATTTCCTAGAGAAAGGACATAGAGAATCTGATTTCAATTGGTTTATTTTGGAGAAAATCAAAATAGGCAAGAGAGGTGGCAATATTGTCTCTAGAAGAAAAGAGAGAGAGCAATGGTATATCTCCTATCTCGATACGGTAAGAAGGGGACTCAACTCGAGAGAAGAATGGGACCGTATTATTGGAGTGGTCTAACTAGGTCTTATTGATTTGACTCATCTTATAGAATTTAAGAGCTGTTAGTTTATAATACCTTCCCTCCGTCCTTTCCCAATTCTTGGTTTGAACTGGGAGAGCCTGATAGGGATTATGTATACCGGACTGACGTCTCTGATACTGATTGAAGTATGGCTTAACTAAACATAGGAAATTAAAAGTAGTTAGGAGTAGGATTTATATCCATAAAAGTCTGAATATGCAATGATGAATAATCCCTTTCTTAATATGACCTATATTCCTTGAAAATAAGCCGTAATTATCTTGGGAGTGTTTGGCAACCTTATTTACAAACACCTATGTAAAATAAAAACCGCTTTGAACACAGCACTATATCCCTATAAGTGCTAATTATTCTCACTTAAAAATATATATTGTGTGTCGATTGAATAGTGTATTTTTAATATAGCCCGACATACAAATGACAAGCAGCTTATGACAAGCAGCTAATGATAAACAAGTCTAGGAGTGTTGGTCAATGTAACCTGTCGACTCCATCTGTGGCGGATACAAACTACTTTTTAATACAGCACGAATACAGCACAATACTGTGTGTTGATTGAAACCTACAATAACATTCTGTGTTCATTAAAAATTGTTCTTAAATATAGCGCAATGTCCAAATGAAAAAATAAGCAGTCATAGCATCGATTGCAGATTACGATGTCTTGTTGAAATTTGGGAGGAAGTGAGTATTTTTAGCTCTGCCTCCATTTTCCGTCTTGAAGTCCGTCATTTGTGCCTGTTACCTATCAGGTCATGTGACAGGAACTACTGAAAAACAATTTGGAGGGACCGGGTATTTAAACCGGCGGTTGGAACAGCGTTGTTGTTTGCCGTTTCCAGCTTCGTTTGCCAGCACGCGGGACACTTTTGCCTGAGCGCCGATAGGTAAGGAACTGGCGGTGCTTTGCTTTGGCAAATGCTATTAACTTTGAATTAGTCACTGACAGCGTGTCGTGTTTGCTTATATGTTTTCCAGGGAGTGCAGGCTGGTAAAATCACGTGTTACTAATGGTTCCCTGATCCTGGGATTGTCAATCAGCAAGTAAGCTACATCATTTCGTAACTGTTATAAAAGATTTGGGTATCTGTAAAAATAGCGAGCTTTTAAGTATAGATGAGGGAGTAAGATACGGATTCTTCTTCTTTCTTTCAGTGGATTTTTAAATACAAGTTTTGATCGAGTGTGTGTAAACGACCACACTGATACCGCGTGCCTGGCTTTATTACTCTACACTGATGTAAGTACAATAGGGAACAGGTAGAGTTGTTTGAACTATGCATCCTTAGCAGTCCATAAAGGCGTTGTTTATATGTCCACAGATTTATATTAGCACATGTTGCCAGTCACAAAGCTTTTAAACGACGCAGAATACAAGTGTCGCTGTCCTCTAATTTCTATCAAGACACACTAGGAGGTGAGCGTTTTTGTGGCGATTGAAAACTTTAATTCCCTGCCACCGTTTTTGTCAATCTTAAAAGTCGCAGGTGCAATATAGATATATCTTGATACTTGTCGCTCTTAGGCTGATGTGTGGATTGTTAATATAACTGCTCGCCATTAGTTAACATAGATATTTAATGGGGCTATTATTAATAGAACCCGAATATCTTTAGAAAATATTTTAGTGTGATAAAAAATACCACCCCCCACAGACAACGGTGTTTGCTGATACTAAAATAAGTTGTTTATCTACTTTATATAGGATAACACTATTTTAACTTTGAAGAGCTAATTCGCTGGACGAATATCTTTTGAGACTGAGAAGGATGAATTTATTTATTGAATGACATAGAATAATTGAGGTAGGTGATGTATCAAGTTCTTTTTATAGCTGCCTCTCTTGTCCAAAATAAACCTAATAGGTGCAATCTGGCTATAGTGTTTTAAAGAAGTGTATAGCTATGGACTCAATGTTGTAGGTTCAGTGACTGGAGCACTGTATAAGGTACTTAAAAATAGATGACCAACATGTATAGATCTTATGAGATGTTGTGATGACGAGGAATAGACCAATGTGACCAAAACCAATGAATGTACTGTCTATGATTTAGTTTTTTATATATATGAGATAGTAATAACTGTTATGTTGTAATAGAATGTATTGTTTGTCTAGTGTAACATGGAAGCAATGTTATTTATACTGTATGTGCTCAGGGTTGTAGAAATCTGTATACATTATGTTTTTTTAAAACAAAGATAGAATTATATGTAACTAAGGGATGTATGGCGTTACAACGCATAATTTTACATCGTATACCATTACAACGCGATTTTTACAACGCAGGATCCATTACAATGCATGCCTTCACAACACATGTCATTACATAGCAGATGCTATTACAACGCATGCCATTACAACGTAAGTATAGGTAAGTATATCTTTTTAAAAAAATGTAATTAATTTAATATAATTATTTTAATTTAATTAATTTATTTTAATTAGTTTTAAATTTGAAATTAATTTAATTTAATTAATTTTATTCTATAAATTTAATTTAATTAATTTAAAAAATGTAATTAATTTAATTAAATTAATTTAATTTAATTAAATTAAATTTATTGTAAAATTGTAATTAATTTAATTTAATTAATTTAATTTAATTAATTTAAAAATTGTAATTAATATAATTTAATTAATTTAATTTAATTTAATTAATTTAATTTATTTAAAGTGGTTTTGTTTAAAAAACTGAACCCTAAAAATACCCCTGTACCCCTTAACCCAAACCTAGCCCTGAACCCTAAAAATACCCCTGTACCCCAAAACCCAAACCTAGCCCTGAACCCTAAAAATACCCCTGTACCCCAAAACCCAAACCTAGCCCTGAACCCTAAAAATACCCCTGTACCCCAAAACCCAAACCTAGCCCTGAACCCTAAAAATACCCCTGTACCCCATAACCCAAACCTAGCCCTGAACCCTAAAAATACCCCAGTACCCCAAAACCCAAACCTAGCCCTGAACCCTAAAAATACCCCTGTACCCCATAACCCAAACCTAGCCCTGAACCCTAAAAATACCCCTGTACCCCAAAACCCAAACCTAGCCCTGAACCCTAAAAATACCCCTGTACCCCAAAACCCAAACCTAGCCCTGAACCCTAAAAATACCCCTGTACCCCATAACCCAAATCTAGCCCTGAACCCTAAAAATACCCCTGTACCCCAACACCCAAACCTAGCCCTGAACCCTAAAAATACCCAAACTCCCCAAAACATATACCTCAGTTCCCCAAAACATATACTCCTATACAAATACTTATTTTTTTAAATTACTTAAAAAATATATTTAATTTATTTTTTAAAAATACATAACTTAATATATTTATTTAATTTAAAAATATAATTTAATTAATTTAATTTAATTAATTTAATTTATTTAAAGTGGTTTTGTTTAAAAAACGGAACCCTAAAAATACCCCTGTACCCCTTAACCCAAACCTAGCCCTGAACCCTAAAAATACCCCTGTACCCCAAAACCCAAACCTAGCCCTGAACCCTAAAAATACCACTGTACCCCAAAACCCAAACCTAGCCCTGAACCCTAAAAATACCCCTGTACCCCATAACCCAAACCTAGCCCTGAACCCTAAAAATACCCCTGTACCCCAAAACCCAAACCTAACCATGAACCCTAAAAATACCCCTGTACTCCAAAACCCAAACCTAGCCCTGAACCCTAAAAATACCCCTGTACCCCATAACCCAAACCTAGCCCTGAACCCTAAAAATACCCCTGTACCCCAACACCCAAACCTAGCCCTGAACCCTAAAAATACCCCTGTACCCCATAACCCAAACCTAGCCCTGAACCCTAAAAATACCCCTGTACCCCATAACCCAAACCTAGCCCTGAACCCTAAAAATACCCAAACTCCCCAAAACATATACCTCAGTACCCCAAAACATATACTCCTTTACAAATACTTATTTTTTTAAATTACTTAAATAAATATATTTAATTTATTTTTTTAAAATACATAACTAAATATATTTATTTAATTTAAAAATTAATTAAATTAATTAAATAATGTTAAATAACATATAAAATAAAATTATATACTTACCTATACTTACGTTGTAATGGCATGCGTTGTAATAGCATCTGCTATGTAATGTCATGCGTTGTAAAGGCATGCATTGTAATGGATCCTGCGTTGTAAAAGTTGCGATGTAATAGTAGTGCGTTGTAAAAGTTGCATTGTAACGGTGCAACACCGTAACTAAGATTGGTTTTGTTTGAATTTCAGAACCATTGGGAAACATTTATTCTAATTGTCCTGATGAAGGTGGTTAAACATTAAACAACCGCCGAAACGCGTCAATGCACAAGGAGTAATACGAGAAAGACTAAGTAAGGAAAATTCTGAGTATTTGTTGGAATTTAGTCCTTCACTTGTACCTCCTTTTTTTATAGGAATGTTGGATTTATATCTCTTATAGTGTTCCGTCTTGTATATGTTTCCCATTTTTAACAAAATATAGTGTATGCTAATAAACTGTGCAGATTTACTTTTATTATAGTGTTTTCACTGCTTTTTTAAATATATTTTATATTTGCTTCCTTGTTATGATTTGATATTGGTGAGTTTATATGTGTATGTTTGTAAGAATTTGTTTTTCTACGGTAATTCGCCCAAAGGGAATTATAGTTTGATTTGTGTCAATTGTGGAACCCTATCCCTTTGGTTCTGGGGTCCCTCTCTCTTTTATTGGAGATTCAGCGCAGATAATTACAGCGGCCCCCCAGGAAATGCACGTGCATCACAGGCCCAACACCTGATAATGTCACTGTCCACTATGGGCTGAATGGGACAACCATACCACGCAACCTGGCCATAATCGCCTAACAGGCCTACACCACCAACACAGCGGACAACCAACACCCCGCCCCAACTAAGCTGCTGGCCGTGCCCCACCTGTTGGCCCCTGGCACACCCCAAACAACACCCACCAGAGTCCGTGGAGTCTCACAGCCAGCGACATCCAAGACCCCCACGCCTGTCCTGGACATCCCCATCATCCTAGCAACCCAGTACCCATACGGCCAACACAATGCGCAGGAACCACTGAAGACCAAGCAAGGACCACACGCCACAGCCAGATGCACGCACGTGTAGAGGGAAATCCACTGCACACATGTCCCACCTGTGCCCCCTAGTGACACAGCACACAATCTATGCAACATGAAGCACACGTGACACATCAATGTGCAGGCCACATCCGAACACCATGGGACCTTCACCAATGTCGCCTCCAAATACACAGTAAGTGTGGGTGATCCCTTCTCCCTCCGACAGTCCAACAGCAACCAGCCATCCCAGCAAGGCACAAAGGGAAATGCACAGCCCCTTGACAACTTCCCAATTAACACCCCACTCAACTCAACTCCAGATCCATGCAATCCACAACTCTGGCAATGCACACGTCACAAGTCCACCACCAAGATGCGCAACAACATGCCAACCCACCAGACACAATATAACAACTCACAATGGTAACCTGGGCAAGCCGTAAACATGACCAATTTACGGCATGGCACCTCAGCCACACAAAAGATGAATGTTGGGAGAGTTGGCAACCAGGCATATGTGAAGGATGCAGTAGAACCATGATTGGGAAAGTACACAGTGCCAAGAGTGGCGGCGAAGTGCAAAAGAAACCGCAGTATGCAGAACACACCCATATCCACAGCAACATACACCTCTGGTGAACTGAGTGCAGTGGACGGGGGACACAACCATGTCACCCCAGTCAGTGGGGATCCTTGCGGAAAAGCTGCCTGTTATGCCCCACCCATAAGCGTGAGCAGAGTGGGGTGGGCTGGCGTACGCCAGGCCAGCTAGGGGTGTGAATAAAAAGCATGTAGCCGTGTGCGTTGTCCTCATCCAGAAAGGCCAACGTCTCTGCCAGGACAGCGCCTCCCATCCCGCCATGAGGTCGTCGCCGTCCTTGTTAGCGGCGTTGCCTGAGATCCTGTGTGCCTGCCATACCCCGGCCCGCTGGACCACAAACCCATCAAGGCCGACCATACTCAGCCCGGCCACACTGATCAGAATCCGACACTGGCATGTGTCATGGAGGGCCTACCACGTGCCAGTGTAAGCCCCAAGCCCGAGGCCCGTGACCCAGCCAACCTTTCAGACCACCGCTGTCCCCTCGCCACTGGCCCACATTACTCCTTTCTCGTTAACATGGCCTATCTGCAATCTCTGCAGCCCAGTTTGTCCCATTTGTGAGACTGTGTCCTGGCTCCTGAATGGCTATGACCCAAAATCCGGGACTGCGGCCACAGCACCAAACTCCCTTCAATCAGTGAGGCATAGTCCCATAGGCTCATCTTGCGATAAATCCTGCCACAAACCCTGTCCAATACCATCCGGCGAGCAGTGCTGCCACAAACCCTGTCCAGCCCCATCCGGCAAACCGTAGATGAGGGACCAGGACAACCTTGCGGACCAGTAGGTCTCACATCCAGCACCTAGTCACGAATCACAAATGGCAGAGTCCACACCAGTGGTCGCACGGAGAGGAGTAAGAGGAAGATGCGGCTCAGTCCCGACGAAAGCCGGGCCACAGTCACAGAGGTGACCAAACACGTGGTGCCACTAAACCTGAACAATGTAGGCCGGTGGGGCCACCAACCTGTGCCGGCGACACTCGGTGAATGGCCCATGCAGTCCGCTGCCTCCGGCCTACACTGCTGTCGGCCTAGGCTGTGCTCGAGTAGGCCACAGATTTGGAACTGAACATCGATGATGCAAAGGCAGATTACACATCATTGCACGCAAGGATAGGCCTAAGAGGATGTCGCCTTGCTGCTTGGCGGAGAGAAAAGGATCAGCGTTACGGAGGAGATCGTACACTACTGACAACTGCATGGTGTCACTAACGCTGTGCATTGCGAGCCGAAGACACGAATCTATGGGCCACTTCTGACCACTGCCTACGGCCTACGCTGCGGTCCTGTAGGTCACAGAGTCATTATTCAGCAATGGCAGAGTCCACATCGGTGTACCGGCATCATTACAGTCAGCATCCCCACTGAGCCCCGGTGCCACTAAGTCTGTTCCCCGACATTCATGGACACACTTTGGTCAGAGTAGGGGGGCGTCTGAGTCTATGGACTAGGGGGCAGTTTTCACCCTCATGTACTGATACGGACTTGGTGGTGGCAAAGGGCTGTCGCATTCCACTCCTCCATTTGCTGCTTACTGATAAAAATCAAACCTTTCAGCGTCTTGCCCTGGAGGACACCTTTCACTGTACCACGAAACACTCCGAAACATACATCTCGGACAATGATGGTTACCCGCTCAGGTCGCGTGGCCCATCTGACTGCACCTCAAGTCACCGTCCCATGGCTGGTTGCCTGTGCCGGCTGCAGTGCATCCGGGGCCACTAACTCTGTGCTGCTCAAATCCGGGACCCCTTCTCGGGGGCCATAGGCTGGTCCCTGAGGTGTGGGCTTTGGGCTCATCAATCCCATGACTCTGTGGCCTTGCGCTGTACACAGCCTCCATGCCCAAATGCGTCCCACCAGGGCTCACACACCAAAGTGAGTCCAGACCGGCTTGGACGACGCATCACTGCGGGAGGCACACACCACCACCGCAAGGACCACCTCCAAATGCCATATGCCAGATTTGAAGCGGTGGTCTAGACAGACCTTGTGGTTGCTCAGGCCTGTCGTGGCTGCCCTCATCTGCATGTTACCCTGCTCAGCACTCCAGGTGCAATTGACTCAGTACACCGCAGGTCATTGTCCGTAGCTGATCGTGTTTTGTGCTGTGGAGCGGTTGTGCAGGTATATTACCTCAGACAGTGTGGGGGGCCTGAGACGTTGATGGTGAAGATGAGGCAGGTCTGACACACACCACTGCATCTGCATCAGGAATATATCGAAGGGACACAAACCAAGACTTTTTCTGCACATGAGCGCGTTCATCTCTATTGTTCACAGCCCAGTGCACTGTGACTCACGGACACCTCTGCACGTTGGCTGTCCTTTGGATTTAATCCGATCACCCCATGCTGCTCATCAGTTGACTCTGTATTGCATGTGCTTTCTGTTTGCTTTACACTGGTGTGCAATTTCCAAGTGCTTGCCAACACCAGACATTCCGTGCGGCTCGGCTTACTCTCACCCCACACACATCCAGCACAGGCATCACTGAGCATGTGGACCTGCCAATAAAGGGGCCGGGCACACATACCCATAGCCAGTTCAACATGATATCTGCATATGTTCATGTGGTCTTGTAGTATACATTTGGTCCCTGGGCCCTATGACTTTACATTGTGCGGTGTACCACGGATGCAGACATGACACCAGAGCCAGCGGGGTGGGGCTTGGAAATGTAGCTTTGTCGTCACCCACTCCATTCTTGAGGGGAGTGGCCAGGGCCTACGTACGCACAGCCAACATGGATGTGTGACTGCTAATTGCGCGCACCGGGGCGTGGTTCTGTGCGGTGCATGTGCATCTGCATGGGTCTCTATGGCAGCGTGGGTCTCCTTAGTGGGGTGTGGATGGGCCCTGTAGGATGATAGACCCCTACGTATGTGTTGTAGTTCGCATTCCATGAGTTCGGCCCCCTCCCACACCTGTTGGGCCACCTCCTTTTGGCGTGCTGACACATGCCATTGGGGTGCCATGTGTGGGTCGGTGAAGTGTTGTGTGCCAGCCGTGCTTGCGGGTGCTTCCTGCTGTGTGGTCTGTTGCAGGCTCGGTGTTCTGTTCTGTGTATCTTGGCTGTCCATGTCCTGGTGGGGGGTTCCGTGGGATATCCATGGTCTATTGTAAGGCGCCAGTGTCAACGGTGTGGTGGTCCTCTCCGGCATCACTGATGTGTTATATTATGTGCTCTGCTGCAGGTGTGTGTGGCCCTCTGAGATATGAAGGGGAGGTGAGTGTTGCCTTTGTGTTAGCATATATGTTGGCTCACTGTGCTAGTTTGCATGCTGACTGTTTGGCAGTGTACATTGTGACTGTTTGGTGGGTGCTGAATTCCTCTGCTAGTGGGTAAGTTGCTGGTAGTGTTCTGTGAACTCCGTGACACTGGTCTTGTTTTCCTCTGGTCTGCACCCCGTCTTCTTCTCCCTCTTCTCCTTGGCTTTCCCCAAGCCGGTTGTTCCTTGCTGGTAGTATGTGGGGATTCTGGGGTTCGAGTTGGGCTCTGTGCTGGGTCAGGGTGCATCCATGTTGCTACGCGCATTAGCTTGTCTATGGTGTATTTTTATCGGGGTTTTTATGGTGCATTGTCAAGCCAGAGGCATGGGATTTGTAGGCCTGTGGCCGGTTTTTGATACATTTTTTTTCCACGGTTGACATCATCGCATGTTTTTTTGCATTCGTGTATCGCATTTTTGCGGTGTGGCGTTCATTTTCACGCAGACATTTGCTGCATTGTCTGGTGTCTATCGCATGCTTGCCCCTTGTTGTGAATTTCACATTGACACAGGGTTATTTTCCCGCGATGGGCCGCGATTTTGAAAGTTGCGTTACGCTACTCTTGCAGTAGTTATCACACGTTCTTGGGAATATACCCCTGAGTTTGTTTATAATGCTTACTGATCAAGGGAGTAGGCGGAAAATTCCAATATCCCCGACTTTGAACCAAACCTCTAATGAAACTGAGCGACCGAAGAAAGCAAGCCTGGTCCTACCTATATTTGTTTGCTTCACCCTTGCATCCGCTCATCTGTCCATTCATCCTGCCATTCTCCCACCCATCCATCAAGCTTTTACCTTTCCATCTGATGTTTCATTATTCGAACCAGCTACTGAAATTAGTACATCACTTTGATCACATAGGGCTCGATACACAGAACTAACTTAAGACAAAATCCTAAACTTACTACTTTTGGTATTCACAGAAGGCATTTAGTAGTAGTAAAGTCAGGATTTTGTCTTAAGTCTGTCTGTGTAATGAACTGCAACTTCCACGACTGTATTAATTACTGAATGAATTGCTGCTTTTATGTTTTTTATCAATTTGTGAAATTGAATAAAGCATTTTCTATCTATCTATCTGTCTTAAGTCTGTCCTAAGTTTGTCTTAATTCTGTCTTAAGTCTGTCTTAAGTCTGTCTTAAGTCTGTCTTAAGTCAAACTTCAGACAAAATCTTAACTTCACTACTACTAAATGCCTTGAAATAGGAAGGGCAGACTTAAGACAGACTTAAGACAGACTTAAGACAAACTTAAGACAAACTTAGGACAGACTTAAGACAGACTTAAGACAGACTTAAGACAGATTTAAGACAAAATCCTAACTTTACTGCTAATAAATGCCTTCTGTGAATACCAAAAGTAGTAAGTTTAGGATTTTGTCTTAAGATAATTCTGTGAATGGGGCCCAAATTCATCAATCCTTTCACCCATCCATCCACCTTTTGACCTTTCCATCCATCCAGCCAATCAATGACCATTCACTTCAAATGAAAATCGGTCATACTTTCAATCTTTTTTCAATTCATTCTTCCACTCTTCTGTCCCCCTTTCCATCCACTTAGTCATCTCTCTTGCAATGTTTTCTTCCAATCTTTGCACCAAATGATCCTTTCCCCTTATATCCATCCATTCATCCTTTCAACCATCCATCCCTGCACTCACTCTTCATTTTTACTTTTCAACAACCATTCCTTTCACTTTCCAATGTCCTTCCTTCTTTGCACCTTTCAATACTTTCACCTTCTGCATTCTCCTTTTCATCCTCTACAGTTTCTAACTACCAAAATTCTTTCTTTTCTCATCACCTTATTGACTGACACCAAAAGGGATAATTGGATTTTTTTTCACAGGACAAGTCGATTTCTGAAGTAGATATTTTATAAAAATCCACTCCCCTTTAGTGTGCAATGGCAGTTGATGTGACAAGGGATTATACAGTGGATACCACTCAAGAATGTAAGGTGATTCTATGGGATGCCAGCCAACAAATCATTGCAGCCAGCATTGGTGCCAGGTGGTTTTTGTTTTGTGTGTACTGTGAGTGTTGAAGCTGAGGTTGGTTTTGATGGGAATGTCCAGGGACTCTACAGAAATGAGGAGTCAAAGAAAAAAAGCTGCCCAGATTTGTTTTTAATATTGCTTGCTGTCATTGACAATGATAATAAATGTTCTCTTGTTAGGATTCAGTTTGAGGAAAGATGTAACCATCCTTGCTTGAATATTGGCAATTTAGTTTTAATTGGTTGATGTGGTGGTTTTGGATTGCCGTTGGGAGGTAGTTGCTTTTTTGATGATTTTCCCCAGGAATGGTAGGTTAGTGATAAGATCAAGCTAGTGAAATTATCTGTGTTCAAGCTGGGTTTTTCCAGATAGAATGTGACTCGTCTTTATGCTATCCAGCAAGATGCCTAGGCCTAATGAAGCATTACTTATGTTCAGAAGTGATGACAATGCCTCCCCCCGGTGCTTCGTTTGCAAAGGAAGATTAACTGAGACCCACTGCAAAGGAAGTGGATTTCGTGGATCGAAGTAGCTTGGCCAACTGATTTGAGGAGAAAGTGTTCCAGCTGGACCCTTTTGTGCTTTGCAGATGATGTATTCTACTTGGCAGAGATAAGAGTTGAGATAGATCAGGGTTGACACAATGCTTGATTGTTGTGTAGAGCAACACCCACAGACCATGAGAGAAATTTAGTGATCATCCTGGATGACAAGCTCAACATGATGGCTCAAGTCAATAATGCATTGTGCACCTCCTGCTTCTACTTCATATGCATGGTGCAAAAAATCTTTAAATGATTGCCTCAGAACATCAGATGGACCGTCATGCAAGCACTCATCCACAGCAGACTGGACTACGGCAACACTCTCAATGCCCGAATCTCCAAACAACTCATACACAGACTCCAGATCATCCAAAACACTGCTGCAAAACTCATTCTTAACCTCCAATGCCACACCCACACCACACCTCAGGAAGTTGCTCTGGCTTCCCAGTCACAAGTTCAGCCAATTCAAACTTCTCACACACACATACAAAGCCCTACACAACACAGAACCAGAATACCTGAACATCCGCCTACACTTTCACCAACCCACCAGATACCTACACTCTGCCTCACTCTCACTCGCACACATTTCCCGCATCTGGAGAAGCAAAACTGGAGGTTGTTCATTTTCCTACATCACGGCAAAGACATGGAACGACCTCCCTCAACACAGCAGAGCCTCCTCATTTCTTGAGTTCCGCAAGAGGCTGAAGACCTGTCTCTTTGTATAAGCACCTTGAAGACCACAAACCGACACTTCTGCCCTTGTGCCTGGATACCTTTTTGGGTGGTTAGTACGCTATACAATCAATATAACATATTATAACATAACAAAAGGATTTGCTTCTGTTTGGGGCTCGAATGATTATAATTATATAGTAGGAAGTTCTGGCCTCTGCAATGAATTGCTTGTGTGGTGCAAATTCTTCAATGCTGTCAGGCTGTGCTGGTTCTATTCTCTATACATTTCTTATCTATGATCTGAGTGTGTGTTTGGTCTAAGTAAGATCTTGTCTCAGACCCACAGACATCAACTGTGGAGTACCCCTTGGATCATCCCTCAGCCACACACTCTTCAACATCTACACAAGCCCCCTTGCCGCCATCGTCAGACAGCATGGGCTCAGCATAGTATCCTGCGCCAATGACACCCAGCTTGCCCTCTCCCTCACGAAGACCCCTGAAGACACCATACTCAGCTTCCAAGAAGGGATGATGGATGTTGCAGCCTGGATGAATGACAGCTGCCTAAAACTGAACTTGGAGAAGACAGAGGTCCTCGTCCTCTGACCCTCCCACACCGCATGGGACAGATCCTGGTGGCCCGCCGCCCTCAGAAGCGCACCCACCCCGACAGACCACACCCAGAACCTCAGCATCATTCTGGACTCCACCCTCAACATGACTCGCCAGGTCAACGCTGTTTCAACTCCTTCCGCAAGACCTTCAAGTGGATCCCACCGGAAGCCAGAAAAACCATCACCCGCACACTCACCACCAGAATACTGGACTACGGAAAAGCCCTCTTAGCGGAAAAAACAAATCCCTGCTACAGATACTCCAGCCCATCCAGACACCGCAGCCAAGCTCAACCTCGGCACGCCACGACAGGAACACATGACCCAAAACCTGCGAGACCTACACGGGCTCCCCATCGAGAAGAGAGTAATCTTCAAGCTACTCACCCCTCCATGACATCGGACTCACATGCCTCAATGAAAGAATCTCTTTCCACGCCCCCAAAAGACACCTCCGCTCTGCCGACCTCACCCTAGAAACCACCCTGTGCATCCCCAGATCCAGAGCCGGGGGAAGAGCCTTCTCCTACATCGCGGCCAAAACCTAGAACAAACTCCCTGTCAACATCAGATGCTCCCCTACCATGCACACCTTCAGAAAGAGCATCAAGACTTGGCTCTTTGGCTGACCCAGAGCTGTTTCCCCCCTACAGCACCATCAGACCCTCAAGGGTGAGTAGCGCGCTCTACAACCCCTGATTGATTGATTGATTGCCTGAATCAAGGTCTGGAGTGTTTGGATTTCATGGCTTGTAATTTGAGTGGGACAGGGATGTCTATGGTCTTAAGGAGTATTTCAACATTTGTACTTAAATCAGAATGGTTGTATGTGAAGTCAGGTTAATGTTAGGTGAAGTGGTTGGGAAGTTTTTTATGAATCTGATCATTGTTTTAGCTGGATATGTTTGACCTTTTAAGGTGCTTGAATTATGTACAAGATCAGATGCTATGCTGAAGTGATTGGCCTAATCAATAAATTGGCTAGCGTGGTTGGCATGTGCTGTTAGACAGAGTTGTGTTGATGGCAGGACCGGGGCTAGGCATGGGCAGCATGAGCCATCCATTTCGCGGACCTGACGATTCTCATACTCAGCCAAACACTACCTCCCACTCAGATCGAATGCCAGTGCTCCTTGATTTCAGGAGGACCCCACCTGGGCCTCTTGAAGAGCTACCAGATTTACTCTGCCCTTTGAACTCTCCGCCCCACGGCCGACCCGTATCCTCCATCGTCCTTCATTTCAGCTAACTGCTCCAGCTTTAACTCCTGTACTGCCTATAAGGACCTTCCTATTCGGGAATCTCCCTACTCCTCCTGACGTGCCGCATAGTTAATTGACAGCGTATCTCCCGAGCCAGCCACCCTTGCCCTTCCCAAGTGCTCTGATTTGTTTTCCTGCCGCCTGTACATTTGCGCGCCTTCCTATTGACTCTCCAGATACCCCCACCGGTGTCTCTTTACTGAAACGTGCCCTGATGAAGGTGAGACCTCGCTGAGGTTGCACACCGAAACGTACGTCGGCACTACGAACCTTATCTGGCAAAACCTATGTTAACCGCAGTTTCTCCCTACATCCCCATTGTTACTACATGTGGAGAAAGATATTCCCTATTGTCTACCCTTATTTTTACTTTGTGACAATATTTATTGAAATGATAAATTCTTTTAGTCTGGATTTTGATTCATTAATGATAGGCTACAACATTTTACTCGTTTGGAGTATTTCAATTTATATTTTCTTCACTGTACCTTAACTCAAAGGTTTTCGCCCCTCTTTGATTAGTTTTTGAATTTTAGTTCCCTTGAATGAATGGATCTTTATAGTTTTGGGAGGCATGTGAATGAATGAGTGAGAGTGTAAGCTTTTGTGTGAATGTTTTATTCTTGTGTGGGGGATCATTAACCGTTTCATGTGTTTTGTCATTTAATGTTTTGCAAATGCATGAATTGTTTTTCCATGAATTTTGATTAAATTAACCCATGTATCCATAACTCTTTGTTACATTGTTGACCTTCTTTCTCCTGGGAGGGAGACCTACATATCAAGTGACTTTATAAGCACTTATTGATTTAATACAGGTGGAGCTCTTTTGTTTTATTGTACAGCATGGGCAGCTGCCCAGGGCCCTCAGCTCTTACCCCCAACATAGGGCCCAGCAAAAGTGTGTCTCCGTCTTAGGACTGGCACCTATGGTGGAGCACTGGGAGGCCCAGGGAAGGGCTATCTCTTCCCTGGGCCTTGCAGGCAAGTGTAGTGCTGCAAGAAATAGGGGAAAGGGCCCACTTCCACTGTGGCTGCTAAACACTGGGGAGGTGCCCCTCCTCACCTGGGCCTTGCAGCTCGAGACATAGCTCTGAGGCCCCTCTGCATTTGGCATGCGAATTGAGATCCAGACCACTTTCTACTGAAAGGCAAAACGTGATGCCCATTATCAAGCATTTTAGCGCCTGGCAGTTTTAACCATTTAAAAAGACAGGCCTATCTCTATCTCTCTTTCAGCCGCTGATGAGCTGTGAAAGAGATGCTTGTCATAGACAGAAAGGAAGGGGTCATGCTCCTTGTGGGGTCAGGAGCACCTTCTGTTATTTAGGTGCAAATAGCCTTGAACGAGTAAATGAAACCCATTTTTAGGTCTCGTAGACCTATTGCTGCCGAGTTGCCTGTGAAGCGACCTTCACAGGTGGACGAGCGCCGATTGCCCATCGTGACCGCGCACGCCCAGCCCCCGCCCCCCCAGCCGTGCACTTCTCAGTCAGAGTCAGCCATGCCTCTCTCAGTTCTCGTTTGCGCGCACACACACACACACTCTGCATACACACACGCAGACACACACACACTGCATACACACACACGCAGGCACACACACTGCATACACACACCCTCACCTACTCACTGGCTCACGCGCACACACACACACAGTCACACACGCGCATCCACACACTCGAAGTGCCCATCTCCTGTCTCGCTAGCCTGATGCACCAAAAACACAGTATTTACACGTCGTCGTCCCCCCCCCCCCCCACTCACCGGGCTGACTCAGGAGTCCCCCGCTGCTCTCGAGGCCGGTCTTTCCTCCTCAGGTGTGCAGGGTTAGCGGCTCAGGCTCGGCAACAGCAGGCGACGCAGAAGGTGATGACGAGCTCCCTAGACGTCCGATGTGCATGCTCACGGCACATGGAAACGCGCACAGCGTGACTTGCTCCCGTACAGCTGAGGTGCATGCCAGGCCCGGACTGACAATGCCGGGCACCGGGCAATCCCCCGGTCGGCTGCCAGGGGTGGGGGCCGGTTTTTGGGACGGGGGCCGGTTTTGTCGCTGGGTGTGGGTGGGGCCGATTTTTTGGACACTCGGTACAGTAGTAGTCACTGCTGCGTGCCCGCCTCTCTCCTCGGTCCGTGTGAAAAAAAGCACAATTTAGTGAATCTAATCTGAGAGAGCAGCAGTGCCATTTTAGGGGATGGGTTGCGTGTGCGCAGATGTCTCCACCTCCGCACTGCCTGCTCTTAGTTTCAGTTCACCCACTTTAGGGCTGGGGAGGGGGCGGGCGCGGCTGTTGGAGGTGACACATGCGCATTGGGGCTCGCGCGGGACCGTGACGAGAGGCCTTCTCTCACCGCACCATAATTTAATTATTTCTAGCTTCCCCCTAGCCCTGCCTGTCCCAGTGTCCCTGCCGCTGAATGCCTGCCAGTGCCTCCCACCGCCAGGTGAGTGTGGTTATATTTTTGCAAATAGAAAATCCCTCCTATGTACTCACCGAAGTCGGGTCCATTCTTCGTATTCCAAGCCCCAGAACGCTGATTGTCTGCTTTCATAACCATTGTAGAAGCTGTATGCTGTTCGCTCCTCGAAAGTTTACCGACTTTTTACCAGTTTCCATCGAGTTTGGGTCAGGAGTCGATTCTATTTAGTAATTGGAACGTGGCTGCGGGGCTTGTGAAACAAATGATTGCATGGCCCTGTAAATATCTTAGTGATCATGAAAGTACGCATCATGCTTTGAGACAGCACTTTCATGAACACTGATATATTTAAAAAGTCACCCAATAGCAGCGCTGCGCTGTCTCAAAGCATGATGCGCTTTCACAATCCCAAAATATATTTAAAAGGCCACACAATCTGCATTGCACCGCGTTCTTCTTGCAGAGCACGTCTGTCTTTTTTTTCTTTAAAAAAAGCGTTCTACTTGTGGTGTGATTTACGAGTTGGCAACCGATCCACTAACTGCTCCTGGAAAGATAAAGATCACAGCAAATGTTTATGAAAAGGCTGTTGTGTTATGTAAGGCGTTCTGATACCCTGCATTGGGATGAGTTGTGGCACTTTCCATCCCAATGCAGGATGTCAGAGCACTTTACATCACAAGTAAACAAATATTTTAAATACCACTATTTTGCTTTTTCTTTTATAGCACTTTACCATTTCTGTAGTGCTAAACCGCTATAAAAGAAATAAAACAAAATAGTGGTATTTAAATTATAATTTGTGTAAATACGAGGGAGACCAACAAATCTGACATTCTGACATTCTCTGGAAGAGAAGACGGAATAAACAAGGAAAATGCTATCACGGAGGCCTCTTGGAAATACTGGGCTGCACCTAGTCCATCAGTGGGAGTTATCTTTACATCATCAAAGCTTTGAACCGTGATTTACAGAGTACTGTTTTTGTTAATGTCAAGGTCAAAGGAATGTTATGCTAATATCCTATCATCACAGCACGTTTGATTCATTATTGGGTATGATGTGAAGGGTGTGTCTGAATGTTTCTTTCCTTTTTCATGATTTGGATTGGTCTTTTTTATGTTTTGTATATCCTTTAGAGTCACATGTTTAATTTAAACCACATAGTTTGAATGAAGTAGCGTCACTTGCAGTGTTAGAAATTGGTAATCAATGACCAGTTTATTTTGTGCACCATTGAGTTGGTTCAACGGTTATCAAATTAAGCTGTCACAATTGGTTTATGCACATGGGTCGGTTTAACATGGGGGTACATTTTATTCTGTTCACAGCGTAAAAGCACGTAAATTCCAGTGTTGAATTTCTTTCATTGAGTTTATTTTTAAAACATCTTATGGGTTTTAGGACGGGCAGAGACTTTGAAAGCTTAATTAGTTGAAGTATGTTCTGGTGTTGTTCTCAATATATTCACTTTAAGGAAACCTAACTTTACTTCTATGATCTCCCAAACAACTCTTTCTGAATCCACCCCTCATTTATCCCAAACCTCATTTTACTACTGTGATTTCCCTAATCCCTTTCTAGAAACTCGTCCCACCTCCATCTTTCCTTTTACACCTCACAATCCTCATCTCACGGCTATGATCTCCCAAATAACACTTTCTAGACTCTTCCCTCTTCTACCCCTCCATTATACTATTCAATCCAACAGACTCACATGTCCACCACTCAAATGAACATATATTTACAGATTTTCTTATACTAACCCACCACTAATCCTTTTTAGGTTCAGGAGTAGTGTGCTATTCGCCGAAAAGTGCTTTGATGCCTCATCAGGGATATATATATATATCCTTTGTTTCCCCTCCATTTCATCTAGGTGTGAGGCTCCCAGCCAGGATACTCCAATAACAAGAGGCCTTATGGTCCCTTGACTTCAATTTTTGTTATGGGCAACAGTTGTGCGCTGCTTCATGGCTTCTGTCACCCCATTAAAAGGCTATTTAAAACAAAATACATAGCGGTATATGGATGCTTCACATTGTTTTTCATCATGAGTTTCCTAAGAGGATTTGCTTTTCAAGATGATGCGAATAGGTATTTTTTTATGCAGCATATGATTTGTACTATGCATACTGTGAACTGAGATGCTTTCAAGTGTCTTGAAAAGAAGTTGTGGGTGCATTTTTATGGCAGGACTTGGTTGAGAGCTCTGGAGTTGAGGTAGAATGCAGAGCTAGTTTCGTACAGTGCCTGTCAAAGGGTCCTAGAGGTGTCAAGACTACATGCACCTCCAAACTTTGGCCTCTCCACATACCACAGAGAGTGACTTGTGAAGCCAATGACATCAGCTCTATCCAGGTGAATCAGCACTATTAGGCAGTTTCTGTGATGGACCAGAATTAATGCAGAGAGAGGGCTTTGGGTCGGCTCACTTCAATCAGTGCTTTTTGTGGGGCGTTCATGGCTTGCCATTTCTTGGAAGGACTGTCCCATCAAGACCATGGCATGCATATCTAAATTGCAAATCTGTCTTAAGACCCCTCATATGGTGCTGTATATGTGAAAATTCACTTTCTTTTCACGTTAAGTAAAAGCTTGGAGTAGTATTTGCCCTGATAATTTGTTGCTGCACTCGCCTGCATGGTCAGATAGTTGGCGCACATAGCCTTGGCTGCGGCGCACAGAGACCATACACTACCGCACACAGAGAAAAAAATTAGAGGGAACATTGGTCAGGACCGTTCTACGGTTTCAGCGAGATTCTACCGCTCTTTAGGTAAGTACCAAAGCCCCGCTGGTTGCATTGTCAGCTCCCCCTTTCTCTGCGGGGCAGTAAGTGCTTCCCACAGTGCGCTGGTGCTTCCCTGGGCATTCTGTATCTCCTCTGGGATGCTGAGCCCTGTGGGGCAGTAAGTGCTTCCCACAGTGCACTGGTGCTTCTCCTGAGCATTCTGTGTCTCCTCTGGGATGCTGAGCCCTGTGGGGCAGTAAGTGCTTCCCACAGTGCACTGGTGCTTCCCCGAGCATTTTGCGTCTCCTCTATACCAGCAAGTTAAAGCCGAAATAGTTCGCTTCAATGTTAAAGGGGAGGAAAGAAGTAATACCTTTCCAGGAGGGGTATCTTTGTCATGATGAAACCAATTGCTATTGGACACTTCTCCAAGTAGCCGGCCGGTATCTCGAAAGTGCACCCGAAAAGAACCCCAAACGTGTCCAACTTTCTTTTGAAAGGTTGAAGAGCTAAAACCCTAAACGTGTCTCCGAGTGCCACTGTTGCCACACACGCTATACAAATAAATGCACTGAGCTAGGCTGCCTGAGGAGTTATTTCTTAATGAGCACGATAGAAAGCAACTGTTTATTCGTGCATGGCCCCTAGTTTCTGGATTTAAATACATCTTAAATGAGGCTGTTTTAAGTAGGTGCCTCTATAATCAAGATCAAATTAGCCTTAAGTTACATAACATAACCGTTTCCCCATAACTGGGACTCGATGAGCAAATAAAACCTTTTATTACAGGGCTATTTCTTAAGGATCGTGTGTACTCTGTATAGCACTTTGCTCTCTCCTGAATGAGGACATGTAAATGTATTTACATAATAAAGCCAATGCTTATTTCATCGAATAATATTCCGCATAATTTGAGATTCCATGCAGCATAAATAATTCAAACTCTCCTAGTAATCTTCAAGGCGCTCTAGATAGCAACTCATTTCACTTGCTGTGCACTCAGTAGCTTAAAAAAATGTATTGTTTCTACACTTAGAATAACAACACAGAAGCAAGAGCGACTAATAAAACACAATATTTGAATTGTTTCAGACTACTGGTGCTGCACAGCAGTATCTAAAGAGGAGGGGGGAGGGACCGCATCGCGCACTTCTATACGATGCATCTTTTTATGCAGTTCTACATGTTGAAGCAGCACAATGATTGATTCAACAAGATAGTCTGTGATCTGCCCCGAAACAGTGGCTTCTGTTTCCGCACTGTTGTTTATCTCATCAGTACTGCTACCTCACTCAGGTCGGCAGTCAAATATGTAATCAAACAAATACGCGAAATCTATAGCAATTTTACACGGACTCACTCCATTTTGCCTGCCACTACAAAATGGTATAAAGAAACCATCATGCTGCAGTAAGGAGAGCCTGAGGCCAGACCACATCCATCACTTAAGAGGCATTGATTGGTACAGGTACCGTACAGTAGCAGAAAACACGCAGCCTCGTAGAAATAACACCGGCCTTCCGCGTTGTTGTTTCTACCTAACTTTTCAAAACGTTCCCATTACAGTTTGCATTGCATTGCCTGCTCAACAATATCGTTGCTATCTCTGAATAATTGTAATACTGATCTGTTGAGAATGGGACCAGATTTACAGTACCACACTAAATGCCCCCACTGCGACCCCCCCACACATGAGATCACTGAATTGTACTGATAAAGTAGGAGATAATTGTATGTTATGGTTACAAGGCCGGTGTCGTATCTAAAACCCAGTGACGCCATTAAACCCAGGAAATGCTGGGGAGAAGGGAAAGGAAAGGGGTGAATAATGGAAATTTGGGAGGAGAAAGTAGGGGGAGATAACAAGAAAGACGTCCTGTTCACTCATAAGCTTGATAAAGGATTCATTTTACCCTTTAGGAGCAGGTCCATGTACCCCATTGTACAGTAACCCAGGTCTGTGAGGTGCAGCACTCATAGATAATCCTGGCAAGAGAGTTCTCAAATGCATTTGTGAGAAAATTCACGCAGGGGCTCTACTGCTTCTCAAACTGTTGCAGCTGGTGGTTTACTGTAGCTGAGATCTTCTCCATGATCAGGGTGTGGTACAGCTTGTGAAGCCAGTCGATATCTTCCGGCATGTAGCCCATAACCCATTGTTCACTGTTTGCATGTGAATTACAGATGCGCACGTTGTAGGTGTTGAAACAGCTGAGCGGAAAAGGAGAAGCTACAGAAAAAGTCCCAGCGCCATTAGCACATGTAAAATGTTTTTTAGATACATATTGTTGTTACTGACTGCTGAGACATTGTTAGATAAGTCCCTGTCAGCCTCAGATTCCTCTAAATTATAATCCGATTTCTTCTGCTTTATTGCTTCAAAAAAGGCCATTTTTGTTGGCTCTTAGGGCTCAGTGCACTTTACTACCACTAACCAGTGCTAAAGTGCTTGCGCTCTTTCCTTTCAAACATGGTAAAATTGTCTTACACCGAATTGGCAATTTTAAATTACTTGTAAGTCCCTATAAATGTGGATCTACATGTACCCAGGGACTTTACATCAAATGCTGCTAGTGGGCCTGCAACACTTATTGTGCCACCCACTTAAGTAGGCTATTTAAAGATGTGTCATGTCAAGGCCAGGGCCTTTGTGTTAATTTTTCATACTTTCTGGCTAGGGTGCCATTTGAGACATTTCCATGCCTTCTGTCAGCCTGGGTGCTTATGTGTGACGTTTGCATGCTTTCTGGCCTGGGTGCTCAATTATGTGTGCTATTTCCATAGTTGCTGGCCTCAGTGACCTGCAGCAGGAGGCTCATGTGTGACATTTCCATGCTTCCGGCCTGGGTGCTTATATGTGACGTTTGCATGCTTACTGGCCTGGTGGTGTGACCAGGCCTGGGTCAGTGCCTTGGTGCTTATGTGTGACATTTCCACAGTTTCTGGCCTCAGTCAGTGGCCTGTGGGCTCATGTGTGACATCACATCAGTGCTTAATTTGTGACAACATGAATGACAATTTACTATGCTTTAAAAGTTAATACAATCTAATATGTAATGAAAAATGTGTTGAAAAATGCTTTGTTTTGGCCTTTGAGTCTCAAATTTTCTTGGGGGGGGGGACAAGTTCAACACCCCAAACTCCCCCTAGTAGTAGCTTTGTTTTCTCTGATTCATTACTCGTGTTTTTGGTGCTCTCTGAAAGAATGTCTATGGGTACATATGATTGGGTGGCTAACCTGGTGCTCTTTAAGGTCATCATCTACTATTTACTGTACTTTGAAAGTTGATACAATTGAATATGTAATGAAAAATGTGCTGTAAAATTCACCCTTTTGGTTTGTCATTTTCCAAAATTTTCTTGGGGGGAGAACCCCCCTAAAACCCCCTAGTAGCGGTCGAGCGCGCTCGCTCGCTACGCGCCGGGTGGGGGCTGGTCTGCAGAAATTTGCCAGGGCTGCTTTCAGTTCCCAGTCCGGCCCTGGTGCATGCTCACGTACAGCTGAGGTGCATGCTCACGTCCTTCACTTGTTTCTGCTTGTATTTAATTAATTTCGCGGCCGCAAATGCTTGTGCGGCCGCCAATGCTTGTTACCTGAAATGAGGAGAGAGCCCGCCGCAGCAGAGCCGTCCAGCTGAAAGCTCCAGCCAGCGTAGGACGCTCCCTCCGCAGCTGCGTGTCTCAGGCATTTCGAGCAGCAGGTGAATCCAGCTCTGATTTAATCACCCTTGTTTGTTAAAAGAGAGACAGCTTAGACAGAGCAAAGAGGTTAACACTTGGGTAATGTGATAGATTAAACAATCTGAAGGTTAAGAGTAACTTTTTCTCCATATCTTAATTGAAGTATAACTATATACACCCGATTTATGCTCGTGAGACGGGGAAACCTTGAACGCATAAGTTAAGAGATAAATATGCAGTTCGTTTTTAAACAGTTGTCGTACTTTTTTGTTGGCATCTGCTGTTGTATGACGTGATGTTATTCGTGTGTATATACTGGTCTAAAACAGACGTACGCGATTTTCTCCAGATATGAATAAGAATAAAAATCCAGCAAAAAAACATAATTCCACTGAACAGTCATCAAATAAATGTCAAACCATTGTATTTAAACACAGCTTCCAGCAAGCCTAGGGTTCAACTTCCTCTCTGATTGGCTAGTTGGCTGATTCTATTTGGAACTCTGCATGTGGGGTGGAAGAAAGCCTTCCACAGCGAAAGCTAGCATGAAAAAAGTAAGTGAATTAGATTACAAAAGGATTGAGGGGAGGGAGTGGAGAAAATATCAACACGCATTGTGTTGGGTGCTCTCGCGTATTTCCGTTGCAGTTCTAGCTCTAAACGTTTTGTTTAATTTGTGTGAAATGTGTTTACACACAAACAGTATAAAATAAAGCTTAGGACTTGCATAATTCTGCTGCAAAGGGGTCTGCGCCTATATATGGACCCCCACAAAAACGATTTTCTGACGGCGGATAGCTGAGAAAATGTAATGACAGAATGTACAGCTGACTGTTGGCTACACGGTCTGTGCAGCAGAAAAACGAAAGCAGAAATGTAAAACCCAACGCTAACCTTCACCTTTGTTTGTGAAGTTCCCTGGCTACAGTAAGCGCAGCTTTTTAATGGGCGTTTCAGATTGCAGTACATGAATACTTTCCCCTTTAATGTTTGTATGCTGTCTCCAGAATACTTACGGACCATTGTTTATTCAGTCACAGATGGCACTTAGCAGGCTGCTTCCTTTTTTTTGTTGCTTTTTTAAATCATGGGATTGATAACGTGCGAGGTGTTGCACTCGTTTCTGGGGTGTAAAATGCACTGAGTCTGCTCACAGACCTGCAGTCGAATTTAGAGATCTACAAATTATTTTATTATCGCTCAGGGCTATATATCCTGAGCATTGCAAGAAAAACACGTTGCAAAAACGCAGAACAGCCTTTTTCGTCCTTCTTTTCCCGTGTTCTTTTTTCCGTGCTCAAATCTTGCAACTATACTTTGCCAGATAAGTAAGCTCTTTAAGCTGAATGCACGCTGCCGATTTACCCGTACATTCGCGGTATACATATGCTGACGGTGTGTGCTTTCACTTTTTTTTTAAGCTGGAAGGCATATTTGACAGGAAGCACTCGTCTTTTATTTTAACCACCACTGGTGTGAATTTAAGAGGGCACCGATTCTTGTTTCAGTTCTCTAATTGTGTCTCACTTGTGCAGCTTGTGAAATCACAGCAGGTCATGGAGACGGAAGCAGCACCAGATGTGCGTCACTTACCAACCACCCTGTCCCTCTGCTGGTTAGTGGCTTCATGCACTTTTCGTTTACTGGCCTTCTTCATCCCTACTTCTGTGGACTTGAATAGACAAACACATTTTTTTCCCCTTGGCTTCATTACGTTCACTGTGCTCTTTACACAGCTCGCCAGTTTACAAAGCAAGTTATAGTCTTTGTGGGAAGTTTGAGGTCCTGGTGTTTATGGCAACTGTGTGTTCCACACAACTCAAATTACCTGCTTATCTTGATAGACACCTGGCTGACTCACACATCAGCTCCCATCATCGTCATAACTATCACCTAAGGTATAAGATCAGAAGGCAAGACAATTACAATAACTTTTATTTAAGTATTAATTATTTAAAAAAATTAAAAGCCATTGTTATTTGTAATATCAATACATCTAAGTCACTTAAATACAACACATATTGCATTACAAATTCTATAGGTGTCACATTTGCAAAAGTTATAACTATTGGCATTGTCATACACAATGCCAATAACTCAAACTTTAATGCTGCGAGACCTATTGCATTGTAAATGCTTGTTCCTGCAGTTTTTATATAGCGCAACCCAAAGGTATTGGTGTGCTTTACATGAGCACTAATTACATTTCATAAGGACAGATTCCTTATTTAGATAGGGAGAGATTAAGTGATTTGCCCAGGATCACAGGATGTTGAGCCAAGACAAGATTCGAGCCTGATTCCTCAGTTCCAAAGTCAGCAGCTCTGACTTCAAGCTCCATCTTCTCCCATCCTCTACCCATGCTCAGGACCTGTCCAGGGTGCATGCTTTTAATATCCATTTCAAACATGTTTTAAAGTACTGCCATATTGTCAAATCAGTGGATGAGGCAGAGGGAAATAATTATTTGCAGAATATCAAACAGTTGGTTACATTAGTAGTACCAGGACTGCATTGCACTCCTACATGGGGAAAGACTATATATTTACCACTGTGATGCGTTTACATGACTATACCATGCGACTGAACACCCTCTATTGTCCTGTGAAGTGATAATGGAAAATTGGTCACCCTACTTGGCCTGCACAACAATGTCTGGAGACCAAGGCTGCGGGGCCTACGGAATGGGCCTCTCCTCTTCTTGGCCTTGAAACACCAGACCATGGATGTGATGCCCAGGGCAGTAGGCCACATCCAATGGGCCTTGCTGCACTAGACCACAGCTGTTAAGCAAAGGGGTTGGGACCAACCTTCCCTGCACTCCGCCACTCTGGATCATAGTGGAGTAGTTCAGAGGAGGGAGCACTCATTCCCTTGGCTTACAGTGCTACACTATTGCTGCAAGGGACATGGAAGAGGGCTTCCTATTCTGGGACTCTCCCCCTTGATCTTGCATCACTAGACCGTGGTTGCGAGGCCTAAGGTATTGAAGGCCCCTACCCTACACCTCGTAGCCATGGTGGGGCAATGAAACACTTTGCAGAGGGCCTCTCTTCCCTGGGCCTTGCTGCCATGGTTCAGTGCTGTCAGACCCATGGGTAGTGGGCTCCCTCTCCTAATTCTCAATGCTACACCATGACTGATAAGCCCAGGAGAGGAGGGTGGCTTGGTTGGGACCCCCGTGGGCCCAATTGTATTTGTCTCACAGCACTTTATCCTGGCCCTGTGTATGGGTCTATGTGAGGGGTATAGCAGTCGGTAGTGCAGCAGGTGCACTGTCACCTGGCACAAGGATAGAAAGAATCCAAATATTCCCAAATTATGGCTTTACTCTACTGGGCAGCCAGTGGACGAGGGTGAAGGAACACTTACTTTTACTTTGCACTGTGGCACCTTTGTTGTGGTTCTTCTCTCTCTTTTATGGGGTTCACAGCCATGTTCAAGAGCTGTGAGGCCTGGAATAGGCCATCCCTTCCCTGGTTCTCGCAGCCATGGCTGGAAACTCAGGGGAGGAGGCACGCACCCATGAGCTTAGCACATGTGGACACCATGGTTGTGAGGCCCATGAGTCCTCTATCACCAAGTGTAGTTACCATCCGCCTGATGAACTCCATCCACTCAGGATCCCCCACAGACCCATGTCCTCACCACATCTTCAACAAAGCTGACTCCGTCATAGCACCGCACCTCCGAGACGTCATCAACTGCTCCTTCAACTCCGCCACCTTCCCGGAGAGCTGGAAACACGCTGAACTCACCGCCCTTCTGAAAAAACCCACAGCGGACCCCAACGAACTCAAAAATTACCGCCCCATATCGCTCCTTCCTTTCCTGGCCAAAGTAATCGAGAAAGCTGTCAACAACCAACTCGCCGCTTTCCTCGAAGCCAACAAATCCCTCGACTCCTCACAATCTGGCTTCCGAGCAAAACACAGCACGGAGACCGCCCTCATCGCAGCAACAGACGATATTCGAACTCTACTGGACAATGGAGACACAGTCGCCCTCATCCTCCTCGATCTCTCTGCAGCCTTCGACACAGTCTGCCACAGCACCCTTTTACAACGCCTCAAAAACATCGGAATACAAGGAAAAGCACTTGAATGGATCACCTCGTTCCTCACCGGAAGAACGCAGAGAGTCCGCCTTCCACCATTCAAGTCCGAGGCCACTGAAGTCATCTGTGGTGTACCACAAGGATCATCACTCAGTCCCACCCTCTTCAACGTATACATGAGCCCCCTTGCGGCCATCGCTCGCCAACACAATCTCAACATCATCTCTTACGCGGACGACACTCAACTGATCCTTTCTCTCACCAATGACCCCAGCACCGCCAAAACTAACCTACATGAAGGAATGAAAGAAGTTGCCGAATGGATGAAAGACAGCTGTCTGAAACTGAACTCAGATAAAACAGAAGTCCTCATCTTAGGTACATCCCCCTCTGCATGGGATGACTCTTGGTGGCCGGAAGCCCTTGGAAAAGCACCGATCCCGACAGACCACGCTCGGAACCTAGGCGTCATCCTGGATTCTTCACTCTCAATGAACAGACAAGCCAGCGCCGTATCTTCATCCTGCTTCAACATTCTTCGCATGCTCAAAAAAGCATTTCGCTGGATCCCCACCGAAACCAGAAAAACAGTCACCCATGCTCTGGTCACGAGCCGACTGGATTACGGAAACACCCTCTACGCAGGTACTACCGCTAAAATCCAGAAGAAACTCCAACGAATCCAAAACGCCTCAGCCAGGATCATACTAGACATCCCGCGAAATGAACACATCTCTGGCCACCTGAAAGACCTCCACTGGCTGCCCGTCGATAAGAGGATCACTTTCCGACTGCTGACCCACGCACACAAATCACTCTACGACATCGGACCAGAATGCCTCAACTCTCGACTGTCCTTCTACACCCCCTCCCGCCAACTTCGCTCTTCCAGCCAAGCCCTCGCCACTGTACCCCGCATCAACAAGACCTCTATGGGAGGAAGATCCTTCTCATACCTTGCAGCTAAAACATGGAACTCACTCCCCACTTACCTCCGCCTTACCCAGAACCACCTAGCATTCAGAAAGCAACTTAAAACGTGGATATTTGACAAGTAATCCTCCTCCCTTCCCTAAGCGCTTTGAAACCCTCTGGGTATGTAGTGCGCTATATAAATTCTTTGACTTGACTTGACTTGACAATAGTGCAGCAGGTGAAGTTGCAACAGGCTCAAGGATGGTAGGGACACCATGCACTCAAATTATGGCTGTTTTACCATCTGGCATCATTTTATTACATCAGGGCTGATGTCTACATTACTACTTTGCCACTGGATCCTTCTCTCATGCACTGCACAGCCATGATCCAGAACTGCGGAGTTCAGACAAGGCTGATCTCCCCTAAACCTCACAACCGTAGTCCAGTGCTGGGAGGCCCGAGTCAGGGAGTCTGCTGCCTGCGGCTTTGCAGCACAGTTCCTGGATTCCATGCCAAGGGCAAGAGGAGCCCTCTGAAGGGCGTCCCTAGCACTAGTGTAGGAAGTGCATTGGGACCGTGGTCTAGAAGAGTTATAGCCCCAATGCACACAACTTATGGTTGTATTTTATTGTCCAGTCAGTGACCAGGAGGTAGTGGAAAGATACAATTAACCTTGCTTGCACGATGGTGCATGGCATTGCTGCACCACTGTTCCCGCTCTCTTGCACCACGCAGCATTATCCAGTTCAGCATGGCCCAAGAGAGTCCTCCTCTCGCCTGTACATCACAGCCATGATCCAGTGCTCTGAGGCCTACCAAAGTAGAGTGGCAGGGTGCAGGATTGTTCTTTATCTTAGATGTTTGTCCCGGATCCTACTGCAAGCTCCTGTGGATGCCAAATTTTCACCTTTTTTTGCTGGCCAATGGATTGATGTAGGCAAGCAGGATAATCAATATGTGGTGCAAAATAAATAGATTAGCTGGTAAGTCTGGGGCAGCCCATCCCAGCGGTATGCTACAGCACTGATTCTGGGAACAACCACTATGCAGAGGTGGCCAGCATTTGCTAACATGATAACTGGGAGGCAGGATTTATACCACATGACTAATATAATGTATTTCCATGTATTGAACTTTAAAATATCTATACTTGTTTTATTAGTTCTAATATTTATGCTTTATTGTTTTACTGTAATGAGCACCAAGATAAGTGCTTCTTGCAAGTCGCTCAACAATAGTCAATTGACGGGACTTCCTCTAATGTCATTTTCTGGGATTTCACACTTTATGCAAATTAGAAGGGCCCCACACATTCCCTTTCTGCCCCGGGCCCCAAAAGTCCTAGGACCGGCCCTGGTTGATGGTGCATTGAGATGGAAGATGTCAGTGGTGGCTTACACTTATTATAGGCACTACTTCACATTCATGGTTGTTATATCGCCTGACAGGTGTAAGTCTTCAAAAACATGTTTCTGGGTAGAAAGCTAGTTTCGCACCAGGAAGTCAGTAGATGGGATGGAATTAAATGCTCTTTGTAGTAGGATTGAAGTTTGAAGGTGTTCATAGCTGGTTGCAGGCAAAGTGAGTCCATTGGGGCGTGGGGGCGTAGCCCCCCCGCCCGCAGCTCCCTCTGCGTCTTTGAACTTAAGCAAACTGAATCAGTTTACTTAAGTTCAAAGACGCCGAGGGAGAACTGACAATCATGTTAGTCAGCATGATGTCGAACCGCCCACCCCTTCAGAGTCTGAAGGGGGTGGGCTGTCTGGCGTCATGTTTACTGACATGATTGTCAGACCAGGGGGGGGCAACAGGCTGCAGCACAACACAAGTGCGCATGAGTGGGGACGGAGGGCGAATTTTTTGCCTGTGCCCAGTCATGCGCACTTGTGTTTTCACTTGTTTGCACATGCCCCTTAGGAGCCCTTCGGTCTCCTAATGGGCAGGCGGTGGACGAAGAATAATCGTGCCCTAAGCCGCGCCGCGCCAGGATTGGTTGCGAGGGGCTGCCAGTCCATTCCAGTGCTGACGTGAAGCGCCAAGGGGAGCAGAGGTGGCGCGGACTGGCTGTGAGGTAAGTACGTTTTCCTTTTTATATTTACCTCCAAGCTCCTCCCCCCCATATGACCCCCCGTGAGTCTCAACTGTGCTCCAGTGCTCAAATGTTCCACTCTAGAGGTTAGCCACAAGTTACACCCGATCGTGTTTTCACCTGGTGGCGTAGAAACCATATGCATGCCATATTTAGTTTATTTCAAGATGTATAGCGCGCTTCGACTTTCACTCTCAATGAGTAATGTTTGCGCTGCACAATGGGGTCACCACCTGCTTAATGGCGATTCCTAATTTTCTGTACCCTCTGGCTTGCTGCTACCCCTTTATAAATCTATTTGATCAATAAAAATAACACCCCCCTCCCCCACGAACCATTATGTGTGTGTGCTTTTTGGGGTCCATTATACCACACAACACACTAACTGTGCCACTGGTCAGATCCTCGATTTGCATGCTATGCTTAGATGAGCCCGCTGTTAGCCCACTGAGCTGGCTTACAGTATCCTCAAGCAAGCGCGTCATTTGATGTGGATTGAGTTTTTGTTCTAATTTATTAAACACCTTGGTCCGCTGTTTACCTTGTAATAATGAGCAGCAAGCTCGGGACAGGACCTCTTCTTAGCGCCTTGAGGCGCTGCATGAAGGAGACCGGCCACGAGTTCAATGCAGATCAAAGTGACCAAGTTGTTAACATCAAAAATTCTATGAGTCTGCCTTTTTAAATGATTTTCCTTGTTCACGGGGTCTGTCCCCAAGAGACTACTGAAGCAGGGAGATTCACAAGAGAGCACAAGAGAGATGTTTGCACACAATCTGATCCCGATCGCAAAGAAAGGATCAGTGTGTTTTTTTGTTTTTGTTTTTTAGAGTGTACAAATTTCATCATGGAAATAGATTATTCGATAGCCACAAGTGACCGCACTGATTCAGATTTTCAATGACTGACATTAGTTCTCCACACAGTACCCCCTACCCCACCACATCCCACCCCCACCCCAGGTGTTATTCTCCAAGCACAAAAAGTAACTGAGACCTGAAAACAAGACTCCAACAAGACCGATGTGAAGGCGCCGAGCAGCTGAGAAGGGGCTGGGGGCAGCTTTGGTGCTCATTTCTCAACAAGAGTCTTAACGGTTCTTATTGCAGAAACTCCCCTCCAGGGACGAGATGAAAACCAGAGCAGAATATTCTTACCACACAGATTTTTATGTCTCGCACCTGGCGACGCAGTGCGAAGCACTGTCGCCAGCGAGACCTATTGTCGCTGACTTGCCTCTCATGCAAGACAGGAGATGGGCACGCGCAGGCCGGACTGGAAATGTGAATGCTCCGCGCCGGGCACATCTCCTGTCCCCCTTGGGAGGCAAGTCACCATGTAGTTTCACTTTCACTCACCCCTTCGTTGGAGCGGCCCTTGCAGGTCCGCTCAGTAAATAAACATTGTCACTGTGCCTTCATCGGCACAAATGAAGAATCCTCCGAACTCACCCAGTGTTGCGGCTGGCTGCCGCACGGTACTGGAGCACTCCAGATCCTCCACATTTCTGGCAGCACGATGCGGGGCTCCCTTCTTACGCATGGGAGCACTGCACTGCTATCTGCCACTCTCCCGGGACTTCAGCTCCCGCACTTTACTTCCTCTTTGGCGCCGGGGCTCCCTCTTCATCATGGGAGCCTTGGAAGGGTACAGGCGCTGCCTACATCGGCAGCACGCGCAAGCCTCACCCTCCCAGGCCTCCTCCTTTGGGCCCGCATGTGGAGCTGCTTTCTGTTTTGTCGTTCCCCTACCTCCCGAGCCTGAGACGGGGCTGAGCACGGCTGAACTGCTGGCTGACCATAGACGGATTACCAGGGAATTATGGTAAATGGTAGAGCATTTTTTATTTAATTTTATTGGAACTATTGCGCAGGCAAATTGTATGTTTGTGTATCGGCTGTGAGAGTCTCAGAAAGCGCTGCAATGCCACATCAATATAAGATCCAATGCCAATAACATAACCTGTCTACAGCCCAGCACATTCTTTTGTTGAACTGCTGTTATCGAGGTATTTCACCACCAACCTCTGAAACCAGCTGCCACAGGCAGTGTTTGCTAAAGGTTTGCTTTTGACAGAATCAAGAACCATCAAGGGGATCATCGGTGGCAGCCTCGTGACCTCTTTCTAAACCCTTTCCAGCCCCCAGCTGACACCAGAGAGTGATCTGCAGAGTGTTTGTCAGTCCCACCTGCTTTCACTCCTTGCCCCCTCACTCCTCCCACAGGCTCCTCCAGTCTTTCATACACATGCTGGCACTTTTTCCTAGCTCTGAGTGTGAGGGAGGCGCTGACAGGGCCCAGGGAACTGCCTGAGTCCCAGTCGCTGCTCTTCAGATGAGATGTTGATTTTCGTGCTGCTATTTTGGGAGAAGGATGCAGTTTCCTGGGTGAGGCTACTTCTTGACCGAGCTCCCAGACATAACAAGTGTCTCTGTAGGAAATGTTTTTTCATGCACGATTTTCCATGAAGGGAGACCAGGTGGGTATGTTGGTTTTGCAGAGTTTTTGTCGCCTCTGGTGCTCATTAAAACATGTTTATCTTATTTGTCTGACGGATTACCAATTTCATTAAAGCTTAATGCTTGTGGCTGGCCTTTGACAGACGAAGGATCTTAAGCGCAATTAAATATGCAGGATGGCTCAGTGAGGTCATCACTTATTGCTAAGGTATGTGGTGATTTGAAGATCATAAGGTCAAATTTCGGCAAAGCACACTTCGCCTTTCATCCCAGTTCCATGGTCGGTTAATTAAGCATCTTTTATTAGTTACAGTGACATCTGTTAATCACAGTGCTTAGAAGCAACACAAGAGCGAAATGAAGCCCTGTCGAAAAACTGGTTATAATTTAATGAATTGGACAAGATCACAATTTTGAGGAAGCAGGGCAGTGAGGATTAGTAATTAGGTCACCTGGTTTCACAGTGGTGACCTTTCCAATGCCACATATTCTTCCCTCTAGCTCCAGCTCTAAACAAAACGAATTCTTAAATATTTAACTGGCTTGAATTTTACTTTAGGAGATAGCCTCAAGCTGTTTTTAAGACAGTGCACTCTGTATGGTTGCAAAAGAACTATTGTGGGTCTACCCACTACTACTGGTTTAGAGATGTCCATTGTTTACCACTTGTTGGCTTTATTTTCAATCTTATATGATTGCTACATGTAAGTGGCGTTCCTTCTCGCAGCTCACCCTTTTTGTGTTTGTCCTTCCCCCGGCTTGTTGCCTTTTTGTCATTTTGCTAAATGGGCGGCTGCTATAATTTCACTGCTCACTTTTGGTCAAGCACTATTTTCTTTTTGCTTAACCACTCTATGGGAGTGCATGTGTTTTTAGCTCTCTCTTTCGCGTGAGTCTGCCCCCTCATCCCAAGTTGTCGTCTCCCTCTTTTTTACAAGCTCTCTCGCATGTGCTTCTCTCCCACTAAACTTCCTCCCTCCGCTGTGCTCTGTGCTTCTCTCCACAGCCCCGTGTTGCTGACCTTCGTGTGCCCACTCTTGTTGGTTCCCTCCCTCGCACACACCGTCTTTTAAAAAAATAATAAAATCTTTTTACTTGGCGAGGACCAGGTATCAAATTGCTGCTGGCCCCTCGTCTTTATATCAAGCCTTTCCAATGCAATAGGTCTCGCTTTTACGTAATTTTTATCTTTTGACAATGCAAATAACAATGTCTTTTATTTTTGATTATAGTTTTTGAAACATAAATAAAAGGCATTGTTATTTACAATGTGAGAGAGCGCAAACTGACCAAAACGTAGAAATGCATCACACTTACACGTAGTAAGCACAAATCATGAAGAGAAATGCCATGAGTGCTGATAGTAGCCACAGTTATATTCTGATGTGTAGTTAATATAGAAGTTTAAATAGAAGTGGAACTAATACAGAAATGTGTGTAGTAATAAGGTTTATTAAACGTGATTATTTCTGAATCCATGTTGTGTAGCTGCTAAAATGTAAAATGGCATACGGAAACGTTGAACGTGGTAGGCCTCAGGGCCAGAGCTAAGGGGGAGGGGAAAGGAGAGTAAATTGCGCAATGTGGATTGCACTAATGTTTAGTAATAATGAGTAGGTTTGATTTATAGATGTGTTTACTTAATCAGTATGATAAGAGTATTAACATGCTAACAATTAACGAAGAAGTTGAATATTATAAAACTATTGTAGAGCTGGAAAGCCTTAAACGTTGATTTACACATATTAGTCTGGGCCGGGGAATGTTGCAACGAGGTTGGAAAACCATGAGAATTGGGATTTGGCTCCAAATGTCTGTCTGGAAGAGAAAAGGGGGTATTCAATTATTAATAATGAATAGAAGCCTGTTCTTGAAATGGACCAGACATGGAGGAGGGTTCCGGAATGTTTAAGGGGTATCAGCGGGCCGGAGAAGCGTCTGAGAAACAAGGTCGACTCTAACCACAAGGCCTCATCATGGAAAAAGCCAGAAGCTACACCACGTGAGGGGCGTCCTAAATGTTGTTGTGTTTTTGTATTAGGGACAGCACCCCTGGGGGGAGTTAGAGCAGAAGCCTGAGGACCCTTTAGAGAGCGGATGGGTAGGCAGAGAGGGGCCATGATTGGAGGACTTTAGGTTTTCACCAAGAGACTGAGAGTGGGTGACTTCCTTTGGGGGTCATTCACTGCTGACACCTTTTGATAGGTTGGGACCTGGTTAAGTAGGGATACCATCTAGAGCAGGGTAGGGACAGCCTAACCTGTATTTTCCCTCCGCCTGTAATGACCGACAGATTTCAATATGTGTCTATGCTAATAGCACTATTGTTTTTAGAATTGGTATTGGTAATTTCCGTTGTTCGTCTGAGGGCTTTCAGAGAACACATGTACGTAGTTGGGCCTGTGTATCTGGTTAATCTCATTTTGAGATGCTTGTATCTGCAACTTATCTTGACTTTATAATAAACCTTTGAAAGCTAGAAGTTGTTTGTGATCCTTTGAGCAGAGTCCTTTATTGGGAGAACTAACTTGGTAAGAGATGCACTTTCTTTCCTCAAAGACAGGCAATAAAGGTTCAGTCGACCAGACCGGGGTTTTAGATCGATAGTGATAAGGTATTGATCAAAATCTCGCCCCTTCCAGTTGGTAGCTATAGAGGATGGTTGCCTTCTTGAGGAAGGTGATCTAGGCCAGGTTAGATTACCCCCAGGCCCCTAGAGATCGATGATCGGAAGAACCGCCCGCGGAAGAAGGACCGGATGACGTGAGACAGAAAAGCAGCAGTATCGGTCGAGAGTGAGTATACAAGGTCATGCGTGTTAAGATTGCGGTGTTTTGTATTATATCTATGTTGTAATGTCTGGCGGAGTTGAATGACTGTAGAGAGACTGTGGAACAGGTTGTGAGCGCGCGCAACCGGTGGAAATCTTAAGCTCAAGGAGAGCTCAAGTGGTTCGGGTGTATCGGACACTCAGAGTAATTGTTAACTAGTGTGAAGGGGGTCATGAGGTACCAATGATCACCCGAAGGACCAGATAGGGGGAACGTAAGAGTGAGTGCGTGAGTAACGGACGCTGGTCGGAAGTTACTGGGTGTGAAAAGAACCTATCAGAGAGACGATAGACATCTCGTCAGTTGAGTTGACAATTACAGATAGACTGTGGACGTACAGTCGAGGGAAGTGACCGCTTGGTCGGAAGTAGTCATTTTTCGGAGTATGAATGGGACGCATGCATGACCGCGAGGAGAGCTGAGAAAGGAGGGGTGCTGCTGCGAAGCGGAGACTAGTGACGTCAGGAAGCGCCGCGCTGGGATTGGCCGGCCGGTGAAAGACCGCACTGCGATAGGCCAGCTAGCAAAGCCGCGCTAGGATTGGTGGATTGTCATCAGGAAGTAAACAAAGTATTCAAGCTGGAAATTTTGCGCGTAATTATGAAGTGTTTTAAGTGGTTAAGAGCGCTGTTTAAAAGAGAGCGCAGGGGTTCGTATGAAGGGGAAGAAGCCCCGCCGGAGGGTACGCCAGCGCGTTTCATGGGGACAAATGTTGGGCTGCACACGATTCTGTGGATCTCAGAGTGGAGTAGGATGACAGATGGAAATGAGGAACTCACGTTCCCGAAGTACGGGACGTTCAGATTAGAGGTGTTGCACAGATTAAAAGCAATTATGACCGCAACTAGACCCTTGCCTAGACCGACTCAGTTTGAAGCCCTTAATTCATGGATTAGGGCAGCGCATGAAAAGAACATGAACAGACGGCAAGAAAGAGTGAAACGTTCGGTAAGGGCACTACAGGATGCCAAGTGGGATGAGGATGCTAAAAGATGGAGGGTGCATAACATGGAAGTTAATAAATTATATCCAGTGTTAGAGATGCCCGGGAACAAAAGCCCCCTAGAAGAGGATGACGAGAGCGAGACAGAGGACAGCCTGATAAACAGATTATTGACAGACAGGCCACCTCCGTATAACGGAGCAGGGGGAGATGCCGAGAACGGCGAGAAAGGGGGGGGCAATGCAGGAGAGCATGGGCCGCTTCCCAGTTCCGATTGGAGTCCCGCTGCAAAGAAAGAACTGTCCCAGCCTAGCCAAGTGCAACAGGTGGTCGGGAGGTTTGTGGTGCAAAGAGCGCCAGAAACGGCGTGTGCCACATCCTACGCATTACCTGATGCACTACAGGTACCTGTTACCATAGGTCCTATAGTGTCGGTATATGACCCAGACAGGGCTAGAGGGGAAGAACGGGTACGAAGGGACAGAGAAAGAGCAGAGATGGCAAGAAGGAAAGATACGATCAACTCCCCAAGTCAGTTGCCGATACCAAGAGATTGGAGCACCCCAGTACACACAACAGGAGATCTGGGGGATATTAGATGGCCAGAGGATATGAGGGGACCAGGACGGAAATCTTTTCAAGAGTTCAACGAGTACATGAAGAAATGGGATGAGGCAGTCGAGGCTCAAAAGAACATCATAGCGGCAGAAGCTGAAAGGGAAAGTCAGGACAGCAGGGCCCGGACTCACTGCGGGGCTGAAGAGAGCAGTCCGGAGTGGGACGGGAGGGAGAAGGACAGTAGGAGGTTCACCCATTGGGCCCGGAGTGAAGATAGATCCGACCTGGAAAATGGGGGCCCAGAGAACGGGGGGGTGTCTCGCCCGATACATAATGAAGAAGACAGGAGGGCTCGGGAGTACAGGGACAGCTTTAAGTGTATCCACTGCGTGCCCGGCAGGAGAGAACAGAGCGGGGGTTGCGTGGGACCACACCATAGTCCTTGTGAAGACGGACATGAGCGCAGCCCAGGGAATACGGGAAACCAGGAAGGATCGTATCAGATACTGAGTGATACGAGGCCGAGGGAGAATGGGGACCGAAGGGAGAGAAGCAGAGAGACTTACTGTGAGAAGAGAGGAGAGAATGGGCAAGGTGAGAAGGGGGGTAACAGGCCCGTGTTCCATCACCTTCCAAGATCGGATGGCCGAGCATGGGATCTGGAGAGATGGGAACAAGAGAGAGCACTCCCCAACTCTCCAGAACCCAAACGTAGGGCCCGGAGTTGGGATGGGAGAGACACCTGTCAACCTCCCTCGAAGGAACTATTGCGAGCAGAAATAAAAGCCAAAAGACTCGATGTCTCCAGCTTAAAGTCAGATCTGGATGACATGGTAGACGGTACCCTGCCCTTAGAAAGAATGGACATGTATGAGCAGGATGAAATTCTGTTCATGGCAAAGGACGTAACTCGAAAGGCGAGGGCAACCCATGAGAAATTAGTCGAACTAGCAGGCAAATATATGGTAGACTTGTCAAGAACCAAAGCGTTACAGGGCAACCACAGGCTACATTACACAGACCGAGATCTAGATGAGAGGAGGACCATCGGATTGAAAACACACATAAGGGAACTGATCACTGGAATAAGGACATGGAGGGCCCTAGATAAGTGGGAAGAGAGGTGGTCCAAGAGGGGGACCGTTAGGAGAAGTACACTTGGGATGACACCAGGAGGACAGCAGGGAGTAGAAACGTACCCTTTGAGGGAAGTCGCCAATGGGACCTATGTCCACGTCCCTTGGAGTAGGGGGGATTTAGCTGCTTTTACCACCTCATTCCCCAAACTGCGGGAAAACCCTGTGGAGTGGTATAAGCAAGTTGAGAGATTCGTAAAAATCTCAAAGGTCCTATGGATAGATTTGAACACGCTGTTTGACATAGTAGTGCCAGGAGATTTGTGGACCGCATGCAAGGTTAGCGCTGAGTGGCCCATCATAGAGCCAGACAGAGATGCTAGGACTAATGGGCCGTCCGAAAGTGTGATGGCAAAATTCGAAAGAGTAATGACGTGGCTGAAAGAGAAAGTGCCAATGCAAGACATAGATTGGGTAAAAATTGACCGAACAAGACAGGAACCCAAAGAGACAGTACACGAATACTATGAGAGATTGCTGAAGGCGTTTAAACAGTATAGCGGTCTGGATGTAATGGATCCGAGGGACATAGGGCAGTTTGTGTCCAAATTTGTCCTAGGCCTGAGACCGGATATCAGTTTAATGATCCAGCAACACCTGATTTGTTGGCAAAATAAACCCCTAGACGAAATACTGAGGTATGCCAGGTACTGCTGTGATGAGATAGACTCCAAGGCTAAGAAACTAAAGGAGAAACTGATGGTGGTACAAATGCAGGCAGCAGGGAAGGGGGGACAACAGCAACAACAACAAGGAACAGGTACTGGAGGAAAGAAACAGTACAGCCAGAACAAGGCCAATGAGGAGAACTCCACCTTTAGACCCAGGATAGATATAGCTGCCTTAAAGAAAACGACTAGGTGCCACCAATGTAACGAGGTGGGGCATTGGAAACGCGAGTGTCCCTATAATGTTGAGATCGGAGACCAAGAGGTAGAAGAGGAAGAGACCCAGAGTGCGCCTACAAGAGGGATAACGCAATACCAGGGAAAGGTGCTCAGAGGGGGGCCTCCTCCCCGAGCCCAGTTCCCGCAAGCACCCAGAGTAGGGACTATGGGTAAGACATATAGACAGATGCCCCTGTTTGTAGGAGGAGAGGAATGCTATTATGTGGACCCACTAACTGGACAGAAAGTGGAAAGAGATGACTGCATCCTCGGGGCAGTTCTGGAGGTAGATCAGAGGGGACCCTATGTTGAGGCCGAAGTGGCAGGGTTCCCCACGACATTTCTAGTGGACACCGGAGCCACTCGATCCACGATCAGATCAGCCGCAGTTCCAGGCCTGCCCATGTCTGGGGAGACCATACAAGTGGTGGGGGTCGCTAATAAGAGAATGATCAGTCCTTTGACTGAGCCCGTGCAGGTGAAAATAGGGAGGTACAGTGAGGAGCACCAGTTTGTGGTTTGCGATTCTAGTCCTGTATGTCTGCTAGGAAGAGACCTTTTGTGCAAATTGAACTGCACTATATACTGTACCCCGCAAGGAGTGGAGGTACTGACAAATGATGATGATGCAGACTTTAAAGTCGCCAATTCCAGAATATGTGTGGAGTTGTATCCCACTCTGACAGTAGACGAGCTCCCCTGGGACTTGAGAGAGACAGTTGCTCCAGAAGTGTGGGATTTCACTGGGGAAGAGATTGGGTTGGTGAAGGGAGTGGACCCAGTGAAAATTGTAGTGAAACCACATGCTGAGTTCCCAAGAACCCCTCAGTATAAATTGACTCCAGAAACGATTGCAGGCATAAAACCCGTGATTGAGTCCATGATTAAGCAGGGAATACTGAAGGAAATCGTGGGTAGTCCATGCAACTCCCCGATTATGGGTTTGCAGAAACCAAATGGGAAATTCCGGATAGTGCAGGACCTCAGAAAGATTAATAACATAGTCGTTTCGTGTTGTCCAGTGGTACCGAATCCATCAGTGATATTGTTTCAGATACCGTTCCAAGCAGAATGGTTCACTGTGATTGATCTTTGCCAGGCTTTCTTTTCGATCCCTTTGGACGAAGAAAGCCATTTTCTTTTCGCATTTAAGCTGGAAGGTCGCGTCCTAACATGGTGTCGTATTCCTCAGGGGTATACAGAAAGCCCATCGATCTTCAACCAGCTCTTAAAGAAAAATCTTGAAAGTCTAGTGCTGCCCCAGAGGTCAGTTCTGGTCCAGTACATAGACGACCTCCTTGTGGCGTCAGAAACAGAAGAAGCTTGCAGACAGGACTCTATTGCTTTGTTAAATCACCTAGCTGAAAATGGGCATAAGGTGTCCCCGGGGAAATTGCAGTACTGCCTGACAGAGGTACAGTACTTGGGACACAGAATTGAGAAAGGTAAGAGGAAGGTGTCACCAGACAGGATAGAGGCCATCATGAAAATGAATGCGCCTAAAACTCAGAGAGAAGTCAGAATGTTCCTAGGAATGGTGGGATATTGCCGACAGTGGATTGCAAACTTTTCACTGAAAGCAAAGCCCTTGCAAAAACTGACGCACAAGGAAGTGAGTGATCCGGTACCATGGGACAAGGACTGTTTGATGGCGTTCCTGCAGCTGAGAGAAGACTTGTGTCGTGCTCCAGCTCTGGGAATGCCGGATTACGATAAACCATTCTTGCTCTACTGCTGTGAGAGAGAGGGATGCGCGCTGTCTGTGTTAGTCCAAATCCATGGGAATGCCCGTAGACCAGTCGCTTATTTCTCGGCTACTTTAGACCCAGTAGCCGCAGCGTTGCCCGGATGTCTCAAATCCGTTGCCGCAACAGGTGTCAGCATTGAGAGATGTGAAAATATTGTAATGGGGCACCCGTTAGAGGTGCATGTGCCCCACTCTGTTGAACTGTTGATGACCAGGACCAAAACACAGCATCTGACAAACAGCAGGCTCACGCGCTATGAGCAAGTCATTCTTGCTGCAGAGAACGTGACCCTCAGGAGATGTTCTGTTTTAAATCCTGCTACCTTGATGCCACTTCCAAACGATATTGAAGATGATGATGAATGTACAGACCATGACTGCCTCGATGTGACTGAACTATGCACCAAACCAAGACCCGACATCGTAGATGAGCCACTGACCGACCCAGATGAAATTTTCTTTGTCGATGGCACATGTGTAAGAGACGAAGTTGGGCAGTTGAGAGCAGCTTACGCTGTTTGCACAATTACTGGAGTAGTGGAAGCTGGATGCCTGGAAGGAGTACACTCCGCTCAGGTAGCCGAGATTATTGCCCTGACACGTGCCTGCCTGGCAAGCAATCAAATTCGAGTCACCATATACACTGATAGTCAATATGGTTACGGGGTAGTTCATGATTACGGGCAGTTATGGTCTCAAAGAGGGTTCATGACCTCTTCAGGCTCTCCCATTCGCAATGGAGAGTTTGTGCGCCTGCTGTTGGAGGCATTGCAATGTCCAGCAGGTATTGCAGTTGTGAAGTGTACCGCGCATACCAGAAATATGGACTTCGTGTCACAAGGCAATAGATATGCCGACGAAGTCGCACGGTATTGCGCGGAGACAGGATACTCTTTCACAGAGGTGGAAGTGGGTGGAATAAATGTAAGGACTGAATTAGCTATGATATTGGAAACTGTTGATACTTGGGACGAACTGAAGGAGATGCAAGAGAATGCTCCTGACTGTGAAAAAGAAACATGGCAAAAGGCAGGATGTGTGGTGGGTGAGGCCCATTTCTGGGTCTCAGCAGATGGCAGAGCAGTGTTGCCCAATGAGATGGTGAGCCCAATGGCCCGACACATACATGGTCCTGTCCACTTAGGAAGAGATGCTATGCTGAGAGTGTTTAGACAGACCTGGTACAACCCCAAGTTCAGAGTAGCAGCCGAAGCAGTGTGCCAGCGTTGTGTGACGTGCCAGCAGTTGAATGTAGGGAAAAAGACACCAGTTGCACTGAGCCACATAGGGAGGTCAGGAGGTCCATTCAATAGAATGCAGATAGATTTTATCGAAATGCCAAGGTGCAGCCGCCTCCGTTATATCCTGGTGGTTGTCTGCGTTTTCTCCAGATGGGTTGAGGCATATCCTACAAGCAGGTGCGACACCCTCACAGTGGCTAAGTTACTGCTTAGGGAGCTTATACCGCGCTTCGGGGTGCCGGCCTCTTTGGAATCAGATAGGGGAACGCATTTCAACAGCTCGCTTGTGAAAATGATTTGTGCCGCTTTAAATATAGACCAAAAACTACATTGCAGTTATCGACCAGAAGCTTCAGGAATTGTGGAGCAAATAAATGGCACCATCAAGGCCAGAATTGCAAAGGTGTGTTCATCAACATCCTTGAGTTGGCCTGATGCGTTGCCATTGGTTCTTATGAGCCTCCGCAGTACCCCAGACAGAAGAACGGGGCTGTCACCACATGAGGTGTTAATGGGAAGAGCAATGAGGTTACCATCTGTTCCAACTGCTGCACTGATTAGCATCACAGATGATATGATCCTGGACTATTGTAAGGGGCTGTCTGACGCCATTCATTCTGTGTCCCTTCAGGTGCAGGCTGCCGAGGTACCATCGTGCCAGGACCCTTGTCACGACTTGCTTCCTGGGGATTGGGTCCTGGTGAAAAAGCACGTGAGAAACGGCTGCCTGGATGTTCGTTGGCGTGGGCCTTTCCAGATCATCCTGACCACAAATACGGCAGTGAAGGTGGGAAGCCTGCCCAACTGGATCCACGCGTCGCACACGCGGAGAGTTCCAGCACCTCTGGAAGAAACAGCTCCTCTCTCGGATAGACGTCCAGCTGAGGACCGAGAAGCCACAGAGGGGGCTAGCCAAGCTGTAGAGGTGCCAGCGGAAGCAGGGAACGAATCTGACCAAGCTGAGGACGGTCAGTACAACAGCGAGACAGACGACGCTACGGAAGGTGAAAGTAGCTGGGAGTACGAGTCAGACGCTGACAGGTCTGACAGAGAGCGTGAAAGAACAAGAAGAAAACGGAGTAGAAGGGTACGTGGAGAAGCTGATTGGCCGCAAAGAGGGAGCTCTAGCCTAAGGTCAACTCCGGAGAGAACCCTTCCTCCGATATCAGAAGACTCAGACCCCGAAGAAGGTGCTCAGGGCGCTGAAGCACCGGAGTTGAGGAGGTCAAGAAGAGTGCGTGTGCCTAACAGAAGATACTCCACCCCTGAGTGGACATACCTGGCGACAGATGGCTTCGAAGCCAGTGACAGGGAGGATCCGAGCGGTGGTGGTGTCCAGTTCTGAGCCCATCGTAACAGTGGAGATACGACTGTTAGTACCCGGAGTTGAACAAGAAGGGTCACTGACATTTATGCTTCCCCGACCTCCCCGCCTCAGCAAGATAAAGGACATGTTTCTCACAGAATTGCAATTCCCCGATTTTGGTACAAAGATATCAGCCGCAGAAGAGCACAATCTTCGTCTGGAAATATTGAATTTTGCTGTTGAAGCTGCAGGCGAGCGCCTGATAGTGGATGCTTAAAGGACTTTGTAAATAAGCGTGAAGAAAAGAAGATTACCTAGCGCCTAGGAAGCAGAGATTCTTAGGGACACTCCCTGAGATGATGGAGAAGGGCTAGGGTTGTCTGTATTTGAACTAAAAAGAACTTTGGCGGAAAGGGTTGTCAGCTTCCAGTTGCGTGGTTCTCAAGACAAAAGGAGAAAAAAAAGAGACAGTAAAGGAGCGAAAAAGAAAGGAACTTTGTGCTGAGTTGAGAGAGAACCACACTATCTGACGAAATGGAGGCCGGTACCCAGAACCGCAGAGCGAAATGTATAATAATAGTAGGAGTGATAATACTAATAGCTTTAGTGGTAACAGTCTCTTATGTAAAGGGACGTGAGGAGGAGGCAAAGGTAACTGATGTGGCATCTGCAGAAGCGCTTACACCTACCATTGCTGGTGAGAAAGGGGAAAACACACACGAGAAAGCGTTATTGGCTGCAGAAGCCCGCAGGTTACACGTGGATGAGTCCCAAGGTGACTTTAGGTCAAATGCTTATGCTAAATTATTGTATGAATACGTGGATGCCATGGAGGTTAAGGACTGTTACGTCTGCATGCAGTTGCCGGCTTCTGTAGATGAAGGCATTCGATATCATCACCTCCCGCTGACATATGGCATTACATGTAGCTTGTTGCTTAGTATATTTTATGGGAGAGATAGTTTTGACTATTATTTCTCCAATTATGATGCAGTGTTACCAGAAGTCCCAAATTATAAACAAATGAATAAGTGGGACTACTGGAAGAGTGAAGAAAGGTTGGCAAAGTTTTTCATTCCTTGGATTACTTTAGATACTTCACATGCCCGCAGAAATAACCTGACATGTAAGGTGTCAGAAGTCGAGAAAAAGTTCATAGGGCAGGTGGATGATCGGAATAGGAGACAAGAGATTTTTGAAAAAATCAGGACAATGGAAAACAGATTGGACCGAAGAAGAAAAGGCACACAAGAGAAAGGGTAGTAGTGGTCCAATAGCTTTAGATAGAACGCAGAGAGGAAAGTTATGTCTTCATAGAGCCAAAACGTATTATGAAAATGTATACGTGGGAGAGGTTAGCTGTGAACATGCTTTCAATTTGGAGTACTACACCAAAGACTTCCTGAAGGGAATGCAAGTGATTCCTAACGTATATTTTGTATGTGGGAGAAATGCCTACGTGAGGCTACCCGATAATTGGTATGGCTCATGTTACTTGGCAATTATCTTCCCTAAAATATATCATGCCCAAGACTTAGAGATCATTGAGGGCAAGACATCATCGAGAGGAAGGAGAGATGTGAGTGCAGAAATGGTTGGAGATGTCTTTGGAGCTGTGTTCCCACTTCTGGGATTAGCTCTTAATGATGTTAAAATTAGACGGCTAGCAACAGTCGTAGACAGGTTGTCTGCCAGCACTGCTCAGTCCTTAATGCTAGTAGAAGGAGAGATGCAATCGATAAGGGCTATGGTTCTTCAAAACCGCCTTGCGTTAGATGTCCTATTAGCAAAAGAGGGCGGAGTCTGTAAGGCTTTGAAGGTCCAAGAATGTTGTACTTACATTCCAGACAATTCAAAGCCCCTTGAGAAAGTTATTAGAAATATAACTGATATTCACAAGGAGATTGAAGACCTGAGCAGAGAAAATGTCTGGGAAAAGGTGGGCCAAGGAATGAGTGAAGCTGGAAGCTGGCTCACCGCCTTAGGCAAAAGCTTTGTGTGGAAAATACTAAAACCTATCATCATAATATTGATCTGTGGAATCGTGTTATGGGGTTTGGTGAGGGTATTTAAATGGAACAAAGCCAGAAGGTCAGCGAGGGCTCAGAGAAAACAGCTGCAGAGATTGGCTGCCATACAAGATAGTCAGTACCGGAGTCTGAGGGCTTTGGAAACTCAGAAGCGAGTTATGCTAGCAATCACCGCAGTTTAAATATTTAGTGATGACCCCGAGAGGTCATCAAAGGGGGGAACTGAGAGAGCGCAAACTGACCAAAACGTAGAAATGCATCACACTTACACGTAGTAAGCACAAATCATGAAGAGAAATGCCATGAGTGCTGATAGTAGCCACAGTTATATTCTGATGTGTAGTTAATATAGAAGTTTAAATAGAAGTGGAACTAATACAGAAATGTGTGTAGTAATAAGGTTTATTAAACGTGATTATTTCTGAATCCATGTTGTGTAGCTGCTAAAATGTAAAATGGCATACGGAAACGTTGAACGTGGTAGGCCTCAGGGCCAGAGCTAAGGGGGAGGGGAAAGGAGAGTAAATTGCGCAATGTGGATTGCACTAATGTTTAGTAATAATGAGTAGGTTTGATTTATAGATGTGTTTACTTAATCAGTAGAATAAGAGTATTAACATGCTAACAATTAACGAAGAAGTTGAATATTATAAAACTATTGTAGAGCTGGAAAGCCTTAAACGTTGATTTACACATATTAGTCTGGGCCGGGGAATGTTGCAACGAGGTTGGAAAACCATGAGAATTGGGATTTGGCTCCAAATGTCTGTCTGGAAGAGAAAAGGGGGTATTCAATTATTAATAATGAATAGAAGCCTGTTCTTGAAATGGACCAGACATGGAGGAGGGTTCCGGAATGTTTAAGGGGTATCAGCGGGCCGGAGAAGCGTCTGAGAAACAAGGTCGACTCTAACCACAAGGCCTCATCATGGAAAAAGCCAGAAGCTACACCACGTGAGGGGCGTCTCGCGAGGGGCGTCCTAAATGTTGTTGTGTTTTTGTATTAGGGACAGCACCCCTGGGGGGAGTTAGAGCAGAAGCCTGAGGACCCTTTAGAGAGCGGATGGGTAGGCAGAGAGGGGCCATGATTGGAGGACTTTAGGTTTTCACCAAGAGACTGAGAGTGGGTGACTTCCTTTGGGGGTCATTCACTGCTGACACCTTTTGATAGGTTGGGACCTGGTTAAGTAGGGATACCATCTAGAGCAGGGTAGGGACAGCCTAACCTGTATTTTCCCTCCGCCTGTAATGACCGACAGATTTCAATATGTGTCTATGCTAATAGCACTATTGTTTTTAGAATTGGTATTGGTAATTTCCGTTGTTCGTCTGAGGGCTTTCAGAGAACACATGTACGTAGTTGGGCCTGTGTATCTGGTTAATCTCATTTTGAGATGCTTGTATCTGCAACTTATCTTGACTTTATAATAAACCTTTGAAAGCTAGAAGTTGTTTGTGATCCTTTGAGCAGAGTCCTTTATTGGGAGAACTAACTTGGTAAGAGATGCACTTTCTTTCCTCAAAGACAGGCAATAAAGGTTCAGTCGACCAGACCGGGGTTTTAGATCGATAGTGATAAGGTATTGATCAAAATCTCGCCCCTTCCAAATGCCAATAGCTTAAACTTGTTTCCGAAGGAAGGGACACGTTGGTTCCGCGAAGAGAAGTTCTCACAAGACTCACCCACCACTACCTTCTTTTCCCTCCTCTCTTTAGCCCGTCCTTCCTTCCCCACTCCCTCTCTAAGTTTCATCCCAAAACCTCTGCCTTTCATTCCTGTTTCTCACCCACTACTTCACCTTTCCTGCCTCGCCTCTCTGCCTCTCACCCACCACATTTTCCTTTCTCTCCTCGTTCTCTCACCCACCACAACCCTTTTCCTTTCTCTCCCCTCTCTCTTTTCTCACCCACAACTTCTGTCTCTCTCCTCACCGCGAGTAAATGTAGACAAAGGTCTACATGCAGTGTGCACTGTTCCTGGAGAATCAAATTCTCATTAATTAATGAAATTATGTTTTTCCATCACTAAACAAGAATTTGAAAGCATAAAATATTAGTTGATTTTTCATTGAAACTGTAAGATTAAGAGTTAATTAATGAGAATTTGATTCTCCAGGAACAGTGCACACTGCATGTAGACCTTTGTCTACATTTACTTGTAGTTTTCACATATTGTGTAGCCAATACAATTAGTAGTGGTGCACCCTTTAGTTAAATTAAATACATAGAGTAAATTGTTTATTAGTTGAGTGCTCCTCCTTCCCCGTTGTTTTGTACATCTCTCCTCACTGCCTCACCCACCACTCCACCTTTCCTTTCTGTCCTCTCTCTGACACTCAGACTCCACTTCTCTCCATTCCTCTTTCCCACCAAGTTTCCTCCTTTCATTCTCTTTCCCTTCTATGCTTGTCACCAATTCCTTCCCCTGCCTTCGGTTAGTCTACCACTTCCCTCGTTATTTCTCTCCGTCTGACTCAGCTTCTGGACCACCTGCCCCTTCCCTTCTTCTCTCACTGACCACTTCCTCTACCTTTCAATCTCTCTGCCCCAGCATCCCCTTTCCTGTCTCTCCCCCCTCCTCTCATCCAACACTCCCTCTACCTTTCTCTCTGTCCACCCAGCTCTCCATTCCTTTCTCTGCACACTCTCATCTAACCCACATCCTTTCTAGCTGTCTGTCCCCCAGCTCCCTTTTCCTGTCTCTACATTCTCTCTCCTCTCACCCACCATTCTCTACTAGACGGATGCCATCTATATTCTATGAGCAAGAAAGAAGCACCCATTCATTGCCCACGAGGGAACGTGCGGGCATCATGAAAGCAAAACATGCTTGTTTAAGTGGACAAACATGTTGGGCATGTGGCTGGCATTAAAGGTGCATGCTTTTTTAAGCTACCTCCATATTATCATATAAAATCTCTTTATTTATGTCATAACTACACTTTCACAATTGCTTTATCAACTCTCTTGCTTCCTCAAAGTTTCTTAAATGCACATTTGCATGCTCATTTTTCAAATTTCCCCGGGGGGGGGGGGGGGGTCAGGGGTTTGAGGAGAATCTCCCTGAACCCCACCATATGGTGGCTGGACTCGCTCGCTACACTCGCTCGCCTCCAGGTACTCATATAAAACTTTTACGCCCTACCACTTTCAAATGTCACCAGCCACCACTGGCTGGTTGTTGTTGGAGTGTGTAGGCTCAGGAGGCTGTGTGGATAACAGCAAATCCCCCACAGGCTTTTGTGGCAGTTGATGTACTGTTTGTGATAATCCTGTAGCATCGGAATATGAAAGAGGTAGGTGGTGGCTGGGGTGTGCTAGGTGTCTGTTAGAAAGATCATATCAAGATCATTATCAGTGACAAATGCCTATAATCTTGAAAGTGGTTGCATTATTTCCTTGTCAGCGTCCATAATCCTCTCTACAGCTACTTTCTGTCTGTTCTTCTTGTGTAACTGAGCATGTCATGTAGCAATAAATCTTTTTTCCTTTACAGGGTGTGGTTCTTACAGAAAATCACTCAAACCCATAACTTCACTTATTTTAGCACATGTTTCTTCACAGCACTCAAACCTGTGGCAGCTGGTGACCTTTACAAGTGGTGAGCCTAATCCTTGGTTCGAATTCCAATGAGCTTCTTCTTGAAGGACTCTCTCACACTTTCTTGCACTATGGGCCTCCTTTACAAAGATTTGGCAGAGGGCAGCACCGCAAGTCTTTTTGGGGCGCTGGCCAATGTCAAATCGAAAGGGCAGGAATGCACCATATCTATGAGAAATGGTGCTTTCCTGTCCTGTCAGTCAGTGCCAGCGTACAATTTGGTGCCTAGCACTAACACAGGCACCCTTGTTCTGGGTCGTTGACAGGATAATTTTTGTGCAGGAACGGCCACCTTCCTGCAAAAATACAATTCATGAGGTGTTGTCCTTGTTCTATGTGTGCTGCTTTCTGCAGCACACATGGAAAGAGGCAAAAACTAGAAGAAATAAAAATATTACTGCTCATTACGCCTGCTCTGGGGAAGCGTAAGGCTTTGGCGCTGCCCAGTTTTACGCTACTTTGGGAACACCCACCACAACACGCATGAAACGCCTCATTGACACTGAGTGAGGCATGCAGCGCTTTGCGCTGCCTTGTCTTACTCCATATCAATGAGGCAATGCAAGGTCACACAGGGTGGCACACTGGGTGCGTACTCCAGGTCACAAAGCCATTTCTGGGCCTTAGCATTACCATGGACAGGTGCAGACATCAGCACACATGCTAGATTAGGGTGTTTGATGGACCGGGAAAGGGTAAGGCTACCAGTTTCAGATGCCATTCGGTCACTCAGGGCAGGGGTGCACACCTGTATACTATGCAGGGGACATTCCCATTCCAGTAAATTATCTGTCATTACATGTACAAACAGCTGTCAGAATTGACATCATCTGAAAAATATTGATCCTTCCAATACAGTCAATAGCATGTTCATCTGCCAGCTAGTGACTGATGGCATAAATGGTGTAATTTTGGTAATTTCCTGTAACAAAATGTACGCAGAATTAAAGATTATGCATTTGGCCGCATCACGTAATTTCAGGGAGAATGTTTAGCATAATATGTACCGTTTGGCTTTTTTTTAATCTCAAATAGTTTTTATTGAGTTTTCAAGAAAAGAACAAAGAAATGATAAACACAGTAATAATTATAATAACAATAATACTGACAAATAATAATAATAACAAAGAAAAATTACAAAAGAAGAAGAAAAGACAACAAGTTATCCAAATGCGTGGCAGTAGGCGTTGCATTTATGTTGGAGAGGTACAGGTGGTCTATGAATATTGCAGTCTTCATTTGTTCTATGATAGGAATAAAATACTTTGCAGGCGTACAATAGAGGACATAGCACATTAAACGTGATACATTATAGGAAATTGTGAAACAAGTCCTATACAAAACGATCTTTGCAATGAGATGGGTTTCACGGTGGGTCATATGCGAAGGAAAAGGCATCAAGGGACCTCCATAACTTCCTATGTGGTGTGCGCCAAGGAGAGGAGTATAGAGAGATGTTGCACGCCCCTCTGAGGAAGGACAGCCATTCTTGTCATATACTGAAGGAGGCATTTTTGGAATTCTTCCACTTATTGAGTACTACTTTGCAGGTCAGTGTCTGCATAAGATGTAACAGATAGTGGTCATTCTCATCTGGAATCATTGGGTCTAGAAAACCCAGAAGGATATATGAAAATTACCTTGGGGGGGGTCAATATTAAAGGTTTTGCTTATACACTTGTATATTTTGTCCCAATATGATTGTAAAGTGGAGCATGTGGGTAGGGTCACCAACATATGTATTACAGTTCCAGCATGTAGGGCTCTGGCTAAGGTTAAGTTGAAAGATCCTTTCAGGGGTCCAGTATGTCCCGTTTATTAGCATGGGTTTTGTTTGGGATAATATCGGTGAAATTCATTTGAAAAAGAAGTTATATGTATCTTGTTCCAGTCAAAGGGAATTTCTCTGGTGTTAGATTCAGATTCCCATTTTACCACACTCTTCAAGTGTGTTTTGCGAGGTTTAGGGGATAAAAGTTTGTAGATTTTAGAGACAGTGTGTCATGACTTTAGCAGCTGTAGTATCCTTGTGAGGATCGACGGGTCGGTGGGTTTTATAGATCGTAGCGTGAGCTGTGACTTTAGTATTAGAGATTTATAAAAACCTAAGGAGACTAGATCATATTGTGCTTGAAGTTCAGAGAAAGGCGAAGGGGGCTTCCCTGTAAAGAGGTCTTTGACAATGTTTGGGAGAATTTTGAGTGCAGAACTACAAATCTGAATGTGAGCAGCAGTGTTTTGAACACGAGAAAACAGAAATAAACCTGAAATTACATTTTTAAGTTGAATTTCCAGATTAATTTTGTGTTATTGTGCGTAATCTCTTGGTAATTTTGCATAAATCCTTTATAGCAAATTACATGAGTTTTGCACACCCCTCAAGCTTTATCCAAAATAAAACACTGATTGGCACAAATAGCTTAGATACTGTTTGGAACTGGACTCAATAACTGTAAAATCCCTAACCTTCAACTCAAACTAGACACTCTCATTATATCCATAGATAAATGAAAACTATCCACTGAGAGTCTTACGAAACAGCATATATTTTCACCCCCATAGGAAAATTGTTCCAAACTGTGGTCATCTTCGAATTGACAGCAACAAACAGGTGGAGATAGGCATAGGAGGGTCAGTGCAGGTAGCTAGAGTGGAAAATCAGCAACATGAAAATCAGCAACAAGCTACCCAGCACCTAAATAACAATGTTATTCCAGCTTTAATAGCCCCCATTGTGGTATTGGTTACATATGTAGTGTTGTGCGCGTGTTGTCTCGTGTGTGTGTTGGCGCGTGTATGTGTGTGCACGTGTGGAATGTGTGGAATGTATGTTGGGGAGAATGTAGTGAGTGGTGAGTCAGTTACTGAAGGGAGAAGGCGGAGGATGCTGTTATGTTCGTGTCGCTGCACTATCCTTACTTTCTTGGAATAAAGAAGAAATGAAGAACCACTAAAAGGACTACGAGTTTACTTTACAATATATGGCGATGAGCGGGATTTCGTAGCGGCATGGACATAATATTATTGAATTTATTGAATTTTTTTTTCCTTCATCGTTTGGAAATTGCGTTTGGAAATTACCATCCCTGGAATCGGATTTGAGTATTACTGATACGTTTGAACCTCTTGTTGGAGCTTCTGAGCGGTAAAATCTTCATTTTTGTGGCGTTTACCTTTGGCAACGTTCGCCGTTGTGTGGTGCATCTTTTGACTTGTCTTCTGCACGGGTGGAATCCTGCGCGAGTGCCTGGTGCTCGAATGCTCTGCGCGAGTGGATTGCAGCTCGATTAAAAACATTCGTCTGGCTTCCCGTAGTGGATCACACTGCAGCGTCAGTACGCATCACGTCACAACGTGGCGGCCATTTTGAATTTGTTTGCAGTATCCTAGCAACATGTACCTCGTATGCCGAGTGCCGATTTCGATGCTAGTACTGTCAACTGTGTGTTGATTTCAACATCAGCGGTATCAACTGAATGCCAATTTCAACGCCAGTGGTGTCAACGCTCAGAGCTCACGTAAATTCTTGAAATATACATTCAATTTATTTTTTTTGTTTGATAAACGACAGGATTTAACTACAAACTTTGGTGAACATTTTGCCGAAAAGGGATGACAATTATTATTACATTTGACTTTGGTGAACTTTTTGTGCAAGAATTATAAGGAAAATATTTTTTTTCTTCTGGTCGTGATTTTTTTTCTTGACTGTATTTTTCTTTACTGTTAATCCAAATGTCTTCAATTCATCCACCACCGTTTTTTTTGGCAGAGTCCGGTGAACCTCCTATTGCATGGGATTTATGGCTCGACATGTTCGAAGCTTATGTTGAGGTTTTAGCTGAAGAAGAATCTTCTCAAGAAAGAAATGTGTCTTTGCTTAAACATAGACTTGGTGCAGTAGGGTTAAGGGAGTTCAAAAACTTACCTAAAATTGAAAATGCTGGTGACATGGGTGTGTATCAGTGCGCTGTTAGACAAATGCAGGAGAGGTTTGGGAGGAAGATTAACGTTGGTATGGAAAGGTTTAAGTTTTATTCGAGAGCTCAAAAAGTAGATGAGTCAATTGACCAGTATGTTTCAGCCTTGAGGGGTTTAGCTGTTACGTGTGAGTTTGAGAGTATGACTTATGACCAGGTGTTACGTGATCAGATTCTCATGAAAACTAAATCAAAGAAAATTCAGGAAAAGTAATGGTCATCTGGGAGTACTTCATTAAAAAATGCTATTGAAGTTCAGTTAATGTGATAAATAAGGGTGACAAATCTAAATTCAAGAATGATAATAAGTCAACTAATTATCCTTCTTTCTCTAATAAGAAAACCAATGAGAAAAGTTACGAGAAAAGTAATGAACTAAAGAAGTTTGCGTGTATAGATGTCGATCTTCTAGCCATCTGGCAAACTATAAGTGGTGCCCTGCTCTTGATAAAATATGCACTAGTTGTAAAAAAAAGGGTCATTTTACTAGAGTGTGTCGTAACTTTAAAGCTAAGGTAAATTTTCTCCAAGATGATGAGCAAGATGATATTAATTGTGTCCAATCGGGTGATCAAGACAATCCTTTTCATGTAGTAGGTGAAATATGTAGTGTACATGATGATTCAGTTAAAGGGATGAGTAAGGTTAAAAAGCTACCATCGTGTTTTGTCAACATTGATGGTCTAGAGGTAAAGGTTATGGTGGACTCTTGTGCGTGGTACACCATTATGGGCATGGATTTGTTTAAATCTCTTTGGCCCAACAGGTCATTATTAGGACCTGATGTACACCCCAGAAGTTATAGTGGTCACAAAATACCTCTAGAAGGTTTTATATTAGCCAAAATAAGTTTTGGACAAAATTCTTGCCAAGGCAAAATTTATGTGGCTAACAAAGGTGCAACTATTTTGGGATGGCCACACATATTTGACTTAGGCATGAAGATTGATCCTAGTTTGGATTGCCCGGTTTATGCTATCCAGAATGATTGTTTTGAGAGGAGTAGTTATTCTAATCTTCAGGAAAAATTTCCTGATGTATTCTCTAACGGTATTGGTAAAATGTTTGGATTCAAGCATAGAATCATCTTAAGAGAAGGTGCATGTCCTGTTCGGCAAAAACTTAGAAACGTACCTATTAGCTATAGAGAGAAATTGGGTGAAATACTTAAGAAATTGTGCAAGGATGGAATTGTAGAACCAGTTGAGAGTTTCAGATTGGGTTTTGCCAGTCGTGATTTCCCTTAAATCTAATGGCGATTTGCGTTTGTGTGTCGACCTAAGATGTTTAAATGAAGCTATTTGGGTGGATACATTCCCTCTTCCTAATTTGCAAGAGCTTACATCTTCCGTTGGTGGATCTTCTTGGTTTTCCAAGATAGATCTGACAAGTGCATATCACCAAATTGTTTTGGAGGATGATTCTAAACATTGTACTGCCTTCATTACCACAGAGGGAATGTTTAGATATAAACGCATGCCATTTGGCCTTGCAAGTGCATCCGCGGTTTTTCAAAGGGAAATGTGCAGGGTCCTACAGGGTATAAAAAATGCTAAAGTATTTCAGGACGACATCTTAATATATGGGAAGGACAAGGAGTGTCATGATGAAAGTTTATATGCTGTTCTAGATGCATTAAGAAATAGCGGACTAACTATCAAAAATGAAAAATGTGTGTTTGGGAAATCTGAAGTAGAATATTTGGGACATGTCATATCCAAAGATGGTATGCGACCTAAAGTCAGTCATGTTGATGCTATTTTGGCTGTTCCTGAACCTACAAATAGAGAACAATTGATGTCATTTCTGGGATTAACAGAATTTTATTCACGTTTCATTGAAAATTATGCCTCGAAAGTTGAACCATTAAGATCATTGTTGAAGAGAGGTGTAATGTTTACATGGGGTGACCAACAAAAAGTATGTTTTGAGAAGGTGAAGAAGGAGATAGTAACAACACCATGTTTGAAACCCTTCCTGCCAACTGCTGAATGTATTTTGTCTGTGGATGCGTCTGGGTATGGAATTGGTGCTGTGTTTTCCCAACGTATAAAATCTGAGAAATGGGTAGTAGCGTATGCTTCACGCACATTAACTAAATCGGAACAAAACTATTCCGTAATAGAAAAAGAGTTGTTGGCTGCTTCATGGGCTGCTGAGAGATTCAGGATGTATATGTGGGGGAGGAAGTTCAAAATTTGCACTGATCATAAACCATTAGTGAATATTTTAAGACCTGAAGGTGGGAAGAATCTGACTCCAAGGTTGGCTCGCTTAGCCTCAAAATTGCAAATGTTCAGTTTTGATATTGAGTACATTCCGGGTAAGGATAACGTAGTTGCGGATGGTCTATCAAGGTTACCTAATGTAGATTTGACAGAAGTTGGAACTAATACTGATTGTGAGATAGCGTTTACCACTAAGGATGTGTTTCTGATAGGTGATAAGGATGTTGTTAGTAGTGCATCTGAGGCATCTTGGATGAGTGAAATGGATAAGGATGTGGTTTTGCAAGAGGTTAAACGATTCATAGTTGATGGTTGGCCAAGAGAATCCAACTTACGTGGTGAATGTGCTGCGTTTTCAAAAATTAAAGAAGAACTTTGCGTTGTTAATGATATTGTCTTAAGAGGTGACAGAATTGTGCCTCCAGTTGGCTTAAGGAAGAATATTGTTGACAAGAGTCACTTGGGACATGGTGGTATGTCTAGCACAAAAAGGAGGATTAAGGAATGGTTTTGGTGGCCAGGTGTTGATTCCATGGTGGATCGATTAGTGAGGGATTGCAAGGTTTGTGGTGCTAGTGATAAAGTGGCGAAGCCATTAAGTGTACCTTTAACTTTGGTGGAGTTACCTGAGTATCCATGGCAGAAGGTGGCTATTGATTTTATGGGACCATTTTCAGCTTTATCATCCAAGGATTGTTATGCCATTGTATTGGTTGATTACTATTCGAAGTGGCCTGAAGTAAGAATGGTTAGTGGGATGACTACGGATGTAGTCATTGAATTTTTAGAGGATGTATTTTCAAGGGAAGGAGTACCAGAAATCCTAGTCTCGGATAATGGTCCTCAATTTGTGTCACAAAAGATGGAAGAATTCCTAGTGGTAATGGGCATCAAGCACATTAAATCGTCACTATATCATCCAGAAGGTAACGGTCAAGTTGAGCGCTTCAACAGAGTGGTTAAGGAGGTGATTGAATTGGCATTGAGCGCAGGTTTACCTTGGAGGAAAGCTTTACAAGAGAGATTGACTGCATATCGTGTTACCCCGCATTCTGCCACAGGGAAAACACCCTTTGAAGTTTTGAGAGGTAGGAAACCTTTTACTGGTTTGGTTCCTTGGTGGTTGAGGAAAAGGAATGCTAAAATGCAGTGCAGTGGGAAGGACATTGATAAGGATATCAGATCTGAGGTTAAAAAGTATCAAGACCGTAATCGGCAGTATCATGGAGGTAATTGTGGTTGGCCATTAGTTAAGATAGGTCAGATGGTTAGAGTGAAGAATCCTAGGAAAGTGTTGAAGGGTGAAAGTACATGGTCTAAACCCTTGAGGATAATAAGAGTGTTTGGTAGTGCTGTTGAACTGGAGGATGGTAGAAAGTGGAATTTTCGGCAATTGAGCCTTTGCAATGAGAGGAATGGTGTGGTAGGGTCACGATCTGGTGGTGTTGATGATGGGACGTGTAGTGGTTACATGTTAGGTGATGATTTTGGACTAGTAAAGGAGCTGGCGTCAACTGGCAGTACGGGTGGTTATAGTACTAGTTGTAATACGGGTAGTGGTGTTAGAGCTATTGGGTCAACTTGTACCAATATTGGTGTTGGAGGTGAGATTCTTCGCCGTGGTGATAGAACAAGGAAGATGCCTGTCCGGTTTTCTGATTTCAAATTAGGATGATTCTTTTAGTGGTGACTTAAGCTTTTTGAGGAGGAGGGTGTGTGGTATTGGTTATATATGTAGTGTTGTGCGCGTGTTGTCTCGTGTGTGTGTTGGCGCGTGTATGTGTGTGCACGTGTGGAATGTGTGGAATGTATGTTGGGGAGAATGTAGTGAGTGGTGAGTCAGTTACTGAAGGGAGAAGGCGGAGGATGCTGTTATGTTCGTGCCGCTGTACTATCCTTACTTTCTTGGAATAAAGAAGAAATGAAGAACCACTAAAAGGACTACGAGTTTACTTTGCAATACCCATCACTGTAGTGAGAGAAGCTACTCGATTAACAACAGGGACCGATTGTTTATCTAACAATAACTTGGTAAGGAGAAGTAGATTTATAAATCTACCCCCAGCATGTACCCCCTATGTTGTTGTCTTAACAAACGTACCGCCCCAAGACATGCATTCAGCCCAGACACATGAGGAATCGCATGACTCCCTTAAAAATAAAACTGTGTCATAGTTAAACAGGAACTGTGGTTTCCCCACAAAATTTGCCCCCGATATTATAAGTACCAGAAGGGCAAACTGGATTGGGCCTTCTAAAAAGACCTGTAAAGGGGACTGTATAATTGTTAACTTCAGACATCCACAACATGTGGCTACAGTCCTGCTAAGGGCAGCCTCATTGACGCATGATGTCAACAGCATCTGGGTGCGTCCTCTTGGGTTTTTTTATAATCAGTTTACTAGAGTGCCCCCACATAGCGGGAGATTGAGACCATATACTCCTGTTATAGCTCAGACGCCGCTTATACTTCAGGGTCCTGGTGGAGAAAATTACTTTAATTTTGGGCCTAACATCCCCACACACAATAGATTTGATGTACTTTCTACCATGGAGTTGTTTGATTGACGAGAGGCTACTAAGGGAACCGGGGAAGAGGCTCATCCTGGTTTGGTCCCCCAGGTACCGGATCATTCTACTTTGATTCCTCTTGCTACCCACTGTAACCCTGTAACTCTGTGTAACGCTAATGGGTCAATAGTTAAGATGTTAAGTTGGAACGTCGCTGGACTACGTTCCAAGAGAGAAGATACCAACTGGCTAAACTTTGTGAAACAACATGATATTGTGGCTCTCCAAGAGACTTGGGACATAGATTGTGACTTTTGGATGGACGGTTTCACCACATATTTTGCCCCAGCATTAAAATCGTTGGCCGGGAGAGATATAGGGGGACTTGTGGTTCTGGTTTCTGTGAACATAAGAGGGAAAGTTAGAAGGATAGACTGTCCATCTAATAACTTTCTCATCCTGGAATTTAATCTTACCAACAACACCAAATTAATTCTAGTGAATTGTTATAATTCACAGCAAGGGGACTCCCCAAATGTTAACTTGGTATGGTTGCCCAATTTTTTAAACACTTACACTTTAAAGCAAACCACTTTCAGCCAATATATTTTGTTGGGTGATTTTAATGTGCACCTATGTAGTCATAACTGTTTACTAACTGATAATGATGGGCCAGACTTCACATCCCGCAACATTTTGAGCATACAAGTAAGGGGGAAGCACTGGAGAAACTCTTATGTAACAATAACTTTCTTGAACCAGGGTTTTTTGATAAAAGTTCCTGTGTTCCCACATTTACAGGCAGGGATTGTGAAACAATAATTGACTACATATTTCTCTGATCTGGACTCTTAAAATACGTAGTTTCTTATAATGCTATACCTTCAGTTTTTAGCGACCATAACCCAGTGGTAATTGAACTGGTAAATGGTTTTTCTTTCTTAAACAAATCCACTCCATCTACGGCGGTAGTTGAAGTGAAAGCAAAAGATCAGGGGAGAAGGCTCAATTGGAGTAAGGTCATGCCAGAGGAGTTCTTTAATAACATCACTATAAAGGCTGCCCAGGATTTAGAAACCTGTGGAGATCCCCTTTTTATTGGGGAGCAAGTAATATCCTCATATGAAGCTATCTGCTCTCTAGTGGCCAAAGAACTTACCTCTAAAAGCCGACCAGCCACAAATAACTCGCTCTCGGGCTGGTTTGACCACAAATGCACTAAATCTCACAATCTCCTCAAAAAAGCCCTCCAGGAACGTCCAAGGAATAAAGCTCTGGTCGTACAGCTCAGAAGTGAGTACAAAAAAGCAGTTCAGGAAAGGAAAAACGAAAGCAAACACAATGCCTGGGTTGAGCTAATGGATAAAGCTACCCTAAAAGATAGTGCAAAATTCTGGTCTATTATTAATATGCCCCTATTTTCTAACAGCAACAATAAAGTCTTAGAAGCAAATATTGCAGAGGAGGACTGGTTAAGTCACTTTGAAAAGATATATGGTAGCCATCTTGAGTTAGAAATCTTTGTAGCCTAAGCCTCAGAACCTCCCGCCATGCCAGTTAGGTTTCTCTTAGGGGAGGTTGTTAAAGCAATTGAAGACTCTGCAGGGCGAAAGGCACCAGGACCAGATGGGGTCCCCACAGACATGTACAAGGCTAACCCATTGTACTGGGCTAACATCCTGACTAATGTTTTTAATACTTCGGCCTGTGTAGGATTCCCTTAATCCTGGTCCCGGTCAACAATAATCCCGGTGTTTAAGAAGGGCCAAAGGGCTGACCCCAGATGTTATAGGCCCATATCCTTGCTAGATTCCTCTATAAAAATTCTGGGGAAGGTTATTCTAGCAAGGATAACAGGGTGGGTCTCCGACAATAACATACTGTCATATGCCCAATATGGCTTTAGAGCGGGGAGGAGTACGGAGGACCAATGTCTGAACCTACACCTAATAATAGCTAAATACACTAAGGCTGACAGGGGCTCCATTTATCTGGGCTTTATGGACTTGTCCACAGCTTTTGACCTAGTTAATAGGTCGATGCTGTGGACAATGCTCCTGGAGCTGGGACTTGATCGGCCCCTTGTGTATTTCCTGGCCGAATTGCATAAAGACTTGAACGCCTCAATCAGGATGACGAACGAGGGGAAATGTACGTCCAGTTTTAAGTCCAGTAGAGGGGTGCGCCAGGGATGCATCTTGGCCCCTATGCTGTTCACGCTTTATATAAATTCACTGGAGGTAAATCTGCTAGCAGCGACTTTGGACATTCCGCGTATGGGAGACACACCGGCTCCGGTGCTCCTATACGCGGATGACGCTGTCCTACTGGCAAGGGCCCCTCTGCTGGACTCGTTTGGGGATTTTATGAAAAGCCTGGACCTGGTAGTAAATAACGGTAAATCGCATGTTATGTCATTGGGGCCCACAAAAAATAAAGTTAAGACCTTCTTCTGTGGTAGTGAAGAAATCACTAGAGTGAAGGTATTTACCTACTTGGGAGTAGTCTTCGATGACAAGAGTTTATGGTCCCCTCAGCTTTTATTAAAGGTAAACTCGGCGAGAAATTCTTCAGCCGCAGTGCTAGGCTTTGCCAAAAGTTTGGGGGGGAAACCCTTTGAGGCAATTCTAACAATCTATAAAGCAAAGACTATCTCCATCATAAGGTACGGGGCAGCAATATGGGGATTCATCAAACCCGACGCTATTCAAATGGAAGAAAACAAATTCCTACGCTCCCACCTAGGCCATCCGCAAACTACTGCTTCCCACTCGGTCCACCTTGAACTGGGGATTGGTTACATAGCAGACATAATTAAATTAGCCCCAATGCTGCTATGGATTAAAATCTGGTTAAATCCGAACCTCTCCCTGAATCATAAGATCTTAAAGGACTGTATTAGGTTAGACAATATGAATAAAATCCAGTGGTTGTCTAACATAAAACTGTTAGCTATGTATATGGGGAGACCAGAGATCTTTTCTAACTCAGAAACTCTATGTAAGGCTGACATTGAGTGGGTAAAAATTAATTTGATCAAGATAAGGGAGGCAGAGTGGGAAGGAGTAGAACTATGTAAACCATCAGTTAGAGGCCATGTTTTGGTTACCCAGCCACTTGTAATGTCACCGTATTTGATCATAGTGACAAATTCTTTTCATAGGTGGCTATTGACTAAACTGCGGTTTAACCAAATACACACAGTTCTTTGGGATTTGGAGGGTTGGAGTAGACCTGAAGATGCTGCTCCGTGCAAATGCGATGAATTTTCATCGGAAGACACTATGCACTTTATCTTTTTTTGCCAAGATGCCAGGAAAAGGTTTATTTTCCCATTATTAAAAAAAACAAATTTTATTCAGTGTAAACCTGCGTTAATGTTTTTACAATTGTTAGAATCCCCAGAAACTATGCTTTGTGTTGCCAGCTTTCTCGCCGCGTCTGTTAGAAACAAGAGGGATAGACAGAAAGTTGTATATGAAATTGAATCCTCTCAATAACAGAAATTGTATCCCTATTAACTGCTTAAACATGGGCACGATTGATCACACATATTAATTGATTATGAATTGTGTTTTTATCTTGTATAACAGATTTTTATCAGATTTTTCAATGTTTCTGTATATGTATAGCATACTTTTATGATTTTAAATAATCGAATAAAGTGGTTTTGACTTGACTTGACATCTTTGAATTGAACCTGGTAGTATATTAATTACTGGCCCCCTTTTGATCAAACGTGCTCCCCGCAAAGCAGTCCTAGACTCAGTTGCTGGGCTGATCTCCAGAATCAAGGCATTTTATCTAGAGTCTGTGGTGGTTTTTTTGCAAAAGTCTGGGCATGCACAAAGCCCTTTTATTGGCCTACCTGCAGCTTTTTTCTCAGGTTTCCTAAAGCGTAAAGCTGCACTCTTGGTAAGTTGTTTCTTCACATAAATTGGCAACATTTGCTCATAAATGCCAACATGTTTATGCAAAAGCTGAGTTTCATGCCAGAATTTTTTTTAATTGTTTTTAAAATAAAAACATAAACATAAACATGTGTATTTGCAAAGCTCACTTTCACTCAGAGGGTTTCTTGGTGCTGAATAACAGATGTTTTATATTGTTTATATTGATTTTGAAGCTAGATAGATGTTTGCAGCTTTTTTTCTCTAAGCACTTTAGGAGGGGTGGGAAAGCCCTGCTTTTACTGTTAAAACCCACATGCAGGCAAAAAAGCAAATGGTGAATAGCGATAGTAGATTTTGCTAGAAGTGCAGGGAATTTGCCTGAACATAAACTTTATATCTTAAAACACCCTTAAGTTTACAGTATAGGAGTGATGGCCTCATTGAACTGGCACCGGAGCATGCAGCACCTACAAGACTATCTGCATCTTCTATAAATCACTTGAGCTATCCCAAACATTTGGTTCAACAACCCACTGTCTCTGGGTCAAAGAGTGCTTGAGAGGTAAATCTTTAATGAAGCTTGAAATGTCCCCATTCAAGAAAAGGTTTACCATAAAGCACTTCTGCGCAGTCAATGTTCATAAAAGTTGAAACCTTGGCAGATGTAGATAGACATTTTGGGCCCAATTACGACTTTTGTGCAGTTGCGCTCGCTCGCTGCTGGCGTGGCTGTGCCAGCTGCGAGAGGACTGCCTGCCCTATAATGACTCTTTTAGTCATTGGCAGGAATTTCTTTTACTGTTCCCACAAATAAAATAGGCACCACAATGGGAATGTCAAAGGAAGTTCCATCACTGCATGGACAGAAAAGTGTGTGCCCCCCTGTGTGCATCCACAAGGCGCGAGGCACAAGTCACCGTCAATTTTCTCATGAAAGAAATACCTCCATGAAATCAGTGGCGGTGGTGAAAGTTGTTATATGCTTGGCAGGACTGCTACGGTCATGCCAAGTACATAGTTACATCTGGACCCCCACGCCACCACCAGGGAACTGTGGTTCCCTGGCAGAGTTGGTGGTCCCATAGTGGCACAACCACTAAGGTGGTAATGTGGCAGTTCCAAGACCTCCACCGCTGTGCCACCATGAGTCTGGTGGTCCTTGGACCACCAGACTCGTATCAGGCCATTTGTGTCTGCAAACCCTGTAATTTGCAAAATCGCAGGGCTTCCAGCCCCAAAATAGCTTTTTTTCTATTTACTAAACTCATTTTGTGTGTCGGAAATGCCTTTCCCGCTCGCAATATTGGAAACCCTCCCCATCTGCCTACGGCAGACCGAAGACCTCCTAACCTTCAGGAAACTCCTCAAGACCTGGCTCTTCGAACAGTAGCAGCGCCCCCGACCCCACCCCAGCGCCTTGAGACCCTCACAGGTATGTAGAGGGATTTACAAATGCTATGATTGATTGATTGATTTGTGATCAATTCTGAATACAAGTTAGGAGGAAGTGTGGGAGGAGACATCCCTTCCTAACTGTGGGTCACAGTGGTAAGCATTAATGGGTTGTGACTGCCATTGATCAATTGCTGACGCCTCAAAGGAGATAGCAATTGGTTTGCAAAACTAAAGGGCCACCACAAGGAAACGAGGTAGTGGTCTATAAGACCAATGCCTGCTCCTCCCAGTGTACTCCCAAATAAAAAATGTTTTTTTTAAACCACTTGGTTACTTAGGGCCTGATTCTGAAGCGGGTTGGAAAGCTTCCCGGCTGAATCAGGTTGGAAATGGTTTCCGACCCACTCGGATTAGAAGTGTCCGACCGACGGAGTACGATGCATCCGGATGCTTTCAGATATGATTTGGTTGGACTCCCATTGACTTTAATGGGAGCATATGTTCCTAACCGCATCATAATTGGGCCCTGGGTTGGGAAGACACGTTCCCAATATGATTTGGAAGGAGAAAATGCCATTAGGAGGCCTTCCTAACCGCATCAGAATCAGGCCCTAGGTTGGAATGCTTTCCTAACCGCATCAGAATAAGGCCCTAAGTCTTTTCCCCCTAGAATGCTGAGCACTTTTTGAAATGTGGAGCTCTTGACACTTATGCCGTCACATCTTTTTTCAACAAAGGGCATTGCAGCTAAATTTGCATCCATTCTGCCCACACCTTCGAGATTCTAAAGGTATGCATATTTCATCAATTCCCCTGAAGCGAAGGGAGAAAATAGCCAAAATATAGCAGCATTTCATTTTTATGTTGGAAAAATGGGAAAAAGTGCTTTGCAAGAAAGTTTTTTTATCTTCTAAAAATGGCATCCATTAAATATTTGCTGTGCTAAGATCACCATCTTTACAGCTTTCAGAAACAATCGGTATTGAAAAATAAACACAATTTTTTTCTACCACGTTTTGCGAGAAGTAGTCTATTTTTCCTACTTACCGTGGTTTCACCCTTGCAGTTTGGGATGGAAAAAGATATTAAATGCTTGGGAGATCCAGTAAAGCTGTACATTTCTGAAAACCAGACAAAATTCGAATTCAACAAAGTATGAGTTGTACAGACTGCTCATGGTTTTCATAACGAAACTAATTGTTGAAGTAAAAAAAAACAATGAAAATAAGTTGAAAAAAGCAATTGATAACTATGTTTTCATTTAGAACTTTTACCCTGATGGCTGATTTATAAAAGTAACATATACCATTACGTCTGGCAGGCCCGTCTGGTCGCAGGGATATATACTGTTTGTTGGTTGTTCCAAACATGGAATACCTAGAGCCAAAAACTGAGCAACACCTTATAATGATTTGTTATTGTGTATCGACTAGCAATTCATTTGGTAAAATATTATAAATGAAAAATGGGTATGAAAGAAACTTAGGTATTTTTTAAATGTGTACAAGATAGCAATAATGATTATTTATTCAACTTTAAATTTGCGGTTACTGCCATGATTCAGAGGGTGTTTTGAAAAATGTGTTTCTTCCAGCATATTGGCTTATAAGTAAAGTGAGGCACAATTCCTTTCTTGGGACCCAAGAATAAAGCACCCTACAATATATACATTTTTTGTTATATTAAAAAAGGGTAAAAAGCTACTAAGAACTAAAAAAGGAAGGAAAACATATTCTTACCTTAACCAAAGAATAGAAATGGGTAACCATGACCGTAAGAATCCATAGACAGAACAAATTAATGAAGAATTTTAAAAATGAAGTCGACTTTTTTTAATAATAAAGCTGTAAAAAAATTCTGCTAAATAAGCATAAAAACGACTCAAGACCAAAAGAAAACTACAAAATAAAAACATATTATTTCTTAATTTTGCTATAAAATAAATAAATACATTTAAAAAAAGTAAACAAGTTTGATTGTTCCAAAAATGTTTAAATATGTAAAGCCAGAACTAAATGAAATGTTTAAAATATCTTAAAGCAGTTGTTAATATATCTAAAATATATATGAACTTTTTTTATAAAACTAACTTTATTGAGTTTTGTGATCCATTATGGCTAGCACAATTGCATACAGTTCGGATATAGTACATTACAGAATAGTACCGATATAGCAAAACAACAATACAGCCTGTTAACATATTATTTAGTGCAGTTTGGGTGTGGGTGATCAATGTCTGGTAATTTTGCCGGAATTTGGTGGCACCAAGGTCACCCATCAATAAACGTCCCTCAAGACGGTGGAATTCTGGCAAACCCTCCAGAGAGCGGATCAGTGGGGTCAGCGCATGTCGTAGTTAAAGGTATCTATAGAATAGTGTGCCGTGGAGATGATATTCTGTTTGCAGCTGTTGGAAGGATTTTAGGGTGGACCCATAAATTATATCACCTAACATTGAGATTCCAATGAGATCCCATGCACAGAAACCTGGGAGCACAGCGACTAAGCGCAGATAGGTTCCGTGCCACAGAGGAGTTATCTGTGTCAGACGCTCCTCCCAGCCCATTTTCTTTACCATGTGGCATCAGAGTTGTATTACAACTCGACACTTTGGGGGTAGACATTCCAGGTTTAGAAAACCCAAGAGGGGGGTGCGTACGCTAGGTCTGTGTGTGAGCTGTACCATCACTCATTTATATTCAGCAGGTGGGATGCTGCATAATATGCGCATATATCGGCTGCCGCCATCCCACCACAATATGTTGATTGGGTGCAAGTTCGCAATGCGACGCTTACAACACCACCCTCCCATAGGAAGCAGTTGAGATGTGCGTTAACCTGGGCAAACCAGGTCCGTGAATGGTATACAGGAAATTTTGCATCCTGTAAAGAAAAACAGCCAGAGAGACCATTTTAATGATTGCTGACTGCCCAAACAAAGACAAAGGCAGAGGCGATCATCCCATCGTCTATTCCCAGAGACAGGATAGGAGTGGGTTGATATTGCACAACCAGGATATCGTTAGGTTTGGTGAAATGTGGACCCCAAGGTATTGGAAACCCTTAAGTGAATGGGCCAGTTGTGATGCCCATGAACCATGCCCCTCTTTGATGCATACTGGGAACAACACCAACTTCGCTGGGTTAGTACCAAGGCCAGACGTTTCCCTAAATACGTGGAGTATTTGTGGGCCGCAGAATACGGGATCAGTTAGGAAGAACAGCACGTCATCTGTGTATAACACAATCCTGTCGGACCTATCTGCTGACCAATCGTATGCCCTTATCAAAGGATCTCACCTCAATCACGCCGCCAGTGGCTCTATTGCTGATGCAAATAATAGCAGGGAAAGTGGGCCTCCTTGAGCACGGAAGCACACCGAGCATATCCCTGCCACCCATACCAATGCCGAAAGCTCTGTATATAATAGCCGTATGTAGGACAGAAAGCGAGGACCAAAGTTAATGGCTCGGAGGAGCTGAAATAAATAAGCCCAACTTAAGGAGTCAAACGCCTTGTCTATATTGGCCAACAAAAAGGCCGCAGGGCGGCCCAATTCTAGGGCGTTATTGACTCGCCAGATATTATGACAGGTGGAGCTTTGTGGCAGAAAGCCAGCCTGGTTGAGGTGGACAAGCTCCTGAATGTATGTGCAATTTAGATTCGAAGTTTAAGAGGGAGATTGGGTGGTAGGATGGTATAAAGCATGAATATCGATGGGAGAATATCGACTAGCATAAATATCGAGGTAAGAATATCGACTAGCAAAAATATCGTTGTTGTAAATATCGTTGTAGTAAATATCGTTTTTTTAGAATGACAAAAATATTGTTAAAATAAAATATCGTCGAACAGAATATCGTTTAGGAAAATATTGTTGTATATAATATCGACAAAATAATAGAATGTGTTATATAAGTGTTTAAAAGTATGTATTATTTGTTAAAAAATTATAAAAAATGTCTATTAGTATTAATATGTTTTTAAAATTTAATTAAAAAAATAATATTAGTAAAAAATTTGGGAGCGGGTTATTGGTATTATAGGGGATAAGGGTGGGTAGTAATTTAAAAATGTAGTGTAAATAATTTGTATAGAATAGTAACAATATTGAATTTTATTTAAATTTCAATTTTTAAAACGAAATTAAAATTTTAATATTAAATTTAAAAAATTAACAAATATTGTAGTGGGTTGTTGTTGATACAGGGGATAAGGGTGGGTAGTATATTATAATAAGTGATAAACAAGATGGGGCCCTTTCTCCCTTTAAAGACTTAAAGATTTGGGTCTCTAGGGGGAAACGTTCGGTCTCCCAGGTTTCGCCCCCTCCACTAATTCAGACCTCTCTCCCATCTGAGGATAATCAACGGTGGAATTGGCTGCCTAGTGCCCTATCAAATAAGAGCACAGATAATCACAAATTATTTCATCATCTTTAACAATAATTTGAAAATTATTTCTTGGAATGCAGCCGGGATATATAATAGTCCGGAGAAACTAGAGTTTCTATTCTCGCTGGAAGCAAATGTGATCTGCATCCAAGAAACATGGTGTACCAATAATATTTATGCAGGGAAGGATTACTATGTGTTGGAAGCGCCGGCTGCTCCCTCCAAGAAAGGCCATGCTAAAGGGGGTATTGCTTGCTTATTGTCTAACAAAATACAGTGGAGATTCTCTCACTACATTGACCCAAGTAATCTCTTCCAAGCTATAACAATAGCAAATCTCCCTAGCTTTTTAAATAAGTCCACTGTTGTAATCATCAATGCTTACATTCCTCCCGAAGAGTGTTTTAATATTTTATTGAAGCAAGTGTTTCAGTATATCAGACAGATTAAAAAGGTTCATCCTCCACCTGAAGTTATCCTTGTAGGAGATTTGAACTGTAAAATTTCTAATGCTAGTTTAAATTTATTTAGAAATAAACCTAAAGAAGAGGCCTATTTTATTCCACAATCCCTCTTTCCAGATAAAATAATAACTAATAAAAGAGGGAAGATTCTTTTGGAAGAATTGTCGGCAGTCGAGGGGCTTATTCTAAATGGGAGATTCCCCTCTGATGTGCCTGCGAAATTCACCCATAGGTCCCCTTTTAGTGCCTCAATACTTGATTATGTGATCTCCGATTATGACACTTTTCCATGCGTTCAGGATCTTATGGTATCTCCAACACCCTTCAGTGACCATAGTATAATCACCATAACTATTTCTTTAAAACCTCCCCCCACTGAGTCTTGGTTCCTTAATAATAACGATGTTAATTTCCATGGATCTTCGGGCAGATGTTTTTGGAATCCAACTGCCATTATAGGTGTACAGGATATTCTACGCAAAACCATATTAGAGTTAAATGATTGGCAGGGTTCCGAAATTGTTAACTTTGAAAAATTTATGAGGAAGATCATTTTGGATGTGAAAAAGGCTAGTTGTCCTAGGAAAAAGGTTGTTTATCCTAGTGTCTTGCGCACCCTGAATAAGGAAATAAATAAACGAGTGCGGGAGCAATTCTTAGGTAGATCTGGTGAACTAGCAAACGAAATATCGAGGTTAAAAAGAAGGAGAACTAGATTGAAATTGAAACTAAAAAGAGAGAAGGAAGACTCTGTATGGATAAATTTGAGGGAAGCCGTTGTGCATGGTAAGGTTAGAGAATTTTGGTCCATAGTTGGTAAGGGATGCGGTGCTAGAACTAGCCCTCTCCCCATCCCTATATCTGAAGAGGTATGGTCCTCTCACATTCGGAAGCTGTATGCTGGGAATGATACACTGGTTGAAGATAGTGAGCCTGTACTAACATCTGAGGGTCCTATAAATTTCCCAACAGAGAAAATCATAGAAATGGCCATAAAGAACATGCGCTCCTCTGGAGCAATGGGACCTGACGAACTACCTATGACGGTTTTGAAGCAGGAGCCCTCTCTATGGAGTAAGATTCTCTACCCACTGTTTAGATCCTGCTTTGTCACTAAAACGGTCCCTGCTTCTTGGAGGGGAAGTTTATTGATCCCTATTTTTAAGAAAGGAGCTAGGGACAATCCCATGAACTACCGCTTGATAGCCCTCCTCGATTCTATCGGAAAGGTTTTTGCTAAATGTATCCTAATATTACTTAACGAATGGATCGAGGAGAATAATATCTTACCATTAGAACAAACTGGTTTCCGCAGGGGGCACGGTACACTAGATAATCTCACCACCCTGCAGGTGATCTCTGACAAATACACACATGTACGAGGGGGGGTGGTGTATGCTGCATTCATTGATTTCTCCACAGCGTTCGACAAAGTAGATCGTCGTACGCTGTGGAGAAAATTAGCAGCCCTTGGCTTACCATCTTATTTATTGGATCTTGTACGTGCTCTCCATACGGAAACGTGGTGTTGTGTGCTCCAAGGTGGAGAAAGGGGACTCTCGCAATTAATCCCATCTTTGAACGGCCTTAAACAAGGTTGTCTTCTGGCTCCAATATTGTTCTCCTTGTACACTGTAGATCTTCCTGCTTCCCTGACTGCTTGTGTGGGTATAGCTCTGGTGGTGGGGGGGTCCCCTATCTCTTGTCTGATGTATGCCGATGATATTCTTGTCCTAGACTTAACACCCAAATGTCTGGCTAATCGGCTGCAGGCTTTACATGCATTTGCTGACTCTCATTTTATGAAGATTAATACATCTAAAAGTAAAATTATGTGCATTGCAGGGAAAAGGAAGTGTTGATCTGAAAACTTTAGATGGTTTATAGGTGGCCAGAAATTAGAGGTTGTCAAATCCTATACCTTCTTGGGTAAAATAATTGCGGCCAATTTGAGTGAGAAGCCCCATATCGAGCATAGTTCACGTAAAGCCCTGGCTCATGGCAAAGGCTTGAATTCCCTCTATCTTGCCACCGGTAAAAGACACTTCGCCTATTTACTTGAGGTGTATAGGGCAAAGATTCCTGCTACTATATTATATGGCATAGAACTTGTAGAGCTGAAGCACTGGGGTTTCTGCCACAAAATTGAAGGGAAACTCCTAAGATCCTTATCTACCCTCAACACTGCGTGCTCCTTGGCCGCATGTAGGCTCGATTTTGGCCTTAGGAGCAGTTGGGTTCAGGGACTATGTGCTCTGGTAAGATGGGTGGCTTGCTTGGCCAGAGCTGAACCGGGATCGATGAGAGCTCTTCTTAAAGGAGAATTGTTGGGCAACTTCAAAGAGTTCTCTCGATTAGTAAGGAACTTTAGAAGAGCTGTGTCACTTCTAAAGCTAGACGAAAGTTCTTTATTCCTCCACTCACCGACTCAGCTAAAAACCCTGCTGAAACAGGCATCGTGGGAGCTATGTTTTCAAATAGATAAGAATGTAATACAAGAAAAAGGGGGTTGTGATCTCCTCCTTAATTCTTATTCCATGAAGTTGGCCCAACCCTATGCCTCATGGAATATTCCACTTGGTGTCCGTAGATTGTGGTTTCTCTTAAGATATGATTTATTGCCCCTAAATCTACTCTTATCTAAATGGTATGGATCCTCTCCTATCTGTAATCTTTGTAATATGAGTGTTCAAGATCGAATGCATGTTTTGTTGATTTGCCCTGCACTCCGCCTATTGCGGTTTAAATGGTTAAAACCAATATGTTTCCAATTGGGCATTTCCAATGTAAATATCTTGCTACAATTTCTACACTGTCCCCCAAATGAAATGTTTTGCTTCTATATTTTTAATTTCTTTAAGGGCTTTTTAGCTATTTATTAATGTGTTATGGAGGTGTCTGAGGTTGATTATTCATGTCCACTGTCAATGGATGCAATTTTTTTTGTGCTTGTCGTATTGAATTTTTCTTTTGCACGTATTTGTATTGTATATTTTATGTGGCCCTCTTTGAGAGCCAAAACATAATAAAATAAATTGAATTGAATTGATAAGAATTGTAAATTTACTTTAAAAAAAATTTAATTTAAAAAACGAAATTTTTGTTTTCGTCGTTTTCAATTTTAGATATTATGTAATATTATTCAAATAAAGTGTGTGATTAATGAAATATAATGTTCAAAAGTAATTAAATTTTTAAAAAAAGCGAAAATCGAAATTTTTAATTTTGTGAATTTAATTTATAAATCGAAATTTCTCAATTAATAAATAAATAATTTATTTTTTTAGTGTTTATTGATGTGTTTTTGGTTTAATATATGGTAAGAATTAATAACAAGTATGTAAAAAATAGAAAGCTAAATAAAATATTAAATTTAATGAAAAAAAATCAAATTTCGACATTGTCAAAAAATATGTTCACAAATATGATTTATTGTTATTATACAATTTGAATATTGTACAGTTGGAGTTAGAATAGTAAATTATTATGGTTTACCATCCAGCACTTTCCCTGAGTTATGTTGGATTGGAGTCAGAATAGTAATTTATTATGCTTTACTATCCAGCACTTTCCCTGAGTTATGTTATGTTTGGAGTTAGAATAGTAAATTATTATGGTTTACTATCCAGCACTTTCCCTGACTTTATGTTGGCTTGGAGTTAGAATAATAAATTATTAATGTTTACTATCCAGCACTTTTCCCGAGTAATGTTATCTTTGGAGTTAGAATAGTAAATTATTATTGTTTACTTTCCAGCACTTTCTCAGATTTATGTTGGATTGGAGTTAGAATAGTAAATTATTAATGTTTACTATCCAGCACTTTCCCTGATTTATGTTATATTTGGAGTTAGAATCGTAAATTATTGTTGTTTACTTTCCAGCACTTTCCCTGACTTATGTTGGATTGGAGTTAGAATAGTAAGTTATTACGGTTTACTATCCAGCACTTTCCCTGAGTTATGTTGGATTGGAGTTAGAATAGTAAATTATTATGGTTTACTATCCAGCACTTTCCCTGACTTTATGTTGGATTGGAGTTAGAATAGTAAATTAATATGCTTTACTATCCAGCACTTTCCCTGAGTTATGTTATGTTTGGAGTTAGAATAGTAAATTATTATGGTTTACTATCCAGCACTTTCCCTGACTTTATGTTAGATTAGAGTTACAATAGTAAATTAATAATGTTTACTATCCAGCACTTTTCCTGAGTAATGTTATAAATGGAGTTAGAATAGTAAATTATTATAGTTTACTGTCCAGTACTTTCCCTGAGTTATGTTAGATTATAGTTAAAATACTAAATTATTATTGTTTACTGTCCAGTCAGTCGAGTCAGTCACGAGAGCTTTAATTCTCTCGCGCCTGGACTACGCCAATGCCCTGTTCAGTGGCTCACCGGCCTATTTGATCGGGCGGCTCCAGATTATTCAAAACGCCACCGCCAGACTTTTGGGGAATATCTCCAGGCTGATCAGTGTTAGAAGTTATCTGGACAGCCTGCATTGGCTGCCGGTACAGCATCGAATCACTTTCAAAATTCTGACTCTGGCCCATAAAGCCATCAATGGGCGTGGCCCTGCCTATCTGATGAAACGTTTCACGCGGTACTTTCCTAACAGAGATTTACGCTCAGCAGCACAACATCTGTTGCTGGTCCCGCGCTTCCGGCGTGTCCGGCTGGGAGGCCACTCTGTGACAGTAAAGGCCGCGCGCGCATGGAACGCCCTCCCTGTGGCTCTGCGGAGCATTGACGAATTCACTGCTTTTAAAAAAGCGCTGAAGACTCACCTGTTTAGAATAGCTGTCTAGTACGTTTGCTGGTCTTTGCTCTGCGACTACTGTTCCCCTCTTTCCGCGCCAGGATACTCCGGAGTAATTGTGCGCGCTATAAAACAGCTTAATAATAATAATAATAATAATAATTATTATATTTCTTTAAAAAAAAATTTTTTTAAATTTCTAAAAATAATAATATATGTAAAGTTGTAATATTATTTTAAACAATAAACAATTAATAAATGTTTTAAACATTTTTACATACATATGACAAGTTTCAACATTTATTAAATAAAATAGTTATTTAGTTTTGTACAATAATTTTTTATTCATACTTTCATTTGTTAATGCAAACATTTTTATGATTTCATTACAAATTTAACACATTATTTGTTTACAAATTAAATTGCAATTTTTACCATATATACATTTTTTTAATACATTAATTAGTATATTAAATTTTAATATTATTTATTAAAATGTAATATGTTAATTAATTTACATGTAATTGTATTTTCCAAAAATATGTACATAAAATAGTGCTTGTTTTTGTACATTAGAGAAAAATATTTTACAATCAAAAACATATTTTGATATACAATAAATAATTAATACATAATTATATTAAAAATATTATTGTATATTTTACATTATTCATATGTTTTTTTCAAAATAATAAGAAAATTATTAGTAAACATGGAAAAAAATATGCTATTTACTACAATTTTATTTGGAAAAAATGGGTATTTAGTCCTATTTTACTTTTTATTATGCTGCCATTTTGTTTTTGCAACTTCACTTTTTAGTCTATCGACATCGTTGTTTGGGTCATTTCAGAAACCGGAACCTCGCGGTTGGGAGCTGCTTCATGTTGGTGAAGGTAAGTTTATTTTACATTAATTTTAACTACATTGTAAGGTATTTGAGAGCTAGTTGTAGTGTGTACGTGTCGATATGTGTAGTAATTTACAGTTTATTTGATAATTACGTGTTATTTCAGGTCGTTATGGATAACGTACTTTGTTAGGTATTTCTAATGAAACTAAGGTTGAGTATTGTATTAATGGATTACTTAAGGTGTTTTCATATGTTTTTTATGCTATGTGTAGGCTTTGTGTATTTCGTATGTATTGTGGGTGGGTTTTGCTTGTATTTATTTACAGGTGTTCGTTTTGGTGAGCAGATGGATTTTATCTCGTTTATTTTTTAAATACAGGTAAATGTTTAATTACATTTCCTGACTTTTCGGGATTTTGTAGCTTTTTTCTCGTGATTATTTTTCGTGTTTTTAATGGTTCCATTCTCCAAAGGATTGCGACGTGGGACTCAACAGTTGTATTTTTTGCATTTTGTTGGGATTTTTAAACACCATATGGATTGATTTTTGTTTTATTCCTGTGGAAATAATCGCCATGGAACATATTCTACAGCAGCAGAACCGTAAGTAAAAATTATATTTAATCTTGGGTTGGATTGTGTTATAGTGTACAATTTTGTTTAATGTCATTTTATTATGTCTTGTAATAATATATTACATTTATATTTACATGACATAATATAACTACATTGAAAAAAATAGTATTTTTTTTATGATTTGCTACGTTTTTAGGTTTTGCTTGTTAAAGGATGGATTTTGCTATTAGGTCTAAGTATTCTAGACCTTCTATACTTGGGTACATTCTGTTTTTTTGCTGTAGGTATTCGTACATATTTAATGTTTGTTTACTTAGTTTAGGGCCGATTTTAGATAGAGATTGCTCTATTCTGAGTTCTTGGTAGCTTTGTTCTTTTTTTATGCTTTGGATTAGTTTATGAAGTGTTGGTTGTGTTCTTCCTAAAGTGGCTTGGAAGGCATTATGCCATCCTTCAACTGCGTTGTTAGTTTTTGCTTTTTGTGCTATTGCACTAGCATACACATTCCACCATGGAATTTGAAATTTAGGTTGTCTGCGGTGGCCTGAACGATGTAATCTTCCCACCCAGGTATCTTCAAAATAGTCTAAGAAGGGAGTTAGTTTTTTCTCATTGGTGCGGTAGAAAGGGCTGTAAAGTAGTAAATTGTAGTAGTTAGCTACTTCTGTTGTTGGCACATATGCCAATGCAATCAACTTTTTAATCTGATAAGCAAAGTTACTGTTTGTTGAATATTCAATGCTTAAAGTAGATTTTTGTAAGTGCCTCCATATACTTTGGTTGTAGTGATAATAACAACCTTGTATTGAGGTGTGGGGATATATTTTAAGGATAGCTTGAATCATGGCAATTTCAAAGTCAATTATTATTCTTTGTGGATAGTAATTATCTGTAAATTCTTTGATAGTTGTTAAAATTTCTACGTAGGTAGCATTAGTTTTATTTGGCAGCAGAGTATAAATTAGAGGGATATTTGTTTCTTGGTATTCACCATGTATGGTGTAAAGTTGATAGAAAGGTTTGGGACATACTTTAAAAGTTCCGCCCATCATCCAGGTTTCACATGATTTTAGTTTTTGCAAATTGCTATTTGTTGCAAAAAGTAAAATTATTTTGTCATGACTGTGGTTATCATACATTAAGAATGTATGTTCATTGTGTGTAATAGTGTATTCAGGATATATTTTTATGTCTTGAAAAGTTTCTGGAGTTGGTGGAGTTGGATCAGAAGCACGTTTTGTTTTAGCTATTAATCTTTTTAAGTTGGGGACTGAAGGCAACTGTCCTGTTACATGTTCTGGCACTTTGCTTAAAACATTTTTCAAAATACTAGTGCTTGTTTCTTGTGAGCCTGTACTAGCATCTCTCAATGTCTCTAGTGCTTCACTAACTTCCACTTCTGTTACATTGGGCGGGTGGTTATGCTCACGTACATTTACAACATTGTTATCAACAGTAGTTGCTCTACCATAGCATGCACTTGAGTAATATTTACTACATTTCCAATGGGTCTTATTCCCTTTGATTCTTTCTTGGGTGTAGGTGTAACCCATGTAGCTCAGCATTATTTTCCCTTTTTGAGAAGTAATAAAAGTTGCTCCAGTTGCCATGTCGAAGGTAGATCTGTGGAAACATATATATGTATTTTTAATAAAAGTGAAAAACATTTATAGAGATGTGTATATGAGAAGGAAAAAGTGTGAACACATACTTACAATGTTGCTTTACTGCTAATTCTTTGATTCTTATTTTTCTTTCTTGAGTTTCTCTTTTTAATGTTCTGTAGTAGTGGTAAAGAATAATAAAAAAAATGGATTTAGTGTTATAGTTGTTTTTTTTAACTTTCTGATTTTTAATAAATACAGTGACTATACTTACTTGATGTAGTAGAAGATGTTGGTAGTGTAGTTGTAGATTTGTAGATGAAGTTTGTATAATCTGTTGAAAAAAGATTATTTGTGGTATTTATTGTATTAGGATAATAGTAGTTCATAACATATGAAGTCTATTGCACGTTTACTTTGCAAATTTTAAAATTATTTTACAGCTATGTAAGTAGACATGGATAAGGCAGTTCATAATTTTATTTAATTATTATTTTCTGGTAGTTGTTGGTAGGTTACTTTATTTGTGTTTTAACAGAAAAGAAGAACAGGTTTTAAATTAGGGAGTTTAGGTAGTTTTCGGTAGGTTAGAATGATAAATGAAATGGGACTTCACTTACTTGAATTGTAGTATGAAGTTTTGTAGTTGTTGTAGTAGGTTTGTATTCTCTTCTCTTCAGCAAGGTAACCGTTTCTCTCCAAGTTTGGGCCAAAAAAGGTAAATTAAGTTAAGTGTGTATTTTCAATGTTTATCTGGCCCCACTTTTTACCTTAATCGCCAAATGGGGGGTCAAGGCGATTTTATATGCGGATGATACGCAACTAGTCTTCCCATTAGTTGAGGTGTCAGAAGCAGCGTTCAGCAAAATAAAAGGCTGTCTTAGTGACGTAGCCAGATGGATGAACACTAACAAGCTAAAATTGAATGCTAGCAAAACCGAGGTACTATTCTTTGGGAAAAGTACTCCACCCTCCCCTGACCTCTGGTGGCCCACCGAAATGGGTCCTGCTCCCACCCCTGGCACCAAGGCAAAAAATCTGGGTGTATGGTGGGACGAGACACTTTCCTTCTCCTCTCACATACAAGTCACCTCTAGCTGCCACTATAAACTTCGGAACCTCCGAAAATTTCTCTCTCTTCTACCAACTGACTGTTGTAAATCGGCGATCCATGCGACAGTCACATCGAGACTGGATTATTCGAACGGCCTCTATCTTGGCCTCCCGAAATATCTGACACAACGCCTGTAGAGCCTGCAGAATGCGGCTGCGAGATTGATAAAACACGTGCCTTTTAAACATCATATCTCTCCGCATCTTCACGAGCTGCACTGGCTTCCAGTGACAAGCAGAGTAAAATTCAAGGCGCTCACCCTAGCTTACAGAGCACAAAAAGGGACTTGTCCCAATTATCTGAAACTTCGACTCCCCCGCTACCATCAAGAGAGACACCTGAGATCAAACTCGCAGACCCTACTGGCTGTACCTCGAGCGAGAAGAGCGAGACTCGGAGGCAGATCTTTCTCGGTAGGCACTGCGAAGCTTTGGAACTCCCTCCCCCCTGCCATCCAATCTGCCCCGTCAGAAGCCATCTATAGGAAACTCCTAAAGACTTGGCTCTTTGGACAGAAAGCCTAGTACCTCTCCCTGCATCCCTCTCTGCTGCTGCGTTTCTTTTCAGCGCCGGGACACCTCCTCGCGAGGTAGCTGTTCGCGCTATACAAGAATCAGTATTATTATTATTATTAATTGTTTTTATAGTAGTGAGTTAATTAATGGTAGCTTTTGATTGGTTCAATTACATATATTTTAAAATCATTGGTTGAGAACATTATTTTGAATTTAAAAGCCGTTATTTTGGGAAGAGTTTGTTGCATCAATAATTGTTTGCTAATTAAAATAGTAAAATGTGTTATATGTGATTTATTTTATTATAATGATATTTTTAAAATGTAGAAATTAGTGAAATGTATTTTAAAATTATGCAATCGGAGTGTATGATAGTGTTAGTAAATGTATTTATTAGTAAACGATATTGTATTTTTATATATAAATAAATAATAGGAATAGTAAATACATATATGTGCGAAAAGTATTTTTTACCAGTAAATAATTATAAAAATGAGAATAATAAGAAGGTATTGTGTATATTTTGTTGTTAATAATATGACGATATTTTTTGTATATTTGTATAAGTAGAGAGGTAGTCGATGTTATTGTAGTCGATATTAATGTAGAAGGTAATGTTATTTTAAAGAATGTCGGTAATGTAGTAGTCGATATTTATGTAGTCAATATAAGTGTTAACGATGTTAGGGTAGTCGATAAAAAAAACAATATTTGTGTGAATCCTTGTTTAAGTATATGATGACGATATTTTTGTAAACGATATTTTCGTGACGATATTTTTTTTGGACGATGTTTTTGTAATCGATATTTCATCATGGAACCGGTAGGATGACAGCTCTTCCATTAGGACCGCGTGCGTGGCCCAGGTGTATGTTCGACCAATGCAGTGCTGAGCTTTTCTATCGTTATAGGGGCATCTAACTGCTCGTGCATATGGTCAGGTATCTTTTGGGATGGTACATCTTTTAGGAACTCTCCTATTTACTCACTTGATATGAGTTCATCCTGGGCAAATAGGGATGTATAATAGGAAGCACGCCTGGACCACCGTGTCAGGGGTAGTGCATAGGATCACTTCTGCATTTCGTAGCACAGGCAGCGGGGCGGGGATAGTGTAGCTTGACTAAGACGGTGTGGCATCTTACTCGACTTATCCCCCATTAATAAATTTTGTGTTGAGTTGCTAACCATATTTCCTGGTCCTTATTAGTAAGGTGTTGGTGTAGCTGCTGCTGTGTTTGCAGGAGGCAGCGCTGTGGTGCCGGGCCTTGACCCTCCATCACCGCAGCCTCTAGATCCTGCTGGCAATTTTCAAGTATCACCACTTGGGCTAGATGACAGCGTTTTCACCTGCCTGATAGCTGATATCTACACCACAAATTGTGGGTTTGAGTGTTTTCGACTATAATATACTGGAAGGGGCAGTTGCTACGTTGGATGTCAAATAATTTGTGATCGCCTGCCGGAGGATAGTTTGATATGAGGCTCACGAAAGTGCCATGGTGACATTCACCATCTGAAGAGGGTTTGTTCGGCCTGATACTTAATTTGAGGGTGACTGGGGAATGATCCTAGAAACCTCTGGGGAGGATAGAAACTGACGAAACCCTGTGAATATAGCTGCGTGGAAGACAAAAAGAGTCTATCTTGGATAGATATCCATGTACTGCAGTAAGGAAGGTGAAACCTAGCTCAGCTGCATGGTATGTGTGCCAAGGGACAGCCCACCCCAGGGTAGAGACCAGGTGGTGTAGTTTTAAATCTCCCACTTGGGGGCTGTGGCCTGTCTCCCGCCAGCAATCTACGGGTTCCATGATGCAGTTCCAATCGCCCCCATGATCGTCAGACCATCTGGGAGTTCCCCCCATAGTTGTGTAATTCTGTCTACAAAAGTATGTCCTAGTGGAGGGGGAGCATAGAAGCTACATAAGGTCAGTGTTTTCCCATGCAGTGTGCCTTTCACAATAGTGTAGCACCCACCGGGGTCAGACCATAGTTTGGCCATAGTGTAAGGAATCCTGTGGTGTATAAGGATGTCTGTGTTGCGTGATCCACAAGCAAACCCTGAGTGGTATACTTGCTTGTAGCCGAATCGGACTAGACATGGAGCTTTGTTTCCCAGCAGATGGGTTTCCTGCACTAGGAGAATGTCGGCCTTTAGTTGTTTGGCCTGTTTAATGATAGCACCCTTTTTGATTTTATTAAGCACCCCCGGACATTCCGAAGTCATAATGTTGAGTCCTCCGGGCAGGAAATTAATATTAGTCATATGGAGGATACCAGTTAAAGTGGATGTGTGGGAATGCAATGATGTGACTGTGCCTGTGCCTGAACTGAGAGAATTCTTGCACTAACGTGCCAAGTACCCCCGCCTCACCCCACTTCGATACTTCCACCAACAGAAGGCACCCAATGCCCCAATGGGGAACTTCAAGGTACCTACGCCAAAGGTACCCTAACTTCCCAAGGTATTTACCCATAAATGTACAAGGCATGCAGTGGGTGCTGAGCCTGAGTACTCAAGCCAACGTCATCAAAAACAAGGAATTTCTGAGTTCAAAGCAGTGCACGGGAGAGCAGCGGTGTCCCAACCACTTTACAACTCATCACCCTGTGTCTGGGAGTGCCAGTTAGACCTCGATCTGTGTTGCCTTTTCGAGGTGACTTTTTTTGGTCGATTTCTGCGGGTGCATTTTTATATTGGTGTTCCAACAAGGCACTGCTTACTCTGGTGACACTGTTTTTAGGGAGAGACTATTTTACGTCTATTATTTATCCCACCTGATTACGCTATGCCGGTGGGTGCTCCCCCGGCTCTCCGGTCCACCACCTGGTTATTTCTGGTTTGTGTGGAGGGAGCTAGGGTGTGGTGTCCACACTCTTTTTTCCTTAGACCCACTTCCGGGCCAACCGCCATCTTGGGGGTTGGAGTTCTAGTCCTCCTTCACTTCCAGCTGTAAATGCAGGAGAGGGACCAGCTCGCAGCGGATCAACTCCATTTGGAGGCGAGTGTTGCTTTTTACTTTTCAAACGCTTTTAAACGATTTTTATATTGGTGTTCCTACAAGGAACAGCTAACTCTGGTGACACTGTTTTTGGGGAGATATTATTTTACTATTATTGTTTATCTTACCTGATTACGCTCTGCCTGTGGGTGCTCCCCTGGCTCTCTGGTCCACCAACTGGTTATTTCCGGTTTGAATGGAGGGAGCTAGGGGGAGGTGTTCACACTCTTTTTTCATTAGAACCAATTCCGGGCAGAAGGCCATCTTGAGGGTTGGCGCTCTAGTCCTCTTTCACTTCCAGCCATAAATGCAGGAGAGGGACCGGCGTGCAGCATCTGTGCCCGTCTGCGCCTGTACTGTGCCAGGGGCCAGGACCCCTGTTTCACCTACCTGCTACACAGGGAAGGATCTCCTTGCCTTACGCCATATCGAATCTAAAAGTCACAGTCTCCCTCATGACTGGTGTGGTGGCTCAAACGAATATAGGTGTCATGTGTGTAATTTCTCCCCCTGCGTTGGTGTTGGGTCAGGGCCTGTCACCCCCAGAGTTCACATCAGCGAAATAACAAATAGGAAGATGGCTGCTAAGACACACCACTGTATGCTCCTTAATACCCGATCACTCATTAAGAATAAATTTGAATTTGCAGATTATATGACCCAGCATGATTCGGACATTACCTTTCTTTTGGAGACCTGGGCAAACAGCATGTCTGATCCAGACATTAAGACTGCTATCCCAGATGGCTTCAACATCGATAGGCTAGACAGAACAGGTAAAAGAGGGGTGGGGATGATGATTGTCTATCGCAACACACTTGCGACTAGTTTCACTCCATTATTTCATTTGAACTGTGAAGCGCTACATTTTAGCATTAAACTGGACAAATCATATACTTTCCATGGTATGCTAATCTGTCGTCCACCTGGCCCAGGAACGGGCTTCATTGACAAAATCCTGTTTCCATGGAATCCTCCATTACGCATATAAGCTTCACGCTGGTTGGGGATTTCAACTTTCACCTAGAGTTGTCCTCCAATGCGGACACAGGGCACCTGTTTGGCACTCTCAATAGCTTTAACCTACACCAACAAATTGAAGTTCCCACCCACACGGCTAACCATACGCTGGATGGACTCTTTACTAACAATGCAGACTTAGTAATAGACAAGATCCTGCTACTCCCATGGTCAGATAATAAGGCCATTTTCTTTATAGTTACAATCTCGTATAACAAAGCGGAATCAGTCAGCGCAATTGGAACCCTTAAATACAGGCTTTTCAAATAGGAGGCGTGTGGGCGCACACTGCCGCACACTCCAGCACTCAGTTTGCCCCGATGCATCATAGTAAACGCAGCGCATGATAACACTTTCTTCTGTGTCATGCTTTAGTTTTTCACCCTTGTTGGTACAGCCAGTGCTGTGTATCTCTAGACACGTGTTTCAGGATAATTGTCCTTCTTCAGTAGAAAGCAACAATTTTTTGTGGAGTGCTGGAGATGCTGCCTGAGGTCTTCTCAGGTCTGAGTACCACTCGCTGAGCGCAGGTGCATCAGCCAGAGTTCGTCAGCTTGTTCACTCAAGGGAGCCTTTTCAAATAGGAGAGGGGTGGGCGCACACTGCCTCACACTCCAGCACTCAGTTTTCCCCGATGCATCATAATAAATGCAGAGCACGATAACACTTTCTTTGGTGTCAGGATTTAGTTTTTCACCCTTGTTGGTTCAGCCAGTGCTGTGTATCTCTAGACAGGTGTTTCAGGATATTTGTTTTTCTTCAGTAGAGAGCAACACTTTTTTGGGGGGTGCTGGAGATGCTGACCAATGTGTTCTCAGGTCTCTGTACCACTCGCTGGGTGCAGGTGCATCAACCAGAGCTCGTCAGCTCGTTAGCTCAAGGGAGCCTTTTCAAATAGGAGTGGGGTGGGCGTACACTGCCTCACACTCCAGCACTCAGTTTGCCCCGATGCATCATAATAAATGCAGTGCATGATAACACTTTCTTCGGTGTCAGGCTTCAGTTTTTCACCCTTGTTGGTGTGGCCAGTGCTGTGTATCTCTAGACTTGTGTTTTAGGATAATTGTCCTTCTTCAGCAGAGAGCAAGGATTTTTTGGGGGGACTCCTATTTAAAAAAGGCTGACCCCTGCCTTTACACTTGTTGACAGCCATTTATTCACTAGCTGTGCGGATCAGCTTACCGACTGCACTCAGTGATTGCGCGTTCTAATTCTTGAAATGGATGTTGACATGTCAGTCTGGTGGTATACCTGCCTGTCCTTGAATCTATGACAATAACATGCTCATGGCTCCCACAAAACTGTAATAATAAATGTGTCACACCTTGAAAACGAATAGGCTTAACCCTCAGATGAGATGGGCATAGCCAGGTACATCCTGGGTTCGAGTCGGGTGTACACGCGGGTGGACGGCGTCCCCCCACTCTTTTCACAGGGTGGACGCAGTCCCCCCTGCCATTATAAGCTGGGCCCCACAGAAATAAGCTGAACGTGTCCCGGTGTAATGTTCAGACACCGGGACACGTTCGCACGTGACGTCATGAGGTAATTTGCATATTGTCAGTACCCCCACTTATTTTTATAGGACTTGTGCCCTGGGTACATCCCTCACCAAGGAGTCCCTCTGTTGGTGGGGTGGGGTCTCCATGGCAGAGTATTTCTAGTGTACAATACAAACAATCGCCAGACCCACTTCTGATCACAAAATATATAATTTTTAATTTCACTGCTGGCACAACTGAAGGTATGGGCCGCAGCTGTATTAGAATGTAGCCAATACCTTCCACTTACCTTGTAATGTCTCTCTACAGCAAAGATATTCTTTCTTGTATGGGTTAATTTCTCCTCTTTCCTGTGCACGCAGTAACATAGGGTTTGCTATAAATCAATTATAAGTAGTTTTTCTAGTTCTGGGTGCAGTACAAATACACGCGTAAAAAATTCGAGAGCATTTTTGAAGTGGTTCTCATGTGTGTAAAATGTACATATATTTTGGATTCAGATTTACTGTCTGGAAGATGGTGGTCAGGCGTGGGTCTCCCTTGCGTGTAACACAGTGTTGGTTGTAGCAGCCCGGAAGGCAGTTAGTTACATGGCTGAGAAATAGGCAATTCCTCTGACAACGTTGATGGGATCAAATTATGCCGTTGTAATGGCGCGCGTGCATCATGTTTGAAGATGCTTGTTATTGACTTAATGGGGATATTATTATGGTAGTTTATTACTGGAATTGCACCTCGTAGTAATTGAAATACAATTGCATCCCGTTAATCACTCGGAGTAGGGCTTGGCGTGGGGGAGTTGCGCAGCCCTCTCTCCCATCTATGCTGTCTTTGAGGAAGGGGTGAGGGCCGTGTTCCACACCCGTAAATCAGAGCCTCGGTCACGGTGGTCCCAATCCTTCTCCAACCACATTTTCTGAAGGAAGCCATCTCAGTGAATAATTAAAAATGTCTGTCACTCATTGTACAGTGTAGATCGCGGCAGGGGTGGATTTCTATAAATGAAAGCTCAGTTCCCGGTTCAGCTTGCTCTGGAGTTCAGTTATGTTATGCTGAAAGCCTTATGTAAAGTGCGCGCACACACTTGAACGTTTCACGTTGCTGTGGAACTTGAGCCATTTAAGGCGGGAGTTACACTGTTCGGGCGTGTTTTTTATTAAAGCGCCATGCTTTGATACATTGTCAAAAAGATAAAGGAACCAGGTCAGAAACGTGCGAAGATGTCTACGCAATTAGATTTACATTACATCTACACATGACGTGAATCTCCACCGAGGTGCAATTCAGTAACTCTGGCAGAAATGTACGCCTCGCAGCAGGAGTGTGTGTGCTTACTGGGGAGGGCAGGACATGAACAACTCAAAAATATGCCGGTAAAGTTACTACTTGTAACTTCAAAATGTTATTTTATGAATCTCCACCTAAACTATGTAGGATTACAAATTTAAAGCATACTAACAGCGGGTAATCATCACAGTTGGAAACACAGAATACAGCCCACAATCTGACCTCTGCCCTCATCCCTTTACCACGAAACTTTTACAACGCGGTACCATTACCACGCAGGTTTTCCAACGAAAGTCGTTACAACGACTTTCGCTGGAGGGCGCTCTAGGATAGGGAATAGTTTAATTTACAATCCAACACCTTCCCTACTATCCACGGGGACTGGAGTTGGAATAGTAAATTAAACTATTTACTATCCAGCGCCCCCCAACGCAAGTTGTAACGACTTGCATTGTAAAACCTGCGTCGTAACGGTACGCGTTGTAAAAGCGCGCGTTGTACCGTCATACATCCCCAGCTACAGTAGTATCATATGCCACGTGTGTTATGGAGCGTCTTTGAGTAGTGTAGCATAGGAGTTAAGTTGTGTATTCTATAATTCATTGGCAACTTATATATTTGTAATCTTCAATGTGTCTCTGAAGTTAACCTTTTTACATTATGCCCTTTAAACCTATATGACCATTTGTAACTAATTTTCTTTCATTTATTTTTTTAATAACTATTATGTCTACATCGGATTTGTATTGGTGTCTGCTATGTCTAAAGCAGGCTTCTCCAATGAGTAGCTCGTGAGCTGCTGGTAGCTCTTCAGCTACCTATAATTAGTTCTCCTGTGTGAAGCCAAGTCTACTAAATCACAAGCTTTTGCTTATTTAACTTAATATATGCGTACCAAAACTGAAGCATGTTTAAAGAAAAATTGATGAATTTCCAATATATTGTAAAGCTAACATTTGAGTGACAATCATGTACCGTTTTAGACGTATTACTTATATTATTACCTTGATTCCTGGGGCATTGCAGCTATGACTGTTATGTGCTATCCATGTAAAGGCATTACAAATTGATAAGGCACTTTTAAATAGGGGTGGGTGGCACTCGCGGGGTTTCACTCCTGGGAATTCTGCAGTCACAAGGAAACTCAGCGAGATTCCACAGAGTTCTGCTAACTGACTTAAAGTGGCACGTCATGCTGCTTGCACTGATTTCTACCGCTAGGAGCTTGTTTTCAGCGTGTACTGCATCATGCAGCATGCCAGAGGGTGCTGTGCCTCCAGTTGATTTTGCTGCCACTTGAGTAGATTGTTTACTTGCAGCAGCTTTCTCAACATGAACGGTCGCGACCACCCACATTGGGAAAATCTTGCCGGGTGCCCTCCTAGCGCCCGAAAATCATACTAGGATGCGCCAAATTACTGTTGAAGAGACTCATTGAGGAGAAAAACAACTCTGCCATGCAGCAGTTGGCGGAATTTGGCAGGGACTCCGCGTTACTTCGTGTAGTCACCAGAACTCTGCCAACTCTGCCGGCAGAGTGAAATTTATCGCCCACCCCTACTGGCAGCCCTGCCTGATGCACTGAGGTAGTCCCTGTTGACAATCTTGCAGGGCTGGCCACCAGTGCTTAAATTGTGAGGATGGATGCAGTTGGAGCCCCTCAACTCACATTTCTGGCTACCACTAGTAGTTTTTCCTCAACAGACTTTGACCTAGAGCAAGATAGCAAAACACAATAGGGGGAAAGAAGGCGAAAGAGAAAGATGGAAAAACAGTGACAAATGGAGGGCACATAGATGAAAAAGAACCCACATGGATGAAATAAGGAAACAGGCAGGATCAGGTGATGGATTAAAAAGACACGAGTTGGAATAAAGACTATGAAGCCTTGATTTTTGTTCCCCTAAACATTGATAGTGTACGCTGTGTACTTCTGTGTTAAACCTTTGGCCCGACACTTATTCTTTTACAACTTAAGCACTGGTAGCTACTAACTAAATCTTGTCTTATGTGGTCAAATATTAAAACACTAATAATATTAGTAACTCCAGTGATTTCCATTTAACACAAGTATCTCTTATTACAGAAAAGGTTGGAGACCCCTGTGTAAGCAGCCTGCTCCGCACCTGTGGTGGACAGACTATTGGAGCTTACATGGGGGTTCAGAGTGCGTGTGAGCCTCTTAGAAGGCTGTTGTAACCAAACAAGCTTGCCAATTCCAATGTATATGGAGTTTTCTCTTTAGGGTATGTTGCCCCTCACTGCACATTATCTGCACAGAGCCAGCCTGGAATGGTGTTATATTCATGCCATTGTACACATGTGCCTTCCAGTGCCACCACGGATGACCCCAGGATGGTGCAAAATTGCAATCAATGGCTTAATAATACCTTGTAGGAAGTGCTGATGAAAGATCACAGGATAAATATTCATCTTGCTACAGTGAGAATCCTTGTCACTCTCCAGACATCTAGCCAATAATCCTCCATTTAAAGTGCCAACGCATGCAAATAGCATTTTGCAGATTACTGTGTTTGCATGTGTTAGCACGTTGAAGCCAAACCACTGGTTTTGCCAATCCTTATTATAAGCTTAATCCGGCTATACTTAATTCGTTACGATGGACACAATATAATGCCTTGAAAGAAATCTTGGCTTCTACTAGTGCCATTGCAAAAACCGAAGCTGAAGAATTATGTGACAGCAGTAAGTAAGCCCAGTGTTACTATGGCTGCCACATTTTGAAGGGATTGGGAGTTCTTTTAATGCTTTGATGATTTACTGGTAATTCCATTATTCTGATTCTACTTTCTCATAAATTATGATGTGGGTCCAATCCGCGGAGACATGCACTCTTCCCCCCACCCACAGGAAAAAAGAAAACTGTGCCCCATCCAGGTATCCCTATAAAGGAACCCCTCTGCTCCAAGCATTGGCATAGCCAATAGGTCTCGCCTTTGGGACCTTATAAGTGTTTAGCCATACAACAGTTAATGTTGTTGCAAAAAGGATATTGTGCTGCATAACTAAATACTTATAAGGTCCCAAAAGGGCGACCTTTTAGCTAAGCCAATGATTGTTTACTTTAATGTCTTCTTTACACATGGTAGTCAGATGCCAGCTGGCCTGTTCAGCAGAACAAAATCCTCACTCAAATCTGCCTCTCAATCCGGCACTTTCCTAAATAAGACATCAAGGTCTGCTTTCTCATTCCTAAACTGCAAAGGAGTAATTATGCTGAATATTCCATAAATGTGAATTACTTGCTTGCGCATGAGCACACTGTGCAACGGGAGTAACCTATTCAGACCGATTTTCTAATATGAATTATACGCTGGCATTTGTTAAATAATCAATTGCTGAAGTCATATCGGACAACACAAGACTAATCACATCGTACTTACCCTGCAGTATTGTGCAGTTCTGTCGGTGATACATAACTTTCATAGTTAGCTTCATTTTATTAAAGGTGTAGTGCGCTTTCTCCAAATATTTGTACATCAACTAATACAATACAGAAAACACTGACACAACAGCATAGACATTTGAGATGGGATGGGGTAAGAGAGATTGGTCCTTTAGGAGGGAACAGATGATTAAAGAGGACTGGTGCTTTTTTTAAGGAAAAGTTAAGCAGCAGGCTTAGTGCGCCACCTAGTGCCGGCACCAAGACACAAGAAACGGACATGAAAGATATCTTGAGTTGGTGATTGGGGAGAACGCCAGCTCAAAAATTCTATTTTGCCAGAAGCTCTGAAATTGCTTTCACCATTTCTGCTTGGGGGCAAGCACAGAAAATGGATGAAAGCAAGACTTGCAAGTAGGTGGACAGGGAGTGACAGGAGAGGCACGGTGGGGCTGGCACATGGAATAGAGATTACAGCCTAGAGTAGAGGCTGCCACAACTAAAGACAAGTAAAAGATCTAGAGCACTGGTGCATTTAAATGTCGTGCAGAGGATCCAACAGAAAAGCAAGAGTGGGCAAGGGGTCCATTGATGAGGAGGAGGAGAAAGGAGTAGCGGGAGGTAAACGCGTAAGAATGCGAACAAAAAGTTGAAAATAGACCTCTGAGCGGCTGGGGAATGAGCAGGGAGTACAAGAAGGATGCGACTGAGATATGTGCAATTAATGTTGATCCCCATCCAGAATCTGATTGTACCCTCATGAAAACTTTATGTAGACACAAGAAAGTAATCTGTATTCTGAGAATAAGATTATAGCATCTACAACAAGAGTAGGACGTAGCCCCTGGGCATTCGTGCACTCTTGTAAGCATCTTGTTGTACACGTCATTGAAAGACGGAAGAGGCTGAGCGGTGTTTTTAAAAGAATGCTGAGGGAGGGGACAAAAACATTAAGAAAACAAGTGCGCTTGCCTCGCGCTGAAAGTTTAACAAACGCGCGCGCCTCGTGCTACTGCTGGTGAGTGGCGTGCAATGTGCGGCACGATTAATGAGCCATGACGAGACCGGAAAGCCAGATGGTGCCTGTGCTCGTAACCGCATACTGTAGACCACACAAAAAGCATGTGGTTGGATTTTTAAAGCCCACTTACTAAAAAACTCGCCAGCGCAGCGCATGCACTGGCTCAGGTGAGACCTAAAAAGCAGAAGAGCATGCCTTGCATAGAAACGTTACAGAAAAAAATGTAGCACAATATTTCGAGCTGACAATGCTTGTCAATCCAATAATGCAAAATGTCACATTATGCGCATTTCCAATAACTCTAGACATTCACTCTATATATAAATGTTAAGGCCCCATAACCTCAAGAGTGAGACGGAGAGACTGGAGGCTCTGGGAGGTGGAAGAACGAGGCAAGAGATAGAATCAAAACTAGAGTCTTCTACATCATCTTCTGTTGGCTCCTAAGAAAACCTGGGAGCTCCTGCTCTAATTGTTTTACAATTTCCCTCACTGCTGTAGTAAAAGAGGACTGATCATTCATTCAATCAAATGGCCAGTCAGAGGCAAAGAACTTTGTATCTATCACTATTAGGTATACATGCCTTACACTAAGCTCTCTGCTTCCTCGTCACTTCTTAGCTTAGTGTATACAGGAGGTAAATAACCTTTTCAGGGTGCTGCCAAAATATCAAGAAACTAAAATGGTTTATGTATAGAAGCATGCACTAAAACAGTATTATTGATCATTAACATATGATTCTCTCTTAGCTGTTTGTAACTGAAAGTGTATTGCACTATCAACTAATGTATTAAAGTCACCACAATTTGAATACAGCCAGGAACCAAATGAGTGCCACTTTCTGATTTTAAATACACATACAAATATAAGAAATAAAGAACCCACTTTCATGCATAATAAGGATAATACAAGTCGCCGAGGAGTTCCAAAATCATATTCCTTTGTAAGGTTATAGAACACTGAGGTGACTTGCAATATCCTTATCATGTACACAAGGGGGTATTTATTCCCATGAAATACATGGTCACACCATCACCTTTCCCACAAACTACTTAAAACCATGGTGTATAGCTCTTTCAAATGAAGGAGAAAGCATGTTTGGAAACATGAAAAAAAATCTCTAGTGCAAGAACCTGTTAGATATTTGTTGCAAGTCAGGTTTTTTTTTAAAGAAAAAAAATCTGCAGTATCTCAGAAAATGTCGAAGCATACAGAAAGATTCTAGATTTTTTAAGGAGTGGATAAAATAAAATTTTCTCTCTGCTTTCTCATTTTAAGCTAGACAAATAGAGAAGAAGATAGAAAAGCAATGTTCTGTTTTATTTGCTGTAAACAGCTGCTTTAATTATGCTCTGTGGCCTGACCGGCCTTTCACCTTTGCTCTTGGCTCTTACAGCAGGTCTTGTGATGTCAGAACTTGACTGTAATGACTTATTAGTTGAGTTTGGAAGTCTTTTCACTATAATTGGTGCCGGGGTGCATCACAAGTTGCCGATTATATAAGGTATAAAGTCTCGCTTGTCATACATGATAAGGACATTGCAAGCCACCTAGGAGTTCCATAACCATATAGAGGATCAAGGCCGAAGGCTGAGTTCCTTTGTATGATTATGGAACTCAGAGGTGACTTGCAATAATCCTTATCATGTGCACCAAGGGGTACTTTATTCCATATAATACATGGTCACAGCATCACATTACCCTCAAACCACTTAAACCCTTGGTGCATAGTTTTTTCATATGAAAGAGTGAGTATGTTTGCAAACAAAGAATAAAAATAAAACCTCTAATGCAAAATTAAGCACATCAAAAACCTGTTTTTTTAAGTTGCAGTAATTCGTAATTTGGAAACATGCAAAAAGATTCTAGCTTTCCTCTAAGAGTGCACAAAATAAACATATTCTCTCTGCTTGTCATTGTATGCTATTAAAATAGAGCAGAAGAAAGAAAGGCAACATTCTGTTTTACAGCTTCTTCAATTATGCTCTGGGACCTAACCTGCCTTTCCCCTCCTGCTGGCTCTGGCAGCAGGCATTGTGAAGTCAGAACTCAACTGTAATAACTTATCATAGTTGTGTTCTGACATCTTTATATCCGGTGACTCGCCACAAGTCGCCGATAATAAAGAAATCAGAGACTACCTTTTGTACAGGGATTACAAAATCATATGGTTTATAAAGAAATTAGAGAATGACGTTTAAACCGGGATTACAGAATTCATGTATTGTTCAAATAAAAAGAACAAAGTATTAAACGAGAGATCTTGTAATGGCAATCAGTGATGTAACGAAACTTGAGGGAGCCTCCCAGCAAAGTACCTGCAGGGGGAGGCCTGATCCTCGGGGTCCAGTTCGGAGTTCTCAGGACAGGGACCTGCAAGTGCCAGAAGGGGCCTCCAGGACCTCGGGGGGCCCCATGCACCATGGGGGCTGTGGGGGGCTTTTGTTAAGCCACTGATGGCAAATAATATGCACTTTTATTTTTTACATATACATTTTCCTCTCAATAAATAAGCAAATCAAATAATGCTTTTGAGTCACTTACAAAAAGTAGCAATTTAAGGGAAGTATGATATGATAGGACAGCAACCCGTAAATGAGAAATATGCAGCGTGAAATTTGCTGCTGTTATTTCACTCCTCCTATCCTAAGGAGTGACCTTAAATTACATCTACAGCATACTGAAGTGAATAACTTGTACAAGTAGTGAATTAAATGAAGTAGAACATAATTGAATGAATATCGTAACGTAGAAGCATTTCTGGTACATAATAAAAATGTAAATACGACTGAAATAAAGTGAAGGGCTCAAATAAGACATATTTATAACTTCTGTAATAAAGGTGTATGTCAACAATGTTTTTGGAATGTAACAAAATTAAGGTTGTAAAATCAAGCCGTTTCTAGATCGTAAAGAAGGTAACGGAGTAGTTCAGAAATTGTTTTATTGTGTAATGCAATATAGAATGTAAACTAGAGAGCAGGTTTCTAGGAGTGCTCTAGCAAAGAGACTCAAAATAGAAGTGTCTCCGGAGCGTGATTGAGAAAAAAGAGGATAAGAGAATGTTTTCATAATACAATGTAACATATGACATGAATTATATTATTTTCTGTTACAATTACTTTTATATTAATAAGTATTGTTATAAAGGGTTTGCAAACATTGTGCTTTATAAAGAAACAACACAGAGATGTGCGAGACATCCCTAACATGGAATCAGTACACATTAATATAAAGTAAAAGGGCAAAGAGCGGTCTGAGGACATCATATTCTTCTTCTAGCAAATAAGGGTTAGTGCAGTTATCACATGGAATGAAAGAAGCACATCAGCAGAGGAGGGTCGATATTCACATTATGATACAGAGAAGTGCCGACTAGCATAACAGAGAGGACAAGGAAGATCCCTGGAGAGAGCTGGTAGGAGGTGAAAATCGATTGGTGGGCGAGATGGGAGTAAAGTATGCAAAGTGGCATTATAGTGATGTAGAAAATAATTTACAGAATTTTTATAGGGAAGTAGGCCAAAGTGAAAGCGGAATTAGTACGCAGTCGTGAGCAGGTAGGGATTGGCAGGCGTTCTTTGAACCCCATAAAGGCGTTCTAATTCCAAGTGAACTACATCAGCAGTTGACCACTGGAGCTGATAATAGTTGTTGTTTAGAATCTTTCTTCATTTGTTTTCAGTATAACAGGACCAAGTCAACAGTCAGGTCTAATAAGTTTAGGTGTACATTAAGCTTGATCTAATGAACAAAGCATGTCTTCTTACAGTTTTAAAGAATAAAGCAGTACATTATTACATACATTAACACATAGGAACAGTGTCACGTTAGTGCATATCTAGAAATACTTCACTATCCCTGTCCCTCCACCACCTGCCAGTGATCTATATCTGCCTGTGTTGGAGGGTCTTGCTCTTCCCCCAGTCTAGACATGCTTCAAGCACCCAGTTTGTGTGGTGAGGACCAGCAGTGTCATATTGTCTGGTTGATACATTGCCCAACTACGCCTGTCTGTTCAGTCCCTCCCAACAAGTAGACCTGCGGGTCAGAGTTCATGGCCCATGTCTGTGTGTATCGAGAGAGTCCCATTTGAGAGTGTGGGATCATATTATCTAGCTGTCTACACAATGAGGAGGCTTTCAGGAGTCTGCCAGTCTTAGGAATGGGCCCCTCACACATCATCAAACTGAGAAAGTTTATCCTTAACTTTGTAAATTCTTCTTTTATACATGGCCAGCCGAAATAATTCAGCCAATAATTCTTGGTGTGTAGGTAAAATACAGATTTTCGTGATCATCAGATCCGTCACCCTCCATCAGGGTCAGTGAGAGGTGCTGTCCTCTGTGTCTGAAACATCCTGTAAAATGGCTAATTTTGCTTCTTCGGTAAAATTGTAAAGCTTGGTGTTATGTAGTGTGTGCTTTACAGCCTCGCAGTACTAAGTAAAATTCAGGCAGGACCGTAGGATATGTATCAGGTCCACTTCAGATTCTGCACATCTCCAACAGTTGGCATGTGACGGGAGATGGACCTTTCTCAGTTTATATGGAGTCCAAAACCAGTCAACACAGCACCTTAAAATAAGAGTACATCAACCAGACCTCCCTTAACCCTTTCGTTGCTGCCGCCGTCCAACGGCCATCGCGAGCACTAACTTCGTAGTGCTGCGCACATCCTTTGGCCGACAGAATGCCTGTACCGCTGCGAAATTGCCGCCGTGGTTAAGGTGTTAAAGTTCTGTCATGATAGTTCAGCATGTCCACCCAGTCTTCGCCCTATTATCCACGTTTATTCTGACCTGCCAAGGTGACCAATTCTCCTGTCTAGAGTATATTTTTAATGTAGGTAATCAATAGTTATCTGATAGAGGTTGGAGATTGCACCCCAAAAAGTGTCCCCTAAGTGTATGTATTATGTATTTGTGATGGGCGACTCAGGGAAGAGGAGTCAGTCCAGGCCTAGTTTGCTCACCAAACAGTATCTCAGTTGATGATAATACAAGTACTGTCTTGGAGTTTCACTAGTAAAGTAATCCATCTCCATCAGTTGAGCTGTATGTAGACCATCTGGGATTTGTACAGTGGCTGGAGAAGACTTGCTCAACTGCCTCTCGATTACATGGGACAGAGTATATTTATTGCCTAGTGTAAATGTAATTTATGTGTCAGGAAGGGCAGAAAAATGTCAAGGCATATAATATTGCACTAGCTCTGCAATGCCGCCAGTTGCTGTGGTTGGGTGGGGCCCAGCTTAACCTCTTCTGGCCTTCTGACCTTAAATGCCTTGGATGAAGTGTCATGATTGCCACCTTGAATGTCTCCATTGAAAGTCTGACTGTTGTCTATCTTTTCTGTACTTCTAATTATCAGGGACGACCCTTGACCCTGTCACCAGGTAGGTCGCCCCCTTAGCCACTGCGTGGTCCTCCCGTGCTGTGAGCTGCGGCTACGCTCTGACTGCTGCTTCCTTTGTTTTTTCCGTGATTATCTTGTGCCGTTTTCTTTGTTGTTTTCCCCTTAGGTCCCCTTTGCCTCTGTACACTGTATTTGTTTCCCCCTTTGCCTTCTGTATCCTGCATTCTGTCCCCCTCGCTCCCCCTTTTGCCTCTGGGCCCCCGCTTCCCGCCTCGCCCTCTGATTCCCGCCGCTGCTCCCTGCGGCCCCACCGCCCCGCCGCTACCATTTGCCACCCCGCTCCCGCCTCCCAGCTGCTCCTCCCTCCCTGAGCCCCTCATATGGAGGCCGCCCGGTGGTAAAGGGAGTGACCCTTGACCCTGTCACCAGGTAGGCCGCCCCCCTAGCCACCGCGTGGTCCTCCCCGTGCTGTGAGCTGCCGCTACTCTCTGACTGCTGCTTCCTTCGTTTTTTCCGTGATTATCTTGTGCCGTTTTCTTTGTCGTTTTCCCCTTAGGTCCCCTTTGCCTCTGTACACTGCATTTGTTTCCCCCTTTGCTTTTTGTATCCCGCATTGTGTCCCCCTTGCGCCGCCTTTTGCCTCTGGGCCCCCCGCTTCACGCATCGCCCTCTGATTCCCGCCGCTGCTCCCTGCGGCCCGCCCCCCCTGCCGCTCCCATTCGCCACCCCGCTCCCGCCTCCCAGTTGCTCCTCCCTCCCTGAGCTCCTCATATGGAGGCTGCCCGGCGAACGCGCAGCGGACGCGCGCAGCGGGCGCGCCGATTGTGCACCGAAGGCACGCCAAAGGCAAGCCCGTCTGCGCCCGTCCGCGCCCAGCGCCAGGACCCCTGGCCCCCGACGATGCCAGACCACACGACAGACCTACGATGCCGCCACCCTCCACGCACTCAACGCCGGCCGAAACCATGCCTGCTACCGAGCCACCCCGAAACGCTCCCATGGACCCTTCACCTGCCAAGCCTGCAAATTCACCTGCCTCTGGACCTGCACCGCACCCGACAAGCCCAGCACCAACAACAACCACCTCAAGTGCATCCTGCTCAACACCAGCTCCGTCCACAGACACACCGTCAAACTCTGGAACCTGCTCGACACAACGTCACCTGACGTCGCCTTCCTCACAGAAACCTGGATGAACGCCTCCTCAGCGCCTGACATCGCCATAGCCATCCCGGACGGATACAATGGTTAGAGCGGCAGACCCTGATGCAGAGGTCTAGCCCGGGACCAGGGTTCAATTCCCCGCCTCGGCGGGTCTTGGGCTCAAAAATTCCACGGACCTGATAATTCTCGCCTCGGTGCCTGTTCCAATCATGGAGTCCCACTCTGCAACTCTGGGCAATAGCTTGCTTAATCTCCACAACGGCCCCCACAAAGCTAAGGATGCCTGGCCTCCACCTTGGGGGTGCCCAGGAGTGGACGCCTCACCGGAAAAGCCAGGATGGGTTCCACAGCAGTATTCGTACAAGCGCCTTGAGACCCTTGCGGGTGAGTAGTGCGCTATACAAGTATCAATTTACTTTTTACTTTTTATCACCCGGAAGGACCGCGTCAACCAGACTGGAGGAGGCATCGTCATCGTATACAAGAACACCATCCGCATCACGACCAACCCCGACAACACCTTCACCGCCGCCGAACACCTCCACTTCCAGATACACACCGACCCCAAGACCACCCTCAGAGGCACCCTCATCTACAGACCCCCGGGACCACGCACCCAATTCAGCGAAGACATCGCCGACTTCATCAGCCCGCACGCCCTCCCCTCTGCCGACTACATCCTCCATGGGGACCTCAACTTCCACCTGGAGAACAACAAGGACCGCAACACCGCCACCCTGCTGGATAACCTCGGTAACCTCGGACTCAAGCAACTGGTGAATACCCCCACCCACTACGCTGGCCACACGCTTGACCCCGTCTTCTCCTCCAGCAAGCACATCTCCTTCAGCCACTCCTCCGGACTCCATTGGACTGACCACAACTGCATCCACTTCAGCTTCAGAAAAACCACGACCCACCACCACCCGCAACAGGGTCCTCGCAGGAGCTGGAACAAGATCACTGCCGAGCGGCTCACCACCTCCCTCCGCCAGAACCCTCCCACCAGCACAACGGACCCCAACGAAGCAGCCATCAACCTCACACAGTGGCTCACCAACTGCACAGATGACCTTGCACCACTGAAGGACCTTCCCAGCAGACCCGGCAGCAAGAAAGCCCCCTGGTTCACCGGCGAACTCAAGACCACCAAGAAGAAATGCCGCACCCTCGAGAAAGCCTGGCGCCACGACCAGACCACGGACAACATGACGGCCCTCAAGCACGCCACCCGTAAACACCACCAGCTGATCCGCACCACCAAGAAGACAGCATTCAAAGAACGACTGGAGAACAGCGCCCACAACAGCAAGTAACTCTTCAGCATCGTCAAAGAGTTCTCCAACCCCAGCGCCGGAAACAACGACATCACTCCCTCGCAAGACCTCTTCGACTCACTCGCCTCGTTCTTCCACCGCAAGATCGCCGATATACACAACAGCTTCGACGCACCAACCACGCACCCAACCATCGAACCAACGCCCCCCACCACAACCCTCTGCGCCTGGACCCCGATCAGCACCGAAGACACCACCCGCATGATGAACACCATCCACTCCGGATCACCAACCGACCCCTGCCCCCACCACGTCTTCAACAAGGCCGACTCCATCATTGCACCCCAACTCCGGGACATCATCAACACCTCCTTCAACACCGCCACCGTCCCGGAGACCTGGAAGCACGCCGAGCTCAGCGCCTTCCTGAAGAAACCAACAGCGGACCCCACCGACCTCAAGAACTACCGCCCCATCTCGCTCCTCCCTTTTCCTGCCAAAGTCAACGAAAAGACTGTCAACAGACAGCTTGCCGCCTTCCTCGAGACAAACGGATCCCTCGACCCTTCGCAGTCCGGCTTCCGAGCCAACCACAGCACTGAGACCGCCCTCATCGCAGCCACTGACGACATCAGATCCCTGCTCGACAACGGGGAAACAGCGTCCTGGACCTCTCTGCAGCGTTCGACACTGTCTGCCACCGCACCCTAGTACAGTGCCTTAGCAACATCGGAATCCGAGAGAAGGCACTGGAGTGGATCATCTCGTTCCTCGCCGGGAGAACCCAGAGAGTCTGCCTCCCCAGTTCAGATCCGAGGCCAATTGAAGTCATCTGCGGCGTACCACAAGGGTCATCACTCAGCCCAACACTTTCAACGTCTACATGAGCCCTCTCGCAGCCATCGCACGCAAACATAACCTCAACATCATCTCCTACTCTGAATACACCTAGCTAATCCTCTCCCTTACCAACGACCCTCCTCCGGCTGACCCAGGATCATCTCTCCTTCAGGAAGCTCCTCAAGACCTAGCTCTTCGAGCAGTAACAGACCCCTCCCCCCAGCGCTTGAGACCCTTCCGGGTGAGTAGCGCGCAATACAAATGCCCATGATTGATTGATTGATTGAGTTCTCTGTTCCTCACAGGCAACATTAAACCAGGCATGTCCTTATACACTGAACCAGAGGAACAAGTCTTCCTCCTTGGTTAAGCATTCAATTTTGCGATATTCCTTCTACATGCATAAACACCAATTGCAAATTACCGTTGGCCAATACTCACGTTTTGGCAGCATATTACCCCTTGATATTTTATAGCATGGGGACACTCTATAGATATCCTAAGCTTCACGCCTTCAATTACCAGTTGTTCTTTATATTTGAGAGCGACGTAGAGACAATCTCAGAATCCCCCTATTAGTGATGTGATCCTGTGACTCATGCAAGGAGACCTGTGGAAAACACCAGGGGAAATATTTAGGAAGAAGGAGGACCTATCAAACCTAGGGAGCTAATTATGAGAATTCCGCAGATGTAGCCTCCAGTCCAAAGAGAGAACTCCTACCCATTGCACTCCACATTCAGGTTCAACAACAGGCTACAAGGAGCCAAGCTGGTGGCCCTACCATGACATGCTCCTGTGCCAAAAAGGAGAATACAAGAGAGAATACAGTGCGATATTACCCTTCAATGTTCTTTGGAAAGCACGTGTGTGGTGCTAAGGACTGGAGGGTTATTGTCTAAGTGGCATTTTATTTGGTGGTTTATAGTATAATGTATATAGCATGCTAGATATCATTAAGAATTAAACTAGTTGTGAGCCTTGCACTAAAAGCCCATAAGCATCATCAGTCTCTAAATTACTCTCTATAAATTGAGCGCCTGTTGGAGCCCTAGAACGAAGAGTTTGCTGTCTTCATCCACTTTAGGAAAGTCTTTAGCGCCTTGACGCCCTCAGGCATTTGTGCATTCTTACAAGTTTATTTCATTTCATTTTCAGTCTCTAAATTAACCTTCGAATTCGACCACATGAAAAGTAGTGGAAATAACCAGAAGGATGTGTACCCTACATCTAGTATGTATAATGTGTTCCCCGTTATCTTGAGTGAGATGGTTTTAGCGCTGCAGCATAGTGGACAGCCGCAGCCCATGTAGGTAAGAGGGGTGGAGCAGTGGGGCCAGGTAGCGGGGATTTCAACAGATGTTTACAAGGGAAAATAAAATAAATAGTCTGTTGAAATGACTCTTACCTGCACGGACCGCAGCTGATAGTAGAAGCCGGATGTCCAGGAGGCACTAGGGGCCAGATGTAGGTGGCCATTTACCGACCGGTAACGGCCGATTTCGGCCGTTACAGACCGGTAAATGGTCATTTGTGATGTAGGGGCCCTATTTTACCGATTCGGTAAATTTACCGAATCGGTAAAATACCGAATCGGTATTTTTACCGATTCGGTAACTTGCAGATGTAGGTGGGACTCTTCTGAGTCCCACAGGCCTTACAGAATCGGTATTTTACCACCCAATCCAATTGTGCATGCACATGTGTGCACATGTGTGTATGCACACCTATGCCATGTGACAGACAGACATGCCCTTAGGGCATGTCTGTGTGCCACATGTCACATGTGCCTGAATTCGGGGTGCTAGAGGGTGTCAAAGTGACACCCCCTGCACCCTTGCAATATTCGCCCAATGATTCCTATGGGCTTCAATGCCCATAGGAATCAATGGGCATTATCGAATCGGTATTTACCGATTCGGTAAATACTGATTCTTACAGAATCGGTAATTCAATTACCGATTCTACCTAATTCTCCCCCCTTCTATTTTACCGATTCATAAATACCGAATCGGTAAAATTCGGTATTTATGAATCGGTAAAATATACTTACCTAAATCTGGCCCTAGGTTTTTTACTTTAATGTGATTGACAAGTTGGCTATATATTTATAAATGGTTTTCTAAATGGCTTTTTCCTTTAAAATGGAAATATGACATCATGCATACGTTGTCCATGATATTGGAGTCAAGCTGCGGTTTTTGATGAATGGAATCAGTGCTTGACATTTGAAAGAGGCTTCAAACAAGCCTTGTGCTAGAGAGTAGTTTATAATTTGGAGCCATGCATCAGTCAGGAAAGCCAAAGATTTGTCCATTGTGGGTGGTAAAGGGTCCCCAGAAATGAATAACATGAAACCCATTACCAACGCATTAGCATCGAAGATTTCTCAGTAAATAGGCACATTAAGAAAATCTAATACACATTCCTCAAAATCGCCTTCCTTGACCATTAGAGCACAATGGACTGAACAGGATGAGTTCATCAGGGAGATATGATAAGCCTACTATTTCTTTTAAGTGAGGGATGACATCAAACTACTTCAAGAGATGATTGAGTTCCGGCAAAACATTAGTAGATTTAAGGTTTGCAGTAATTTTTTAAAGGATGGAATAAAATGGTTCAAGATTGGAGGTTTTTTCCCTGACATTAGTGTTTGATATGATGCAGTTAAGTTTGCCATTGACTAATGTTCAAAATTGGGTGTAGTTTTGAAAGTGACTTGAAGCATATTGTTGATTTCAGGTTTGACAAGTTCCCTGATTATTTTGAATCATGCCCTGAAGTGGGCTGAGGTGTCTAGAATTGTATTTTCAAAATAGAGAGGATTTGGAATTTTGCAAGAGAGAAAGCATCTGGGAAGTTTTGAATTGGCAATGGCGCTCAAATGTTCTTCTATTAACGTGCTACTTTTACAGGCTCTCAGTGATTGTTTGGAGGGCGATTTTGTAGAATGTGTATTAGGTTTTAGTAGTGTATTCATTTACTGGGGAATTTTCGGTGAAAATGTGTAGGGAGCCAGAAGTGTGTGGGCCTCTAGAACTTCCTTAGTATATTTTATTACATTTATTTTCCATATTTTGAGAGGATAACGGTGAGGAACGCAGTTTAGGTGAGATGGTTTTAAGGTGACTTGTGGAATGTGTTGCATGGACCATTAGAGCATGATGGACTTTGAACAGGATACGTTTATAAGGCAAATATGAAAGGTCTATGATTTCTTGCATGCAAAGAAAAGGGGGGGGGTTGAATAAAATCGCAACACTTAAAGAGATGATCGAGGTTCTGTCAAATAAAATTTTCTGATGGCTTGTCCACGCAATAAGTTGACCAGGGTGAAGATAATTAGGTTTAGTATTTTCCCAGCCTTGTATGTGGTTAAGAGGGCAAATTAAAAAATGGAGCTGGGGAAAGAAATTCATCTTTCTGTTATGCTTTTTGAATCTTCTGGTACACCAGCCAAACCCACAGAACTTGTTGACTCACATGTGGAGATTCAGCTGTGTTAAAGGTGGATTTTGAAAGATTCAGGCTTGTTATAATAAATATAACAATGTATACATGACAATTGGCTCTCCAAGCAATATCACAACTCCAAATTATAGTACTCAGTAGAAAATAATTACAATAATCCATAATATGGACAACCACATTGTTTTTGCTTAGCCTCAAGCCTTAATGAAACAAAACACTCTTATTTTAGAAATATTAAATTCTGCGCTCTAAAAAAAGATTTTTCCACGAGACAACCCAGCTGATTGCATTTATAGTGATGAGACAGCCTTGACACTCATTCAGAAAAGAGATAATTCAAAGTGATTGATAAAATGCTTAATTAATCCTAGCCAAATTTAATTACTCTGGACCCCATTTAATTCCATTGATTTTACACTTATTGTGCCATTACAGATAAGGGTCATCTGCAAATCAGTCTTAACCACAGCAAAAAGCAGGAGCCTGTCGTGTTAGGCTATGTCCCTTCTAAACCAGAACAGAAACAACTACATACTTGCTTCAGTCATGTTGGGCCTTATTCGTGAGTCACAAATTGAGTTCCCTATGACACAATAAGCTATGAAACGAATATTGCTTAAGTGAGTCATTGACACAAATTGAAAGTGACCGACCAAATGCATACATTAGTCTTAACCACTGGTAAAGGCTTTGAGACCAACCCTTTGCATGTTGGGCTCGACCATCGCTTTGGAGGTGGGGCCAAAACGGATATACACATGGTTGACTTTCGTCTATAATGGGACAGTTTCTAACGAAACATAATATGAACTTTGGCAAAGTAATGTCAGGTGGCTGAAATTAGTTCACCACTTCCTTCTGTTATTTTTTTTAGTTTTCTCACTCGCCCTGGACAGGCTAATGTTCCTACCTAAGCCTATGAGCATTAGCAACTGGGACATTTTTCCTTGCAGCACACAGCAGGAGTGCAGGTGATGGGTGTGAGTTTTGACACAAGGCTCTCTGTGTCCTAGAAGTTGATAGTTAATGCTGTATTCATTGAGAAGCAAGAAGGATTATCGTCATCTTACCAGAAGCAGCACCTTTCTATAATTCTTGTATTGCATACAGATGTGTTTCTTGTTTTACATATGGAATCGCTGTCTTCTGGAAGGAGACTGTGATGAAATACAAGGTGTTGGTACAAATATGAGGTATGTGTCCAAAGAAAGACTAAACAAAGTTATGTTAATGGTAGAAGAGCTACTCGAGTAAAAAGATGATTTCTTCTATCTCTGTGACCAACTCTCAGTATCCTAGATGTCGGGTCAAGGGTGAGTCCAGAAGCTGTTGATGCTAGACTAGGAGTATCCGGAAGAGATACCATTTGGAGGAGGTACAGTCCTGACTATTGAATCAGGAAATTGTTTCACAGTTGCCTAGTCTGTCTAGAAGGGTATCAGTGGTCACTGATGCTATTCCATTGAGAAACCCTATAGACAAGAAATATGACGCTGCTTTAAGTAAAGAATATGAAGAATCAAGTCTAATACTGAGACCATGTCCTTACACAGGGTATGTTGCTTGGTCTCTAATGAAAGGTGGATACAAAATAGGGTCTGGAAGTCTTTCTGAGCAAGGAAGATAGAGAGTATGGCCATTCGGAGCACATGGAGTACCAAAGAGAGATCATGGCACTAAATTAATTTAGGACAGCGGTGTATTTCCTGTAATTTAGGCAAGTTTTCAGGTGCAAATCCTGGCCAAAAAAAAGTATGCTGTGGAGGAGAAGGGACATGAAATACCCTCCCCCAAAGATAAGATGGTATGTATCTCAATGAGTATTCACAAATAGAGGGACAAAGGGCTTTCATACGTAAGGTCCAGCACAATTGCCCAAATACAATATGAAAATTAAAGTTGTGCTGTTCCTGAATGATCTAGAATTGAGCAATATACAAAGGACAGTAGGCTACAGAGTCAAACGGATGGGTGTCCATTTCTTTGGAATGGAATGCCCTCACAGACCCAGTTGGGTGTCATGCTTCATCATCAGGCTGCTCCTCGTCTGGCCGGCGCTGCAATGCCTGACAGGCTCCCGATGAGGGGCACTTTGGTGGAGATCTTTTTACAAATAGCTGTTTGGTGCCGTGGGGGTGAGAGCTTTAGTGATTAATAAGTGGTGTGTGATGTTTATGTGAGTTATAACAGGATTGGGAGTACCAACAAAAATAACTTTAATTGTGAGGTCTCCAACCCTGATTGAAATATAGAGGAAAGACGTAATGCTAAGTTAAATTCATAGGTGTGGCGCTCTTCCGTGTGGTTGGTCAACATGTTTCTTCGCAATTCTACAAGTCTAGAGGCGATTCGCCAGGACCTAAAGTTAAAAAACTATCTACAGTAAAAACTGAACCAAACTGCTATTTGGAAAAAGTTCTCCACCAAAGTGCCCCTCATCAGGAGCCCGTCGGGCATTGCCGCACCGGCCAGACGAGGAGCAGCCCGATGATGAAGCATGACACCCAACCGGGTGTGTGAGGGCATTACATTCAAAAGAAATGGATTCCCATCTCTTTGACTCTGCAACCTACTGTCCTTTGTAGATTGCTCAATTCCAGATCATTCAGGAACAGCACAACTTTAATTTTCGAAATGTATCTCAATGAACAATGACTGCAGAAGGGCCCTCAACCCACTCCTGAGGCTGAGCTTGAAGGCCACTGTGAGGATGTGGACTGCACAGCCTTGTGGGGGTTTTTCCATCATTCTTCATGTTTTGCATGTACACCTGCGCAGAAACACATAGTGGCCGGCTTAACTACATTTTTATTTTTATTTTATGGGTTTTGGCAATGTTGCGCAGTCAAGTTGAGTTCAACTTTCCATTCGGTCACAGGCCACAAAGCACCTCAGTACCAAAAGGTCTCTTTGTCTGTGTGTGGTACTGTAGATTCGTCTCACAAGACTTTAAGTCTATCACGCTGCCTTTTCCAAGGCCTTGGCATAAGGCTCTTATTGCTCCAGAGACTCTGGATGCTTGTCTTAGGAAGTCAAGCTCAACACCTCCTGACTGACTGACTGACTGAATTGTTTGTAGAGCGCTCAAATGCCGTGGCGTCTTGGCGCTGTGGTGTAGAGGCACAGGGGGGTGTGACTATAGCAGGGAGAAAAGCCATGTTTTTAATGCCTTCCTAAAGCTCATTCTAGGTTTTAGTGAGCGGAGCATTGATGGCATCGAATTCCATAATTTGGAAGCTTGATGGGAGAAGGATTTTCCTCCCCATCGCGCTTTCTTGATTCTGGGCTGGCAGACAAGATCGTTGGTTGCTGACCTCAAGATACGTGGGGGGGAGTATCGGGAGAAGAGTTTTACGAGGACATGCGGGCCATTATCATGCAGGGACTTGTGGACCAGGCAGAGGGCCTTAAACTGAACCCTGCGCCTAACTGGGATCCAGTGAAGTCCACAAATGGCTTTGGTGGTTGGATGTCTTTTTGGGAGATTCAGGAGGACCCTGGCTGCGGCATTTTGAATGGCCTGCAGTTTAGTCAGTTGTTTTTCTCCTGTGCCCAGATAGAGTGAATTACAATAATCGACCCGTGACATGACTAAGGCTCCCATCACAGTCTTTTGAAGAGTGGGCGGGATGTACGGCAGGATTTTCCTAAGAATCTTGATGCTGTGGAAACAGGCAGAAGTTATCTGGTTGATTTGCGCCTTGCAAGACAGGTCTTTATCTAAAATAAAACCAAGATTGCGGACCTTATCTGCTGGACTGGGGCAGGAGCCAGCCTCAGGAGGCCACCAGAGATCACTCCATACGGAAGGTTTCTTACCAAACTCAATGACCTCGGTCTTATCTGTGTTTAGTTTTAGGAAATGATGGCTCATCCAGCTTTTGATACCTAGGAGAGCATTCCTAAATCACTCTGCTGTCTCTTTGATGGACTGGGAGATTGATATGACGATTTGAGTGTCGTCGGCGTAGGACACTAATCGTAGGCCATGTGATTTTATTAATGCAGCTAGTGGGGTGACATATACATTGAACATTGTAGGTGATAGTGCTGAGCCTTGGGGGACCCCTCCAGGGAGGGTGAATTCATTGGATTTCAACCCCTCCCAGTACACTTGCTGAATGCGAGAGTTCAAGAAAGATGTTACAAGGGCAAGAGCAGTACCAGAAAAACCTAAGGTTTGCAGTCTGGTTAGCAGGATCGAATGATTGACAGTATCGAATGCTGCTGTTAGGTCCAACAGGATAAGGGCCGTTCTGACACCCTCATCCATGGTTCTGCGAATATCTTCAGTGGTCAAGATAAGTGCAGTCTCTGTTGAGTGGTAGGGTCTAAAACCATGCTGTGATGAGTCTAATAATTTATTTTGGTCAACATATCTCATGATTTCTTGGTTCATGTGTTTTTCCAGAATTTTAGCTGGTAATGGTAGACAGGAGATGGGCCGATAATGCTTAGGATCAGAAGGGTCAAGGGTACCCTTCTTGAGGATGGGTCGAATACAAGCCTTCTTCCAGCTCGAAGGGAATTCTCCTGAGTTGATGACCTTATTTAGCAACGGGGTGAGGGCGGTGGTGATGGTCTCCGGGATCAGATGCAGTACATAAGGTGGACAGGGATCTAACGGGGATCCTGATTTCATTGTTGCAAGTAGGGAGCTAACCTGCGCCTTCTCAAGAATGGGGAAGCAAGAATAGTTGGATGTAGCAGAGATGGACTGTACATTGTTATCAAACCTATTATCGGCTGCTAGGGTGCTAAGGTCATCATAAACTGCCTGAACCTTATGTTGAAAGAAGGTGGCGATGCTGATTACAAAATCCTGGTTAGGGCAGAAGACCATATCACGAGGACTCCTGGCTAGATCGGTTACTGTCTTGAATAGTTCTTTGGAAGTGTTTGAGGCCCCTTGAATTTTGGTCGTGAAGTAAACTGACTTGGCCTGGGAAATCGCTAGTTTGTATTCCTGCTGGACTTTCATGTATTCTAATTTGTGTGAGTGGTTATAGTCAGAGCGCCACACTCGCTCCAATCTCCGACATTTGAGTTTGATTGACTTCACCTCTGCGGAATACTACTGTGCAGCCCCAATTATTGTTTATGTAAAGGTATTTCGTTCACATCACTTGGTGTTGGAGTGTCAACACCAAGTGATGGCAGATACAGACGTGAGGAGATTACACGCAACTATTTCTGAGTAAGTAATGAGACTGAGACCTATGTTGAATGCACTAAATTATGTTTTAATCTAGTAACTATCCTGTTACGGTAAAGAACAAAAGTGCACCAGTGACCATTTCACTGCAATGCTCACATTGATTAAACACACACAGACAGGTGTAGAATGCAACCACCGTAGTTGTAGATTGTCATTTCGCAGGTTGAAATGGCACAAATGTGCAACACTAACTTTCAAAATAACACTTCCTGTCCAATGGCAGTAGCCCATGGTAATAACTGTTCAACTGCGGCCACGCTTTGCACTGCCAGGTGTATGTGGCTCACTCTGATCACTGGGCATTTGGCCTGTAACCTCCAGTCGCCTGCTGCTCCTCCTGGTCTCTACAACAGGGTGGCTTGCCGTGCTGCTCCTACTGGTGCTAGCTTCACTCTCCGGCACGTCAATAGCTGCAGTTTGTGCTGTTTGTGCATTGAGTAAAGCCTCTAGCGCACCGGTCATTCCGGCTATGCCCCTCATCAGCTGATCACTGTTTTGAGTCTGGACTTCCTGACTGGTCATGCTGCGCCTACATAGCAGGTATGTGGCTGTTGCCAGCCGGTGAATGGCTTTCTCGGTTCTCACTGCACGCTGTTTCTCCCTGCGCCTTGATGTCATTTCTGAGTCCAGTTTAGTGCACAGTTGCTGCATGGTTTGGGTCATGTCGTGTATCACTGTGGCCATGCTCTTGTTAACTTCCACCAGTTACCTGATGCCCTGACCAATGTCCTGCATGTTAATGTTGAGGTTACGCATTTGTCTTTGACAGGACATGATGCCCTTCCCCTACATCCTTTGAATCCTGACCATGGATCCCTCCAGGCCTTGGAAGACACTGGACCCCTCCTCACGTGCACCTACACTCCTTCCTGGAACTGTGCAGCGTCTACTGGCAGTAGGTACAGGCTCTGCGCTGGGCTGCAGTGTGGCAGAGATGTCAGCTCCAGGCAAGTTCTGTGAATCTTGACCCACCATTTCACCATCAGCTGTCTCCATTTCCACCAGTGGGGACACTACATGCCTCCTGCTACGTTGTGCTGCAGGTGTTTGGCTATCCTGTGATGCTGCCATTTCTGGCGAGGAGACCAATAGTGGTGACTGTGATGGTCTTGGGGATGCCTGCAGTTCTTCTGTGTTGTCAGGTGCTGGGGAAGGTGGCTGCCCACTCGGTACACCTGTGTCCTGTGATGCACTGGGACCTGGCTCATTACTGTCATCCCTCTCGGGTGCCGTGTCCTCTGCCTCCTGTGACTGCCTTCTTGAAGTGTGACCTGTGGACATATGAGCACATATCAGCTAGGTGCAAATGTCTCACTGCCACTGCAATTAAACTTTCGAAAATGCACTTATCACATGCTGCCTGCCCTTGTCTGCAATCATTTGCCTAACTTGGTGGTGACTGCGCTGTATTACATGGTCTTTCATTAAATGACTTCATGTACCATGATGCATTGCTACTGTTTTGTACTAACACACTGGGACTGGGGCAATCAAGGGGTGAGGGATGGATGAGGGTGTGAGGGGGATTGCTGTGCATGCATCTTACCTTTTCTACTTGCAGCTTTCGCCTAGCTGTCCACTTCTCCCAGTCCATGGACGCTTTCTGGCTCCAAGGTTGTGGCCACCATCTCCTCCAGGTCAGTGAGGGGGGTGCTGTGTTCTTTCCTCCACCTGTTTGCGAGGCCTGTTTGTGGTGGTCAGCAATTTTTTTTGGTGAGGCTCCTTATTTCATAGAACCTGTTCTTTAAGTCTTCAATTACTCTGGGGGTCACTCCCACTGCATTTACTTTTTCAATTATTTCAAGCCAAATCTTCCTCTTAGCAGATTCAGGCACAGACAGGGACTGCCTTCCAAAAAGTCTGTAGTGCGCCTTTACCACCTCCTCCACAAGAACCTGTAGCTCCATGCTACTGAATTTAAGCTTTCTTTTCCTTTCACTCTGCTCTGTATCCTTGCTGCTTGCCATTTGTAAGTTTTAAAAGTGCACAAACTCCGTCTGCTGCTGCTCCCACTCTCTCTGCTCCAACTGCCTCTCCAGAACCTTCTAATTAGTTGCAGCTGCCTGTGTAGTCACTTCCCGGTAGGAAGGGGGAGGGTGGTTGCACCTGATTGGCTGTTGTCCTCAGTTTCACTTTTGCTTGCTTTCCGATTCGGAAATTACCGATTCGGTATTTACCGAATCGGTATTTACCGATTCAGTATTTCTAATGCATTCCTATGGGCCTTTTGGCCCATAGGAATGAATGGGAGATACCGATTCGGTAAATACCGATTCGGTAAATATCGAATCAGTATTTTCCGAAAGTCCGATACCGAATTTTTCCGATTTGGTAAAAAATACCGATTTTTTCCCCTACATCTCATTTACTGATTTTTGAATACCGAATCAGTAAAATTCGGTATTTAAAAATCGGTAAATGACATTTACCTACATCCGGCCCCAAATCTCCTCATTTTACGTTCCTGGACATTATTTGGTACAGTGGACTGCTATTAACTTTACGTCCTATCCTCCCCTTGAAACAGAGAGATAGAAGTGAGATGCCACACCTTGCCATCAATCAACAGCACTGAATTACAAAAATCTTTTTTTTACTACTGTTTGTGAAAATCTACTTTGATCTTTCTTCAACAACTCACTTTGTTTTTATTCTTACCCTGTCGCCCACTTTGATGTAAACTGGCTTACACCCATGTTTCATGTCATAATACTTCTTGTTCACTGCCTGAGCTTGTGACAACCTTTCCCTCACTGCTTCAGATGACGATTAACCTTTTTAGACGTTATCATCCAGCCTACAGTAATCCTGTACGCCCACATTGTGAGAAGCAATTATTTCCTCCATTCCAGCTTATTGTTACTAGCTAGTTGGATGGTTCCTTTATTATCATGGTTGAACCATTCTACAGGACCATTACCTGCAGTAGATACAGTGAGGTCGTTTTATGTGTGATTCCATTCCTACATAAAAAGGACCTGACATTTCTGAAGTAAACTGTGGATGATTGTCACTAAGTATATATTTAGATAATCCCGCCTTTAATAATACTTTATCTATGAATCGTACAATAATACTTGAATCTGCCTTATGCACAATTTCAATTTCAGGCAACTTAGTAAAATGATCTGCCACAACAACCAAATACTTTTGCTCGCCCTTTTTCCAGATGGGACTCATGACATGTATTCCTATTCTTTCCTAGGGCATCTTTGGGCTACATATAGGATGTAAGGGTGGTTGGAATGTAGTATGTGTCTTGCCTGAGTACTCGCATTGAATGCACTTCCTTACCTTCCTCTCTAGTCCCAAATCTAATCCTAGCCATCAATACAAATTCTTCACTATGCATTTAGTCTTTCCAATACCTAAATTCCTTGATGACAAATTTCCAATACTTTTGGTCTCAGATTTTTTAGAGGAATGACCTTGCCATTCCTCATAATCAACCCTCCTTCAATAGATAAATCATGCCTTAATTCCCAATATGTTAATAAACCCTTCTCCAAATGTTTTTTTCTGGCCAACCTTCAATAATCATTTGCCTACTTCTACAAGTATTCCACTGTTCTCTGGGCATCTGCCCAGTCCTCACCAGTAACACCAGGAATGTCATTATTAGTAATGTTTGTGACACAAATCTCATCCCAATCCTTCTCGCTTGCATCTCTCAAAGGTAATGGCAGACGATTAAAAAAAATCAACAACAACATTTTTCCCACCAGGCATATACTGTGCTTCATAATTTTAGTCTAGTAACCTGACAGACATACAATCAAGGGAGGTGATGCTTTATATAAACTCTTAGTGGTCAGGACCTTTGTGAGTGGTTTCTGGTCACTACACAAGGGGACTTTCCCCCCCAAAAATATTGTCAGAAATGTTCAAGTCCCACACACAAGCAAATGCCTCTCGTTCAATGACAGAAAAGATTTGACATAGATGTACAGTGTACTAGTAGGAACACCAAATACAAACAACATCATACCAGCATACATGATCTATTTTATCCTTGATTGAACACAAAGAAGGATGCACAGATTTTCTTAACATTGAATTTTTGTGAGGCTAGTGCTGGATAATTCACTGAATGAACACAAACGCTTTGAAAATATTGAACTTTTACAAGCATTGAATTGTACTGCATTGGTATTTATACAGTCCTTTCCATAACGCTTGTGAGGTCGAAAGAGATTTCTAAATTGTTCATTAGGTAACGTACCAAAATGTATAATTTATATAGTGCTTTATGGCCATGGATAGGTTGCGGAACTGCTACAATGTACATAAGCTTCCCTGAACCCATTATGTGTATGATTGATGATGTCCTGGTTGTAAATTGACCTAAGTAGAAAATGTTGGGTGCATTGCGTAAGGTTTGGAGGCTGGGTGGCGATTATTGGTCTTGTCTGGTTTCTCCAATGAGTAGCTCATGAGCTGCTGGTTGGTCTCCAGCTACTTATTATTAGTTCTCCTGTGTGTAGCCAAGTCTACTAACTCAGAAGCTTTTCATTATTTAACCTAATATATGCATACTAAAACTGAATTATATTTGAAGAAAAATTGATGAATTTCCAATATATTTTAAAGCAAACATTTGAATGACAATCATGTATCATTGGATATTTATTACTCATATTATTACCTTGATTCCTGGGGCATTGCAACTATGACTGTTATGTGTTATCCCTGTAAAGGCATTACAAAATGTAAAGGCTCTTTTAACTAGAGGTGGGAGGAACTTGCAGAATTTCACTACGTAGAATTCTACAGTTACATGAAAACTCAGTGAGATTCTGTGAAGCTCCACGAACAGGCGGAAATAGGCACCTTGCGCTGCTTGCACTGATTTCTAGTACTGGAAGCTTGTTTTCAGTGTGAATGGCATCATGCTGCATGCCAGAGGGCACTGTGCCTCGAGTTGGTTTTGCTGCCACTTGAGTAGATTGTCTACTAGAGCAGCAACTTTCTCACCACGAACGGTTGCTACCACCCACATTGGGAAAATCTTGCTGGGTGCCCTCCTAGCGCAGGAAAATCCCACTAAGGGGAGCTATTTCTCAATGGACAACCTACAGTTGCTGAGCCACGCGTGATAAAAAAAACTCAGCGGATTGGTTTGCTGAATTTGGCTAGAACTTTTTGTTACTAAGCATAGTCACCAAAACTCTGCCAACTCCACCGGTGGAGTAGAATTTGTCACCCACCCCTACTTTTTAGATTGCTACAGGCAGCCCTGCTTGATGCACTGAGGTAGCCACTGCTGACAATCTTGCAAGGGTGGCCACCAGTACTTAAATTGTGCAGCTGGATGCAGGCTGGCCCCAACGGAACACAATTTTGGTGACCAGTGGTTATTTTTCCTCAACAGACTTTGACCTAGAGCAGACAGAGAAAAACACAACAGAGGGAAAGAAGAAGGAAGAGAAAGATGGAAAAACAGTGACAGAGGGAGAACACATAGATGAAACATAACCTACAAGGATGAGATAAGGGGACAGGAAGCATAACGTGATGGATTAAAAAGACAGGAGCTGGAATCAAGACTATAATGTCTTGGTATCCTGTGCCCCAAACTTCAGTACTGCACGTCGTGGACTTCTGAGCAAAACTTTTAGCCCTCCACTTATTCTTTTACAACTTAAGCAGTGGGCACTAACTAAACCTTGTCTTATGTGGTCATTATTACAACCCTAATAATCCACCAGGCGCCACAGACGTCCCCCTGCCCCCCAGAAACACCAGCCAGCACACCATCTTCAACTGGACACCAATCAGGGCAGAAGACACCGCCTCAACCATTAAAAGCAACCACTCGGGGGCCCCCACAGGCCCCTGCCCCCTAACATCTACCACAGAGCCGCGGGTGCCATCACACCCGAACTACAACACACCATCAACAACACCTTCAAAACAGGCACCTTCCCAGACGACTGGAAGTGTGCAGAAGTCAGATCTCTGGTCAAGAAGCCCACAGCTGACCCCACCGATCTCTAGAACTATCGGCCCATTTCGCTCCTCCCCTTGGCGCCAAAGTGGCAGAGAAAACACTCAACAGGAAACTGACACGATTCATTGAAGAGAACAGAGTCCTCGACCCATCCAAATCCAGATTCCGAAGCAATCACAGCACAGAGACCGCCCTACGCGCCGCCACAGATGACATCCGAACCCTCCTGGACCAAGGCCACTACGCAGCCCTCATTCTACTCCGTCTATCAGCTGCCTTTGACACCATCTCCCACTGCACACTAGTCGCCAGACTACATGACGCAGGCATACAAGGAACAGCCCTGGACTGGATCCGATCATTCCGCACCGGAAGAAGCCAAAGGATCAGACTCTCATCCTTCCTCTCCAACCCCACGAATATCACTTGCGGAGTCCCACAGGGTTCATCCCTGAGCCCCATCCTCTTCAACATCTACATGGCCCCCCTCGCAGCCATCGTCCGACAACACAGCCTCAACATCGTATCCTATGCGGATGACACCCAGCTCATCCACTCCCTCACCAAAGACCCCCACCACTGTCAAACTCAACTTCCAGAAAGGAATGCAAGACGTCGCAGTCTGGATGACCAACAGCTACCTGAAGCTCAATGCCGAGAAGACAGACGTCCTCGTCCTCAGTGCCACCCCTTCTGCATGGGACAGCACCTCGGAAGTCCACCTACCTCCAGAGACCACGTGAAGAACCTCGGCATCGTACTCGACTCATCACTCACCATGAACCGACAGGTCAACGGCGTCACCTCCAGCTGCTTCAACACTCTTCGCATCCTCCGCAAGACCTTCAAGTGGATCCCCCTGAGTCAAGGAAGACAGTCACCCACGCATTCATTACCAGCAGATTGGATTATGGAAATACACTCAATGCTTGCATCAACAAGTCCCTTCTCTGCAAACTCCATACAATACAGAACACCGCCGCCAGACTCTTTCTCGGCATCCTCCGACACGATCACATCAGTCAACACTTACGAAGTCTCCACTGGCTCCCCGTGGAGAAAAGAATCTCTTTCAAAATCCTCACTCACCAGTGGCATCACTAGGCTTGGTGTCACCCGGTACGGGTAACTCATGGTGTCACCCCCTCACGACTTACCGCATGGACCTCCTCCGCTCCGAGTCCGCCAGTGGACACAGAAGGCAAATAACGGGACCATACAATGTACATTTATCTAAGTTGTGTTTTTATAAGATCACGTGACACCACTTCCTGGGAATATTGAGGGGCAAAGATCACATATTTCACTTACTGTTAGGTCATTAATTTCAAGGGTGTTTGATATCACTTCAGGTGCCAATGACACTTTGGTGAAGGGTGTGTCAAATCACAATTAAAACTTTATTCCCCCGAGGGGGCAAGTTGGCCGCTACAACGCTGTAGAGGGAAGTCGCACTTCACTCTCTCTCCTGCCTTCACAGTAAGATGACGGTAGCTTGGGCGGAGTGATGCTGGTACTGGATGGGCTGATTCAGGCTATTACAGACGGTGGCACTGGCAAGGGACGCCTCATACAAGCAACTCTAGCGACTCTGCAAAGCTGGAGGAAATATTGGAGTAGCATAATCAGAGTCCTTAGAATACCTGCTGCTGCTGCTGCAAAGTCGCAACGCAATACCCCACACAACCAAATGGGGGAGTTTGGCAAGCTTAGACTCGCAGCAGGAGCAGCAGCAGGCTGAGAACAGAGGTGCTAGAGGGGGGTCCCCCGAGTTCTAATCTGTTAATGAAGGATCAGACTACACAGATATAAGTGAGCATGAGGGGGGAAGTACAACGGAGCTCACTACCACCGGCTCAGACTCAGATAACAGTAGAGACTCAAGGGACAAAAGTACTCAAATGAAAAAGAATCCGGGAGCAAGGAGAAACGGAGGGGGCTCCACGGGCACTAGAAACAAAAAACTGTCATGGGATTACTCAGCCACCTCAGGGGTATACCAAGAAGCTGGACAAGGAGATGGGGCTGGATGAGATTCAGTATTGAGAACTGCACCCCAGAATATAACGATGGAGATGATGTTTGGCACATTGAAACAGATACAGTCTGAGGCCAGGGTGGAAAGTCGGAGAGCAAGGCATGACACAAAGAAAATTCAGGCATCAATCAGGAAATTAAACAGGAAGTACGAAGTGGTCGAGGAGAGGGTTTCAGAGGTGGAACAGAGAACGGGGAAAATGGAGGATGAGATAACGGACTGGCAGGACTTCAAAAATGAGCAAGGGAAGAAACTGGACGATCTTCAATGGAAGATCGAAGACTTTGAAAACCGTCAAAGACGGAATAATGTAAGACTCCTTGGCATAGAGGAAGGGGTGGAGGGGCAAGATCCGAGGGGGTATGTCATCAAACTCTTGAAAGGGGCATTCCCTTAGTCCCAGTGGCAGTGGGAGTCGGAAGTCCAAAGAGCCCATAGATTCCCACTCACAATGAAGAAAAATCAAGGGGCTCAGCAGAATGCACTACCTAGGGCGATGCTTGTGTTCCTAGGGAATTTTCTTGCCAGACAGGAGATTATGGACAGAGCCAGGCCAGACTCTAGGAAAATATATGATGGTGTTACATTTTTTGCCAGGCCTGACTTATGTCATGTTACAGTTGAAAGAAGATGGAAGTTAAGGCAATTGATCTCTCCTTTTCAGAAACAAGGTGCAGAAGCATATCTACTTTACCCAGTGAGATTAAAGATTATCAATCGCGGGCAGACTAGGATGTTTCTGTCGGAAATTAAAGCAGGGGAATTTCTAGCAGAACTTACGGAACAGAGTAGAGGGAGGAATAATAGAGGGAGAAGCCCACCAAAAACACCATAGGATCTGCATAGATTACCACATCAAAAAAAAAAAAATTACCAGATAAGACAGTAGGCAAGGGTAGGAGAGAGAGGCGACACTACAGCCCATAGAGGTCACACATAGGTCACAATTGACCTATTTGCCTGTAGAAGGGGGGGTGGGAACTCAGAGGGAGGGGAGAAGGGTGGGGGGGTGAGAGGGAGGGGCAGGGGGGTGGACACATGGTTGGTGAATACAACACGCAAAGAGGAACTACACAGACATAAAGTCTGTTATAATAGCAAGGAAAGACATAATATTATGCGATGACTCTAAGGATTGCCTCTATAAATATCTGTGGCCTAAATAATGGTGGAAAAAGGTTGAAAGTGGCTGCAATGCTAAGAATGCTGAAATTAGACTTAATTTGCCTCCAAGAGACACACATAGAGGGAAACAATAAATATCTGCTCGAACAAATGGGATTTGAGGTATTAGCCTATACCAGGCTAGAAACTAAGACTAGGGGGGTAGCCATACTAGCCAAAAAAGGGGCCTTTAAAACAAAAAGAAAAAAAGAGGATCAGAGGGGGAGATGGGTTATAATTGAGGGAGAAACAAACGCAGGATGCTATACTATAGTCTCTGTTTATGGATCCACAGATGATGACCCAGAGGTCTTAGAATTTTTGGATCAGGCGCTATCTCTATGGCCCGAGTCAATTATATGTTGCAGGGATTTGAATATTAATGGGATGAACGGTTTGGGCATGACGGGAAGGGGGATGTATGTGGGGAGGAAAAAGAGGGTTTGTTAAGCTGTATGTGATCTTATGAGTCATAATGCGTTAGTTGATCTATGGGCTCAGAAACACCCATCTGGGACGGGCAGTACATATTATTCAGCACCACATAGATTGGTTGTCAGATTAGACTATTTCTTGATTTCTAGCTCTTTGGTAGGTGTTAGCCAACTAGAGAGGCTACCTAGGATAGTATCCGACCATAACCCGCTTGTACTGACACTCCCACAGGTTATAGCGGGGGAAAGAAAGCCTTACAACTGGACCTTTGAGAGAGGTCTCCTAAAAGATGAGAATTTTGTGACTAGAATGAGAATTTGGATTAATCAATTCTGGGAGATTAACAGAGGGACAGCAGCAACTGGCACGGTCTGGGACGCATTTAAGGCGGGCGTTAGGGGGGAAACCCTCTGCTACACGCTCCAAAGGACTAAGAAGGAGAAAGCTGAAATGGATATAAGGATAAGGGATTTAATGGATCTAGAAGATCGTCTAATACTAGCAATCATTAATCAAGATCCTTTGGAAGACCTGCTGTTAAATATAGAGCTGAAGAAGGCAGAGGCAAGCGAAAGTGTAGTAAGGAGAGCTGCGGCCAATTACCTAGCTAAAAGAGAGAAAAGCTATGAGTATAATGAGAGAATTGGGCATCTACTGGCTATTCGAACTAGACAGAACTTAGCAGCAGGGGAGATCAAGGAAATAAAAAATGAGGCAGGAGAGGTAGTAAATAAGGTAACAGATATTCAGGATGTTTTTAAGAGATTCTACACCAATCTTTATGAACAGAACATAAGTAAGTCAAAATTGGAGATTACGGGATACTTACATACTATAATACACCCTGTGCTACAAGATGAGGAGAAAGAAAAATTAGATCTCATGTTTACAGTACAAGAAGTCCAGGAAGCAGTGAATAACCTCCCCTCTGGGAAAGCTACAGGCCCAGACCAAATTCCAGCAGAGTTTTACAAAAACTTTTGGGATATACTAGGGAAAGATATGTACGAAACTTTTACTCAGGCACAGAGAGGAAAATCAGTTCCACAATCTTGGGCAGGGGCCGATATTATCGTAATCTTAAAGAAAGACAAACCCCCTTTTGAACCCGGGTCTTAACGTCCAATAACGCTTATGAATGCGGACGCTAAAATCTATACAAAAACACTCGCACATAGGTTAAGTAAGGTTATAGAGCACTTAGTTAGCACATCACAGCACGGGTTTATTCCAGGGAAGGGAACCACACAACACACGAGGCAAATTATCACTATTTTGGATGCTATGGGGGTTGCAGGAGACCCTGTCGCTGCTATATTCCTGGACGCAGAGAAGGCCTTCGACAGGGTCTCCTGGGACTACCTATGGGAGGTAATGGAGTGGTTTGGAATTGGCAGCGGGTATATTAGAGCAATTCAGGCACTGTACTCAAGCCCTACGGCTAGAAGAAGAATTAATAAAGGATACACCGAGACAGTTCAGATAAAGGGAGGGACACGACAGGGGTGCCCAGCATCCCCGCTGCTCTTCGCCCTTTATATTGACCCCATACTACGAAGACTGGAAAAAAACAATAGGATTGCCCCAATCGAGCTATATGATAGAAGCTATAAAGTATTTGCGTATGCGGATGACGTGGCCGTTATTACAAATAAACCAGATATAGCGCTTCCTGAGATAGAGAGAGAAGCATCAAACTTTGGGGCAATCTCAGGTTATCGAATTAATAGTGGTAAAACCCAAATAGTACAGAACACCCATATGCTATTTCAAGACACTAGAGTGGTTAAGGAAGCAACATACCTAGGAATAATAGTCACTGCAGATCTCGACAGCCTGGTAGACCTTAACACCAGACCCCTATTAAACAAAGTAAAAGAGAACACAGAAAGGATACACAAACTACATTTGACGTTGATGGGGCGAATAAATGTAGTGAAAATGATTACATTTCCAAAGTTTTTGTATTTGTTTAGAGCTATACAGCTATATTTTGATCATATATGGTTTAACAAGATAGAAGCTATAGTAAATACATTTATTTGGGCACATGGTAAGACCAGAAGAGCATATAGACACCTTACACTTCCAAGGGAAAGAGGGGGATGGGGGGGCACCTGATTTTAGGTTTTATTACTGGGCTGTAGCTATGCAGTAGTGGTGGTACAGAACAGGGAGATAACTCACAAGGATTCACCAACGTTTATACTGCGGTGTTGGGCGATGGGGCTGTAAACGGATTTCTGAATACAATTGATTTCAGTTATTTCAAGCACACAAGATTTAAAACTCTAAAAGCTGCTTATACTGTCTGGAAGGTGATCTCAAAGAAAATAGGTGTGGGAAGACACAATAGCTACACACGGTTGTACACCAACAGATTCTTACCTGGAGATATATTCAGGGACTCAGTGATGAAGGACTGGGATAATAAAGGGATCAAGAAAATTGGAAACTTATTCGACCAACAGGGCGGAATTCTGCAGTTCCACGAGATCCAAAGTATTTTTAAGGTAGCAAACAATAGTTTTATTAAATATCTTCAGATTAGAAGCTATCTCTCAAATAAACAAGGCGGGACTCTGGGTTTTGGCACTTGCCGTATAATGGACTATATAGAGAATAGCACTCACTGTACAATCCGGTACCTATATGCAGAACTGGGTAAATACAAAAGTGATGATAGGGACAAATATGCCAGGAAGTGGACGGAAAAAATTGATCTACAACCAGAGGGTTTCCAGCTATCCTTAGACTTGGGTCGTACAATCTTATGTTCTGCGACCTTACAGTCGCAGCACTACAAGACCTTGTACTCGCTCTACCACACCCCAGCGAGGATTGCACAATGGGGGGGTACTTCAGGAATTACATGTCCCAGGTGTGATGCGACCGATGCAGGCATAATTCATGTATTTTCAAAATGCCCACAACTTTATTCCTTAAAAAAAGATATTGAGAAATTTATTGATGTATCGCTCGGTCTCAAAATTAAGCTTACTGATGATTTACTACTGCTGGGGGTAGTGATAGGGGCAGAGGACATTCCTAATGAGTTTATGTTTATGGTATCCGCAGTTTATCGTATATGTATTGCAACATTATGGCTTGATAGGGCCCCACCAACTTTTCAAATGTGGATTGCTCGGCTATTGTCAACCTACAACCTAGAAAAAGCAATTTATGATAGAAAAGGTAAAAGAGGTAGAACTCTGGGTAAGAAGATTTGGCATCCAGTTGTAAATTGGAAAAACGGGCCGATAAATCAGCAAGGGGAGGTTGTCGCTAGGGCATATACAGCTGAAGACACAAGCTGAAAAGTATGAACATTTTTATTATTCTTTGTATTTATGATTATATTTCTATTTGCCTCTAAAAGAATAATTTCAGTATTGTAATGACTTAAAAGGCTGAAGCGTGTTGTAACTTCTATTTGTTTTCGTGAGAAAATGTTGTAAAAAATGTCTTTTATAAAAATTAAAAAAATTAAAAAATAAATAAAACTTTAGTACCCCTTTGAAGTTATTTGGAGAATAAACTCCAGCATCCAGACAATGTCAAGTCGTAAGGAAAAGAGATTCTTAGTTAAATTGTGAGAAAAAGGCACACCCATTTTCAGCACCAGCTAGAACTCGATAATTCTAATATTGCCTGTTTGCGTGGAGAAACGACACCACCTCCTTCCAGATCATTACGGCTATTGCTTCCAGTTCTGGATTTTTGTGTGATAGTTTTACATCTATTTAGCTAATTACACTATCAACCCTGAAATCAGTGATGGATTGGTGGTAGTTTCAGGACTGGGGTCAGTGCCTGTAATGACCTACGCAAATTTAAAGGATGGAGACTTTTGCTAGTGAGATAAAAACTTTGCACACTGATGAAAGACATGTTGGTCTCTTGAGGAGAAACAAACATATTAGGGTATTACAGGTTCTAGTGCAGCACTGTGTCATTGTATGTAGTTGTCTTACAAAAATATCTGGGGTAAAATGCCACAGGTTAAACATGATACATTGTCACTGTCAAGTAGAACAGGGAATTTAAATGAGTCCCTGACATGTAACCTGATAGATGTGTTCGCCAAGCTTGTATCCTCTACCACTAGGGGGCTCCATCTCTGAGCTTTGCTCACGTATGTCTCTGGGGAGCTGAGGACCTGGGGAGGCAATGATTTAATTTGCACCAACATTTATAACACAAAAATTACACTGGTGCAGTTTAACAGAGCATGCCAATTTGAAAAACGAAATTTGCACTAAAAAAGTGCAAAAACAACACTGTCAAGACCCCGTCGCCTCTGCAGTTTTTTTACCGAGATACATAGGTGCCAAAATTGCACCAGTGCATTCTGATACAGAAGTATAGCTATACAACTGCATGGGCATCTGTGCAACCTAAAAAAAATCCATAATTACAGGTGTAGGCAGTGCAACAGTGCTTTTAATAAACACAAGGTTGGATTGCTATGTGCCGGTTGAGCAGCAGCACGTTTTGTGAAACTGGGGAAAGCTTGCATTTAACAGGTGTGACGTGCTGCAGGCCCCTGGGAGCCCCCCTCTACCCTCACTTACCCACGTGCACACACAGGGCTGCACAGAACACAGCGAACAGGAGGGCCTTCATCTTCGTGTGGTGTTGGAAGCTTCCAGAAAGCACTGGAGGGGTGTCCGAGGGTGTATATATAGCATTGTTTCATGGGGCAGTGTAGGTCACGACACCATCGGTCAGATGTCCTTCCGAGATTAGTGATGTCGGTATTAATTCTTTATTCTAGTAGCACGCACTCCCCTGCGCTGCCGTCGGTCTCGTCTCCTCCCTGGTGCGTGACCGCCAAGACGATTCAGAGCAGGAGCACACAGCGCGCGGGGGCTGTCCTAGGGCCATCATTGGTAGCGCTAAAGATTGACGGCCCTGGGACCCACAAACTGCGCAACGTGGTGGAGTGCGCTTGCAGTTGCACACACTAAAGTAGCACTGACAGCAGAGGTGAGGGTGAGGCTGAGCCGAGGCTCAGGCTGCACTGCAGAGCGAGCCAGCCTTCGTTAGTAATCGGATTGGTGTCACCGGTGCGGTGCGCACCCCCCGCACCTCCCTAGTGACGCCACTGTCACTCATGCCTACAATTGCCTACACAACGGACCCAAATACCTCAACAACAAAATCAACTTCCATGTACCCAAAAGAAACCTCCAATCTTCCAACCTCGCACTGGCCGCAACCCAGCGCATCCACAGAGCCAGAGCAGGCGGAAGATCCTTCTCTCACATTGCAGCCAAGACCTGGAACCAGCTACCGGCAGACATCAGATGCGCCCCCTCCCTGAACACCTTCAGGAAGATCCTCAAGACCTGGCTCTTCGGCTAAACAGCTCTGAGATCTGCGGCCCCCCCCCTCCACTCCCCCCTCAGTGCCTTGAGACCCTCACGGGTGAGTAGCGCGCTTACAATTCCCTGACTGATTGATTGATTGATTGATTGAGTATCTCAGGGTGATTTCCATTGAACATAAGTAGCTCTGATTACAGAAAAGGTTGGAAACCCCTGTTCTACACCAATCGGACCCTGCAATAGACCTCGAGACAATTGCACCCGTTTTATGAAAGAGACCCATCAGTTGTGAAAGGGCCGGAGCCCACATAGAGTCAGAAAGAGATAAAAATAATCATGGATGAAAAATCCCCCTGCGGGAGCAGTAGCAGTAATCTGAAACATGGCCTTGCTGCCTTTGGCATTTATGCGGAGGGCAGAGGTCACAAATGACTCACTCGGATGCTGCCCAGAATATTCTCGCGATGAGCTCCTGTCATTTTCCCACCAGTTTCGCTTGGCCTCAGCTGTGCGCCGCTTCATCAGCCTGCAGCGTTTACAATTCTCTCTTGATTAGCTTCACACAAATCCTCGCCAGTACCTGGCAGGCCAAGGGTCCGGGCAGCCAGAGCATCGCAAGCACAGGAACACATTAAATAAATATAGACACAAAGGCGGACCAGATAGGGAGCTGGTTGCATTGATGTAACTTACGGGAGTAATAATGTTATGTACTTTACGCACTAAAACATATCTGGACGTTCGTTACACATTTGCATTGTATCCCGGCAGACACTAGATTCTGAAAATAAAGCTGTAATGTTAACACTAAACACACGGACGTCTTATTGCGTGGCTGAAGGCCAGTGACGCGCCAGTGGACTGTCAGTCTCGTTTCACGTTTTCTTACATCTTATTTGGCAAGGAAGGGGGTGCGTTTACCGGGGACAACAAGGGGCTCAATAACCTAAATCCCCCCCAGGGATGTAAAAAATGAAGCGCAATCTCTGGAGAACTAGGAAATATCCGGATACTGTGGAATTGTCTAATTTAATATGCACCAGGAAGGCAATAAACCTGTCTTCCTTTTTGTGATTTTATGAGCATGATTTCTGTCACGCGCTCAGCTCAGCCTGTCTCTCAGTGTGTAAACGCAGCACCTTTTTTTATTTATTGTGGGATTAGGATAAAATAAATATATGTATATATATATACATATATATATATATATAATATATATATATATATATATATATATATATATAATATATATATATATATATATATATATATATATATATATATATATATATATATATATATATATATATATATATATATATATTATGGATACTGCCCTATTTCTAGACCTATGTTTATAGCAGGTGTTCACGCAAACTGTAAAAACTCCCGTGTTTCTTATCATGGGCAGCGCATAGAGCAATATGCCAGATAGTTTCCTGCAAAACAGCTACGACTTCGGTAGTGTGTTTATGTAGTTATTTGTGCGCTTCAGGGTTGCTCTGTGTTTTCTGTTTATTTCAGAGCGCTGTGTGCGAGAAAAAAGACTAGATGTCCTGCTGATGGGGAAATAAGAGTCCGGCCGGGGAAAGAATAGCTCCTGTCTGCTGCCATCGATCACTCTCCCCATGAGCCTTACTTCACATGCAGGCTTCACGGAACAGCTTCGACTTTTGGTCTTTTCTGAGGGGGATGTAATTTGGCTCCACACAGACTTTCAAAACATGGAGCCCTAAACTTATTGGGTCCTTCTTCCATGTTTCTGTCGTTCGAATATTCGTTGGGTAACGAGATGTGCCTTTTCTAAACCTAATGTTCTGTTAGGCGCATCGGGCAGTGCTCATTTGATTGGGTATGTACTAGGCAGGTCCTTTACCCCCAAAGACCTTGAACAATGTAAAAGACTTTGAACTCCACCCACTGAGAGCTAGTGAAACAAGCATTGGCATAGCCAATAGGTCTCGCCTTTGGGACCGTATATGTGTTAGCCAGATGCATTGGCTTTGCCAATGTGTTTTAGAGCATTGTGGCTGCTGTGCAGCTTGTTGATAAGTTATAATAAAAAAGTGTTACAAGCATTTTTGTTACTTTATATATAACCAAGAAGACATAATGCGCAACTGAACGACCCAATTAAAAAAGAACAAACATAAAAAAGGTCTTGTCGTTTTTTTGTTGTTGCTATGTTGGCAACTTCTTCCTGCCTGTTCTAATGTTGAGGTGGCACTAAGTGATGCTGAGGTGGTGTTGAGTGAAGTTCTGGTGGTGCTGAGTGGTGTTATGGTGGTGCTTAGTGATGCTGTGGTGGTGTTGTGGTGGTGCTTCGTTGGTGCTAAGGTGGTGCTGAGATCTGTGCAGTTGGTGTTGTGTTGAGGTGCTGCATCAGTATTTCAACTGTGAAATCCTATGCCATAAATAACTTTAAAAAATAGAGATAACTTATTTTGTATGTTTCCTTTTTATACAATAAAAAAAATTACTTCAAAAGCCAATGTGTTGCATTTCAAACGTGGAGAATGTACATTGCTTCCACTTATAAATATGTTAACTGCAAAAATGCTATGATGTAAATTTGCTTCAGTAACAAAATCGTACCAATGACTTATCCTGTTTTGCAGCAGGGCAAAGTTTCTTTAATATGATCCCAGAAATAAAATATTTGCCTTTCTAGTAGTTGGACCCGCTTCTTCTAAGGCTGATCACGCCCAAAAATATTATATTCTTTGATGTGAGGAAAAATTCTTCTGCCTCATGTGTGCTGAACGCTGGTACAATGCAAGATGCTTGTTGTGTGTGTCTGCAGGGACTGCTGCGGGTGGTCGCCTTCTGCCCTCAAGCTGTTTGTACCCTTGTCACAGAAGTTCTGTTGACTGAGTGTGCTTTCTGTCTCTACAAAACATCCATGATGTTCACTCACCAGGCTCTGATAGCGATTGGCGGCAGTGCTTCATATACAAGTACACAAATGCAATCGCCCAATGAAGTGCTCAGGAGGTCACTGCAGCTTGCTCTAGTTAATGGAACTACACGGGGGGCGTGGCTTGGATGGCGAGGAGGACGGAAGCCTAAGTCCGGAGTCTCCACAATCCTGAGCAAACTAACGGTGATTACAACGGCGGATCGCCCCCCAGCAAGACACGCACGGAGGAGAAGGTGTCTGAAGCAAAGAGGCACAAAGCGGTCTAACGAAATGCCGAGAATAGGATCAGTGATCTGGAAGACCTGACCAGCGTAACCCACAAAGACCTAGGCATAGTAATAAGAACAACTAACAGCCTGCAAAAGATGATGGCGGCACAAGACGACCAAAGCAGGTAGGGAAACATTAGACTCCTAGGTGTGCCAGAAGGAGAAGAAGACCCCCAGGGCTCATGCGCAGCCCTACTGGAAGACCTCCTGCCAAAACTGACCGGCCTGAAGTTCGACAGACCTTTCGAAGTGGATAAAGCCTACAGAGTACCCGCAACAAAGCTAACAAACAGCAGAGGCCCAAGACCTATCATCTGCAAGCCACTACGAGCAAGCCACACTGAAGCAATCTTCGCTTTTGCCAGGAAAGGGCAAGCCCTGCGTTTCAACAGGCAAAAGGTAATCATCACACAGGACTTCTCCAAGCTCACAGTCGAGACCAGGAAAGGCTTCCTAGCCCTGACAGACAAGCTGCGGGAAAACAACATCACCTTCAGCTTTGCCGCACCGGCAAGGATGAAGATTACAGATACGCAATTCCTAGTACAGAAGTATGCTTTTCCTTTTTTCTATGTCTTTACTATTACTATTACTATGTCCCTATCGAAACACACCCACCATGGAGGGGGTGGGTGACTCAACCAGCACCCACATAGAAGTACCCGCCAACTCCAGAACAAGACCTGGCAAAATCCAGAGTTTGCAGCAGCCAAATAAGGTAGCAAAGTTAGTAACACCAGAAAGAAGAGGCGAACATGACAAACCACCATGATGACACAACCGAACACCAAGATATCCTCAAACCTCAAAGTAGTGTCCCTCAATGTGAAGGGCCTCAACCATCCCATCAAGCGCAGGAAGACCCTAGAATACTTAGGGAAACTAAAGGGGGATGTGTTTGTCCTACAAGAAACCAAACTCTCAGAAGAGGACGCGAACCGCCTCAGGGCGAGGTGGATAGGCGAGGTTTTCTGCTCACCAGCCAAACACAAAAAGCGAGGGGTTATAACCATAGTCAGCAAGAAAGCCAACATGACCCTAGTAAACAGCCACAGAGACGAGGAAGGCAGAATACTAGTAACGAGTCTAAAGAAAGGGGAAGAAACCATACACGTCGCCAACGTATACGGGCCTAATGCAGACGATAAAGACTTCTGGCATAGCGTAGGAAACAAACTAGCTGAGCTACCTCAAGGAGACCTTCTCCTACTAGCGGGAGACATGAATCAAGTCCTGGAACAACACCTCGACAGGCACCCATACAGACCCAGCCATGACTCCCACAACCAGAACATCCTCAAAGATATATGCACCAAACTCCAGATTAGAGATCCGTGGAGGCTACAACACCCAGACGCGAGGGAATACACGTTCTACTCACAAACATACAACTCATACAGCAGGATCGACTACATCCTGATGTCAGACACACACACTCACCTGATTGACCAAACGGACATTGCCCCCATAACCATTTCAGACCATTCACACATCTCACTCGCTTTGAGCGGAAGACACAATGATACACCAAGTCGTAGATGGAGACTTAACAGTGATATTCTACAACACCCAGACAACATTACTGAAATCAAGTTAGCCGTAACGATGAGGTGAACAAAGCTACCATCTGGGACGCCCTAAAAGCCACACTCCGAGGAAAACTCATCAACATCAAGGCAAGAATGAACAAAAGCAGAAACAAGAAGATAGCAGAACAAATAGGCAACCTAGAAAGAGGGCACTGCGCGAACCTCACAGACAAAAACACACTGACCACACTAACAAAGAGGAAGTACGAACTCAAAAAGATCCTGAGCGAACGGGCGGGCACGTGGATCAACAGATTCAAATCAATAAACCTCTGCTCCGCCAATAAAGCTGGGAAATAACTAGCTTCATACTTGAAGGCCAGACAGAGACAACACTCGATTGCGGCGATTACGGACAGAACAAACAAGTCACAGACAACAAACAAGGGAATTCTCGAAGTCTTCAAACAATTCTATCAGGAGCTGTACAGTGTGGACAAAGGTCTAGCAGCAAATGGAGCGGCAGAACTACTCAGCAAGATTATCTTACCAACACTATCAACGACCCAGAAGGAAACACTAGAGGGAGACATCACAGACGCAGAGATAGACAAAGCAGTTACAACACTTAAACCAAACAAAGCGCCGGGACCAGACGGGTACACAGCGGCGTTCTACAAAACATTCCTAGTGGAACTAAAACCCACCTTATCAGAGGTCTTCAACCACTGCACCGCGAAGGGCGCATGACTGACACCATGGCGGAGGCCCATATCATCGTGATCCCCAAGGATGGGAAAGACCCGCAATACCCGCAGAGTTACCGCCCGATCTCACTCATCAATGTAGACTGCAAGATTTACGCAAAGATTCTGGCGAATAGACTAAAGAGCGTCCTTCCCCACCTCATCCACAACTCACAAGTGGGATATATTAAAAACAGACTATCTCAAGACAACACAAGATTACTCTGCCACCTCATCAACCAGACAACACACAGCGCTGACCAGGCAGTGATGATAGCGCTGGACGCGGAGAAGGCCTTCAACAGAGTCTCCTGGCCCTTCCTGGACCTATGCATGGGTAGATTCGGCCTTGGCACCAAATACAGAGGCATGGTCATGGCACTATACAACAAGCCGCGAGCAAGGGTTGTAGTCAACGGCGGAACATCAGAACCACTGACTCTAGAGAGAGAACAAGGCAAGGATGCCCTCTGTCACCGGGCCTCTTCCTACTAGCGCTAGAGCCACTGCTAACAATGATAAGGGAAAACCCAGACATAGCGGGAGTCCAAGTCAAGAACAAAACAGTGAAATTGGCAGCGTATGCAGACGATGTGCTAATAACGACGAAAAAACCATCCACATCCATCGCTGCACTGATGACCTCCATAGACGAGTACGGCAAAGCCTCAGGATACAAATTAAACAAGGACAAGTCGGAATGTAAGCCCATGAACACGCACACAACAAGAGCGGTATTGGGCAAATCTGGTCTAGCCTGGCAGACAAAACCTCTCAAATACCTGGGCCTCCTTTTCGGTAGGTACCTCAAAGCAACGCTGGAGCACAACAAAGAAGCCATCCTGAGGAATATAAAGGAGAGACTAGACCTGTGGTCCTCCAAATACATCAGTTGGTGGGGTAGAGTGGAGACAATAAAGATGATGGTAACACTAGCGGTCAACTACACGCTCAGCATGCTGCCCCTAAAAATGACCGACGACTTCCACAAAAGACTTGACAAACTGCTAAATAAGTTCGTATGGAGAGACAAAAAAACAAGAATCAGCCTACAAAAACTGGGGCTCAGCAAGGATCTAGGTGGTCTGAATGTTATGAACTTCACAGACTTCTAAACGGCTTGTCTAGCCAAACAGGGAATCTTCTGGATCACGAACACGCAGGACTATGAACCTGAATGGCTGACACTGGAAAGGAATATTCTAGGAGGGCTAAACCAATAGCAATGCTTACAGCAAACAAACACCCAGCGAGGCAGGACCCCATCATCAAATACACCACAGAAGCCCTGATAAGAGTAGACAAGCAAATGGGACAACAAATTAGAGGCACCAAATGGGAATCAATATGGTCGAACACAAAAGTACAGTACAAAGGGAGGAGGGTGCACGACGAAACCTGGATAAGTCTGGGCATCACCACACCGGCACAGCTGGAAAAGAACCATACTCTACTCACGTTCCAAAACCTCAAACAAATACAAAATCTACCAGACATAGAACTATACACCTTCCTCAAACTCAGAACAGCCATAAACAAAGCCAATCTTAACAAAGAGAAGCCCACCCTTATACAGTACATGTGCTACCTCAACAAGACAGGCCACCACACTGCGCAGATTTACAAACTCCTGCGCCCCCAAAAGTCCACACTGAACGCAAAAACAACAAACTACTGGGAAACGCGATACACCAGGCACCTCAGTGAGGAATAGAGGGGCAAAATATGGAGGTCAGCCACAACAAATAAAGTCACTCCACAACTTGCACAAACAAGTACTGGCTCCTACACAGAGCTTATTGGACCCCGGAAAAACTAGGGAAAGCAGGCATAAGAGACAGTGACATGTGTTGGAACTGCCACAAAGAAACGGGAACCCTGGAACACATGCTATTCGACTGCTGCAAGGTCAGAGCATTTTGGACAAAGGTAAACAACTTCATCAACACTGTCATAGGGAGCGCCATACAACCAGGTTTCATAGGGCTAACCGCAGCCTTCATGGCCCCAGACCTAGGTAGCAAAGAGGAGAGAGACCTAGTAGACATCCTACTTACTGAATCAGTCAAAACCATACTGGGGAATTGGAAGGACACGGCAAGGGCAACATTCAAGAGCTGGCTAAACTGGGTGACCTTCCTTAGGGGTGCAGACAACATCACGTGGAAGTTCTCGCCAAACCACAGCGCAAAAACTGAGATGTGGGCTGCCCTAGACGCACACCTAGGGTCAGACAAGCCACCGTGAACTGCACCACAATCAGGGGCAACAAACGAACACCCCCTTTCCCCCCCCATTACTCTTCTCCTTTTCTCTTCTCACAATGTTCCCTCTTCCCCACTTGGGGCCCTACAGGCAAACAAGTTGACCAGCACGCACAATGTATATGCCCGATGATCAAAAAGACCTTGTAATGAGGAACTCCTACTGTATCCCCCCCCCAATTCCTGTCAGCATTACTACTGTACTAAACTGTAAATTGGTGTTACTTTTCTAAAATAAAAAATCTTTTGGAAATAAAAAAAAAAAGGAACTACGATCACTGCCACATGCCAGTATAAACACTTCCTACTGATCATCATCACATTTAGACAGTTTAAACCAGTCAAAACTACACAAAGCAGTAAGAATGGCTTGGATGCGCTAGAGATGCTAGAGAACACAAAAAGTCTCAAAACACTGTGGAAAAATCGACTTTAATCTCAATAGTGTATGACCTCGTAAGAGGTGGGTATACAGCAGGGGTGCTAAACTTTTGATTTTATTGCTGGATGGGGAGAGGGGGGTGGGGGCGTTCAAATGGTAACTGAAGACTCGTTTTACTTCAGATGTGCTTCACAAATTTACAGTGACCTCTGGATGATATCCCTCCACCATCGATTCGGAACGTGTACCGCAGAATCCTTCAACTAGCAAGGGGCAACCCTGTACGCGAGATAAGGGGTTCTTATTGTGGCTCATTTTGTTGAATGCAAATACAGCATATCCATGCAGCACAAAAGCAAATAAAGATTCCATAAGAAACAGTGCCGTAACGAACCGATCATAACGCAATCACGGTTAATTGTTCAAACGATCGTCTGTGCATACACGTTTACGCAAAGAGAAAAAACACATCAGAGCTGGTTTCTGGAACGTAAAAACTTGTAAGTGACTAAAACCTTGTCAAATGGAACAGTCGCCATCTAATGGCAACTTTGAGAGATCTAAAAAAATACTTGAAGAGATGGCAATATAATGCTCGTTGTTGATTGTACCGCCCTCACTCAGCACTAAATTAAAGACCTAAAGTCACATGGAATGCGGGGTAACTCAAGTTATGAATTCACAACATTTTTCTGACAAAAGAAAAATGTTTAAAAAATGGTTTAAATGGTTTCTTAACTGCAGTGTATGGCTGCATGAAGAGATGCTTTATTAAGCAGCCCTCAGAATCTAAGCAAGTTGGATCATAAAGCAGATAAAAACAAGTGGCTTTGGTAAATGCCGAGAGAGGATGATGCTACATTGAAAAAGTCCAATAACAATAAAAGATCATAAGGCATTAAAGGCACACGTCATGCAGCAGAGAGAGAAAGTCAGGGAATGTATTAACACAGTAACACAGTAAAAACAAATATACTAACAAGCACGGCTGTGAAAGTGAAAGCTACTGTGCTATGTTAAATTAGTAACCTGATCCATGACCAGCTACCAGCCTGTGTGTTACTGCTCTATCCCGAGACTCCTAGGCCATGGGAGTGAAAGTTTAGAGAAAAGGTGGGACATGCACCCGTCTTTGGCCATTTGTATCCTTTTATTATTGAAAGCCACACACAAAGACCATTGGAATGTGTGGGAGGAGTACGACCCACACGGAGAAGTCTCTTGGAAGTCTGGAATGGTTCCAAGAGGGCCTCTCCTAGGGCAGCGCATGTGCGCTGCGCTAGGCTCGATCTAAAAATTAGAGCCCCACATATTTACACATAAGGGCCCGATTCACAAAGGTAAATACACTTTTGAGTAAAGTTACACTTTCAAAGTTTACTAATTTTCGGTATTCACGAACTCCAAGTGTATGTTATTTTAGAAATAAAAAACAAACAGTAGTAAGGCCAGCACTAAGCTTGGCATTCCAGTGGTACTGCAACACCCTCCCATAGAAAATAATGAGGGTTGCAGTACCAGTGGTTAGCCATGTGTAGTGCTGGACTTACTACAAAAGTGTGAGTTAACACAGAAGTGCAGTTTGTGAATACCGAAAATTAGTACACACACTCAAAAGTGTAAACTTATTAAAAAAACACAGTTTCAGAATCAGGCCTGTTCTGTCCTCCTGGTTAGGCATTCTTTGAAGCCTTTTGTAAACCTTCTGGAGGACAGAGTAAACAATGTTGCAGTAATTCAGTTGAGCCATACTCTACGGGAAGACTTATTTTGAGCACAGACTGGACAGGAGTTAACATAGAGCTCTGAGTTTTCCCTGATTGAGGGCTCCCAAAAAGATTGGGATATTAGTTTGATGGTAGATTTAACACCTCAGTGACCAGCCACAGGAGAATCATGAAACATTTTATGTACTTTGAGTCTAAGTGCCTTGGTGGATATGAAAAGTGTTTTCCCCTTAAACAGTAAGTTGTCTCTTTTCTGGGGGTAACCTACACTGAGGCTCTGTCTTTCTTGTACTCTATCCAAGAAGGTTAGGTTTTACTCTAATAATTTGTTATGGAAAGAGGATGTTTTGTTGGAAGAAAATGGTAACAGAGGATATCGGTAAGAGAGAGCGTCTGCTACAATATTTTTAGTGGCAGGGATTTAGGCGATAAAAAATCATGTTGATTGAAAAAATATGCCCAGCTGGCTTGGCGACTATTCCAACATTGTATATTCTGGAGACATTAGAGATTTTGGTGATTGGTCCATTTTTCAAAGGGTTCCCAGGTTCCTGTTAGAAAATGTCTCTATTCTGTGCAGACTATTTTCATAGCTCATAGTTCCCGTTCTAGATCAAAGTAGTTCTTTTCAGATTCTGATAAAATATGTGAGAGATAGAAGATGAAATGTTCAAAGCTCTCATCATCTTGTTGTTGAAGAAGGACAGCCCTAAAAGCATGATCAGATGCATCGGTTTCTACTATAAACTTCTCTGTGGTATATGGACGATGAAGTGTTGGTACTCAAGTAAAGGCTAACTTTAGTTTGATAAAAGCTGCTTGATCGGCCCACTGAAACTATAATGAAGTACATCCTGTTCAAGAAGTCGAGTGATATCACTGATTAATGAGGGAAACTCTAATGAATTGTCAAAAAAAATTGGCAAAGCCAAGAAAACACTGTTTCCTTGACATTGGATGGGATTGGTCAGTCTAGTATGGATTATACTTTCCGATGATCCATGGGCATCCTTGCGTCATTTATTCTGAAGGCTAGATATTCTATTTCAGACTGATCAAATTCATATTTCTACAATTTTCAACAAAATTGATTCTCGACAAAGACTTTCGAGCACTTGACAAACATGATGATGGTGATGCAAAGAATCTTTGGAGTAAACCAATATGTCATTCTATTTCAGATTACAAAGTGCTTTAATATGTCAGCAAAGGTGTGGTCCATGAAATGTTGAAAGATTGCTGGGGAATTACTTAATCCAAAAGGCATTACCCAGTATTCAAAATGTCCCAGAGGGGCCCTGAAAGCTTTCTTCCATTGATCTCCTTTTTCAATGCGCGATGGATGGTCTAATTTTGTGAAAATCTTGGCACCCCACACTGATTCTAAAATGTTCTTGATGAGGGGCAATGAATATCAATCTTTGATGGCAATTTTATTCAATCCTTTATAATCGATACAAGATCTCACTCAGTCTTTTGTCTTCTTAGGTACAAAAAACACAGGCCCCAGCGGGTAAATAGGATCAAGTTATTCATTCATTCTGCAAAGTCTCCTCTAAGTATTGTCTCCAGATCTTCTTTTCTGACTCAGAAAAAGAATAAATCCGTCCAATGGGAACTATTTCTCCTGGCTCTAAAGCAATGGCGCAGTCAAATTCTTGATGTAGTGGCAAAGACACCTCCTTAGGTTTTTGAAAAAGAGAAGCAGGAAGCCCTTGAAGGAGGTTGAGTGAACTATTGTCATTCCCTGAACTCTTTGGTACTTCTTTAGGAGTCCAATTGTCTTCAGTGGAAAAACAACACCAGTGCCAAAAAGTGAGGACGAAGATATAGTTGTTTTTACCAGGTGATGAAAGGGTTATGACAGATCAGCCATGGAATTTCTAGCATTATTATACAATTAGGAGAGGCGATCATGTCAAAATACTTAAACTCACAATGTTTTCCGAAGGTCTGTTTCATAGATGTTGTCATTTTTTAACTGGGAAAAACAAAAGTGGAATGATGGATGGAGTGTTGAACATTGCAAGCACTCACCCCTAGTCAACTGATCTGGGTTTAATCCATCATCATTCTTTAGCTTTCTCAGCCACCCAAGTTCAGAAATGGTCATATGCAAATCAGTCTGACCCTGTGCCTCATGGGAATGGTCCAGCCCGAACTGCCATGCCATGTCTTCCCTGGACTGGAAACAAGCATCCTGGGACCGGTTTCTGGCTAATCAGCCAGGCTAGCTTGAATCCAGTGGTAAAGTGAGCAAAGGATCCACGTCTGGGCATACACTGCCAACGTAGGGCAAATAAAGCAAAACCAAAGGGGATGATGGACGGAGTGTTGAACATTGCAAGCACTCACCCCCAGTCAACTGATCTGGGTTTAATCCATCATCATTCTTTAGCTCACTCCGCCACCCATGTTCAGACATGGCCATATGCAAATCAGTCTGACCCTGTGCCTCATGGGAACAGTCCAACACGAACTGCCAAGCCATGTCTTTCCTGGACTGGACACACGCATCCTGGGACTGGTTTCTGGCTAATCAGCCATCATCAGCCAGGCTAGCTGGAATCCAGTGGCAAAGTGAGCAAGGGACCCACATCTGGGCATACCCTGCCAACTTAGGGCAAAAAAAGCAACAACAAAGGGGGATGATGGAAGGAGTGTTGAACATTGCAAGCACTCACCTCCAGTCAACTGATCTGGGTTTAATCCATCATCATTCTTTAGCTCACTCCGCCACCCAAGTTCAGACATGGCCATATGCAAATCAGTCTGACCCTGTGCCTCATGGGAACAGTCCAGCCCGAACTGCCAAGCCATGTCTTCCTTGGACCGAAAACAAGCCTCCTGGGACCAGTTTCCGGCTAACAGCCATCATCAGCCAGGCTAGCTTGAATCCAGTAGCAAAGTGAGCAAGGGACCCACATCTGGGCATAACCTGCTAACTTAGGGCAAACAAAGCAAAACCAAAGGGGGATGATGGACAGAGTGTTGAACATTGCAAGCACTCACCCCCAGTCAACTGATCTTGGTTTATTCCATCATCATTCTTTAGCTCACTCTGCCAACCAAGTTCAGACATGGCCATATGCAAATCAGTCTGACCCTGTGCCTCATGGGAACAGTCCAGTCCGATCTGGGCCAGATGCCATCGAGATCTATCCATGGTTTGTAAATAGAGGGGTTGGGCGTGCGTCAGGTGATGAAGTCCAAGAAGCAAGTATTTTGTTTTTCAAATGAATCTTTATTTACAATCAGGTAGTTCTCACAGAATTGGTGAGTTTACGGTCAGCCGAAACGTTTTGTTCTCATGATGAGAACTACGTCAGGGCTGAAAGTAACATAAACATATATTTAAAAGACAAAATTACTTTACAACTCAGAAGGGAAAGAAGAAAAGAGGAAAGAACAAAGAGGAAAGAAAGACATGAGTTACCCCATGTCCGAGAACTCAAGAACATAGTCACGTCACAATTTTAAAGAAAAACCAACATAAAAGCAGACGAGCAATTAATCATTATTTCTAGGGTACTATCTGCTATATAGTTGAGTGTTTTACAGAGATGAAGCAAGAGCAAAGAGAGACAGGAGTTCCCCCATGTCTTGGGAGTAATAGACATAGTAAATTTACAATTTATAAAATTCCAACACGAAGAAAGAGACGCATCCATGGTTTGTGCCTGTTCTGGAGTACCCTTAATTATTTTTAAGATTTTCCTTTCTTGGGCCCAGTCTGAATCCAGATATATTTCACTTATTCCAATATCAAGAAGAGCCAAGATGTGCTGGTTTTGTCCTGTAGGAAGTTCCAACTGCTTGGGCAAAAGAAACAAGGACTCTTGCATAGCTTCTGGAAAACCAATCAAAAAGATCATAGTTGTTTCCGTCCATCCCCCTTTTAAAAAGGATGGGATCTGGAGTTTCCCTAAACCATTTGAGGTTGAACTGGACTGGCATGTTTTAAATGGTCAAATGAGCCACAGCACAGACACAGCCCTAGTCTTCAGCAATGTTCCCTTTTAGACTCTGAGATGGGTCCATGGGCAAGGCCTATTTGAATGGATTCTTCTCTAGAAGAAGCAGATGGTTCTTCTGGAATGGCCTCAGGTTTCGGATCAAGATTCTAGCTCCCTCAGAACCAAAAGTTGTTGTTATGCTTGAGATGTTTCGAGTGGTTCAGAACGGTGATAAGCCTCCTGAATCCTGGCGGAGGGCTAGGATTGTAACATTTCTTAAGAAGGGCAAGATACCATCGGATCCTGAGTCTTATAGACCAATTACATTAATCAATAGTGATATTAAAATCTATTAAAAAATTCTCGTAAATCGGCTGGCAGTGGTGATTAAAAAATTGGTTTCGCCGCAACAACATGGCTTCGTACCAGGCCGAGAAACTATCAAACATATATGCCGTACAATTGCGTTATTTGACTACACCAAGGTTACAGGAGACCCTATGTCTTTAATTCGGCTAGATGCGGAAAAAGCTTTTAATAGGGTCTCCTGGCCTTTTTTATGGGCCACATCGAAGCACTACGGGCTTGGGGAGAAATATATTTGAGCTATCCAGAGCATGTATGTTCAACCAACAGCTCAAGTATCGGTGATGGGGATTCAATTGGCAACAATAAATATAGTCAGAGGAACAAGGCAGGGGTGTCTTTGCTCTCCCTTATTGTTTTCAATCTACATCGATCCTTTAATCAAGAACATTTTTAACAATGTATTTATCCAACCGGTGTAGGCTAAGGGTAGGGATACTGAAATTCTAGGCTATGCTGATGATTTAGCTATTTTGACTGATTCCCTGCAGATAGCGCTACAAGAAATTCAAATCTTAAGATTGCACTTTGGTGTGATATAAGGCTATCATTTAAATGCAGCAAAAACTCAAATAATTTGTAATGAAAAAATCAGTTTAGCTGACCCCTGCATAGTAGGCAAATCCAAATATTTATGGATAGAGATTAGCTCAAAACCCCGAGGAAATGGAATGGAAAGGAAATGGAAATGGAAAGAGGATTTATAAAGCGCGATACTTACCCTGAGGCGTCCTAGCGCTACAGACTGTTGCGTGCTGAATGAATAGAAAATAAATTAGTCCGGGTGAGAGAACAGTAGTGTTTGTAGATGCTTGCGGAACAGCAGTAAATTTTGTTCCGCACTCAGATTAAAGGAGAGGGAGTTCCAGAGTTTTGCTGCATTGCTGATTTTTTGATCTTATGGACTGTCACCAAAGAAGAGGATGATGATCTAAGATGTATTACAGGGTTATATGCGGTGACCAAAGAGTGATTGATGGGAGGTCCAGTTTTCCAGTAGGCTTGATGGACGATACAGAGAGTCTTAAACTCAATTCTTCGTCTTACTGGCAGCCAATGAAGGCTCCTCAGTCCGGACTTAATTGAAAGGCGACGGGGGATTTGGAGGAGTGTTCGCGCCGTTCAGTTCTGTACAATCTGGAGAGTTTTGAGAGTAGATTGGGGGCACCTAGGTAGAGGGCATTTCCAAAGTCCAATCTGGAGAGGACAAGACCCTGGACCATTATTTTCCTAGCTTCGAAGGGCAGTAAGGGGAGGATCTTCCGGATTAGCCTGAGTAGGCCAAAGCAGGTTGCTGATAGTTTAGTAGCTTGTGCACTTAGGTTCAGGGATTTGTCCATCCATATGCCTAGGCTCTTAATTTGTTCTTTGGGAGTGGGAGGTGGCCCAAGTAAGGGAGGCCAAGGAGTCGTAAGAGCTTGTGGGGAGGGGTTACCTAAGAACATTAGCTCGTTTTTATCACCGTTCAATTTGAGTTATGACTGGGTCATCCAGTTGGAGACTTCTTCCAGACAAGTCCTGATGTTGTCGGGATTTGTATTCAGTTGGTTGAGGGAAACCACTAGCTGGGTATCGTCTGCGTATGTGATGATTTTAATTCCAAATGGACGGACTACCTCAGCTAGTGGCCCCATATAAACATTAAACAGTGTTAGGCTCAAGGATGAGCCCTGAGGCACACCGCAGAGAAGGGACTTGTTTGGGGAGATGAAGGGACCCTCAAAGACTTGAAAGGAACGATCGGTGAGAAAAGATTCAAGCCAGGATATAGCCTTACCCAAAATCCCGATGTTCGCCAGCCATCGTAGGAGTGTGCCATGATTGACAGTGTCGAAGGCGGCACTAAGGTCCAGGAGGATAATGGCCGCTGATCCTCCCTGGTCCAAGATCTTCCTTGCCACCTCCATCACTGCCAATAGTGCGGTTTCAGTCCCATGTTTGGGATGAAACCCGGTCTGGGAGTTTTCAAGCAGGTGGTTGGCCTCAATAAAATTTACCATAAAATAGTGGAGATCAACCTGAATCCCCCAATCCGTAAATTAGAAGCGGATGCTCGCCAAATGAATAATTTACAGCTGACATTGATGGCTAGATGCAACATCATCAAAATGATATTTTTCCCCAAGATTTTATATTGTCTTAGAGCTATCCCTTTGTGGATAGACCAAACTTGGTTCAAAAAATTAGATCGGTTTACTTCATGGTTTTTATGGGCTGGAAAAAGACCAAGAAGGGCTTTGAAATTCATGTGTTTGCCTAGAGATGGGGGGGGGGGGCGGTTGGACAGTACCCAACTTTCAAGTATATTATTGGTCCATAACACTGAGACAAATAGCTGACCTATTGGATACAGGAGCTTTAGATCATTCAGATACTTCAATATATCATTTAATTATTGGGGTTGAGGCTAGGGGACTTTTGTTTTTCAACATATAGATTTTGCATATTTTAAAAGGGTGAGGTTTAAGGTCCTGCTTGGTGCCTTTCAAGTTTGGATGGCGGTTCGTAAAATGCTTGAAATTGGAAGATTCCACATATATTCTCCTTTTGCAAGGAACACTCTCTTCCCAGAAATTTTTCGGGATGCCTATTTTAAAAAGTAGTCAGCTCAAGGTGTTATTACTATAGGGTATATTATTTCTGATTCTGGGCTAATGACCTTTGAAGCTATAAAACAGAAATTTGGGATAGGGAACAGACAATTTTTCAAATGTTTACAGATCAGATTTTTTTTTTGCAAAAGAACTGCCACTTGGGTACACATCCCGTTAGTGGAATCGATTAACGGGAACCGATCGACTATATCTTCTATATATAAATTACTAAATGCTAAAAGAAGGGATGATTTAACCAAGCATTTCGATCGGTGGCAGGTGGGGCTACAAGCGGGACAAGGTGTATGTGAAGATTCACTTGTGTAAAGCCAATCTGCTTCTATCTCTGCTAATCTTCAGGTGCAATGTTTCAAGACTTGGCTCAATTTGTATATAACTCCTTCCCGAATTCATAAATGGGGAGGGATTGTGAGGAGAAATGGCTCACAATGTGGGGAACTTGCGGCTGATAGCATACATATGTTTGCCACTTGCCCCACTTTGTGCCGACTGTTGCATAAAATAGAACTGCGCTTGGGCCAAGTTCTGGGATATTCTGTATCATTGACACCTCAGGTTATTATGCTGGGAGTTTCTGACCAAAACATGGCTGAACCAGAGCGGAAGTTGCTTTTTGTTGCAATGGCTGTGTTGAGGCTATGTCTAGCGACAGATTGGCTGGATCCGGTCCCCCCGACCCTACATGTATGGTTTAGTAAATTCTTAAGTGTTGTAAATGGGAAATATCTGTTTTTAAGAGAAGAGGATATAGGGCTCGGAGGGAGGGTGAACAGATTTGGGGATCTCTTACTAATTGGTTGAATTCAGAGCAATGATGCCCATTATGGATTGATTATGGATCGATTGATTGAATTATGTATTTATATTTATGTTTCCATCTATGAACGATTGATATTGTGATAATTATCCTCTTTACCATGTGGGATCCATTTGGGGTGGGTTGGGGCATAAGTATGAAAAAGAGGACCTATGGCATGGCGATTTAACGTTAGGTCTTTTTTCTGTATGATTTCTGTATATGTCATATGACCTAATAAATTAAAAAAGAAAAAAAAAGAACCAGAAGTTGCTTTGTCTATCAATACTGACATGGTATCAGCCTGGGCTCAACGCACTAGTTTGTCTTTCATTTCTTCCTTGAGACTTCTGTAAAACAGGGTGACCAATGTTTGCTCAACCCAGGTGCCTTCTGCTACCAATTGACGAAAAAGGCTAATGTAGCCCAATACATCTTGACTCTCCTGCTGGATGGCAAACAAGTCTTCTTCAGGAGAGTAGTCAAGGTTGGGCCTCTCAAACATTTGTTTAAATGTAGTCAGGAATCGCAAATAATCAGACAGGCAAGTATTTTCTGTGGCTACTAAAGGTGTCACCCACGCTAATGCTGGGCCAGTTAACACACTGATCCAATATCCTACTTTTGCCTTGTCTTGTGGAAATTAAGCTGGCCAGAAGGCAAAATATGCTGTCAACCAATTTAGGAATTCCTTCAACTTAGTTGAATCCCTGAAAAGAGTGGTATAGCAGAGGGTACTAAGGGAACATCAGACAATCTGTCTGCAAAGGCTTGACATAGGGGTGAGTTCTCTTCACAAAGTTACTGAACTGTCTGGACTAAGACTTGGTTTGGATAAATCTGGTCAGCTTGAGCAGTATCCATGGTATCTGAAAGTATTTTGGCATCGCAATCTGTTGGACCTTTCTGTTGTCAAACGTTCTGGGAACAATCGCAGACTTCGACATGCTCTAAATGCCCTGTCTATAACAGTCCTGATCTGCCAGAGGTAAGGGTGACTCCTTCCAGGAGCCACCATACTGCCAACACTTGGAAAAGCACTTGAGTAGATGGTACCTTCCAGAAGAATTCCCAGAGGAGGTAAAATCCAACATACAAAAACCTCCTAATGGCAGATGGACATCACTACTAGATGGTAACTGAAGACAGACCACAAGGTGGATCAAACACAGAAGATTCCGTAGAAAGACTGCTGGGCCCTGAAGAGGATTCCCTGGAACAGGAGCAGGAACACACCCCACACCCACAGGAAAGAAGTGTCCCAACTAACCCTGGGCAGAGCAGGCGGAGTGCCACTACGTGAAGTTCCATGGAGTTGGAAAGCAACTCCGTGGAACTTTGCTCCGCTCCCCGCCCTCCCATTCCCAAAGTAATTATAAAGTAATTAAAAAGGCACTTACCTGCTGTGGCTGCCTCCTCCTCAGCATGGCCGCTCTCCTTCCTCGTTCTCGCCGTCCTTCTTCTTAGATAACCCCTACATTGTACGTGCAAGAGGTACAACGTACAACGTAGGGGTTATCTAAGACGATCCTGAAGTTTATCAAAGCTACACACAGTGCATGGTCACATGCTTTGCTTTCCTCTCTGTGGATGATAGGAAGCTTGATCTTGGGCTCTGCTCTTCACCTGTATTCCTCTGCTTGGGCTCAGCTATTCAGTTGTGTTCCTGCTTCTCCATTCCAGGTAATCCTAAATGTACTGAGATTATGTTATGCCTTCAAAGTTGTGCTGTAATAACTGTCTCTTGGGCACCCACAATGTTATGTGCAGATACTGTATGAACCCATGTTTTTGATAGGCACCTCAAGTTGTGGAGCATTACAAACCCATTATCATGACAATTGTTAAGGTTCTAGCAAGATAAAGGTATGGTGCCATTGATATGTTGAATGTTTACCATAGTGCAACAGTTACTTGAGTTAATCTTGTGTGTTACATTTCCAAAAGACTGTTACCTTTTGTGTGAAATCCATGTAAATGTAAAATCTGACTCTTAAGTTGATGTAAGAGCAGAGGCTAGAAATATTATGCTTGGTTTAGTGTAAAAAGGGCATCACATGTGGAAGACCGCAGAATAACCAAGAGAACCTCCATCTGAGAAAACAAGCTGTGTGACTTCAAAGTGACAACGTCTCTTGTGTGCCTTCTATAACATCACTATTCCCACCTTTTCTATATCTACTGAGCATAGTATTGGATGTTTTTGGTGTTGTTAATGGGAAAGGAGACTGGCGGGTTGCATATCACTCCCACACCAAGATTTTTATCTACAGGTTAACGGCGACTTAAGTTGGACAACTTCTCATTTCCATGCACCTGTCCCTACTCGGAAATACAATTTTAAGGAAGGAAATAGATTTCTTGCTTGATTCTGAAACTCTCTAGGAAGGAGATTTTTTTCAAGTTTAGTGAAGATTCGGCAAATTGCACCAAAGTAATTAGTGAAACAAAAAATGCCCTTCCTATGGAAACTCTGACCTAACTATAACTGCATAGTGGCGACAGCTACAATGTAATACACACAAATATATGCACATATACATATGTTTATCTATATTTATATCTATACACACACATACACACATATATGTATGTAAGGGCTAGAAACAAAATGCTTACCAATGTACACGCGAGACATGATATTCTTGATGTAAAGACTCTGCGATGTAACAGTACTCTATAAGTAATGCCTGTGGAGAAATAGAGAGTGCTTAGAGTCTGGGTTTCAGGTGCTTGCTGTCCCCGCAAGAGTCTGCAGCAGGGGGCATAATATATAGACCCCTGACTATGCAGACCATTTCTTGAGAACTCTAAATAATATTTTGGTCCCATCGCACCTGACATATGTACATTTATAGTGGTAGGAGACTTCAATTTCCATATGGACAAACCTTCAGTTCCAGGGGTGACCTCCTTTACAGATATTATGTCCTCTCTTGCTACACACAACAGGTGTCCAAACCTACCCACCAGGTCGGTCACACTCTTTGACCCACTCCCTTTGGCTTGGTCGGATCATTACTTAACCAGTTTCAGCTGGCCAATATCTCATCATAATCAGGCCCCTGCTGAAGTAATAAGAACTATGACTAGAGCCTTTTATAAGGTTTTGCCAGCACATCTATGCAGTACTCTGGAATCAGACCACTTCTCTCTGTCTGGAGATCCGGAATTATATGCTGAGAGAACTGAAGACTATATTCTAAACAATTTCAATGACCTTGCACCTCCTACCACATCACTATCCCTTAGAACTAAACAGACGGCCCCTTGGTTTAATAAAAACCTGCGGTCCAGCAAAAAACATTGTAAACGCCTTGAAAGAAATTGGGTGAAAAACTATAATATGACGGACAAAGACATATATATATAGATTAGCTTTAAAGGAGTAGTATTTTGATGTACGGCTATAGAAAAAAAACGTTCTTTGAAAAGAAAATTGAACAATCAGATAAAAAATCCAAAGACATTTTTAAGATTGTACAATCTTTTCTGAATCTCGAGGTAGTAACCAATCGTCTACACTACTCTGTTGAATGGTGTAAAGTTGCTCTGGCTTTCAATCCAGTTGTAAACATAGTCCTAAATGAATCACTGTCGTACGGAACGGTACCCGATAGATGGAAACATGCTGAAATCTACGGCCAATCCCAAAGTTCAAGCCAACTACAGGCGATCTCCCTTCTCCCAGCATTTTCAAAAATCTTAGAAAAGCATGTTAACTCACACATCTAGAGTTACCTTGAAACCAACAACCTCCTTCACTCTTGTAAGTCGGGCTTCAAAGTCAACTGTAGCACTGAAATAACTCTGTTAGAAGTAATCAATCACATCAAAGTCAGGCTAGATAATGGAGGTAAGCCCATTTTAATGTTGTTAGTACAATTGGCAGCTTTTGACACTGTTCCCCAAGAAAGACTAGTGGTCCACCTTCAGGCTATTGGGATTGAAGGTGGAGCTGTGAAGTGGCTGACCTCCTTTCTAAACAAAAGAAGTCAAGAAGTGTAGATTCATCCATGCTCATCCCCAATCTTGAACTGGCTGTAGGACTCCCTCAGGGGTCAGCACTGAGTTCTACATTATTCACTGCGTACAATAGACCCCTAGCCATGTTGGTGAAAAAAATATCATACGCAGGTGACACTCAGCTGCGTTTTTCCTGTTAGAAGGGGGATGAATTCAATGGAAAGACCATTAAGTACTGTCTTTCCAATGTGTTCGATCGGCTTCCATCTAACCAACTAAAATGCAATCCAGATAAAACGGAGATTGTGTTTTTTTGTTACTCCTCACCTGAGGTGTGGCGGAATGGGTGGGCATAATACATTCCTCCCCCGCAACAAAGCCTGGTAATAAAAATCCTGGGAATTAAAATTGACAGTGTCCTGTTTTTCCAACTCCAAATGCAGACACTGGTTGGCTTCTGTTTCGGGATCCTAGACTCTCTGAAAAATGCTTTCCTTTTCTGTCAGTAGAAATTAGGAAAATGGTGGTCCAAGCCCTGATCACCTCAATGTGTGACTAGGGAAATGCTCTCTATTTAGACTTCCTAGATTATCTTTTAGTCGTTTACAGGTAGTCCAGAATGCGACAGCCAGAATAATTGTCAATCTTACTCCAAGAACGCATATGACCCCACACTTGAGTTTGCTTCAGTGGCTGCCCATCAAAAAGAGGATTATTTTTAAGACATTAGTCCTGGCACATAAAGCACTCCATGAGAAGGATGCTGTGCACCTGAGGAGGAACATATGTGCGTATGCACCCCAACCCGCAGAGATCTGCAATCTTCACACAGCTATTTAGCAAGGATTCCTAATATTCGCCGGGCCAGAACTGTTGGAAGATCTTTCTCATTTCTCAGTTCGGAGGCATGAAATAAACTCCCTAAGGAACTCTGTGCCTTCTCAGAGCTTCCTATTTTGAGGAAAAAGATAACAACCTGGCTGTTCCAACAAACCGAATAAGACAACCACTTTTTGCGACTGGCAGGCTTTCCAACTTTCAGCCCTGGGACACTCCTTGGAGTAAGCATGCGCTATACTAATTACTTTCATTCATTCAAAGTGTGCTAGTCCAGCTCAAGTATATTAAGGCTACAGATTCAACAATGAAGTTGTAAAACGTCCAGGATTGGTATATGTGGCCCTGTTAAACGGGAAGGCAATCAACGAACGAAATAACCTTAAGTATTGCCCGGCGATGTCACCTCTTAACCCACAGAGTATTGATCAATGAAGAGGCAGGCGCTGGAGACTGGAAGGCAGGAAACAAGGGTTTATTCTCTCCGGAGGAGAACACATCAGACCAACAGGGAATCTTCTCGAGGTGCTCTAACTGCATCTCTGAGGCCTGGCCTCTTATACACGCATTTATGGCAGGAAGACATTTTTTATTACAATAAAGGTACTTTGAAGTATGAAAGACATCCCCGGAACCTTCCGCTTCAGGCCCATTCCCACACACCCTTACAGTGAGAATCCCCTCCCCAATCACAATACAGGATCGTTGTCGGATGGTAGGAACAGCGGGGTATTCCGCCGATTCCCGGAACGCATGTGGTGTGACAGATCTCATGGGGTGGGAGCCTTGATCTACTGTAACTCCTTTGAAGAGGGGTGGTTCTTTACAGTTGGGGCCATAAACTGCATTCACAGGGCAAGGTGATAGCCTGGGAAAGGCCTGGACAATCGGACACGGAGGAAGAGGAGGGTAAGAGGGTGCGATAGTGAATAGGATGAAAGGGAGGTGTCGGGCAGGCACGGGATGTGATTCTCAGGGAAGAGCAGCGCAGATGGAGGGGGTTTACGGCCCATGCATGAGAGAGAGAGAGAGAGAGCGGGGGTGACCAGTGCGTGGGGGAGATGCTTGCGAGGGTGGGGAGCCGCGCTGGAGATTGGCAGTGTGCAGAGAGAGGGTCTGACCAAGGCATCTAAAATGGCTGCCGTGTGCGACAAAAGTGTGGCATTGGGAAAAAGGCAAGATGGCGCAGATAATGTTTATCAATACGAATTAATTTTCCACAGTCCTCCCTTTAACATTCCCGAGACATCTTGCTGGCCTATTTTCTATCCTTGTCTTTAGTCCTTTTGTGCCCTGTACTCTAATTACTCTTTCATGGGTACCTTAGACAGGGTATCCATATTCCATTCCTTTTCGTAACAAACCCTATTCAATCTGAATGCTGTGATTCTTCTTTAAGTCAATTGTCACGAAATCCATGCGGAAAAAGGGGGTGTGGGGGCAATCTTTTCGAAAAGTTAAGGGAAGAGAGGGCGGAGTGGGGTCAGATCGGGAACAGACCAGGGGGACAAGAAATTCTATGCAAGTGGGCCCATTAATCGGGCTCAGAGGGCTGGGACTTTCCGGCACATGTTGATCATTGAGCAGGGGCTTCTGGTCAGCCCTTTCTTTCCTCCTTGTCGGAAATAGTGCCTCGTCCTGCAACTCTTTACCTTGCGGTTCACCTTGGTCGAGGTTGTAGACGTTCCACGATCTGTTACCAGGCTGTGCATCTTCACGTCCAGCCCCTCTCCTCCGGCAACTGTATGACATCCTTAAATAAGTTCGAAAATCAAATTTTAGTGAACTGACAGGGGAAGGTAATTATACAAGTCCATTTTTCTCCCAACCCCAAGCAACTGGGGAAACATCCGTCACATTGGTGTATGCTACTAATTTATAAACCACTTCTGGTGTGTAGGGTTGCAAGTATTTCCACAACCTTCCATCATAACCTTGTCGTTGGCGTTCGTTTTCGTTACATTTATGATCGTGGTATGAAGTCTGAGACCTATTCTTTACAATTGTTTATCACATTTAGGTCAGCTCCTCTGGCAGAGACCTGTTCTTCTAGTACAAATCCTGCAAAGCTATACCGTCCTTCAGGGCTTTGTAATTCACAAAGAAGTGCAAAGTGCTATCATCATGGGCTGACAGGTATCTTTCTGAGAAAGGAACATGGGTTAAGCAATTTTCCATTATGTCGGTATAAAATGTAAATGTAAATGTAAATGTAGGTATACTTATATAGCGCGACCTGTCACCACAAAGGGCATCCTGGCGCTTGCCTAGGGAACCCGTCCTGGTATTCCCCTGTGAGAGGCCCCGGCAGGGCATCCACAAGGTGAAAGCCAGGCATCCCGCCGCGAGGGGCCCTTGTGGAGATTAAGCAAGCTATTGCCCAGAGTCGCAGAGCGTGAACCCGTGAGTCGAGAAGGCACCGGAGTGAGAATTATCGAGACCGTGGAATTTTTAGCCCAAGACCCGCCGAGGCGAGGAATTGAACCCTGGTCCAGGGCCGATCTCAGCTGCCGGGTCTGCCGCCTCTAACCCCTGAGCCACACTTCTCCAATCCTTCAGCTAAACATTTTACTTTCAGCGGGGTCTACTGCAACAATTCTCTATTTCGATCTAATTCAACTTCATAAGCATCATTCTAATTTCTACTGGGGTGAGGGGCTACCATCTTACTTTGTGTCATAGGCGCGTTATCTAGCCGAAGGCTACAGTTCAGTCAGCAAGGATTCAGGGACATTTTTCGCATTCTAAACTCGGTGGCTTGCTTGTTAATTAAATCATTTCTGGGAACAATGGCTGGCCTGTGTCAGTTGTTAATCAACCCGTCCCTTACAACCGGGGTGCGAGCCACATTTTTCAAGCTCTGGTCCGGGGCAGTGGATACAAAACTGGGGCCATCCTGGGAAAACGGGGGCATCCGGATCACTCTAATTTGGGCATTGAGACAATCTGGACGATAAAGGTTGTGCTACCTAAGGCATTTTTTAAAAAGAAAACCACTGACATATAGTTCCCCTTTCAAGGGTCAGATTAGGGAACATCAGTCGTCTTACCTGTCCTTTCCTTCTTGGCCAATTTAAGTTTCATCAGTGTTAACAAAAAGGAGAGGTAGTAACATGGCACAATATGATATTTTGTTTCAGTCAATTTGTGCAAATACCGTTGTATTTGGGGCCAATTGAGTCGTGCACCAGGGGTCAGGGTGGGGGGTATAGTGGTCGGTCAGTTAGGAGCGAGTCCTCAGGGTGAGAAAGAGAGAGAGAGAGAGAGAGAGAGAGAGAGAGAGAGAGAGAGAGAGAGAGAGAGAGTAATGCGCAACAATAGGCTATTCAGTACACGTGCAACATCGAAAAGTGGTAAGGAAGAGAGTGGTAAGAGAGGGAGAGAGTATTCGTGTACAATAATAGACTATTCAGTGCAATACACAACATAGAACATTACGGGTCTGTTTTACATATAAAGCATGCGGTTTGGGACGTACGAGTGTTAGAACAGGACAGACATCAAGTACAAAAAGGACAGATGGACTATTTTACATATATTTCGTACTCTCAGCCCTTTGCTTAATTAAAATCAGGATTAGGCGCATTCCTTTTCCCGTATCTCTCAGTGGTTGATCATTGCGGTTGGTGGCCTGTCTGGAAAATACTTACTCCCCTTTAATTGGTCGGACGCTAGTCCAGTCGGGTTTGTACTCACGGTGGAGTCCTCCAATATCCTGCAATAGCGATCTGGGCTGATGCAAAGGAGGAGTGTCGGTCGGATACGAAATGGTGCAAATCTAATTTTTCTAAGTGGGTGGAAGAAGAAGGGGTAAATCTAGAACATAACAATCTCTAGTCCTTCGGCGGAGGAGTATTTTAGGGTTGTCTCCTGCCCGGGGGACTCTTTGTTTTGTTATTTTATTAGCTCGCATGTCGACCCATTGGTGCGTTTTACTTTGGACTAAGCATCAGGAATGATCATACGTTTGGGCGTTTCCTTTCGGAGTTGTTCGACGTTACTGCGATAACCCTCTAGGCCCCTGTTGTAAGCTATCCTCCTACGTGTCTATTTATTTGTCATATACAAGTACGACATCCAGGCCTGTTTTCTTCCTCCCACGGGCCGCTCAGTCGGTATTCATGTCACACAAAAAAACATTCCCGGCTCAACCTAAGCATACATGATGCAGACGTACTTACTACACGGATCATGATACATGCATCTTCATACTGCACAAGTTATGCCACCTACGCATTCATACTGTACAAATCATGCCACGTATGCATCCATATCGTACGAATCGCTCTTTGCCACCAGAGATAGCCTCTGCACTCAGCATACCACCCAATTGTACTAGTCCTCCTCTTGTGCGGAACACGGTGCGTAGGCCTTCTTTTGTTCTTGGGTCGAGAATTCCGTTTGTAGCCTGGAGAGGAAGGAAGAAAAAGGAGGGGGGGCAGCATTCAAAGTACATTTAGCGCGCATGAATACAAAAACCTTTTACTTACCACATACCGACTTATCGGCGGTTCGCTGCATAGGTCGCTCGAGTGTGGTATTGCAGACCGCGTGTAGGAAAGGGTCAAAAGCTAGAAGTACTCAATATAAGGTGAAGGAGGTGACGGGTTCATGTTTTCCTTTGAAGAAAAGATATGGTCTACAATGGTATGGGGCCGTCCCTATCCGTAGAGCATGGAAACTATACGGGGCGGCAGGTTTCACTGAGGGTTTTTGAGTTTTCAATAGTACGTATCTTGCCTAAGGTCAGACTAGATGACATGCTCTTCGGTGAAGTTTAGGAACAAGTTGCCTCGCTTTTACTTGTCTTTTAAATTCGAGTTTTCTTCCCTGTGCGTGTGTTCCTCGATTAGTCGTACATTATGGGACAGAATACCATACCTCATATCCGACAATCAGTTCAAGTTAAAGCAACCATTCTCTCATAACCTTAAGAGAGACAGGCATGGTGGATAAAAATATCTCAATCAATCCTAATATTCAGGCAAGGAGTCTGTATTATCTGTATTTTTACCTTTATTGTGAAAAAACGTCAACATACAAATACGGGTCTACAACCATATAGGCCGGCCACGGAGCAGGTTAGAAACGCATAAGGTAAGGGGACATTACGCTGTAGTGCATAAAAAATACGTAACAGTCGAGCCATTAATTGCAAAGCTGATTGTCTAATAGTTGCAGGATCAGTGAATGTTAATTTAATAATCGAAAGTATAACAGGATCAGTTACGATAAAAATCATCCAGATGCACACCGTGGGCGAGTACCACGAGCAACACTGTTTTGAAGCTACGATAATACAATAATCAATAGTCGATCAAGACAAACATCAACAGGGGTGTCTGCATGCCCAGTCAGTACCCTTCCCCGCCCGATATGTGCCCAAAGACCAAGTACATATCCCGTATCATCAAGGCTAAGCAGCCAGGGCACCGTAAGGATTTGCAGGTCCCACCTATATTGGCGCCATTTTGGCTGAGGCCGGGCAGGCCCAAAGTTTTTGTTCAAATCCTTCTAACAACCTGCGGCCGGACCAGAACCCCTTTCGGCAGTTCAAAAAGTTTGTCAACACCAACAGAAAGGACAGGCAGCATGGACCGTTACTCAAAGGCGGGGAAAGGCAAAATCTTCCCTACCAGGTCACGTTGAGGTTCCACCGGAACTGATCGAGTTGGTAGTCTACAGTGTTCCTTGGTAATTCAGACAAAAGCTGGCATCAGTATGGGAGCACCACCATCTCGCGGCAACGTCGTGGCCACTCCGGAGAGCGGGACAGCAGGCATATCCCTCTGCCAACGCACTGGATCAGCCTCTCTCGCAGCACCAGATGGGGATAAGGCGGTAGTTGCCCGTAGCAGGGGCACATCAATGGAGGATGATCGAGCAACAGTGGCGGTCGCCCCCACCGGAAGCCCGCGGGGGTTGATTGCCCATGACTCCCGGGGGATCATTAGAACTTGGACAATGTCTTCAAGAGTGTGGCTCATGCCCGAGCAGGCAAGCATTCGAGTTCCAGGGTAGTCTAGAGCCGTTCAAGTGGACCGGGCCCAAATCCGGGGAGTCGGCCGCCATTTTGAGCGTTCCGCAGCAGCCGCTCTTCACCCCGGCCACCGGAGCGGGTCCCCCGGCCATCCAACCGTGGGGGGGGGGGGGGGGGGTACCTCCCCCCCGAGTGGAATGTCAATGGCAGTCCTGGTGCAGCCGTCCGGCAGGTGAAACGCTAATGGCTGTCCTGCTGCAGCTGACCGGCGAGCGAAACGCTAAGGGTCGCCCTGCTGCAGCTGGTCGGCGAGTGAAACGCTAAGGGTCGGCCTGCTGCAGCTGAGGAGCCTCCACCTGGGGAGGTGGGGGAGGCCCGTTAGCGTCGCCTCCCCCCAGGGCACCCCACGCCGTCTTTTGGCGCAGCATTATAGGATGGCCGGACCAGGCAACAAAAAGGGGGGAGCCGCCAGTAAGGCATCCCCTGCCCGCAACTGGTTGGACACTACATCTGGATGATTTGGGGGCGTGCCTCTGCACGTTGGGTTGTCTCCGGGCTATCCGCACAACGACTTCCTCGGCCAGCTTCCTCCCTCCATCCCAGGCCTCCACCGATGCCACATCGCCAGCTGATGGATTTTGTAGGCTTTCTATAGCCCAAAGCCAACTAAAAAGTAGCTTAAAGTAGCCCAATGCTGCTACTCTAAGGAAGGAGGGACAGGGACAGCGTCAAGCAGACGGTGAATGCATTGGGATTGATGTTGCAGCAGGCTGCCATGTAAATATTTGTTTTTTGTTTAATAAAGCGTTTTGACATACTACTCTGTTGGAGTGTTGTATATATATTTATAATCTGGCAAATTAGCAAAAGAATGTTACTGCGTAACCAGGGAAAAATATAGCCCCATTGTGCGTGATCTAGCCCACTCTGGCAACATCAGCAGACTTTTATTTGTATAGGGCTTGTTGTTATTGGGCGGGGTGGGTGGTAGGACAGACATGTTTTAAGCAGCGAGGGCGGCGGAGCCGAGCTACCTCGTGGCCATCTTCCCCATGTTTCATATTTCTCGCGAAGGGCTATTTCCTAGTGTTTCCATTTTAGCAGGGTCAAAAAGATCCTATCAGTGGCCTACTGATTTTACTTGACCGTAACCTTCCGCTTCAGGCCTGTTCCCACACACCCTTACAGTGAGAATCCCCTCCCCAATCACAATACAGGATCGTTGTCGGATGGTAGGAACAGCGGGGTATTCCGCCGATTCCCGGAACGCATGTGGTGTGACAGATCTCATGGGGTGGGAGCCTTGATCTACTGTAACTCCTTTGAAGAGGGGTGGTTCTTTACAGTTGGGGCCATAAACTGCATTCACAGGGCGAGGTGATAGCCTGGGAACGGCCTGGACAATCGGACACGGAGGAAGAGGAGGGTCAGAGGGTGCGATAGTGAATAGGATGAAAGGGAGGTGTCGGGCAGGCACGGGATGTGATTCTCAGGGAAGAGCAGCGCAGATGGAGGGGGTTTACGGCCCATGCATGAGAGAGAGAGAGAGAGAGCGGGGGTGACCAGTGCGTGGGGGAGATGCTTGCGAGGGTGGGGAGCCGCGCTGGAGATCGGCGACGTGCAGAGAGAGGGTCTGACCAAGGCATCTAAAATGACTGCCGTGTGCGACAAAAGTGTGGCATTGGGAAAAAGGCAAGATGGCGCAGATAATGTTTATCAATACGAATTAATTTTCCACAGCCCCAGCCAGCTCCAAACCTGATCTCCTGCTGCTGCAGTAGCAAAGATGTCACAATAACTTCTACCATTCCGACTTAGTCCTGACCTGTAGCACCAGTGCCAGGACCACTACAATCAAATCTGTCACTTTGCCTCAGTCCTAGCCTCCATCACCCTCACTATGCTTTTCAAAAACGAATGCTCTTCTACCTAGGTGTGCCAATGCATGGCTAGCCTGAGCTGCAGTGCCATTGCCCTGTTGTCCCGGAATCAGGGCCCTGCACGCTTCTCGCAAATGTCCCTCAATCGTGACGTGCAGCTTGATCACCCAGTTGTTCCAGGAACCGAGGAATCGAACCCTTGCATGCATAGCTGCCAATGGACCCTAATGAACCGTAACCCTTGTACTTCCATGTCAGTCTAGGACTCTTACAAGCAGGCAGGTCTTTAAATGGAAACAAATAAGTACAGGTACTCACTAAATTGATCTGTGGAATGGGGGTGAGCTTGGGGCAGAGATAGGGGTTGAGCTGGGGGCTGTGCTAAGAAGCAGGGCTCGTGGTGAATATTTACCGGAAACGAAATGTTCTTGATGTGCATCGGTGCATGATGATAAACAGGCATTTCAAGTATCTCTGAAGTATTTTTTTGTCTTTATATGTACAAAGGTGGTCATTTAATATTTTCTTTCAGATTTTATATGTGTACGGATGGTCTCTGCGCATAGCACACAAAAGACATTTTGCATTGTTACATCAAGCATAGCAATGCATACTGTGGGCACTATAGGGTAGAAACCTTGAAAATAATATACCAATACCTCATTCTTACATCTGTGATTTTCCAATCTCGAGTGTATTAGGATTACATTACTCAGTGCCCAAAAACCTCAGGCCACCACACACCGACCACGCTGTTTTGAGGTAGATTACTCTACTCTGTGGTCGCTACACTGGGCTTGAAAACATTAGCAAGAAGCATGGTAATACCAACGGTCTTGTCCCTAGATTTAAACAAGTCTCTTCCCAATCAATAGTTGACCACCAACCTGTTACTATGCCAGACTCGCACCACCAAGGATGACCCAGGCCGCTTTTGGCATTACCATGAAAGGTAATCACGTTTAGAAAAACCAGTATCCCAGAATCGCAAACTTCTGCCAATAGAAGACTTTTACCAGAAGTAGAAGAGTCCAGTGAACAGACTGGTGTAGCCTAACTTCTAGGGTAGGCTAAACAAAATGGGTAGTTATGAACTGATGCCTGCATTGCATTCTTATTTTTTTATTTAATACAGACTGTGATTGAAACTGTGTCCCAGCTTCAACGAAGCAGAAGGTGCTAGATTTGCAGAGCTAACTTGTTTTCTTCATGGTTCTGACTTTTGAGGAGATTGCATGCAATCACAGCCCTGATTTGAAAGCTGAAGACCAACCTAGCAGCTGCCTGTGAAAATAAGGCCCACAAATGGAAAGAATCAGCGTCACCTTTTAAAAAGAATGCAAGCACACCAGTTGCCAGTTGGCAAATGTGTCTGCAACTACCCAGGCGGCGGATCCCCTTAACATGGGTCTTGTGTTGCATAACATATGTGAGCATTTTCACTGATAAGACACTTTAAATGTCTCTGTCTTGCACAATCTATTTTCTTTGCCTTACAATTTTTAGAACTATTTAAGTGAATTCTCACTGGGGGAGAACGTCTGTAATAAACCTTGCAAGATTTATTGTCTCTTCCAACTAAGGTACTGAGATAGGTATTAAGACAGTGCAGGCTTCCCAGAGAGCAAGGCAGGCCCACACTGGTGAGGTCAGGATGCCCTTCAGTGCAGTCAGGACAAGCTAACCCTCAGAAGTGCAATTTAGAGACAGGCTGGGCTGAGCTGGTGCAGGGCTCATGGGGCTGGGAATAAATCCCGCTGTGGTGACTGAAATAATAGCACACGGGCATGGACATGCTGGGTCTCACGCACATGTACACGGCAGTCATTACATTTGTTTTTACAAGTGCTTACTTCCGCAGATGTCTGCTGTTCTGTACCTCGATTCCCACCTGCTCTGCCTCACTGCCAGCTATATTTTACCCCTTACAATTCAACCTAGTTATACACACGTACTGACATGCTCTGCTGTAACACCATGTTGTCATCACCAGAAACTTCATGTAAGTCACGGCAGGCTAAAAAGACGTGCAGGGTCACTTACTGTGTGATCCTCTGCGCAGGACCTGATTGACAGTTCTGAGTTAAAAATAATGAGTTGCTGCTAAAATGTTCAGTAGCAGCACAGGTCATGGGTAGGCCGGAACTGACAGACGGAGTGCGGCACAAACCACTCCTCTAACAGGCTTGATGGCAGATGGTGAAAAGCATCTGCAAATGCTTCTGAGCTTGCTGTGTTACTCATATGAGTGCACACACAAAAGAAGCTTCCCTGAAATATTGGTCACTTACATAATGTAACCATATCTCTGCAAAGCACTAAGTAGAGAGCTGATCATTTCAAAAAGTGTTAAGGAATGTCCTCACTCACCACTATATGTCGTGCATCATCATAGGCAGTCCTCGGTCTCTAAAAAACAGGTTTGATAGAGAGGGGGCCTACACCTGGAGACAGGGAGGCACTTCCAATAATCCAAGTGGGGCCCATGAAGTAGTGATTTAAAAAACAATGTATTACCCCAAATTACACTTAATCGCAGGGTATTACTTGGTGTTAACAACTAGAATGTGGGGATGAGGGGAACTATTACCCCATCACCACCCTTATCATCATGTTTCTGCCTTTGGCCCAGGGGGGTCGATGTCAGAAGAGGAGTGGACATCTTTTGGTGGACGGCGAGGGAGGTACCTTGATGCAAGTGTGACTACAGGGATCCCTTTACTCTCTTCCCCGGGGGCAATTAGGGCACTATATTGGGGTATAAAAGAATTCCAGTTAGAGGATGACACAAGTCACCCTAACAAAGTGGTAACACCTGGAGCCAAATTGTGAAGATAGGAGACCGATTTTCGTCCTAATGAATGCTGCAGACCCATATCAGAAACATATTGATGATACTGCTATCTCTGTAAAATGGATTCCATGTACCTTAGGTACATATCCAATTGGTACTGGGCCACCTTATCAGACCCTGTAACTCAGGGCATAGGTGTACCCAGGGCCTACCAGGGGCTGCAGCATGTATTATGCCACCCCTGGCTGGCCATCTAAATCTGACACAACTGGCTGCACGACAGCTGGGGCAAGGTGGTGTAATCACCCTTTGCTTTAGATATAGTATACCTATATCTAACCCAAAAATGGACACATAGATTCCTATCAGTCACTCCTATGGCAGGCCTTAACAATCCTGAAGGCAGAGTGCTTGGAATCGTGTGAGATGGTGCTCTGGCATGAGCTGAGCCCATTTGCAGCTTGCGGAACCAAGTCCTAATAGCTGTTCCATGATAACGCATACCATATACTCTTAAGTGCATTATAATCCTCGCGGTTAAATGCCAACTCTGGTATCGCTTTATCAAAACATGTCGAGTAAGGTGTCATACGAATTGGAATACTAACCCCTCGCCAATTCTGGCGACGGGGTTAGCATTCCACCCTTCTAGAGGGACACGACATGTATGTAACTGTGAACCCTGGTTAAAGTTAACTCAAGCATCAGCATCACAAAATGGATGCTGCCACCACAGACACAAGTCTGACCTCCTGCTGCTGGGAGTCCTTCCAGCGAGGGAGGCTTGGACAAAGGGTTTCCTGTCAGGGGCGGTGCTAGCACCATCCCAGACAGGGTTTTGTGTATCCTGGATAGGCAGGGCTTTAGAGGAAGGTGACTGCAAGTGGCACCCCGGTGCTCACTATGCATAGGCCGGCTAGAACCAGTTCCAGGGGCACACCAGCCCCTGAGCTGGGGAAAGTCCGGCATAGGCGAGGGGTGTAACCACCCCCCTTCCTGGTCCCACCCATGGGCAGGACCTAGTCGCGTGCCAGCCCCTTTTCCTAGTATAAAGATCGGAGCGGGCCCCCTTCCAAATTAGATCATCTTTGAATCCTGAAACTACTTTCTACGAAAGGAACTCTCGACTTCTTCTCAAGATTTCTCCCTTGTGACTAAGGAGTAGTCACCCTGCATCCGCAGGCACCATCCAAGCATCGTGGTCTGCTGTAGGTCTCTCCTCCGGATCAAGACTGCCCAGCTCAATGAGAACCGGCTTCCCTGGCACCTCTGACCTTAACCTACATCTTCAGCTCAGCTGAGATCCGTGGGTGTGACGAGACCTCGAGGGACCGGCCATCTTCAGGACTGCACGACGCTTGCCCAGCACGACTGCCGAGGGATCCTTGAGTGAGTGCTTTGGGGTCCAAGAAGCCCCAACCCTGAGCAGCTCCAGCACCGAAGTTCAGCCTCCCAGCCTCCACGAGATCTGCGTGGGGCCCTTCTGCCTGTTTGCTGCTCACCGCGTTGTCTGGCTACTAGCCCGCTGGCTTGTGGCCTTCCCGACGATGAACGACGACATCAACACCGCTGGTCTGGTTGCTCCAGACTGGCCCTAGCTCCCCTCCAAAAGAGGAGTACCCCGGACCCCCCTGGTCCACTCCAGACGCCATTTTAAGTCCACCGCTTGGGCTTGCATTTGCCAAGACTTGTTGCCCCAATCCTGGGTCCAGCGACGTCGACAGCAGATACCATTGTGGGACAGCTTGCACCTCCATCCTGGTTGCCGACAACGCCTCCTGGTCCGTGAGACTGCAGAGCCCAGCGTCGCCCACTCACCTGGTCAAGGTGACTCCATCCGGTGCCATCCAGGTGCCCATCTAATCACTGGCTAGTGATTCAGAACTTGGTCCCCTCTGCTTACAGGTGTCTTCCATCTTCGATCCAGGCTTGGATCCATCCGAATCTCTTCACTGGTCGCCTGCCAGCAACTTCTTCTTTCAGGCTCCATAGACTGCAATGAGGATTCCCGACGTCTTTCCAGACCTATGCAGCCGCAGCCCCTGGGCTCGGTGACTTCGGCATTTTGGTGCCCCAGCATAGCCTCACTATCCAAGGGTCCAGATCCTTTTTCGTTTCAGCTCTACCTAGTCGGATTCGTCCTATAACACTAACTTTGTAATTCCTAGCAACCATAGACTTTGTTCCGCATCCCGCGTGAGAGTGCATACTCTGCACCCGATCTCCCTAGGCCTCCTGCTAGTAATCTGAAGGTTCAGTAGTCAAGTCCTAGCGATCCTAAAGCCTATTAGCGTAGTACTTACCTGCTAGTAATTTCGCATTCCACTTTTGTAGTATATGGTTTTTCGTGCCCCTCGGGCATTTGTGTAAATTGTGCGATTTGAGTAATTTCTTTAAGAGCTTTGTATTGTGCTTAGCACCCTGTCCTCATAAAGAGTCCAGGGTTGTTGTGTTCTCAATAAATACACTTTATTTTCATAACAACTTGTGTGGTGTCCTTTCACTTCGTGTTCAAGGTATAACAGCTGGCTTAACACGCCCTCTAGAGTTTAGCCTAAAGACTGCTCTTGTCCATGCTACTAGGATAGCTGGTCTATCGGTTGACTTACAACCAATCATCAATAAGGGTTGTTTGGACTGATACATAGTGATCACTAGAATAGTGAGCACTGCATATCAGGCCAACTTCTCACATTTACTACCTAGTAACCAAACATTAGTAGATGGTGGCCCTTTTGCTGGATTGCACCGGCCCATGAAATTCTTCTTGCTGCTCTCTGGTGGTCAGCCCTCCTTTTCACGTCTCTACTTCTCCAGTCCTGTCGTCCTCAGCTTAGGGTGACCAGGTGTCCCGGATTTGCCCAGACGGTCCCGGTTTTTCCCCAGCTGTACCGGCAGATTTCATGAAATGTAGCTCCTGTCTCGGTTTTTAGAGAGGTTCGGCTGAAAACGGCGGGAGGTGCTTTTTTATGTTTTACAAAGTAGGGATAGTGAGCAGTTGTGTCAAGAAAGCAATTTAATTAACAGGCACGCTTCTGCATTTAAAAATTGCATTTTATATGTGTTCAAACTGGCTGTTCTGTAATTCTCTGTTGAGGAGCGCTGTCATTCTGTGCGCTTGCTTGAAGAAAAAAACTGTAGTCCTTCTTCTATCTTCATGAAATGTCCCGGTTTTTGGCCTTGCAATTCTGGGGCCTCATTTATGAGGCCTTGCGTCAATTTTGCGCTGCGGATGCGTCACTTTTTGTGACGCATCGGCGGCGTAAAACATGCGCCTTGTTGCGCCATATTTAAAAAGTGACGCATCTAGGTAGATGCGTCACTTTTTAAACCCCTGCGCCACATTATACCTGCGTCAGGTATAATGTATGCAGAGGAGGCGTTCCCCCGCAAAAAGCCTCGTAATAGTGACGCAGTGAAATCTATGAGATTTCACTGCGTCACTTTTAGGATGCGGTTGCGTCAAAATCTTGCGCCTGCCTCACAGCAGGCGTAAGACTGACGCAAGCCCTTTCACATGGGGCTTTCCCCATATGAAAGGACACATTGCTGGAGTTGCGTCACTTTTGTGACACACTCCAGTAATGCGTCACTTTTGCGCTTACAGATGCGTCAGAAATACTGACGTATCTGTAACTCCTTGCGACATGATGCGTCATACATTAAATATGACGCATCATTGGTGTCGCAAGGAGTGCGCAGTGAAAAGTGACGCATCGCTGTTTTCACGCAGCGATGCGTCACTTTTCATAAATGAGGCCCCTGGGGCCTTATTTATGAAGGCTTTGCGCCACCGGTGCTTCACTTTTAAAATGGGAAAAAGTGACGCACCAGTGGCGCAAGGCCTTCATAAATAAGGCCCCTGGTCTCCCTACCTCAGCTGGACGACCACCCTGCTGGCAGCTCTGCTTCGAGCCCTTTCACTGAATTTAGACAGGGCACCAGTATTCCGGTGTGCTGATTGCGGATTTAGTAAATCTATCCATCATTACACTGGCCGTGAGGCATGAAGTGACATACACAGCGGACCACCACAGGCTCCACCACCCCTCACCATCCCTCTGCACGCAGCAACAGGACACCGAGATTATCACTCATCTTGCCTCGTGTGCATCCGATATTTTGATCTCTTAGCTAAAGAGGCAAAAAGGAAATGCTTCAGAAGGATCCAAATCTTCTAAACTTAGGTCATGTCCTGCACCCATGCTCACCACTGACCTGATGTCAGAGTACTACTGGGACCGGCAGCCTCTCTGCGCACATGAACATTCTGGAAAGCCCGCATCAGATCATTAAATGCAAAGACCAGTCCAATACTACTAGCCTTGGACTTCATAGCGCTTGCTGGGACGCGTTCACCTCTGGCTGGTCACTGAGAGGAGGACTTTGCGAACAGCTCGCCGCACCCGCTCCGCGGGTGCCGCTTCGCCGACACGAGAGGAGGAGTGGGAGACCAACACCACCAGAGGGCTGCAGGGCTGCGAGCGTATCAGGGACTCCAAATCCCAGGAGTCCCTGAGAGACCGCTGACCACTTCCGGTCCGCTCTCCCTGCCGGCCCGCCCACCGCCCACCTGAGGGTTTGTTAAAGCCCCACCAGTGGATCTAACAACTGGGAGACCTTACTTCATAGCGCTTGCTGGGACGCGCTCACCTCTGGCTGGTCACTGAGAGGAGGACTTTGCGAACAGCTCGCCGCACCCGCTCTGCGGGTGCCGCTTCGCCGACACGAGAGGAGGAGTGGGAGACCAACACCACCAGAGGGCTGCAGGGCTGCGAGCGTATCAGGGACTCCAAATCCCAGGAGTCCCTGAGAGACCGCTGACCACTTCCGGTCCGCTCTCCCTGCCGGCCCGCCCACCGCCCACCTGAGGGTTTGTTAAAGCCCCACCAGTGGATCTAACAACTGGGAGACCTTACTTCATAGCGCTTGCTGGGACGCGCTCACCTCTGGCTGGTCACTGAGAGGAGGACTTTGCGAACAGCTCGCCGCACCCGCTCTGCGGGTGCCGCTTCGCCGACACAAGAGGAGGAGTGGGAGACCAACACCACCAGAGGGCTGCAGGGCTGCGAGCGTATCAGGGACTCCAAATCCCAGGAGTCCCTGAGAGACCGCTGACCACTTCCGGTCCGCTCTCCCTGCCGGCCCGCCCACTGCCCTCAGACCCTGCTATATCTGGGGCCACTCCTTCCGCAGCGCGGGACGCAGCCCGGAGCGAAGACCGGGCTAAGAGCGGGCCGTTTGAGGCCGTTCGAGGACGGCAGCGGACGGCCCTGGCCCACCCCCCTTGCTACTTCCACCCCGCCTGTTGATCTACCATTGTGTTAAGCTAGGCCAGCTTAATAGAGGCAACTTATCTAGCAGGGTGTGTGAGGGCTCCAACTCTATCGTAAGCATTATGAGCACTAGGATGACACGTAGCAAGGCCGCCAAAGGTGGTTCACAAGTCAGTGGTCCTATGGATGACTTCATCACTCGCACTAATATAGCTATTGATGAAGAAATATCCAAACTCCAAACTCGGGTATCCCTAGAACTGGCTGCCGCACGTAGGTTGTCCGAGGTAATGGCCCATTCGAAAAAATCATCCCTAGGCCATATAGCCTCTGCTTTCACCCCTGCTCGCCCTGTTCGCCCAGATAGCATCATTATTCAGGCCGATTTACATCATCCCCCGATTACTCCCTCTCTCACTCCGCCCTCAGAGCAAACACGCATTTTAGAAGAGCTAAGTTTCCCTGTACTTCCCCATACTCAGTCCCCCACCCCTAACTCTCCTGCCCAAGTAATTCCAACTACTTCCTGTGCTACTGGCGCGCACTCCAAAAGAAAACGCCAATCACGCTCAGCCTACTCCCGCAAAAAGGCTAAAGTGGCAGTTTCCCAACATCTTACAATGGCTAATACTCAGGCATGTACTGTCTTACCTGAGGGTCCCTTAAGATCACAGCCAGTATGCCAAAAAATGGGAGATGGCCTAGCTACCATCACCCCAGATGTTGAGGGGTCGCAGGCGCAGGACCAGGGACAAAATGAGAAGGAATTCATAGACCAAGTCTGGGAAACACTAAAAAAACTTCTCTCACCACTCGACTTAAGATTGTCTAGGATAGAAAACAATCTACTCGAGATGGAGAAGAGCATTATTGCTCTGGCCACTCTTGGCCTGAGAAATCTTGAAAACCAGGGCGTGTCCTTATCCGATTCACAATTGCCAGCTCCTGCTGTACAAGCTGAGCAGCACCCCGCTCCAGTACCTGCTGCTGCAAGGCCTGTTCCCAAGCCGAGGACGGTGGCTGTGGATCAAATTTCCACGACCGCTAAACCTCAGGCTTCCAAACCGCAGGCTCCTGCACGGAATCCTAAGCCGCAAAAAACAAATCCAAATCTGGTACCACCTACTAGACCCCACCCTATTGAAACCCAGGGCCCTCGCCCAAAAGAAAATTTTAGAGGAGGCTATATAGATCTTCCTCCAGAGGCCAACGAATATGTAGTTGTGTTGACAGGTGTCCCTGTCCTCGGCACTGACCAATACGAAAACCATTGGTCTTTGAAAAACAAAACAATGCACTGGCTCAACGTTAATAGACCAGCTCCTAATGGCAAGAGAAGCCGGGTAATGATGGTCCGTAGAATACCCTGGGTGGGCCCAACAAAGAAATCTAAGCAAGGGGACTGCGTAGTTGTAACTTTTGATGACCCACATACGGCACGCCATATTTGTTCTTGGCCAACTAGCGAAGAATCCCTTGTCATTCCGAGGCCGCTATCCTACTTTTACCCTCCACGCCAAGTACATACCCAAGCGGATAACCGGTCCTTGGTGCAGCACCATCCATGGAACATCCATCCTAAGAGGCCAATGGACACCCTCTTACATTGGAATGGCCTTTCAACCTATAACAGATTTGGAGGCCTGGAGGAGGTCGATTGACTTTTTGCGCCCTCCGCTTCCCCACAACTAGAAAAAGCTTTGTCTCCCATGGACACAGAATTATCTGGAAATCAAACTTACAGCCCACAAAATAACGATGGCGGGCTCCTGATTCGCACGCCACGTGTCTTGGATCTGACTAAAACGGCTACTCCAGACTGTATAAGGATGGAACTATGGCCAGACAGCCACTGCCTGACCCCACCTCCTCCCGCTCAATCCAATTTAATGGAGATCAAACTGCCAGACAGTGCTGCCCCCACTGAACTATATCGGACTAAGATCCCCCCAATACCAACTATCCCGGATGAAGAAAACTCTTCCTTACCCACTCACGTTCCTAAAATCTCTCCACCCGGTGAATCCTCACTGAAGATCTTAAGCTGGAATGTGGCTGGCCTCGAACGTAACCTTGACAACCCGGAATGGAACACCTTCCTGGCACCCTACGACATTTGTTTGCTACAGGAAACATGGTGCCAGGAACCTAGACATAGAGTGGGTTTCTCGACCTTCTACGTCCCGGCTGTTCATCAACAAGGTTCCAAAGGACGCCCGTCCGGCGGTCTCCTTATTTGGATTAATATAGCTCTAGACCTCAGCGTTCTTCAAAGAACTACTGAATCTCCTGACCTCCAATGGCTAACACTCCATCACAAAGGGGGAAGGAAGCTAGAACTGTTTAATATCTATTTAAGGGACAGCAGGAACGGAGGATCTTTAACCTTACTAGGTCTAAGCAACAACCTGGCTGCCTGCGACGCTGACTCTCTCGTCCTGCTGGCAGGCGATTTTAACTGCTGTTTTGAGCCTCTAGCTACAGAAGATATTCTGGACACTAATGAGGAGGATAATAGGAGGGGAATCCCCATCTTGAACCTTGACCCGATCCCGAAATGGACACAAAGGGTGATCGATATAAACGCTCTCTGTATGGAGTATAATTTGAGAGCAACAAATGGGCGTTCTAGGTCAGATCCCATGGGTGCCCACACATATAATAGGACGGGCCACTCTTCCAGAATTGACTTTGTCATGCTCAACTATACCCTCTGGTCATACCACCAAGACATGGAGGTTATAGAAACCTGTGATAGCGACCACAACCCTCTTGCTGTAACCATTTCTGTTCCCTGGCACCAGGGCTCTCAAGAAACCACCAACCAGATATGGAAATCCTCACGTGAGATCCTCCCCTCGAACTGCGGGAGACGTCTCAAATGGGCAAGAGTCGCAGCAGATGAGGCACGGATGACACAAGCTGAAACCATCCTACTACAGGCTGAATCCAAGTTTGGTACTACAAACGGTGATAGTAAGAAGTTTTTATCACTATTTTTAGAGACAGTAACAGCACTAAGTGGGCTATTCACCATTTCGAAACCCAGCGCTAGAAGCGCTGCAAAAGGCGTCCCGAGAGCAAATGGAAAGTGGTTCACAGCGAATTGCCGAAATGCTAAGAGTGAACTCGTGGCCGCAGTAAAAGGGAAAGACCAAGCTGTCATCAGGTCTGCAAGGAAACTCTACAGGAAATCTGTGTCTGAGGCCAAGCGGTCATATGACTTCAATTTTTGGCGTGATCTAACGGAGGCAAGTACAAGGAAAGATGCCAAGGGGTTTTGGGACTTGCTAAGGTCAAGAGACAAGCCCATAGATCATCAATTGACTTGTAACATCCCTGGCGCTGTCTGGTTTGCCCATTTTTCGAACTTGTATACAGCGCAAACAGGGCCCCCCCAACCAGACCCGCTACCACGGTTCAGTTCCACAGTCCTCCCACCAAACGAAGTTGCATTCACCGCCGTAGAAGTAGAGAAGGCAATTAGTTGTATTGTTCCCAACAAAGCGGCAGGCCCGGACGGGATCCCGGGCGACCTGATAAAAAATAATCCCCCATTTTGGAGCAGACTAATTGCAGAACTACTTAATGAGGTTACGTTGGGGGGATCTTTCCCTGACTCCTGGAGGGGCGCTGAAGTCGTCCCTATTTTCAAGAAAGGCAACAGGGAAGACCCAGCCAATTACCGCCCCATCAGTTTGTTGGACACAACGCAAAAGGTGGCGGGGAAAGTGGTATTGGGCAGGATTCTGGAGTGGGTGGACGACAACCAGATATTATCTGATTTCCAAGCGGGTTTTAGATCAGGGACAGGCACCGTCGAGCAGACTTTCCGCCTTCTAATGCTCTATTGGAAGGTAGTGGTGCTAGGAGGAGGCAGTTTATACCTAGTCTTTATAGACTTAAAAACTGCCTTCGACCTGGTCCCACGAGCATTACTGTGGAAAGTCCTTGACGGTCTAGGTCTACCTCCCTACCTTCTGGCCTTATTGATAAAATTCCATGCAAACAACTTTGCTCAAATCAGATGGGGTGCCCAGGGAGAAAAAACATCGTGTATCCCAGTAGACAGGGGCGTCCGCCAGGGGTGTGTGCTTGCCCCCACTCTGTTTTCGCTGTACGTAAATGGAGTGGTGGAGCATCTTTTACAACATCCTGCAGATGCACCATCCCTGGCCGGAAGGAAAATCCCGACACTCCTGTTTGCCGATGACACCCTCCTGATTTCGAAGACACCCATAGGCATACAGGCGCTACTTACCAGCTTTAAGGCCTTCTGTGATACCAAGGGCTTAGCAATAAATATTGGCAAGACCAAATTTCTTGTCCTCAATCCCCCGAAGAAATCTGTAAAACCCCCCACTCTAGACTCTGTTCCATTAGAACGGGTCAAAGAATTTGACTATCTAGGCATACGCCTCTGTGATAGTATGAATTGGAAGGCCCACCACCAGAAAGTGTTTCTAACCCACAAGAGGGTTGTTGGCGCTTTACTTAAAGAACAACGTGCCTCTTCCACAAAACCGATCGGGGCACTTCTTGACATTTATAGGGCCAGGGTTGTGAGTGCAGCATTGTATGGTGCAGAACTTTGGGGAACCCAGAGAGTGGACACTTTGGCCCACCTAGAAAATAAATTTCATAAAGACTTGATGAGGTTACCCCAGAGCACTCCCACAATCCCACTCTTGCTCGACGCAGGTACCCGCCCTATCTGCGACCAAGCTAAACTACGCCCCTTATTACTGTGGTCCAGAATTTGGAACGTTCCTGAACTCCACAGCTATGCGGATGCCCTAAAAGACGTCTTGTCCCTTCCTGGCTGGCACAAGATCGCCTGGCTTAGAGAGGTTAAGAAGGCACTTATCCTGCTTGGTCTAGGATCTGCGTGGGAAAATAAAACCGCACCTCCCAAACAGGAATTGAAGAAGGCCTATTGGTCTTGGGTCGATAGCGAGAGACTGGGTAAATCAAACCATCCAAAAACTGTTGCCAACTTCCTGATGGTTAAATGTAACCCCTCCAGAGAAGCTTATATGGACCTGATACACAGTTCTTATGATAGGGCTTTATATTTTAAATTCAGGGTTGGGGTTTTACCTTTATGCCAGTTCACTTCTACCTGGAAACCACCCTTGCAAACTGTTCCCGACTGCCCATTTTGTGAGCTGAAAACAGAATCCGTTGCACACTTTTTATTTGAGTGTCGAGCCTATCTAGCTCCCAGACGGAGGTGGTTGAAGCCTCTTTTCAGGAGCCTAGGAACCCGTTCACACCTGGAAGCTTTGAGAATACTGCTCTCAGACACAAGACCCTTTTTTGCCATTTGTTTGGCAAAATTCCTAGGATGGGCTTGGCGTATAAGAACCACTAAAAAACTGATGATCCAATAACGTCTCCCCCTTTTTAACATGTTTTTCTTGTCCAACGGACAGATCTTTTTTAAGGTACAATGAATTGTAAGTTGTTTGTTCGATTATTGTTTTATACTGTGATGTTTTGCTTTTATGATATGTTTTTATATATCGAAATAAAGCTTACTTGTAACTTGTACTAGCCTTGGACCAGCATTTAGGCTACCGACGCCCTGGCATTTTACATGTTGCCCTCACCCGCTCGCCAAAGGGCCCCTCCCCAACGCGCGCTCCTAGGCGCTTCCTAGAAGTAACGCATTGTCAATGCATAGACGATTCTGCACAGCTGCATTGGGGATCATTGAGTGAATGCAGGACGGACGCATGAGCAGCCGCACGGATGAGAGCATCCAGGCACGTTCATTTGTAAACCACACTATTGGGTTTTCCGATGCTTCTTACCATTTTAATTTTGTTATTGCTTTTTTTGTCACAGCATAGCACTCACGTATCCTCATCCCCAATTCGCCACAATTTTTGTTGTCAGAGCTAGGACATATATATTCAGATTGTTAAGGTCTGAATAAAAAGATCAAAAGCTAAATGGCCAGCGCGACCCTCTGCAAACGGTTTCAGGTCCGAGGAGGCCCCTTCGGCACACACAGTGCTGTAGAAAGATTGGAGGCAACCCAGAGCCTTTCATGCATGCCGGCATGAAAGGCCGCGGGGGAGCCAGCGAGCAGGAGATACGCACATTTTATGGGATGGCATATATTATTAAGAGAGTTTAATTGCCCAGTTTTTGTCCACAGTATAACTCAACAATTGCCTGACGAAGCCTCGCCAATCTCGCGTCCCGGCAGGGTCTTGCAGTCAAGACTGCATTATGTGGCTCGCGCCTCCGGGCACTCGAGAGAAATCTCTCTCTCCAGAGACGGTGTCAAAACAGCCAGCGATGGAGCGGAGATTTAGGGGACTGTAATATTCAGACATAAAAGAAAGAAACACAACTCCTCCTCCCTCCCCCCACCGACAACAGGAGGAGTGGAAAGGTCACCCCTCCAGAGAGAGCGACTAACTCAGCAGAGGATGTGACCCGCAAGGCCAGGAGCCGCCATGTGCCACGCAGTTACCCATAGCAACCATCATCCCCATGGCAGCTGTCAGGTATTGATTCGAACGGATGATCTAGGTGCTGCCCTTTAACAAAAACACACCAGCGCATTTATTTATCTATCCGAGGATATTGTGGTGAGCAATAGATTTTGATCCGAGCAGCAGAGCGCTTGGCGAATACCTGTCTTCTTCCATGATTGCATGTTCTGTGGCTCAGCAGTCTCCCACGTTTATCAACTTTTACTCAAGAGAGCAGTTGTTTTTTACGCATGGGCTGACACTTTGCACCTTTTGGTGACAATATGTGACAGGGCTCAATTAGTAAAAAAAATTTAAGTGCCAGGGTTTTGTCAAGAGACCCCAGCAGCCCGCACCATATCCATGTGCTGCTAATAACCGCACCACCACAACAACTACTAACCATCACACTGCTGCAAGTGTGACAATTCAGACTGTTTCACGCCCCAAAAGGTATGAGAATGGCTTGGGTGTCAGATATCAGTCATATTTAATGTATACTGAATTAATAAACAACTGTTGTGCTCATCTCTAAATTATACAGACAGAGCCACCATGTGTCATAATCACAAATGTTAACACAAGGAGATGATGGACGGAGCGCTGAAACTTTTCTGACACTCACTCCCAGTCACAGATCTGGGTTGAATCCATCATAGTTCTTTAGCTCACCTCACCACCCCAGTTCAGACTCAGCTGTATGCAAATCAGTCCTGACACTGTGCCTCATGGGAACAGTCCAGCAAAAACTGACCAGAAACAAGCATCCTGGGACCGGTTTCGGTTAAGGTACCGGTTTCGGATTAACACCTATCGTCATACAGGCCTGCTTGAATCCAGTGACCAACGTCTGGACATACCCTGCCAACTTAGGGCAAACAAAACAAACACAAGGAGATGATGGACAGAGCGCTGAAACTTTTCAGACACTCACCCCCAGTCACAGATCTGGGTTGAATGCATCATCGTTCTTTAGCTCACATTGCCATCCCAGTTCAGACCCAGCTTTATGCAAATCAGTCTTGACACTGTGCCTCATGGGCACAGTCCAGCCCGAACTGCCAAGCCAGGTCTTCCCTGGAACGGAAGGTGGCATCCTGGGACCTGTTTCGGGGTAACACCCCTCATCAGCCAGACTAGCTTGAATCCAGTGGCAAAGTGAGCAAGGAACCCACGTCTGAGCACACCCTGCCATCTTAGGGCGAACCAACCAAACAGAAGGATGTGATGGATGGTGCGCTGAAACTTTTCAGACACTTACCCCCAATCACGGATCTGTGTTGAATCCATCATCATTCTTTAGCTCACTTCTCCACCCCAGTTCAGACCCAGCCATATGCATATCAGTCTTGACCCTGTGCCTCATGGAAACAGTCCAGTCTGAACTGCCAAGCCAGGTCATTCCTGGACCGGAAAAAAGACTCCTGGGACCGGTTTTGTGGCATCACCCCTCATCAGCTGGGGTGGCAAAGTGAACTAAAGAACATTGTGGATTCACCCCAGATCTGTGACGGGGGGGGGGGACGGGGGTGAGTGAGTGTCTAAAAGTTTCAGTGCTCCGTCCATCATCTCCTTGTGTTCCCTTTGTCAAATACAACAGGAAGGTGTTTTATGATGTGAACACAATAACAAACATGTTAGGAAGGTGCTTTGCATTTTGAACTTAATGACATATGGCATAGCGGGGAATTTCCCATTGCGCATTTTCTGACAAATTCAGTAGGAAGATGTTTAGTACAAAGGTATTTTAGATTTGGCCACAGTAAATGTTTTTTCCGCCCAGAACATGTAATGTATACTGGTTGATGAGTTTTTGTAGGCAAAAACCACATGGTTATGTTTATGTTAGGGCCATTAGTCTTATTTGATCAATTTGACATGTTTTCACAAAGGCAGAAGGCAACCCATTTTACATTATGAATGGCTTAACAAAGCCTGTAGGCCACACCTTGCTGATTGTGAATAACTTCATGTGTTGTATTTGGCTCCTAAACCAGTGCTGGTTTTTAGGGTTAGAGCCTGTTTGTGCACACATTGTTACCTAATACCATACAGCTAATGGGAAAAGGCTAGATGTACTATGTTAGTTTTCCTCTGTGATATTTGCCTGGGGTACTTGATTTACAACCTTGATTCTACAAGGCCCCTGGGGGGGGGGGGTCAATTTGCAATTCGTGCATAGTATTTAGTTGTGTTTTCATTAAAGTAGTTTTCCTTAAAAAAAAAAGAATTGGCTGGAGATTGATTTACTGTTTTAATTGTGCACCCAGAACCATCCCCACTCCATCATCTTCTCGGGTGGATTTTCTTTCCCAGATGGAGGGGGAGGGCTTAAACCCGAGTCTCCAGAGTATACCCCTTTATGCGTAGAAACTGAGCAGGGACCCTTGAGATCCTTCTTGGTGCCCAATGATGTGGTGGATGTTATCTTATGTACTCTTCGTTCCTCCACCAAATCTCTTTATTCCGGGTTTTTCACTCTATATGCAGATAACCTGACTGACCCATTGAAAGCGAGGCAACATGAAATTCTCAAGTGTGTGCGTCCTGCGGACCAGGCAGGTTGTGCATCTAGTGCTTTCCTTTGCCTCCTGGATCAATGCCTATTTTCAAGACCCCATATTTTTATTCTTTATTGAAAGTTTTAACTAATATGTTTCCTCACACTCATTTTCTGATGCAGAAGTGGGAGTTAAACTCAGTTCCTACTTTTTTGAATGGGTGCTACGTTTGAGCCCCTGCATAGTTGTTCATTAAGACTTTTAACCCTCAAGAGGGTTTTCGAGTTTTCATTACTTTGGCTATATGTGTCAGTTACTTTGGCTATATGTGTCAGTGAGGTGCAAGCACTAAGTGTCAGGCTTCCTTTCACCACAGTTTGTCGCAGCAAGTGTACCTCAGAACTAGAGCTGCTTTCCTCCCGAAGGAGGTGAACCCTTTCTATATGGGTCAATCAAAAACTTTTCCTTCTTCTTTTCCCCTCCTCACCATACACAAGAGGCTGTACAGGCTGGAACAGACAAGAGCAGTGAGCTTTTATATTGTCAGCTTGAAGGACTTGCCGTGAACATGAGGAGCTATTCATAAGTTTTGTTGGCAACAGAAAAAGAATAGCAGTGCTGAAAAGGACCTAATCGAGGTGGATTATTTTGTGAATTCTGATCTTTTGTGTAAAGTCTCTAAAAGTACAGGAGGACATTGCTGCGTACTCCACGTGGGCCAAGTCTTCAACATTGACCTAGTGGGGAGATTCTGCAGGTGACATTTACAGGGCGGCCACTTGGCCATCCCGCCACTCCTTTGATAAGCATTATTGTCTTGAATTGGAGGTAAATGAATATTAATGATCAACTAATGATTAATTTATTTAAACTAAACTTGTTTCCACCCTCTACTCCAATGAACACCAAATCACACTCCTAAATATATTTACACAATTCCCAAGTAATTTCACATACATTTTTTAAATACAAGTAACAACAAATCATAAATTCCTTTAAAAATGTGTTCTCGGGGCGTGGCCAAGATGGCGGAGTGAGCAGTCGCACTTCCCGAGAGCTCCTCCGCACCCGGCCGGGCCGGACCATAATATTAGCATTTCTCCCCCCTACAGAATACTAATAGGGGCGGGAGCTGTTGGCAGACCCCCCTGAATATTTTGGGGTCCGAGTGGGAACTTGCGGAGCATCGGACGCGGGTCCGGAGCGAGGCCCTGCACCAATGCTGGGTTCCGAGGCCCTAGCCGAGGCCGCACGAGAGGGCATCACTCGGAGCGAGGCCACAGTGACTGCGGCGCCAGAATTAATGATCCGGGACCTACACGGACGCACACACCGTCCGGCGCCGGACCCGGTGGCCTTCCGATTGCCTGGGGGTCTCGGTCAGTAGCGGTTGCCAACTCGGCAGCACAGATACGGCCGACAGCCGGGAGCTCCGAAATCGAGGCCGAGGTCGCGGCCTGGTGCTAACGGGCCCACGTAGCTTGGCAGCGGGAGCTAGAGCCGGGAGGAGAGGCGAGGTAATACACGCACAGCAGCCCGCCCTCCCCCGCGGTGGACTTAAAGCACAGAGCCGCAGGACAGAGCGAGGGGTCTCGAGGCCAGAGGAGGCGACGCGGGGGCTAGTCCCCGACAAAGAGTGGAGACCGAACATTCGCCGGACGTGACTGGGAGCTATATCGCGCCCAAACCGCCCCGCAAGGTGAGGAGCAGAGGGGGACTCCGGGGAGGAAGTGGGGGCTCCACCGGGACCCCATGAGTCAACGCCGGAGACGGGCACAGCGACGAACAGCCCCTCTGCGGGGATTGTCCGCATGGTCGTCTTCACCCCCACTGCTGCCGGAGCCTGAAGAGGCTGAGGTCGGAGTTGCGGCCTCTACCTAGGAGCTTCCAGGCCTACTCTAGCGAAATTGCCCGCGCCCTGACCCCGTGACAGCCAAGACGGCACCCGAGGCAGTTGGGAGCAGTGAGGAGACTCCACAGCCCCTGAACAGAGCCGTGAGCGGATAGAAGGGCCCCTGTGCGGCGGCCCGACACTGGATGGGTGGTGCGACGCCGGTGAAGCACAGTGCGGGAGCGGCACAATCGGCGGCCTCGGAAGGGGCACACCGGGAACCTCTTGGAGAACCGGCCCACATCGGGGCACTCCCCAAACGCACGAGTCGCCCGGAGTTGGCTTGTTGGGGGCTCTAAGACTGACCCTCTGGGTGGCAAACAAGAAGTCGGTGGCCATAGTCCCACGCAGGGCCACGAGATGGCGGACCAGCGGAAGAAAGGAGAGCGCACCCTCCCAGAAATGTTAGGCAAGGGACAGTCTAAAGGAGAGAAAGGTTTCTCGTCCCCAGGGTCATCCAAGACTCAGCAAGACTCCCAGGAGAGTGAGGTGCCCATCACCAAATCCTTCCTAGAGTCACTCTTCAATTCCTTGCGCGAGGACTTCCACGCTCTGAAGCAGGAGGTGGCCGGGGAGGTGCGGGAGATCAGGAGAGAGGTGGATGGGCTCGGCGAAAGGGTTGCCGCCATGGAAGATACAGGCCGCGCACAGGATAAAGAAATAGAACAGCTGCAGCAGGACGTAATACGCTTGAAGGACCAGTAGGTAGACTTGCAGGCCCACGCAGAGGACTTGGAAAATAGATCACGGAGGAACAACATTAGGGTCCGGGGGGTGCCATCTAAAGAGGAGGGGTCGGACATTGTGGGCTACCTACTGGCCCTATTCCGGGAGATTCTGGGAGAGCCAGCGGAATTCGAAATAAGGATAGATAGGGCGCACAGAGTGGGACCGGCGAGACGAGCAACAGCTCCACCCCCAGACATTTTGGCCTTCCTACCAGATTACCCCCTTAAGGAGCGTATCCTCAGAGAAGCTTGACAGCAGCAGCCCCTGCGGTTTCGGGGCCTTCGGGTCGCCCTGTTTCAGGACCTTTCTGCAATCACCCTCCAGAAACGCAAGGCCTTCAAAGTGGCAACAAACTTTTTGAGAGACAAGGAGATCCTGTACGCCTGGGGTCATCCTTTCTGTTTGATTTTCAGGTGGAACGGGGCCCTGCACCAGCTACGTTCCTTCCAAGAAACCTGCACACTGCTGGGCATCACCCAGGAGGACGAAAAAACCTCCTCGAAGCCAACCAGATGACCATCCAGGGATGGCTGGCACCAAATTGGAAGACGGCAGGTGACAAGGGCGAGCTTGAAACCTGACGCTCACACCATTAAGGCAGAGATGGACAACACCATCCAGGAAGTGACGAAAGATACTACGTCCTCAGACTGAAGAAACTCCGGGGTGGGAACTCAATAGCATTTATCATTGTGCGAGTCCGGGTGGGGGGGGGTGAGGAGGGGCAGTAGGGAGTGACGTTGCTGGACGTCCACACAGGTAACACACCACAGTCCCGCTCTTCCTGAGGGCTGGACTGGGACTATGTTCACTAGTTGGGGTGACTCTGGGAAGGAAGGGGAGGGTGGGGGGTGACGGGCTTGGGGGGAGTTGGGGTTTTTGGGGGGCCGGGGGTGGGGGAAGGGCGGAGGGCTGGAGGTATGGAGGTTGGGGAGGGGGGTCAATGGGAGAACGGTTTTGGTTGGGATGGGGAGTTGCAGAGTTGGTGAGGTTTGGGGGATGGAGAGGGGGGTAATGGGGGGGTTTCCTCCTTGTCCACCTATTTTTGAGTTTCCCTTTGCTTCCCTGCGCCTTGTTCAGAGACACGCAGATCCTACTACTCACCTATGGCGTCTCTCTAATTGAAAATTCTCTCTTAATGTGAGGGGAATGAACAACCCTATCAAAAGCCAGGGGATACTTTCCCTCCTAGAGCACTCCACAGCGGACGTCTGCCTCCTACAGGAGACGCATCTGCTGCAGAAGGACCACCACCAACTTAAATCCCGGGCCTTCCCCTTGCAGTTTTTCTCGTCCGCATCTAAGAAGGTGGCAGGGGTGGCGATCCTGGTGTCCAAATCCTTTAGGAGTCAAGTTCTGCAGAGGGAGGCAGAGATCAAGGGCAGGTTGCTGATACACCGCTTTCTGATTGCTGGTCAGACACTTTTAGTGGGCACCATATACACGCCTAAGGAAAAATTCCTGCACAGGGCCTTAGAGACAGCCACAGCGAACACACAACCACACTTGCTACTGGGGGCGACCTCAATTTAGTATTCCGTAACACGGCGGATCGTTCTTGCCAACGCTCGGGGTAGCTGGGGTCACTCTCCGCAGCGGGCCTCGCACATCTCTCAGACCTTGGCCTGGTCGACCTGTGGAGACACTTCCATCCACACTCCAAGGCATACACCTATTACTCGGCAGCCCACAAATCCTACGCTAGGCTTGACTACTTCCTCTGCTCCTCACAGCTGGTGCCCCGAGTGCAGGATGTTGATACCCTCCCGACCTCCCTGTCGGATCACTCCCCAGTAATGACCACTTTCCTCTTCCCGGATGTGCCTGCCCCGCCTCGACATTGGCGCCTGTGGGATGCCTTGCTCCAGAGCCCTACCGTAGTGGAGCGGATTAAAGTCGCCACCACCCAGTTTCTATCTCACAATGCCAACACTGACACCACTAAGGCCGCACAATGGGCTGCACTCAAAGCAGTCTTGCGGGCAGAGTTCATCTCTATCGCCACAGCAAACAACAGAGACCGTGCCCAGAAGTGAGCCGAAATAACCCAACGGGTAGCGGAGTTGGAACAGATGCACCAGCGAACGGGGGCAGCCCGTGCATGGTGCCAACTCTGTACGGAGAGGGAGATGCTGGCGGCCATAGACAAGGATGTGGCAGAATATGCAGCTCTCCACCTCCGACATGCATACTATAGTGGGGGTGATCGCTGCAGGAAGCTATTGGCGAGTAAATTGAGAGAGCAACGCCAAAGACAGGGCGTAAGAGCCATACAGACTAGTCGGGTAGACCTTGCCTTCGACGGTGTTGGCTTTTGGGGACTTTTATGAAACTCTATACGCAGCTGACTCGCTCGACCTCCAGGCTGGTCATGCATACCTGGTAGGCACGCCCCTCCCGTCCTTGAACGAGGCGCAAGCGGAGTTACTCGATCGGCCCATTGGCCTGGAGGAAGTGATTTCGGCGATATCTCGCCTCAAATTGGGGAAATCACCTGGCCCAGACGGCTACTCGGCGGCCTTTTATAAAACGGTTTGCCACCAGGTTGCCCCACTACTGCGAGACCTTTTTAACACCTTCAGCCTACCCGGCGCCATTCCGGAGGATCTTCTGGAGGCGGCGATAACGGTCATACCCAAACCTGGTCGAGACCCCACGCGCTGTAGTTCCTATAGGCCGATATCCCTCTTAAACCTGGACTTCATGCTCTACACAGGCATCCTCGCGAGTAGGTTGGCACCATATATGCAGCAGCTGGTGGAACCGGACCAGGCTGGTTTCACTCCCCTACGGCAGACCAGTGATAAGACCAAATGGGTCCTCCACCTCATCGAGGCCAGGTCACGGACGAGGCATGCTATTCACCATCAATGCGGAAAAGGCCTTCGATAGGGTCCATTGGCCCTATCTGGAACTGGTACTACAACACTTCGGTATGGGGGAGGCTCTCCGCAACCGCATACTGAATTGCTATCGCAGGCCCAACGCCACGGTCCGTGTCAATGGACACACCTCCCCGCGCTTCCTGATCGGCAGGGGCACCAGGCAGGGGTGCCCTCTCTCCCCTATCCTTTTTGCCCTGTACATGGAGCCATTAGCGCAACGGGTCAGGCAACATTCCCTCATCAAGGGCACCCCCTTTGGCGGCGACGTGCATAAGATCAGTTTATACGCGGACAATATCCTTCTCTCCCTTACGGAACCGATGCAGTCGCTCCGAGCACTTTTTATCGAAATCCATACCTTTGCACTGGCCTCGTGGTTTAAGATCAACATGGAGAAATCGGAAGCCCTGAATATCTCCCTGTCGCCGGAGACACTCGTCGAGGTTCAAGGCGAGTTTGATATGCAATGGTCAAATACCACCATCTCCTATCTGGGAGTTCTGTTGGCCCCAACCGTCCAAGCCACTGCTGAGGTGAACTACGCCAGGCTCCGCTTGCGCCTCAGCAATGAACTCCGGAGATGGAAACATCACTCGCTCTCCTGGCTGGAGCTGATAGCAGCCACTAAGATGACCCTGTTACCGCAAATCCTTTACGTGTTCCAGACTCTCCCTCTGCACCCCCCAGCGGGTTGGCTCCAGCGGACACAGTCTGACTTGGCACGCTTTATCTGGAACGGTCACCGTCCATGCTTCAAGCATGCAATTGCGATACTTCCGCCTGCCCACGGTGGGGTTGGTGTGCCTGACCTCCTTCTATATTATCAAGCGACACAACTCCGCATCTTGATGGAGTGGTACCAGCTGGAATCGGGCAAGCATTGGCTTTTTCAAGACCAAGCTGTGGCAGGCAGGCCCTTACAGGGGGTTCCATTTCTTCCCAGGTGCCACCGCCCTCCCAATCTATACGCATCACAGATTACAAGCACCGTCCTGGATGTATGGGACCGGTTTGCGGTCCGGCACGAATTCACCTTGTTTCCCTCCCCGATGACCCCGCTTTTCGATAATCTCGATTTTTCCCCGGGACTGGACCTCAAGGCATTTGTGGCCTGGAGACGTTCGCCCGGCAGAGCCCTGGGACATATGTTCGACTTAAACAGTATCCTCTCCTTTCAGTAGGTGAAGGAGGACTATGGTATACCGGAGTCTAATCGCCTACCCTAACTGCAGGTCCGACATTGGGCTATGCAGCCAGAATTCAGGCCTGGCGCGCAACGTTCCCTCACCCCGTATGAAAAGTGGCTGGTTACCCGTACCTCTGATAAGAAGCTGATCTCCGACTTGTACCAGCAGCTCCTCCTCACAAACATCTACACACATAACGCAGGAAGGAACAGGTGGGAGCGAGACTTGGGGAGATCACTCAAGCACAAAGAATGGGGGGGCATCTACCATAGGGCCAGACACTCGTCTTATCACATGGGCCTCACCGAAACCCTGACCAAAGTTGCCACCTATTTGTACCACACACCTGAACGCCTACATCAATGGGATCCCCGCTATAGTGACCAATGCTGGAGGGGGTGCCGGGGGCTTGGCAACTTGGAGCACTTACTTTGGAGCTGTGACCGTTTGCAAACCTACTGGAGTTTGATTGTTGATGACATAGACTCACATCTGGATACTCAGCTCCCTAGATTCCCCGCTTACACTCTGTAAGGACTCCCCAATGCTCTGATGTGCCCCTTGAAGTCTAGGAGAGGGAGACTTATAGCGATTGCACTAGGGGCAGCCGTGCAGAACATCCTGGCACACTGGAGGACCACACAACCTCCCCCCGCATACTGGTTGGCTACACCGGATTTGGATGGTTCTGAGGATGGAGAAGCTGTCCTTGGCGAAGGCAAGAAGGGGAGATGAGTTTGCAAAACTTTGGCGACCATTTTTACCGCTGCTCTCGGGGGAGTTTATAGAATTGAGCTGCCCATGCTACTTGCGCTTACTGCACCTAGCAGACACTCCGATCGAAGAGCGGGGGGCCCGACAAGCAGGAGCAAGACTCAGGACTGATATTTGGCTACAGCCCTCCCTTAATGGCGTGGGGATTTCCCTTTCCTTTTTCTTTTGTTTTGTGGACAAGGAGGGGGATGTGGGGGGAGGGTCAGACAACATTTCCCCTTTGCAGAGACCCTACATGTCTGGACTTGTCATTATTCTCACTGCCGCACACCTTTGATTGGGTCGCACAGGAAGAGCTCGACATTGTTCCATCTGATGGGGAAATGTGGTCTGTATGTTTTTCCTGTTTTGAAAATTCAATAAAAGATTTAAACCATAAAAATGTGTTCCCAACATTTACAATTATAAACCCCACAACTCAGACATCAAACATATTTCACAATTAGCAGTTTTAATATTTAATTAATTAATTAATTATATATTAATTAACAGATAATTAATTCATTTAAAATAATTTACAGCTCACCATATTCACCTATAAATGACACCACCAATGTTGTAAAACATGGCACAATTAACATAATTAATTAACAATGAATTAATTAATTGATAACAATTAACAAGCAGAATAAAATCCATTAATAATGAAATAATTCACACAATTAATACTTTAAAAGAACATTACTATTTTTTATAATAAAAATTTTTTAAAATGTATTTCAAATTACTTCCCACCCTACTCCCCTATCAGCCTACAACCCGCTCGTAAAAAAATGACACCATTAACAATTAATTCATAATAATTAACAACCAATTAATAAACACATAATAATACATTATTTACCACAATTAACAATACAAAATATTAAATACATAAATATTAAGTACTAAAAAATATTAATTAATTAATTATAATGAAATTACTTCCCACCCATCTCCCCTATCAACCCACAACCTGCTCCTAAAAAAATTACCAATTAATTATTAACAATTAACAAACAATTACTAAATAATTAATATTAAATTAATTGTCACAATTAACAATAAAACATATTAAATGCATAAATGTTAATTAATAACACATATTAATTAATTAATTATAATTACATTACTTACCACCCTATTCCCTTATAAACCTACAACCCCCTACAGAACTAAAACACAACATTTAATAAAAATAAAAATTAATAACTTCTAAAAATGTAATACATATATTAAAAAACAAATGCATTACTTAGATACGATGTTGAGTCTGTGTGTTCTGACGATGGATGTAAGCAGAGCCATGTAGATGTTGAATAGGGTGGGGCTGATGGAGGATCCTGAGGGACTCCACAGGTGGTTGGTGTGGGTGTCAAGAGGAAAGGAAGGAGTCTGACCCGCAGAGTTCTGCTGTAGAGGAATGAGTGGATCCAGTCGAGGGCCTTGTTACTGATTCCTGCGTCGTGATGTCTTTGGGCTAGGGTGTGGTGTGAGACTGTGTCAAAGGCAGCAGAGAGGTCCAGGAGGATGAGGGCCACTGTCTCTCCGCTTTCGAGGACAGAGCGGATGTCTTCTGTTCTGGCGAGAAGGGCATTTTCGTTGCTGTGATTCTTCCTGAAGCTGATTGGGAGCAGTTGAGGATGTTATTTTCTTCTATGAAGGAGGTGAGTTGACTGTTGACAGATTTTTCCATGACTTTTGCAAGATACAAGAGTAAGCAGATCAATCTGAAGTTATTGAGGTAGGTGGGTTCCGCCGAGAGTTTTTTCAGGAGAGGATTGATCTCGGCATGTTTCCAGTTGTCGGGGAAGGAGGCGGTTGAGCGGTTCAAGCGGTTGAAGGTTCGTAGAAGCTCGGGCAATGATGTCCGTTGCCCTGTGGTAGATGTGGTGGGGGCAGGGCTCCATGGGGGTGGGTTCCTCGTGAAGGTTGTTGTCATTGAAGTTGTCATTGATAGTCTGTATTTTGGGATGGAAGAAGGCGCTGAGTCTGTCAAAGAGGTCCTGGGAGGGTGGGATGTCGGTAGTCTCGCTGTTGGGTTGAGCGAACTCTTTGATGACGCTGAAGAGTTCCTTGCTGTTGTGTGCGTGGGTGGATATTCTGTCCTGGAGTGCGTTCTTCCTTGAGTATCTGATGGGTTTGTGGTGGGTGGTGGTTGCTGCTTTGAAGTTGCCGAGGTCTGCTGTGGTTTTGGAGTTCCTCCATAGGGTTTCGAGCTTTCTGTAGGTTTGTCTAGATTCTCACAGTCCGGAGGAGAACCAGCTAGCTTTCTTGGTGTGTGGGTTGGAAGTTTTCTTCAGGGGGGGACAATGGTGTTGGTGCAGTTGGTGATCCAGTTGTGTAGGATCATCGAAAAGGCCGTCAACACCCAGCTAGCACACTCCATAAAAACCAACAGCATTCTAAACACCTCTCAATCCAGATTCCACAGCAACCACAGCAGAGTGACCGCCCTCATAGCCACCACCGATGACATCCGCACCCACCTCAACCAAGGCCACATGGTAGCCCTCATCCTCCTGGACCTATCAGTAGCTTTTGACACCGTCTCCCAATGCACTCTAGCCACCAGGCTTCACAATGCCGGCATGCAAGGAACATCCCTAAACTGGATACGATCCTTCCTCTCAGGCAGAAAACAGAGAATAAGACTTGCACCCTTCATCTTAGAACCAACAGAGACCGGATGCGGAGTACCCCAAGAATCCTCCCTCAGCCCCACACTCTTCAACATCTACATGGCTCCCCTTGCAACCATTGTCAGAAACAACAGACTCAACATCTTCTCCTACCCCAATGACACCCAGCTCATCCTCTCCATCACCAAGGAACCCAAAATCACCAGGCACAATTTTTAAGAAGGGATGAAAGACGTTGCAACCTGGATGAGCAATAGCTGCCGGAAGCTCAACCTTGAGAAAACAGAAGTCCTCATCCTTGGCTCCACCCCTTCTGCATGGGACAACACCTGGTGGCCCCCGTCCTTGGAAATTCACCCACCCCAACAGACCATGCATGCAACCTCGGCATCATACTCCACCCTTCACTCACCATGAATCACCAGATCAACTCTGTTTACTCCAGATGCTTCAACCCACACTGCATACTTTGCAAGACCTTCAAGTAGATCTCCCCGACTCCAGAAAGACCATTACCCACACACTCATTACCAGCAGACTGGACTAAGGAAACGCTCTCTATGCCGGAATCAACAAAAAGCTCCTCCGCAGACTCCAAACCATCCGGAACGCCGCAGCCAGACTTATCTTCAACATCCCACAACTTGACCACAACACCTCCGCAACCTCCACTGGCTTCCAGTCGAAAGAAGAATAACCTTCAAACTGTTCACACACACCTACAAAGTCCTCCACAATACTGGACCCCAATACCACAACAAGCGAATCTCCTAACAAGTCCGAAGAGAAACCACCGCTCGTCCGACCTTACCCTTGCTACCGTCCCCCATTTATACAGGGCCAGAGCAGGTGGTAGATCCTTCTTCTACCAGGCAGCTAAGACCTGGAATTAACTCCCCCTTTACATCCGGTGAAGCCCGATATTGCACCAGTTCAGAAAGGACCTCAAGACCTGGCTCTTCGATTGATCCCAACGGAGCTGCTCTAACCCCCTCCCCCAGCGCCTTAAGACCCTCACGGGTAAGTAGTGCACTTTACAAACCTTTATTGATTGATGAATCTGTAGTGCGTTACTCATGGAAGTATCCATCATCTTTTACATTTCTTCCATCAATAGCAACTAAAATGTCCCCATTGCTAACAATAGATAAATACCTTCCTCTGTGTTATCTGTGTTCAACTTGACAGACTTTTCGGCAAATAATAGGAATTATAAAAATATACTCTGGCCATACATATATTATTTTAAACATTTAAAACATTTTATTTGCTGTTTTTAATTTTGAAAATATGTTTTAAAATCTAAAAAACTACTTATATTTTTTATTTTTGCTGATTTCTTTAAAACGGTGACACTGATCATACATGTTTATATATTTAAAAAAATGTATATCATATAACCAAAGGTAGACAAATGTGAGGTGTGCCAATTTTTAAACTGTAATATGTCCGTCAAACCTGTGTGTGAACACAGACTATTGATGCAATTGACTCATATTTTGAAGAAATGTCCATCAGCCACCACAGGGAAGACTCAGAAGAATGGCAGCTACTTCCAGGTCACAGTTAGCAACTCGACTGGGATGTTGCAGCCAACTATTTCAGTTGCTTTCAAACAGGTCCTGGATGTTATGCTCAGACATATGAATGACAACCCCCAATTTCCAATGGATAATGCTAGAGTGAACAATATAAAAGCTGAGTTCTATGGATTCAGAAGCATCCCCCATGTGGATAGTGCCATCAATGGTCCTCATGTTGCATTGGTGCCACCTCATGACCAGAAGCAAGTGTACCACAGCAGAAAGTATTATCACTCTATCAATTTGTAGATGGTTTCCGTAGAAGATCTCTACATCCTCGGTGAGTGTGTAAGATTTCCCGGTTCCACCCATGACTCACTAGTTCTACACAACAGCTGCATACTACAACAGATGGCAGACCTTCCACCAAGGAAGGGCTGCTTGTAATGTCAAATATTATGTTGATTTCAATTGGTGTTGGAAAGTTGCACCCTTACAAACATAATTTCATTTATATTTGCTTTTGTGATTATATATATCCGGGGACTCAGGTTATCCAAGTTGTAAGTGGCTTATAACACCTCTGAGAAACTCAACACGGTGAGATCGAAGTCCACTTCAATGAGGCCCATGTGCCAAAGGGTTCTGTGGAGTGGGCGTCTGAACTCCGGAAGGCCCTGTTTAGGTGCTAGTAAAAGACTGGAGGGACTTTCCTCTATTCTCCTTGGAAGACCTGCACAATTGTTACGCTATGTTGCATGCTTCAAAATATTGCCTTGCAGAGAAACGTTCTGTTCATTCCTGATGACAACTACCAGTGGGAACCCCAGGGTGATGCTTGTGACATGTGTCAAGAAGTTGACAGTGATGATAATGAAAGCACAGACCACAGGTGCAAACTCATTGAAAATCTCTTTGTAAGTGACTGTAATGTAAATGTTATTTGTTTATTCTCCCTCTGGACACATCCTCTTCTAGAGTTGATGCTACTATGTATTCAATTAATTAGATTTCGAATGTTTAGTTGTCTTTATATTCAAAGTGTATTTGTTTTTTAAATTTGTTTTGAAAATACCATACTATATTGCCAATATCTTACTTCTAATGAAGAGATATATGCACATTTTTGTTTTACATCTTTAATTTTTCATTATCAGAATATGGTTAATATTTACAAAAAACTATTTACTTAGTTAGAAAAAGTTGCACAAATATATGTATTTGTGCTTAATTCTTCCTAGGTTATGTCATCCTGTCATCTGTTGGGGCACTAGCAAGCCATAGGTAAGTACTTTTGAGTGTTGCGCAGGTGCTGGTTATCAAGAGTTTGCAATACAAATTTCATGACCATTAGTGAAATGTTTTTGGGAAAAAAACAGTACACTTCCTCTCAGTCATGAAGTTATACCAGTTTAAATGAGTTTCCTCTAAGGTAACTGGTATGTGTATGTGTCAACGTCTAGAAATCAGACTTAATCTTGTCAACTATAGCATATTTTATTACATTTGGTGTAGTTTATGACTGTGTGTCAACTTCAGCCACGCCACAGAGCTTCAATGGACGGACCACAGCTGCATCCACTTCACCTTCAAGAGAACGACGACCCACCAACACCAGCAACAGGCCGCCCGCAGAAGCTGGAACAAGATCACAGCAGACCAGCTAGCCACCTCCCTGAGCCAACACCCTCCTGCCAGCTCAGCGAACCCCAGCCAGGCCGCCGACAACATCACGAAGTGGATCAGCAACTGCGCGGACGAACTCGCCCCGCTGAGGACCCCGCCCAGCAGACCCGGCAGCAAGAAGGCCCCATGGTTCACCGACGAACTCAAGAGCTCCAAGAAGAACTGCCGAGCCCTCGAGAAAGTCTGGAAAAGGGACCCGACACCGGACAACAGGACCTCCTACAAACTGGCCACCCGGAAACACCACCAGCTGATCCGCGCCGCCAAGAGAACAGCATTCAAGGACCGGCTGGACAACAACGCACACAACAGCAAGGAACTCTTCAACATCGTGAAAGAGCTCTCCAACCCCAGCGCAGGAAACAACGACATCACCCCATCGCAAGACCTCTGCAACTCCCTCGCCTCATACTTCCACAACAAGATCACGGACATACACAGCAGTTTCAACAACCAACCAACGCACACCACGACCGACCTGCCACCCCCCCCCACCACCACCCTCCACGCCTGGACCCCGATCAGCACAGAAGACACCATCCGCACGATGAACTCCATCCACTCCGGATCACCAACCGACCCCTGCCCTCACCACGTCTTCAACAAGGCCGACGCTGTCATCGCACCCCACCTGCGAGACATCATCAACACATCCTTCGACACCGCCATCTTCCCCGAAAGCTGGAAACACGCCGAACTCAGCGCTCTACTCAAGAAACCAACAGCGGACCCCACCGACCTCAAGAACTACCGCCCCATCTCGCTTCTCCCGTTTCCAGCCAAAGTCATCGAGAAGACCGTCAACAAGCAGATGGCCGCCTTCCTCGAGACGAACGGATCCCTCGACCCCTCACAGTCCGGCTTCCGAGCCAAACACAGCACCGAGACCGCCCTCATCGCCGCCACCGATGACATCCGAGCCCTGATGGACAATGGAGAAACAGCGGCCCTCATCCTCCTAGACCTCTCCGCGGCATTCGACACGGTCTGCCACCGCACCCTAATACGGCGCCTCAGCAACATCGGAATCCGGGACAAGGCGCTGGAATGGATCATCTCCTTCCTCGACGGAAGAACACAGCGAGTCCGCCTACCACCGTACAAGTCAGAGGCCTCCGAAGTCATCTGCGGCGTCCCCCAAGGATCATCACTGAGCCCCACCCTCTTCAACGTCTACATGAGCCCCCTCGCGGCCATCGTACGCAAACACCACCTCAGCATCATCTCCTACGCCGACGACACCCAGCTGATCCTCTCCCTGACCAACAACCCCGCCGCCGCCAGAGCCAACCTGCACGAAGGGATGAAAGAGGTAGCCGAGTGGATGACGACCAGCCGCCTGAAACTGAACTCGGACAAGACGGAGGTCCTCATCCTGGGCTCTTCACCCTCCGCCTGGGACGACTCCTGGTGGCCTCCCGCCCTGGGCACCGCACCCAAACCGACAGACCATGCACGAAACCTGGGCTTCATCCTGGACTCCTCCCTCTCCATGACCAGACAAGTCAACAGCGTCTCCTCGGCTTGCTTCAACATCCTACGCATGCTACGGAAGATCTTCTGGTGGATCCCCTCAGAGACCAGGAAGACCGTCACCCAGGCCCTCGTCACCAGCCGACTAGACTACGGCAACGCCCTCTACGCCGGGACCACCGCCAAGCTCCAGAAGAGACTCCAGCGGATCCAAAACGCCTCAGCCAGACTCATCCTCGACATCCCACGGTCCAGCCACATCTCCGGACATCTGAGAGACCTTCACTGGCTCCCCATCAACAAGAGAATCACCTTCCGCCTCCTCACCCACGCACACAAAGCCCTACACGACCAAGGCCCGAGCTACCTCAACAGCCGAGTCAACTTCTACGCTCCCAAACGCCACCTCCGATCAGCCAACCACGCCCTCGCCGCCGTCCCCCGCATCCGAAGAGCGACTACAGGAGGAAGGTCCTTCTCCTACCTGGCCGCCAAGACCTGGAACTCCCTCCCGTCCGACCTGCGCCTAACCCAAGACCACCTCTCCTTCAGGAAGAAGCTGAAGACCTGGCTGTTCGAGCAGTAGCGGCACCCCCCCTCCCCAGCGCCTTGAGACCCTACGGGTATGTAGCGCGCTCTACAAGTGTCACTGATTGATTGATTGATTGATTGATTGATTGTGTGAGCATAATGTCTGTGTAAAACATGCAGACAGCCCAATGTGTGGCTGAAGACTACAGTGTGGTTTGTGTATTTGGAGGAGCAGTTGCTAGCAAAATGTAACAATGACTTTATATTTTCCTAATATGTAGAATAATTAGATATTTCACACTGTAAAGTCATGTTTACTTTGTGATATGCCTCATGCTATATTTATTATCTGAGTGTGTATGGCCTAATGTTGTGTTTTCTCTGCATGGTTTGCACATATCCTTTACTGTGCTTTTAAATATATAACACTTTCATATGAAAATGGAAACATAACAAACCACTATTGATGTGGTTGTACATAATGGAATAACAGTAATTATTTGTTTTGATAACGTGTATTGCTCATGTATATTAAATGATCTGCAAATATGTAAACTTTATAGAGATGTATGTTGATTTTCATAACACATCAGTGCAACATTTAGTTCTTGGTATGAGAAAACGGTTGTAACACCAATTTGTATTCATTTTATTATTTTACAACTTAGTCAGAAAAAATATAGTTTCAGATTCTCTGAAAATAAGATAAATACAAGAATTTTGTGTGAAGAATTAAAAATGAGACAACAATGCTTAAAGCCCTTTTCTAAATAACAGTCCATGAGTTGTATTTTTTCAGACACTTTCACAAAAAGGAAGCCGAAGGTCTGTTACTGGTGGTTCGGGTTGTCAGTGGTAAATGGTTTGTGTGGTTTGAAAAATGTCTTTTGCAGTGGAGTGCTGCAAGTGTTGTTTGTGAGCATAGTTTGTTCAGTTGTGTGTTGTTGACAGATGTGTCTGCAGTCGGGTACCCTGTCCACCGTTGCTGTCCTTCATCTTGAGGATCGACCGGCATACTCTGATAGTATACAGCTCTAAATATAGCGATGGGTGCACACTAAACCAATGTTGAAAGGGTGTTGTCAGTCGACTGTGAACAGGTGAGCTATCGACAGAAAACTTAAGGTCAGCCGATGGACTGTTCTCCATAATGACGGAGGGCGGTCAGCCAGGCCAAATTCTAAATATCGGCGGTAGATATCCGCTGACCTGAAGGATGGGCCAGAAACAACGTCTCTCGGCCATACCCAAAGGTGGCTCCCATGGGACCTGTGACATCCAACATCCCTGACCACTCTCCCCCCCTCCATGTCTCTACACCAAATTATTCATAATTGGTGTTAGGAATCAGACAACTCTGATCCGCAGGGGGAGTATTATATGTAAATACTGGTCATAGGTCTTAGAAATAATATATACACACAGCAGTTAGCATTTTCCAACACTCAGTAATTAATGGGAGCTTTTCCTCCATAACTCTTGTGTATCAAAATGATGGGGATTATAATGGTAATATTAGCTGTCATAATTTAAAATAAAGTGAACATTAGGAAAAACCTTACCATGTTCCATCACAAACCCCTGAATTCTCTATTTCATGAATCGTGAAAAAAAACTTGCTGCACATGGCATCACATACTGTTCTTGTGTTGGCCAGCACAACGAAAAAGCTTTTTGAAGCATTTTGTGACTTTTTCATTGTAAAACGTTTTTTACAAAGCAACAGTTCACTACCAAATGTGCCCACTGCACATAATGAAGGCATCTGCCTAATTAAGTTGCGGCTTTGCAACAAAGGCAGTTTGAGAGTAAGGAAAATTGGGTTATCCAAAGTAAATATACAAAGAAAATTAAAATTCAGTCTTTGCCTTCTTGTAATGTCTAATTTTAAGCAGTCAGAAAACAAGCATTTCCAGCAACACATGGTAGAACATTTAGAAGTTTGACACCCTTTAGGTCCTTACATTCAGGAATCAGCACATTAAATCCAGACCTATTGGCATTGCCAATGCTCGTTTTCTGTAGGCTACATTTTCCAAATGCTTTTGTCCACACTTGCACCTCGAAACACAAGCAGGCATTAGCAAAGCCAATAGCAAGCAGTCCAAACATCAAACCTATTGGCTTTGCTAGTGCTTAAGGGTTCCAAAACTTTGCAGTGCACGTCCCATTTCTTCAATGAGTGTGAACGTAAGGCACCAATCACTGCTGCCACACTCCTGCAGTAATGATAGATTTTTCAATCTATGACAAAAAAAACACTTCAAAAAAATAATTCAGTTTGGAGAATGTAAAGAGTAGTCGTATTGTAAAACTTTTGTATTGTGAAACAGTTTTTTTTCTTGTCCCCCTCTACAGCTCAGACTTTTAATCGTTCCTTGACTTTGGTTTTCTCTAAGGCTTCTCGATTTTAACTTTAGGAGTCAGATGCATGAGTGCATTGTTGAAGGTGTTTAAGAGAGAACTGTATGAGTTGGTTTAACATTCCAAATTATAGTAACCATTAATTTACGTTTCCCCGCCTTGATCTCAGTGGTGTAACGAAACTTGGGAGGACTCCCCTGTTAAGTTCACAGGGGTGGCCCCCCATGCCCTGGACCCAGTAAGGAGCTACAAGGGAATGGGGCTCCACCGCCAGTGAACAGTGGTAGAGGAGGTGCCCGTGGAGCTATGGCACACACTGTGGCAGCTGCGGGTCTATTGTTACACCACTGCTTTATCTGTAAGTGCATGTTTTTCATACCAGACATTTAATTCGGTTAACAGTCAAATTATCGACTACAAAATATCTACTGGACATAATATCGAGTTTTAAATATCGAATGGACAAAATATCGACTGGACAGAATATAGACATCAAAAATATTGTTATTACGGTAAGTAATGTAATATCGAATGTTAAAAATATAGACAGTTAAAATATCGAAGTATATAATAGAAGTTATTAAAATTATCGAATTTTTATTAATATTGGATTTTTATAGTGTTTTTTATGCTATTATATGTGTGAAAAGTGTGTATTTATGTTATACATAATTTTAATTAATGAAATGTTTATTTTTTAATTTTTGCGTAATTTAATTCTGTAGCGGGTTGTGGGTTTATAGGGGAATAGGGTGGGAAGTAATTTAATTATAATTAATTACATATGTAAATGTATTTATTGTTATTCATTTTTAATTATTTGTTAATTAATTTATATTTGGTAATTTATTAACTTTTAATTGGCAATTAATTTAAATTAATTGATTAATTGCTAATTATGTAAATTTTACTAATTTATTTTCTGTAGCGGGTTGTGGGTTTATAGGGGAATTGGGTGGGAAGTAATTTATTTATAATTAATTAAATATGCTAACATATTTATTGGTATTGTTTTAGAAATAAGTGTTGATTAATTTTTTATGGGTAATTAATTAAATTAGAATTTCTAATTAATTTTATTTAATTGATTAATTGCTAATTATGTTTATGTAATAATTTATTGTCTGTAGTGGGTTGTGGGTTAATAGGGGAATAGGATGGGAAGTAATTTATTTATAATTAATTTAATGAATCAATTCATTTAATTGTATTTCATTTGAATTTATTGTAAATTAATTTTTAAATCTTAAATTATTAATTAATTTGTATTAATAGTTAAATAATTGTAATAATAAAATTTAATTTGTAATTTAAATTGATTCATTATTATATTATATTAAATTTGTAATAACTTTTAATACATTTTTGATACATATTAATTTATATTTATTGAAATAATATATGAAGTATTTAATTTCCTTACTGTTGCACTCTCTGGAGTGGGAATAGTAATTTTTACCCCTAAGCTATCCAACGCTTTCCCTACTGTTGCACCTACTGGAGTGGAAATAGTAATTTTTACCCCTACGCTATCCAACGCTTTCCCTACTGTTGCACTCACTGGAGTGGGAATAGTAATTTTTACCCCTACGCTATCCAACGCTTTCCCTACTGTTGCACTCTTTGGAGTGGGAATAGTAATTTTAACCCCTACACTATCCAACGCTTTCCCTACTGTTGCACCCACTGGAGTGGGAATAGTAATTTTTACCTCTACGCTATCCAACGCTTTCCCTACTGTTGTACTCTTTGGAGTCGGAATAGTAATTTTAATACCTACGCTATCCAACGCTTTTCCTACTGTTGCACCCACTGGAGTGGGAATAGTAATTTGTACCTCTACGCTATCCCACGCTTTCCCTACTGTTGCACTCTTTGGAGTGGGAATAGTAATTTAAACCCCAACGCTATCCAACGCTCTCCCTACTGTTGCACTCTTTGGAGTGTGAATAGTAATTTCCTCCCCTACGCTATCCAAAGCTTTCCCTACTGTTGCACTCTTTGCAGTGGGAATAGTAATTTTAACCCCTACGCTATCCAACGCTTTCCCTACTGTTGCATTATTTGGAGTGGGAATAGTCATTTTTACCCCTACGCTATCCAACGCTTTCCCTACTGTTGCACCCACTGGAGTGGGAATAGTAATTTTTACCCCTACGCTATCCAACGCTTTCCCTACTGTTGCACTCTGTGGAGTGGGAATAGTATTTTTTACACTTCTGCTATCGTACGGTAATAATATTGGATATAATTTAATTATATTATGTTAATATATATTAATTAATAAATGTGATTGTAAATATTTTTTATAGCTTTCATTAATATTTATTATAAGTTAATTTAAGTATTTTTAAGTATATTTTAGTAATTAATTTTTAATTTTAATTTAATTTAACACTGTTTTTAATAAAGTCGTTATTTTTTAAAACTATATTTTTGTAAACGATATTTTGTACTCAATATTTTTGTACTTACCTGTTTGTAGATACAAACTCGATATTTTGTCTGTAGATATTTTTTCCTCGATATTTTTGCTAGTCGATATTCTTTCAGTCGATATTATGTCAGTGATCCATTTAATTCATAAGATATTTTTTCATTTGCGACTCTTGAGAGATCAGGTTTGTAAACTGAAAGTTGAGATACATTTTTTTAATGCAGTTGCAATGAAAATGGAAGTTGCAATAACAAAAATTCATAGAATCAGGAATTACAGAATTTTCTAAATTCTGGAAAATCTTTCTGGTTGGTGAAGTTTCTACTTAAGTAAAGGTTGAGAAAATAAGTTTGTAAGTGGATGATTAAGGAAGAGGCTACGATAGATGTTTGAAACACTTGCACAGTCAGAACAATATGAAAATGTATACATATTTGTAAGAACATTTGCTTCCCGAAATGTGCATGTACTTTTGATGGAGATGGGTGAAAAAATGGGTTATAGTCTCGAATATAGCAGAAGGAATATTGAGTGTTCACAATATTGTGACTAAAATATTGAAAAGCAAGACATACAAGAGGTAGGGGCACAAAGGTATAGATATATTATTGTTATTGTTAACTTCGTAAGTACTTACCTTGACTACATATATTCAAGGTAAGTAGGTATGGAAAATCTCCACATACTCACCTGTCTATATTTGGACCTCTATATTCTGGCCATGATATTATGACCACTCACTATTCCTTCCATGATTTTCTGGACCCACACCTGAAAAAAGACAGATGCTGCAAATTTAGTAAAATCTGTATCAAAATAGGTGATAGGTTTGTAAATCCATCCTTTGCTCTTGAAAAGGAAAACAGAAAAGGCAAACTTGACTTCAGTGAGGACTACAAATGTAATGGAACTGCCAAGTGTAGAAAGAAGTAATGGTTTTTTAATTCATTCTCTAGTACAGTGATACTCAAAGTGCGGCCCGGGGTCCGCATGCAGCCATCCTGACCTTTGTGTGCGGCCCTCTGGTTTACTCGGAGAGCACTTACATTAAAATATGTTAAATAAACAAGCAAGCATTTATTTAAATATTAATTGCAGCTACAAAGAGGAATTAACGAGGGTGCCATGAACTACTTTACTTCAGGAATACCTGCATTTATAAAGACATCTTGCATCAAGTGTGCAAAAATATGATGAAGTCTCTTCACATTTCAAAAAATGTATATCATTAAAATACAGAACCTTTCACCATAGTAAAGCAGATTTTATCAGTGCATTGAGAAATATTTTTTTAAAGGGTGGTAGTTTTCAAACGTGAATTTAGAAACATTCATGCTACCCCACCTTCCTGGCAACAATGCCAATAGTGAACTAAGAGGCAAGTCAGTTAAACTGGTTTGCTACCATACATGAACATTATAGTTTATCATATGAAACACAGAAGAAGTTTTTGAACGGTTCACATTCTGAAGTCATGTATTTTGAGGTCCTCTTGTATGGGAAAATAAACGAAAAAGAGGGAAAGTAAAACAAAACTATTGCCCAGGATCACACAATTTGGTCAAGCAGATTCTCTATTTTCATATTGTGCAATTCATTTCAGCCAGTCGATGTACATGCTTCACTTCCTCAGACACCCACCTTCACCCCTCCACCCGACCACTCCCTGCTGGTATCTGTGTGGCCCTCGGTCACACCTGCAACTAAACTTTTTGGCCCCATAGAAAATATGTGCGAGTACCGATGCTCTAGTATATCAGTAGGAGTGGTACCAATGGAAGTAGTCTCAGAAGGTATCAACAATTCTTTGTGCCTTCAGCAGAATCATCATTTTCCAAATTACAAATGCCAGTCCAAATATCTAATATACATTCAACAAATGACCATGGTCGTATTTCGGTTGCCCTACCAAAAGAAGGAAGCTTCCATGCTTACTGCTTCTGAATCCCAAACGATCGTTTCAAGGCTATGTGATTTTAAGAAACTTATCGAAAATTGTAAAAAAAAAAAACTTTCTAAGCCTGAAAGATGACTGGGCAGTGTGCACTTGTACAAATCAAAAATATATACAGACAGACAAAAACTAAAAGAGAGCGTTAAAGTATTAGAACGGAACATTAAAGAAAAATACAATAATTGAAATAATATTTAGGAGCAAGGTCAATGTAAAATGTAATTAAGCAGTCATATAGCATAAGCAAGTGATGCAATATGAGACTTTCAGGCCAAAGTAAAGGACAGTTTGAAAAGGTGAACTTTCAAAGGGTGCCGGAATGTTTAGAAATTGGGTTAAGAACTTATAATAAGCTATGCATTTTGTGAGAGCCAGTGCAGGCGGACTAACAGTGAGCGGTATTTGTGGTTACAGGGGTTACAGGTGCTGTGAAGAGGCGCATATGGATAATTCGATGACACTTTGATTAGCTAGGAATAACTTCTGCCTGAATTTCCATGGCATGAACTGTCAAGGGGCACTGTTAGCTGTCACCTTTGAGCCTGAGGCAGTAAAGTAGCAGAATGTTTATATTTGCCCTAGGTGGTTTACGTTGCCACTGACATCTTAAGGATTTTGGGGGCCATGGGCCAAAAGTATTTTGGGGGTCCCCTGTTTAGAACAGCTTTCAATATATGATCCAATCTCAGCTCTTTCATGCTCTCTTTGGCCAGGTCACTGGCAGTGCATACTCGTCCAAATTTTAAATTTGTTTCCATCTAGTATTGAAGAATAGTGGCATGTGATTTCAATATTCTAACACAACAGCAGCTCACTAACATTACTGTAAATAATCTCTGTTATGCCTTCCCATTTTTCATATGTGAGGTCCTGTTTTGATCTAAAATATTTTTTTTAATGCATGTTGCTTGAAGCATAAACACAGTTCTCTGCAAAATGTCTGTAATAGCCTCTCACATATTATCCACATTAAAATGAAAGAAAAATGTATTTAAACCAATCAGGGCTAGACTTTATGGAGAACAAAACTGGGTCTATGGGGGGGGGCATGAAAGGCCGGGGCACAGGTCCAGAGCCCTCTTTGCCCAGACCTTAAAACGACTCTGCTGACAATTGTAGGAACCGTTCCTGTTTCCTGTCGTGGACGATCTCTTAAAGGTGGGTCAAATAAAATGGAGCCCCAAACATGGGCGTCCGCAGAAGTTTTTCCAGGGGGGGGCAACATTCTAACTTCGTCACTCGCCTTCCAGGGGGGGGGGCAAAACTGTAAATTCATCACTCGCCTTCAAGGCAAGTTAAAGGCAGACGGCCCATTGTCATCTTTAAGTGATGATCAGCAGCAGAGAGAATGACAATGGGCCCGTCCACACTCTGCTCGAGGTCGGGGAGGGGCTTTTGCAGCCTCTAGAGTTCAAAAAGAAGTGCGAGAGGCCCCAAGTGAGAGAACATTTAAACTCCTGGGGCTTCTCGCAGGGGAACAGCCTGCTGTAATCATGAACATTAAGGATAAAAGGAATGGGACCGGCGATCCAGGGGGGGGCAAGCGCATCCCCTTGCCCTCCCCTGCGGACGCCCATGGCCCCAAAGCGATCCCTCCTGAACATTCACCCCTCTGAAGGAAATAACACTAGATCTCACAGCTAATCTGCTGCCAAAGCTACGATTTCACTTAAAATGTAATAAGCTCCCACGCCATAAACCCTCCCATATCAGGACCTCATTACCATGCACAGGGAAGATATTGCAAACCCTCGTTCTAATCCCCCCTGCAAACAAGGTGCGGGTGTTGGAGCGCACAAGCCACTGTCGCTATGGCTGCGCCGCCATTCCTGGCATGTAAACGTGAGCTCTGCGCAACAATAACTGTAGCCCCTCCAAGGGGGGAAGGGTGCAGAAGGGGGGCCAGATGATATTAGACCAGGTGCCTCAGGTTATCACCTTTTGCCAATATTAAAAAGGTAATTCGAATTGTGAACGTTTACGAGCGTCCCAGCGGCTCCTTGAGCGTACAGGTCTGATCAGAGAGGCCAGATGGATATGAGAAACTCCCCGAGTGCACAATCCAATAAGCTAACAATGCCCTGGCAGAGTAAAGGTTGAGGGGCTTGTCAAATATCCTGACGTGCTTTCTAGAATTTTTCTTCCTTTTTACACTGCCTGTAGCTGACTGGAGGCTTAAAAATACACCACTCTGCGTTTGCTTATTGTTTTCAGTGAATTTATCTTTATTTTTGTTATTTTTGGAAATATGGCGCAATGCTCTCTAACTTGTTTTATTCATATTTCTCAACTGTGCTCCGTTCACTCTTCCAAAATACTTTATTTTACATAATACTATAATAAAGGAAACCACACTGTTTATAATGTGCCCAAGTGTTCCGGGGAGATCCTGTAACCCACCTTTAAAATGTTGTCTTGCTCGACTTCTCACTGTTGCAACATTACTTAGTGGTGCTAAATCACCAAATAAGGCACCTATGAACTGTTACATATTACAATAAACTGCATTACCTTTGATTTTTGTGTTCGTGAAAATCAGTGGATTGTATAAATTACAACCACAGCCTTATGTTCAAAAACGAAATTGCGATTTGGTAAGTTATTACTGAAATGGAAAATTGGTTTGTGACTACATGCCAGATCACAAATCGAAAGGGGCGTGTTTAGGGCGTTCTTTCCAATTTGCAATTTGTAAGGGAATGTACCAGCGGCTTACGACTGCAAATCATTGATAGGTTTCCGACACCTCAATGGAGATGGTAACCCACTCACAAACAGAAAGGTGCTCCCGGGACTCCTACCCCTTTATCAATGGTGTAAAAAAATCTTTAAGGAGTTGACAGTAGTAATTCCCACTAGAGTTGTCTTTCAAGAAATAGCTCAGAGTCAAGATATCCCCTAGGGATCTTCCTGTTCTCTAAGTAATAGACAGTTTGGAATTCAACTTAGGGCCTATCACAGCATCTTTTTTTCAGGATGCTCCATCGTTTACTCATGATAGATCTAATTTTATTGGACTCCCCATCATAAGTGGTGATCAGGCGAATGCATTTCTTTCCTGATCTCTTGGTGTCAGGGAGCAGAAGCTGATTTCTGTCAACTGGGGTAACTTTTTGATTAGCTATATTTAAAGTGAACCTACTTTCAAGATGGGTTTTCTCCTTCTGAAACTCCATCTCCGTGATGCATACACGTTTGTCTCTCAACATTTTCCCACATGGAATACTTTTAACGAGGTTCTTAGGGTTATAGCTTTTATGGTGGAGGAAACTATTCCCTGCCGTCTTCTTCCTGTGTAGGCTGGTTTGTACAGCGTCTCCTTCCACAACTCTCACCTTGCAGTCAAGAAACTCAGTTTCTTTCATACTCGTCTTAACTGTAAGTTTGAAGTTATAGGGATTGTGGTTGAGTATATCAATGAATTCTACAGCTTTCTCTATAGCACCATTCCAAATGGGAAATAAATCATCAATATACCTGGTCCAGATGACCACATACTTGTGGAACTCCGAATTAGAATCTGTCAAGAGCACCTGCTCCTCCCACCAGCCCATTAAGAGACTTGAGAAGCTGGGGGCGAACCAGGTGCCCCATGTGGTTCCTGTTGTCTGTAAAAGACACCATCAAACAAAGCAAATCTTTTAAGCAATATCTTATCACGGGCATAGCATTTTGTTATGTTCATAGAGACAAACAGGGGCCCCCAAGAATTGCCTACAGGCTTTAACACCAAAGTCATAGCCAATACACATATAAAGGAAAGTAATATTAATAGGAATCATAATACATGTATCTTCCCAGTTGATGTCCAGAATTTTAGGCAAAAAGTAAGGGTTGTCTCTGCAGTGTGACGGTAGGGTTATTATTTCTGCTATATATATATCAACCTTTTCGTATTTCCAGCACTATGATCACTATGGATGTTACTTCCCTTTTTTACGTGTATTGACTATGACTTTGGTATGAAAGCCTGTGAGCATTTCTTTGGGGACCCTGTTTGTCTCTAGAAAGCATTGTACAGAAGCCTACACAGAGACTACACTTCCTCCAGCTACTCAAGCTCTGTTAGATGGCCACACCCCTACTGGGCACACCATTTGCCTTGTACAGAAGTTATGCCATAGAGAACATTCTCTCAAGACACCCAAGCCCCACTAGGTGACCATGCCCCTAATACTCTCACACTTTGCACTGTGCACAAGTCGTCATGGAGAGCCCATTCTCTCCAAACAGACAATCCCAATTAGGTGGCCATGCTCTGACTATGCACACCCTTAGACGTGGACAGACGTCTTCACAGAGAACATACTCCCTCCACACACCCAGGCCTGATTAGTGACCATGCCCCTTCTATGGTCATCCTTTGTCTTGAACAGAAGTGTTCATGGAGAACTCCCGCCAGACTACAAAGCCCAATTGGTGGCCATACCCCTACCATGCACACCCTTTGGCTTTTACAGAAGTCTTCATGGAGAGCCCTATCCCTACCACCCAAGCCCAGTAAGGTGGCTATGCACCTATTATGCACTCCCTAAGCCTTATACCGAAGTCTTTATGGAGTGTCTACTCCCATCAGACACCCAAGCCGGTTATGTGATCAAGTCCCTATTATGCTCACCCTTCACCTCCATATAGCCCAAGTCCTATTACCAGTTGTGCTCTCTCGATGCGCTGGTGCACTTTTTACAGGTTTCTGCCAACTTGTGCTAACTATACTGCATATGTAATTTCAGAAGTTGGCTGATTCAATATTTGTTGGGGGAGTAACTCACCTCACAGCACAACTAAGTGAGTGAACCACATTGCTGGGTCTCCTCTTTGAAGGAACGTCAACCTCCTCTTGAGCTTGAGACACTACTGCCTCAGATATGGTTAAGCTGACAAAGAGTGTCCTTCACAGATGTTTAGTCAGAGATCACACTGTGTTTCTTCCATCATACTTATTCTCTTATCCAGCATTTTTGTGACATACAACTGTCTCAGTTGCTCAAGTAACAGTGAATCCAACTTTCACGAATCTTGTGCAGCTTGTTTCTCAGTATCTCTGTGATAGGGATGGTATGTACATAGCCCCAGGCTTCTGTGTGACAGTTTGGGTTCTTTGCTGGTTAGGGATTGAGGTGACTGTGGATTTGTTATATTAGCCCATTTTCATCATCTTCTGTATTTTCAATGGCAATTGGCCTTTGTCCTGTATCTGGCATCAGAGGGTATTGATTCATCTCTTTTGTGGGTGCAGGAATTGTTTCATGACTTCTTCCTTGTCCAACCACAGATGCCTCAGACAGTTTTCTAGATAGCTTGTCATTGTTCATGGCACAAACGTCTTACCCCAGCAACTCTTCAATGCTGTATCGATTGGATAGTAGTCCATAAATGTTTATTGGTTTAATTTGGTACTTTTCTAGCTATCTCGTCCGAAGTCTGATCTTGTTGTGCTGATACTTCTTGCAATACCATACCTAGGTGTTTATCTGAAAACGTGTCTGCTCCTCCTGTGTCTCGATTCTGTGCCACCAGTGGACGTTTGCTGTGGGCCTGGTCTACCTGATACACGGTGGAAATGTTTTCAAGCAGATCTGTCTTTGGGTAAGGAAATGGTCTCACTTCGCTAATGTCATCCGTAGATACCAGTTTATCAGTTGCAATTTGCAACTTTTATTGAATCGCAATTTGCAATTCTCTATTTTGTTAATGTTTACAAATCGCTATTTCATTCAATTATGCATATGCAAATACAATTTAAAAGTTTCAAATTACAGATCACAAAAATGAATGTTTCTACATCTGGCAACCAGTTAACACCAAACAATGCAATGTAACTCAGTAAAATACATAACAATAAGGGAAGTAGACACACTAAGAAAAAGAAAGGAAAACATTAAACATTATGTTAAAGAGCAGCTTTATACACTGTAATCAAACGCGAGAAGGTGGAGCAATAAAACATGCATGGATCAAATTATGTTTGGGACATTTCCAAAATAAGGCCTACAATAATTGAAACAGTGTTCCCATTTCATTAGTTAGCACTCCTTACTGCATGACTTGCAATGGGGTTTGAAAAAAGACGCTCCTCTGCTATGTTGGAGGAGCGTTGCCCCACTGCGTTATGCAGTGTAAAAAAAGGAAAAATAAAATGATAATAGCTTCAGGTTATTATCATTTCATGACCAGGGTCAGCTGACTCGATAATTCTCGCCTCGGTGCCTACTCTAACCAGGGATCACACTCGGCAACTCTGGGCATTAGCTTGCCTCATCTCTACAACGGCCCCCCACATTCGCCGGGGATGCCTGGTTTCACCTTGGAGATACCCAGTAGGGACCATCTCACAGGGATAGCCAGGACGGGTTCCCCAGCGGTCTACAGCGCCAGGACGCCTCAGGGCAGCAGTGCGCTTTACAAGAACACATACATACATACATTCCTTTTGTGATGTCTTTGCAGGGCGGGCGGGACTGCTCTCAGAGCAGGGGGAGGAGTGGTTTGCACTCCGATGAGCTTGGCCGGCCCTCTTGGGCCAGCCAAACAGTCATGCATACATAGCATGTTTTCCATGCAGGCTGCATTACAGCCTGCGTGGAGAACAAGCCCCCTCCTCCAGCCCCAGGCTGAGCACCGTCTCACGGTGCTCAGACCAATCACAACTCTGCATTGCAGTATTGTGATGGCTGCGGGGAGGGTGGGAGTCCTGGTGCTTCCTGTTTTCCCCAAGAAGCCAGGTAGAGGATGCATGAGAGGTGGTGGGAGGTAAGTGATTTTTTTTCTCCACTTGATTACCCTCCCCCCGCCCTACTGCTGCCAGGTAGCAGCCTCAACAGGTGAGTTTGCTAGTTTAGGTGGTTAGTGCCCGCTGATGCTGCTCCAGCATCTCCAGAGGTCAGTGGAACTACTCATTTAAATGAAAGTTTATACTTTTAAAAGTTATGGGAATAGTTAATGTGTTTTGCTACTACTCTTTTTAATTTCTTTATTATATGTTAGTCATTAAAAATGAGGTCTAATTAAGGAGGCAAGTATTCTCGCTTGTAAAACTACAAAGTTGATTGGTATTTGAACATAACTTTTTGAATGAAAAGATCTCATGAAATATATGATGAAATATGTAAAGCTTTCTATCTCGTTGCTAGAAAATGTGTATTTTTAAATGTTAAAAAAAATACGTAACTCTCGCTTTTTTTCAAAATCCAAAAACAACAAGGCTAACATTCGCTTCACGATTAGTGATTCCAGACACATTAGAATGGAAACTCATCAGCTTTGTAATGTAAAACATATCAAAGAATCATATATAACTGTGGGATATGGCACAAACTAGTAAATACAAATTAAATCGACTGAAGACTATTCAACATTAGACGTTACTTATTTACACTTATCATCTGCTTTCTCAGCCCACACCAAGCTATGGTTTGAATAAATATAAATTCTGAGTTTAGGGCCAGATGTACGACCCTTCCATTTTGAGAGTCGCAAATTGCGTTGTTTTGCTACTTGTAATTTGCGACTTGCAAAATGGAATGTACAACAGTGTCTCAGACACTGTTTGCGATTCCCAATTGGGTTGCAAAGGATCTGGCTCATTAATATTCATGAGGTAGGACGCAATTTGCGACCCAGTTGGGTATGGCCAACACTCACAGGGATGGTGACTGCTTTTTAAATAAACGATTCAGAAAAGGGGGTGGTGATGGACAGATTAAACAGAACACTCATACCCAGTCAACAGATCAGGGCTTGATCCATCACCGTTTTTTAGCTCACTGCACCATCCCAGCTTGGTAGTTTGGTCTGCCCTGTTCCCAAGATGCACTGGGCCAGGGACAGACTAATTTGCATAAAGTCAGGTTCTGAGCTGGGATGGTGCAGTGAGCTAAATAACGGTGATGGATCAAGCCCTGATCTTTGGACTGGGTAAGAGTGGTATGCTTAATTCAGACACTCTGTTCATCACCACCCCCTTTTCTGAATCGTTTTTGGCCACTATAGGTGTGGCAGGGTATACTCAGACATGAGTCCCTTGCTCACTGCACCATCAGGATTCAAGCAAGCCGGGCCGACGACGGCTGAAATGCCAGAAACTGGTCCCCAGAAGCTTGTCTCCTTTCTGGTGAAGAATTGGCTTGGTAGTTTGGTCTGCCCTGTTCCCATGATGCACTGGGCCAGGGACAGACTAATTTGCATATAGCCAGGTTCTGAGCTGGGATGGTGCAGTGAGCTAAATAACGGTGATGGATCAAGCCCTGATCTTTGGACTGGGTAAGAGTGGTCTGCTTAATTCAGACACTCTGTTCATCACCACCCCCTTTTCTGAATCGTTTTTGGCCACTATAGGTGTGGCAGGGTATACTCAGACATGAGTCCCTTTCCCAATACACCATCAGGATTCAAGCAAGCCGGGCCGACGACGGCTGAAATGCCAGAAACCGGTCCCCGGAAGCTTGTCTCCTTTCTGGTGAAGAATTGGCTTGGTAGTTTGGTCTGCCCTGTTCCCATGATGCACTGGGGCAGGGACAGACTAATTTGCATATAGCCAGGTTCTGAGCTGGGTTGGTGCAGTGAGCTAAATAACGGTGATGGATGAAGCCCTGATCTTTGGACTGGGTAAGAGTGGTCTGCTTAATTCAGACACTCTGTTCATCACCACCCCCTTTTCTGAACTGCTTTTTAAATAAAGCAGTTTAAAAAAAAAAGTTCCCCATTTTCCTTAGGGGAAAACAGGATGTATTTAAAAAAAAATGAAATGTTTCTGTTTCTATTTTTAGGAGTAGACAGTGGTCTGTGCAACCACTGCTTGCTCTTAAAAAATATTTTAGCTGCCAGTCACAAAGGGGAAGGAGTACTCTGGGGCCCCTTCCCATTTGCGAGTGGCTTACCATCTTTTTGAAATAGGTGGTAAACTGCGAGTGTTGCAGGACCGTAATTGTCATCGCCAAACAATCATACATAGATGTGTGACTCGCTATTAGGAAGGAACGTCCTTGGCACTCCCCTTCCTAATTGCGATTCGCAAATAAGGGTTTGTACATTACACTGACCAATTTTGGAGTCGCAAACAAAGGTCGTACATTTTGCCTTCCATTCTTTGATTGCAAAATGGCACTTTCTGGTGCATAGATGTAACTTGATATTAGTTATGTCTCATCAATTTCTGGGACGAGTTTCTGATAACATTTTCTGTCATACAGGCGAGTCCTCCTACTCACTGTATTCTGTATGTGGGTGGTAAGTCCCCGAGTCTCACCGGTAGAAGTAGGATCCCACTCTGAGGTAGGTGGGTGATTTGTCAATCCTCTAGTGGGTTTAACCACATGACTGCTGGTGTTCTGTCCACTCCTGTGCAATACATTTTCTCCGATGTGAGCACAGAGTAGGTACAATCATTTGAGGGGCACTTTACATCAACTGTATTTTTCATTGCAGTATTGAATGTATAAATTGTGAGAACGTATAGTGGACGCTTGTTATAATGCATGCATGCGTTAACAGATTGGTCCATGCTTTCTGACATTTTATTTCCTCCCTCTGGCCTTTTCAAGTAGCCTCAACACGTTGTAATTCATTCTTTTTTACATCTACCTCTTGATAAAGCTTCTCTGTACTCTTCCAACATTTTGGGTAAGTGCAAATTAGACATATTGCCCTTCGATTGCAACTTTTCATAAATTTTAGTGCGCAGCAAAGCATCTTCTCCTTTGAAAGTCAGTGGCGCTAATTTGAGACTTTACATTTAAAAGTTTCATCCCATTCTTTCTCGTTCGTGGTTAAGTGATTGCGTTCAATCTTTTTAAAGTGAAAGTATTTTTACACATTTTTACACAAGCATTTCAGTGGGTTTATTAAACCCTAGAGGCCCGATGTAGGTAAATGGCATTTTCCGGTTCGTAAAAACCGAATTTTACCGATTCGGTATTTACAAATCGGTAAATGCTGTGTAGGTATTTTTAACGATTTTTTTTACCGAATCTGTAACATTCGGTAATCGCCATTGATTCCTATGGGCCTTGAGGCCCATAGGAACCAATGTCAATTACCGAATCGGTATTTACCGATTCGGTAAAATTACCGAATTTACAAGGGGGACATGGTGTCACTTTGACACCCTGTTGCACCCCTGATCCAGCGTGTGTGCCATGTTCACACATACATGCCCTGCCCTGAGGTCATGTATGTGTGTCACATGGCACAGGTGTACATGCACAGATGTGCATGTACACAGGAATTCGTTATTTACCATGCAATAGTATTACATGGTAAATAACGAATTCTTAGGGGCCTGTGGCACTGTTTCCAGTGCCACCTACATATCAGAATCAGTAAATTTACCGAATCAGTAAATTTACTGATTCTGTAAAATATAGGCCCCCACATCTCAATCACCAAATACCGGTCGGTAACGGCCGAAATCGGCCGTTACCGACAGGTATTTGGTGATCTACATCTGGCCCTAGATGCCTATTCAGGCATGCAAGTGTAAACTGTGAGAAGCACCGTGGGCTGATCTCATCAATCCAGTGGATCATTCTTTTGACCCTTAATAAGCTTTTTCATGAGCAGGCTGCACACAGTTAGTTAACAGCACAGTACGTCTGCTTATTTGCTAAAACTTAGCTTCATTGTGTTCATTGATTCGCATTCTAGCAGAGCTGATTCACATAACATCACTCTTGGAAAATGGCACATTGAAGTCTGCTTGCTTAATCTTTTAAACCTGCTCAAAGGAAGTCAAGTGTCAGAGAGCTAGCTGCCTCCAATATTCACAGCTGTCTGCTTCCCTAAATCTCACTCCATGCATAAGGAGTTCTGCCTTTCCATGCCTGCTCTTCTGGTAAAGGTCACCATATAGCACATCTTCCTTTTACAGCTCGCTTTTTGTGTTCTGTGTTGTTATTGGGCCAAGGTTCTTCAACCAAAAAGCATGCCCAGTGGGTTCTGCTAATATAAATATTCAAAGCTCTGCATGCTTTGTTTCTTGTCCATTATGAGTTTACAATTTACAGCGAGACATACTTTGCAACAAATCCTAAACACTCTGTGATTGAACCCTATCTGGTGTTGGTGATCTAGCTATCATTAGCAGTCTCCTGTGGCAGTGGATGTCTTATACATTTCAGGTCTCGTGGTCTGTATTGATGTGGTCTCCTTTGCAAATTCTCTAACATGGAGTCAGACAGATTAACATTCAAAATTGATCTGGACTACGTTTTATAAGCTATTTGTGCTAACCCTGGGAATGAGAGGTTTATTTTCATTGAGTGGTTTCTTTCCACTAGTGTCATCCCGCTGTAATACATTACACATGATTTTCCTTAGTTCTCTTTTTTGGTACTATAGGTGCTTTCTCCAAAGTGTTTAATGTCAGGCTGTTTAGATATCAACATTCATTTCAAAATGTCTACAATTATGCTGCCTTTATGGACATGGTTCAATTTCCTGGGCTGTTGGTACTCAGACTCAACTATTTTGACTCTCCTTATTCACAGAGCTACAAAACATCTTCATTCACTCAGATGAAATACATCAGACAAGGAAATAGTCCTCTACGTCTGAATAATTTCAAGTTATGTAAAGTCAGAGGATTGAAAAGTCTGTTACTGTCTGATAGGGAGTCAGAGGGCATCACTGATAAAATATTTGAGTTTTAGATGGTGGCTTATAAGAGATGTCCCAAGACAAGTAGTATCTCAAGTAGTAGATTTGTTTATTATTATTTATTATTATTATTATTACTGAGTTTTATATAGCGCGTGGTTACCCTTGGGCATCCCAGCGCTCATCCAGGTAACATACCATAACAGGAAAAAAAGCATTAAGCAGGGAACAAGTGAGTCTAGAAGGATTTTCTCAAAGAATGGAAGGTGTATTGAACATTCGTACCAGAGAGCCTAATGTAGAGGCATCTAAACTTCTGGCAATGCCGTTAGAGAAAGAATTCTGCTTTAAGGTCATGACAACTTTCATTTGAAGGCATTTAAAAGCTTGTGGCCCAAGAAGAACTGTATAAGCAACAGAAGGAAATGAGCATATTTTCTGAAATACACATATACATGATGCACTTTATTAAGGAGTTCATACCATTTTTAAAACTCTGCCATTGCCGGGCCCAAGCGTGGCTTTGAAAGGAGGATTGGTATGTGTGGGATAACTACCTCAACATATAAAAAATAAAAGCCACAGAAACATCGACCAAAAGACATCTCAGCCTTGGGGAGAGAAGAATCTCCTTCAAGGAGACCTGTGACGCCTTGTGGTGAAACCCTGAAGCCCCAAAACAGATCCACCTGCTTTCAACCAAGACCATCACCATCGGGATATGGAACATGAGGATCATGCACGGGACAGGCAAGGCAGCCCAAATGGCAGAGAAGATGAAAAACTACAGACTTGCCCTGCTTGGCAGCAGCAAGACCAGATGGATACAGTCCAGACAGAAAATACTCGGCCAAGAGAAATGCTGAGGTATTCTGAACATGAGGAAGAGAAACCCACACACTCAGCGAGTAGCGCAGATGCTATCACCCAAGTCATCAGGCTCTGATTGGCTGAGAGGTCCACAGTACCAAAATTATCATAGTGTCCTTCCCCATAAAGAAAAAGAGGATCAACATGAATATTATCCTATTCTACAAATGACAGTGAAGAAGAAGAAAACAAACAGTTTTGCAACAGACTCCAGTTCTTTATGGAGACATGCCCCTAAAAACACATCAACATACTGTTGGGGGACATTAAAGCCAAGAAGGGAAGCAACAACAGCAAGTACGAAGAAGTCCTGGCCAACCATGGCCTTGGCAGATGTCAGCAGTGGAGTGGGCTGAGCTTTCCGAGTTTTACTCCGCTGCACTCCACGAAGTTACATAAAATCTCCACGAGATTCTGTGGAGTTCCATGAGCGGGAAGATTTCAGCACGTTGCACTGCTCGCGCAGCGAACAGCATCATACAGTGTGCCTGAGGGATCAGCTTCTTTCTGTCACTCAAGTAGACTTTCTACTCGAGAGGCAGATTTCTCAACGAGAATAGTCGTGACCAGCCTTGACAAAATTTTGACTGGAGGGGTTTTAGCGCCCGAAAATCATGCTAGGGGATGCAAATTCTCTCTCGTCAACTTAATGTTGGCGAGCCGCACACAAGAAAAAATTCTGCCATGCGGTGCTTGGCGGAGCTTAGCCAGAACTCCACGATAGTCCTGTAGCGCAGAGTGGGCAAAACTCCACGTACTGCGCCGGCAGTGTGAAATTTTCTGCCCTCACCAAGTCTGCATCCTAAACTGTCTGGTGATATGTGGCAGTGTATTCCAACACAAAAGAATATACAAGGCAACGTGGAAGTCACCAGACCATTCAACAGAAAATCACATGCATCATGTCTGCATTGACAAGATGTTTTGGAGGCCCCTGAAGGATATGAGAGCGATGAGGAGAGCTGATGTGGAATCAAACAATCACCTTGTCGTGGCCAGGCAGAAACTAAAGTTGAAGAAAGCAGGGATGGAACCGACAACCAATGTCACCGATATAACACCACCCGCCTCAAAGTTGCACAGAAATGGAGTGAATACTCAGTCACCTTCAGCAACAAGTTTCAAGTTTTGCAAGAGCTAGAAATCAACAGAGAGCCAGTAGGAAGTGAGTGGGAGCAGATCAAAGAAACAATTACATCAACCTGTCAGGAGGTACTTAGTCCCAAGAAACACCAGCATAAAGAATGGATCTCCACTGAGACTCCCCACCAGCCACTACCGACCGTGGCTGCTCTCCACAAAGTCTAAGAGAAAAAGGAAAAGAAACCATCAGCCAAACAAGAGCAGAAAAAGCAAAATCTCACGGCAAGTACATTGAAACCAACAAGGAAGCTAAGAGATGCTTAAGAACAGAAAAGCAAAGATTCATCAATGGTGTTGTTACAGAAGCACAGGAAGCAGCAAGCAATGGAAACTTGAAAGAACTCTATGACATAAAGAGGAAACTCTACAGCAGATACAGCAAGCCAGAAAGATCTGTTAAAGACAAAGTTGGGTAGATAATCATGAGTAACGAAGGCCAACAACAAAGATGGGTAGAGCACTTTAAAGAACTGGTAAGAAGCATCATGAACTCTTGTGAGGGAATGATCTGCATACAAGACAGCTTCCAGAAACCTTCCAAGCGAAGACTGGAGCCCGCCGAGGTTGTTTGCTCTCGCCAAGAAGAAATTGGATCCTTGGGTGCAGCTCGACAACCTGGACTTTGCAGACGACCTGGCCCAACTTTCTCATACCCATCAGCACTTGCAAGAGAAGACCAACAATTGGCAGCCACATCAGCAAAACAGTTCCTCAACATCCACAAGGGAAAAACCAAGATCCTGAAGACTAGCACGGGCAGCACAACTGCAGTTACTCTTGCAGGCAATGCACTGGAAGAGCTTGAGGCCTTCATCTATCTGGACAAGTCATAGACCAGCAGGATGGCACAGATGCTGAAGTCAAGGCAAGAATCAGCAAAAGAAATCTGGAGTTCAAAGTATCTAACACGGAAAAATACGATCAGGCTTTTTAACACCAATGTAAAATCGGTCCTTTTGTATGGACCAGAAACATGGAGGACAACAGCTACTGCCACCAACAAAGTCCAGACCTTCATCAACACCTGTCTCAGAAAAATTCTCCAAATCCGCTGGCCACACACCATCAGAAACAGCAACCTATAACAGCAAACTACCCAACTCCCTGCCCATGAATAAATCACGAAAAGATGCTGGTGCTTGATAGATCATGTCCTCTGCAAGCTTGCGTCAACCACCACCAGGCAAGCCCCGACCTGGATCCCTCAAGGGAAAAGGATAAGTTGAAGGCCAAAAAACACCTGGCGCTGAGGCCTCTAGGCTGACAGCAAGGAGGTGGTCTACACCTGGAGTCAGTGGTAGTAGGCATAAGTAAGTAAGTAAGCAAGTAAGTACCATTTCTTTCTTTTTTTTTTGTTGAAAATCTTTTTATTGTGATAACAAGCTCCATAAAATAGCACATCAGTCAACTTCAGAAGTTCATTGGATTTCACAAGTAAAATCAAGCATACAATCGTAGTAAAATATAGGGTCCTGCTTATGAAAATTCAAGCCCTGGAAAGACAGTTATGCAGTAACGGAGTCGCCCCTGAAGCCACCGATAGTAAGGGGGCCATCCCCAGTGCACCTTCAACCGCACACTACCCCCCTATCCCTCCAGGTCCGTGGTGCACCCATTCTGTTCAGCTGTGGCCATTCGGTTGGGAAAAGGAGGCAGGGCAACCCATGCAAGCATCAAGAACAGCACAATCACGAGGGACAACCAGTATACATTAGTCAGGAGCACCCACAGATTGGGTATCCATCACCTCCCCCCTATATCGCCTCCATGCCCCCCATATTTTCACCCACTTCCTGGGACAACCTCGACTAATATAAATTACCTTCTCCGCTCGCTGGCACCAGTCCAGGTCCCTCTCCCATTCTTCCACCGTTGGCAAGAGATCACTCCCCCACAACCTCGCTATATTTCTCTTGGCAACCATACTTGCCAGGGCCAACCATTGTTTGTCCCACGTAGGCCAAGTGACATCACTCGTCACCCCCAGGACATGCCATCTGGCCTCCAGCGGGACTCCTGCGTCCACCACTTCTCACATAATGTCTGCCAACTTGGTCCAGTAGGCTCGAACTCTGGCGCACTCCCATAGGATATGAAAGGAAGAGCCCCCCTCCCCACACCCCCTTAAGCAGAACCGCGAGTCAGTGTACCCTATCCTATACTGTGCCGTGCGTGGGGTGTATGAGCGATGTAAAATGCGTAACTGGACCAGTCTAAACCTAGCTCGTACTGCCACTTCTCAGGGACACTATAGGGCCTCCCCCAGTCGTCGTCCTCTAACAGTCCAACGTCCGACTCCCACTTTTTCCTCAGAGGTCCCAGTGGGTCTGCCAAATTATTAATGAGCTTCCTATACATGAGGAAGATATCTTTATCGATCATGGGATCCATCAGCAACCTGTCCTCCAGTGGAGCATAATCTGGCAGTTGTTCCCCTGGACTCAGGTGTATGTGTAAAACATGTCTGAGCTGTTGGTAGTGTAAAAACTCCCCCCTTCCCATGTGGAATTCCGCCTGCAGAGTGTCAAATCCCGTCATACCCCCCTTTTCCAAATATCCCACAGTATATAAATACCGAAGAGGCTCCATTTATGAGGACCCTGAAATTTTATAACCTCCGGAAGGAAGTTCCTGCGCCACAATGGGGTTTGCGCTGGGAGTCCCCCCCCCCCCAGCCCAGCACTTTTGTGGCCCGCTTCCAGACCTCCACTACCGCCGCAGTTTGGGGCGGCAACGGCAAGCTACACCTGCCCCTTGTATAGAGAGCTTCTAGGTATGTATCCGTACCAAAGGCCATGCGTTCCATTCTGTATGCCAGCTCCTCCAGCGGGGCAAACACCCACCCATTGATGTTGATCAGCTGTGTTGACAAATAATAAAGACGTACATCTGGGACCGCGAGGCCCCCCTTGTATGGCCCAACTGTAATTTTTTGAGAGCTATTCTTGGGCAATCCCCACTCCATAGCAGTGAGCGCTGCTCCGACTCAACCACCTTAAAAATGTTTTCAGGGACCGGAAAGGGAGGGCATTGTAGCACATATAGAAGCTGGAGAAGGGCCATCATTTTAAATAAAACAGCGCGCCCCATCAAGGAGAGCGGAAGGGTTCTCCACGTAGCCATTCCAATTGGGCCGAAACGTTCAGACGTAGGAATTCTGCTTCCGACCTCGTCACCCAAATACCCGGATACCGAAAAATCTCCTTCCAGACCCGACCCCCACACTCCTTAGTCAGAAGTGGCTTTAGCCCCGTCAGTACGTGGCCAAGGGATTTGTCCCAATTAATACAATGGCCAGAGTACTCGGGAAGCTGGCGCAGAATAACCATCAGCCTTTGGATGGAGGCAGCCGGACACCGCACATACAACAATACGTCATCCGCATATAATGATATGCGCTCCTCGCAACCCCCTCCCAGATCTATGCCCCACACCAATGGGTCAGTCCGTACCCAGCACGCCAACGATTCCAGAGCCAAGGCGAAAAGGGTCAGGGAGAGCGGGCACCCCTGTTGCGTACCTCGGCTCAGGTGGAACTCCCTCGACAGAGCCCCATTGACTCGGACGCCCGGAAGTGGCTCAGTATACAACAGCCTTACCCACGCTTGAAAATTGTCTCCAAAGCCCAATTTCTCCAAAACTGGAGATATATATATAGTGCAACTCTATACTATCAAAAGCCATATAGGCATCAAGAGATAGTAAAGCCGCTGATTCTCCAGGGCGTTTGGATACCACCTGTAGGACTCCAGAAAGCCGCCGCAGGTTAAGCCGCGTACTTCTGTGGGGCATAAAGCCCGACTGATCCGGGTGGATCAGAAACTGGACCACCGGCCCCAGTCTCGTGGCCAGGGTCTTTCCAAGGACTTTTGTTTCGTAATTAAGAAGGGAGATGGGTCTATAGGAGCTGCACAAGTCTTGTGGCTTACCATCCTTATGGATCACTACAATCGTCAAGGACCGAAGGTCCTTCGGGAGCTTCCCTTCCTGCCTAGCCTCGCTGAGCATACGCAGCATATGCAGCGCTATTCTACTTGAGAAGCACCCAAACGCCTCTGTCGGAAACCCATTGGGGCCCGGCGCCTTCCCGGCCTGCAGGTCCCCCATGGCATCCTCCACCTACTTGACTGTGATGTCAGACTCCAAAATGTCCCTATCTGCCGGATCCAGGGTGGGTAACAAGGGGGGCAAGGAAATTCCTGCAATCCTGCTCTCACCTAGTAGTTTGTGATCTATACACTGTCTCGTAATAGCGTGTGAACTCCTTCGATATCCCTGCTCTTGTCCTACATCGTTCCATCCGACTCTCGAATTCCTGGCACCCAGTTACGGACCCTGTCCCGCTTCTGAAGCCAGGCTATCATCTTGTTGGCCTTGTCTCCTAGATCATACACCCGCCGCTGGGTTGCCAAAGAACGCGATCTCGCCTGGTCGGAAAGCACGTCTCTCAGTTCTTTCTCTATGAGTCAAAGCCTGTGTCTCCAATCCTGTTCCTGCGTCGCCCCGGTAGCATCCTCTAGGGCATGGAATTCCTGTTCTAGCCTATCAATTTGTATGTGTTTTTCCTTGCGGTGCTTCCCCACCTCTGCCTGCACAAAGCCCTAGCTACAGTTTTGTACGCTTCCCACACTATGCTATGAGAGCTGACTGAGCCCACATTTTCCTCAAAGTAGTAGTCTACAAGTACCATTTTCAAGTCTCCTTAGTTCATGTATTTATTGTAAGTTTAGTATATGTTGTCAGTTACTACTATAGCTTCTAGACCTCTACCAATATTAGCATGAAACCTTCTAATGATTCTACTTAAACACAGAGTTTGTTCTTGCTGCCCTTGTACTCTTTGTTCTTTTACTACAAACAGTGGCCCTGATATTATGCATGCTTTTTACAGAGTTTCATATAGCATAAAGTTGACCTGAAGGTATCAAGTATCAGAGCGCTTTACATAGCACCAGTTACGTTACATGAGGACACATTCATTTTTGTTAGGCACAGGGAGATTCAGAGATTTGCCCAGAATCACAGGATGTTCAGCGTCATTGCCGAGACTTGAACTCAGTTCCCCAGATTGGAGGTCGACCACCGTAGCCGCTAGGCCAACTCCTCTCGATTAGCATGCTTCACTCTGACATTCCCTGCTTGTCTTCCTGCAACCACACTCCAGCAACCTGTTGCTACCAATCCTGCTCTCAGATATTTTCTGTGCTCTCCTCACTATCTCCACTGAGTTTCCCACAGTAGTTTATTCATGCTGTGGGTGACACCTCAGCTGCAACCTGCAGAGGTGAGTAAAACAAATAGAGCATTATTTTAAGTAGTGTGGCAAACCTAATATCAATAGATCTACTATCTACTACATCTCACCATAGAGGCTGGACGAGTATAGAAAGAGTGGTAGAGTGAAGTACTCTGAAGCCATATCTACTTTTGTCTTTCTGCTGCATGTAAGATTTCTTCGGAATACCTTTTTGAAGATTCTTGTACAATGAAAGGAAATATGTCATTCCAAAGTAACCTTATGTGCAGTAACCCAACAAAAGTAAAGAAGACTGATGAGTACTGTAGGAGTGCCCAGTCATGAGGAGACCTGAATGCAACGGAGGTTAAAACCAGCAACACCACTCCCCAGGGACATTAAGTGTAAATATTTCCTGTGGAAGCTACTGGAAAGGACTACGATAATGAAGCACAGCTTACACTAAAGATATTGCCAACATCCTTTGTGTATTTCTTTCCTATAGCTGTGTGATAACAAATCAAACAGAGACGCTGTCCTTAACTCTTTCACTGAATTTTTGGAACTGTATCTTATATTTTATGTTGTGGCATCACATTCATGATTTGCTATTTCTATGTAATTTTGTGTATGATCGCCAAATCTAAGTATATTTTTACATCATTTCAAAGAAATGTTAGTTTGCAATAAGACAAAAAAAATCAATTGCCTGATCAATTGAACATTAGCTTTGACCATGTTTGTGCATTTTATCATGGGAGGTACTCTTTTGGTTGTGCTTTCTGCATAATTAGTGTTCTAACCTCCCATGACATAGGGGCCCATCCCCTCCTGTTCAGGGAACATTGTTACCAATAATATTTAATCACTTTAGTCAATGAATGTTGTATAACAGTCCTTTCTAAGGGTGGTTTCACATTGTTAGGTCCATTCTTCGGGGACTATGTGACTCAATGGCTGCATTGCTGCCGCTTAGGAAATACCAGTGCCAGATATTATTGCAACCTTTATGAATTACCAAGTAGCACAGTCAAAAAATCAAAGCTTACTCTTGGAAGGTGGCTGGGGTAAAGCCAGTAGTTCAAACACCACCAAGCATATTACAGGTTACCTGTCTGCTGCCTCTTTCATGGTGGTGAGCCTACCATGAAAAGGGTGGCGGAGAGGCAATGCCCCCCTTCACTCCTGGGTTTGGGGGTGCATGCGGGGGGGCTCAACATGTTCCCCCATGCATTTGCACCACCAGTTTCTGCACAGTGCGGCATGCACGCCAGAACGCCATGAGCGTGCAGTTGCACTCTCACGTGGTGGTCTGCATATTTGGCTCTCCCAGGAGCCTAACAGACCACCGCCATCAGACCGCTGCTGCAACACCCACCCACCATGGATTAGACTCAATCTGGCAGCCGGGTGCACCATTGCCCTGGCGATCCTCCAGCGGATGGCGCAGTGGCGGTGTCGCTGGAGGACTGCTAAAGTCGTAATAAAGCCCTCTGTCTGATTCAGTAAAGGTACAAATGAACACAGTTTTATACAGTTTAACACATTACATGCAATGTTTCAAGTAGGAAATTATAATAGCATTTAACACTGAGAGATTCAATTTGATGTTTAGTTTTAAAACCAGAAACCAACCCCCAAATGACTATGCTAATCAGTGACAACTGCCTTCTTGGTCAAAGAGAAGGTTCCTTAAATTAGCGTATTTTTTCAAAGTTGAATACATTTCAAAACTTAAGAACATGATCTGTTGTGATACTTCAGACAAAAAGATCACTGAAGGCTATAATAAATTTCTGTGTTCACTACATGAGAATAATCTATTTAGAGGATATTCAAGGGCTGTTGGTAAACTCCATGCCCAAGTTATGTTTCTATGTATGAATGAGGATTTCTAAAGTGCCAATTTAGCTAGGGAGCAAGGAAGCACTTAGCAAGGGAGGGAATCCCTAGTTATTATTCATGATAGTTTCCAATGAGGCAAGATGTTCATCAATGGCAATGACATTTAGATGTTCCGAATTTATCCAGATTGAGGGTTGTTTTTGTAAAGTATCTAAACAATTTTTTTAATTAGGTCTGTCGATATGTAATATATAATTCTAATTACTTATAAGTGTAACTTAGACTGCGAGAAAAATATTGAAACTTTTTTAAACACTGAAGAGACTTTTTATTACTTTGAAATTGAGTCACATTTCCATAGCCTCACAATCAATTATAAGTTTGTGATTTGGAACAGAAACCATGTGTTTTTCTAACCATACAAATCTCTTCCTGGCATTTCCTCATTGCCTGGAATGTTCTAGATTGGAAATTTCGCTCCTGTATCATTTTGGTGTTGCCCAGAGGTGGGCTAGCCTTCCTTTTATGTTGATAATCCTTATACCCTGGCTGTGCCATGATGCCTTTGTTGTGAACTAAATGGTACATTAGTGAAAATGGAAACCACCACCAGTACTATCCAGTGACTGATGTGTGTGAATTTAGGGAAACACTAAAACTGAGAAACCACATTAGAGTTAACCAAATCAATGAACACCAATTTTATGGAAATACAAATAAATTTGAAATTAAAGGAATCATTCTAAAGGATAATATTAAAGTAAAATCCAAAATTACATTAAACTAGGTGGAGTTTAGGACTACTGAGGGTTTTTTGGGTTAAGGTATGGGTAAAGTTTAGGGTGATCATGTGGTTTAGGGGTCAGAAATGGGTGTAGTTTAGGCATAAAAAGAGGTTCTTAGGGTTCGGGGATGGGTGTAGTTTAGGGGTGGTGAAGTTTGTTAGGTCTCAAGAATGGGTGGAGTTTAGATAGGGTGAGGGGTTTTTAAGGTTCACAGAACACTAGAGTTAGGGGGTGTGAGGTGTTAGGGTTGAGTAAAGTGTATGGGTTTGGGGGTTCATGGATGGGTGGAGTTCAGGCTGGTGGGGGGTTTTAAGGTTCAGTGACTGGTAGAGTTTAAGGGTGGTGAAGAGATTTTAGGGTTCAGGATTGGGTGGAGTTTAGGGTGGTGAGCAGTTTTAAGGAATCAAAGAAATGGGTGGGGTTTAGGAGTAAAAGGGGTTCCTTAGGGTTCAGGAATAAGTGGAGTTTATGAATAGTGAGAGGTTTTATCTTTCAGGAATGGGTGGCATGTAGAGGTACAGAGAGGTTTTATGGTTTAGGGATAGGTGTAGTTTAGTGGTTAGGGATGAGTGTAGCTTGGGTGTATTGAGGGGTTTTAGGTTTCTGGGAAGGGTGGAGTTTAGGGGTTGAAAGTGCTTTTTGGTTCAGGGATCGGTGTAGTTAGGTGTGGTGAGGGATTTTTAGGGGACAGGGATTGATGTTTTTTTAGGGTTTGTGAGTGGCCAGGGATGGATGGTGGTGAGGGGTCAGCAAATTAAAAACAGCCAAAGTAATTGACAAGTAAAAGATATAAATCTGGAATAATGTACCCTCAAATAAAGGACTGAAATAAATACCTCCAACAAAACATTTTCTGTACGTTAGATCTGCAACCAATGTATTTATACCTTAACAAAAGTATGCAAAAGCAAATTTCGAACAAAAGACATTCTATTAATTGGTTTCTATGAAATGGTAAATGTAATTCATTCTGAAAGTTTCCAACAAACTGTTCAGGTGAATTGGTAACAGACGCACCAGGAGCTTAAAAAATCGGCCTCCAAGAGCTCCAGCCCACAGGGACATGACCAGAAGAATAAAAAGCCTCCCCATCCCTGGTCATAACTGAGCATGTTATCAACCCTCTCCCTAAAAGTGCATTAACTGGGCTAAGCAAGAAAATGCCATAGCTTTTGATTATCTAGGTAACCATGCCATAATTAATTACACTTAACTTTCTTATGATTATAACAGGATTCCCTAACAGAAGAGTGTCACACTGGTTGGCCAGAAAGCCAGATTCTTCTAGTCTTTCTTGGAATTTTTAAAGCTTTTTTTTTTTAATAAATCTTTTTATTGATAAACAAAACAGTGGGTTTCACTTGTCGCTTAGCAGCAATATAGTCAGATCATTACACATACATTTTCCCCTTAGTGCCATAGGCCCCTTTATGATACTCATTCCAATTGAATCATTCAGGTGTTTTTACAGCCATCTTGCTTGACTCGCTTAGCGTATCCCAACCATCTCTCGTACCCGGGATCATCTTCCTCCCGCCCTCCCCCCTTACTCTTATAATTTTTCCAGCCCCCCATACTCTCTCCCATTGGATTCCTCTATTCTTTCAAGACTTCATTGGATTTGGCTTGTTTCCAAGATAGAGACAAGATTACCAAACTAGTCCTGGAAAACCTTGGGTGCAAATTACCACAAATTCAATACCTCAGTCATTTACATTAATATGGGTGCAAAGTCAAACATTTATTACTCATAAAGATTACACTAAAGAGGGGAAATAAATCCAGGATATATAACTAGAATATACCCAGCCTACGGGTGACTGAAGGTTGTCATTCATTCTCAATAAGAGATTCGGTCAGGGCCAGTCTGGCCGTAGTGGGCACCAGGCATTTCCCTGGTGGGCAGGAAGGGTGAGGGCAAGTTTTGTGGCAGCCGGAGATGGTTGTGTCACTGAGAGCCAATTTTCCAGCAATGTTGCAAAATTGCCCCACCACAAAAACAGGAGAGGTGCTTTTTGCTAGCGCCATACCACCCTCACCCCCCGCCCCAGGACCGGTGGAGCAGCAATCTGCCAAGGTTGGTTGCTATTCCCAGTCTGGCTCTGGATTCAGTAGCTGTCCCTGCCTTTAAGGTTTAGGATTCTCTGCCCAGTTTCTTTCTGCCATACCTGCACCACAATAATTCTGCCTACTGTTGTCACCATGATTATCCTGTCCCTCTATGCTTCCCTTCTCCTCTTTTTTTTTGATAGAATAACATTTTAGCAATTACTCTTCTTACGCCTGGTTACCCTCAGACTATGTGCAATGAAAGTATTCTTTGCCGTAAAGGCACATATCGGAGTCGCACAGATTTAAATCAAGACAGACACAAGCATGTACTTGCACGATTATAATTCGAAAGAAAGTATAGCTCTTTTTCTGAGTTTGAAACAATAAATGAGCCCTGTCCTATCGAGAATCTGTAATTCACAGATGTGCGCTAAAACACAAATATGTGGCACATGGTGATAAATTCATCTTAATTGAATCTTGTGTAGAGGTTATGAAAAAACCCAGCAACATTAAAAATCCACCTTCTGCTGCAGAGAGGTTTCAGGTTTTCTTTGATTGCCCCCTTAGCCTTGGCCTGGAGGCTAAACATGAACTAGCACTTGTGACATTCATCTCGTTCAACCAAACATTTTCAACATTTACCCTTTCCATCAAAAGCAATTGGTTCTATATCAGGGCCTGGTTCACCAAACGAGACCCTCACAGTCAGAATCTGCCTCACCCTTGTGCTACTCTTACATTTGAAATACATTTCTATTTTTTTCGCTGCAAAACCCTGGAACCTTCAAATGCTCAAAGTGTACTCATACCGATAAGGAAAAAGTTTCCATGAGTAAATAATGTGGAAGAGCATTAACATGCAATATTGTTATATTCTTTATAGGGAAACTAGTTTTCTACTTAGGGAAACCATTTTGTAAGTAAGTACTTTTATTCAGCACATGTAATAAAAACTGTAGCATAGATTCAGGTAATATAGCATTAAATCAGCCACAGTATCCGCAAAAACATATTAGAATAAGAGGAAGTGCAGTGTTTGTGTTGATGGAGGATTAACAAAGGTTCTATGTTCTCCAATTTCTGTGTAACTTGAATAAAACAAATTGCAAACGACGGTTGAAAATAGTATCCATTGGATTAAAACATGCAAGAGTGGATGCCTTGTTGATTGAAAGGTGCTCCTAAAAACGCTCTTTTTCCACTCGAGGTGTAAGGACTGATACAGACTAGATGTATAATCTACTCGTCAGCCATATGACACAGTCTGCACATTAATGGTTCTGCTCTCCGTTGCCAAGGCAGAGTGTGGTCAAACCCAGGGAGAAGGCCAAAGTGATATCTGATAAAAGTCTCCTTTATCTGCCTGGATCATCAGGCCTCCAGATACGATTGGAGTCTGAGCACTTTATACCCCTTTAAGACTGTCCAAGCATGTGATCTGGTTGTTCCTGTCTCTTTACAGGTAGCAGCAGAATTTTTCTAAGTTACAGCATCTATAGATTTTTTTAAAGACCCTTGGGAAAGTGTTGCTTCCCATAAAGTTCGTATTTCCAAGTCGTTGAGGGCAGAGTCAAGATACTAACGAGCAGGGGCATTTTGACATTTTTATATTTGGTGCCAGAGAGCGTTGTTCAATGCGTTATCTGATGAGGATTGTATTCTCTTCCATGCTTTGATGTATGCCACTTCCAAAAGATTGGCTTGGCATTAGTTTGCTTCTATTACCTTTAAGAGAGGAGTAAAGCTTGGGCCATCCAGGAATCACTGCAATGTTCGAAATACCAGGGTTAAGGCACTGTCTTTCCGTTTGAGTTCCTGTCTTAGTTGATGAAACGAATATTTATCATAGTAAAAAACGGCAAGATATCTATAGGGGTTTGCCAATTCCAGCTGCTGTCCTTGTAAGTACCGTTTGTTCTTTTTCTGTATTCTATTACTCACAACCATCACTTTAATTTTCTTTTGATTTATTAACATGCAGTTACTGAGTAATTGGATAATTTGTCAATGAGTCACTAATGGCTAACTTTCGTTTGACTGAGTAGAATCACGTTGTCCGCATACAGGAAATTAGAAACATGTAGATCCACTAACCTTGGGGTGTGGGCGTTTACCTCCTCAAGGGCCGAAGGCAGGTCTGCCAAAAATAGGTTGGATAGATAAGGTGCCAACACTCACCCTTGATTTAAACCCTGAGTGGTGTATATTTTTCTGGATAGTGAGGAGCCGGCCCTATTTCTCACTCTTGTCCGGGTTCCTGTGTAAAGCATCTGAATTGCTTTTAAGAGACCCAGGGGTATGTCCCAAAGTGATAATTTTTGCCACATGAGATTGTACTGCACACAGTCAAAGGTGGACTTGAAGCTAAAGGAACAAAGATAACTCACTTGTTTGATTAATTTCAATTTGTCAATTATTATAGAAAGTGCAAGAACGCTGGTTGGCCTGCTCCTTGTGTAAACCCAGTTTGGTTTGGTGGGATTATATATCTTTTTTCTGCCCAAAGTGATAGCTCTGCTAATAGAAGGCCAGCAAAATGTTTTGCCTCAGTATCTAGGAGGGTGAATAGGCAATAGTTTTCCTGTTGGTGTCAATCTCCCCTTTAAAGATTGAGTTTATAATTGAGCCCTTTTATGAATCAGGGATACTCGTTGGGTCCACCGCATCATTTAAAATCTCCATCAGTCTTTTCCCAAAAGGTGAGGTTAGTTTTGGATAATGTCTGTGGAATACCATTCAGGCCAGGGGCTCCATCCCACCGTCATTTTTTAGATAGACTTACGCATTTGGTCTTCAGAGAAGTAGAGTGTATAGTCATCTGGGAATTGATTCTTTTGATTTGTTGGAATTGTACTTTCTGTCACGATCATTACATTTGAGATCTCATCTAAGGATTGATTGAAATTATTAAATTAGAACTTATACTATCTTGTTTCAGTAAGGTTTGAATTATTTATGGTGTTTTGAGCCCTATTTAGTGTGTTCATTAACTTCCAAAATTCTCTTGAATTTGTCTTCCTGCTGAGATACAGGTATTTCGCCCAGACTGTGAGTTTTTCCTCCCAGACCATTTTTCTATGAAGCTTTTTTGTACATTTCAACTTCATTTGAATCAGTAAGTTGCTAGGTTGCTGTGGCGCCTTTCTCAACATTCTGTTAAAATTCCTTTTTAGGTCTCGCCAACGCAACGCGTATGCGCTGAACAGGAAAGAGACCTAAAGCCGTCGATTCCCTTTTTGAGGCAAACCCGTGCACATGTTCCATTGCCTTCAATGGCAACGCGTGCACGTGGGGCGATTGCCTCTAGTGTAATTAAGTTAACTAGAAAGGTAACCCACCTCCCAGAACCCTTATCTGATCATTCAGCAATCCTGTTACACCTAGAATTCAGAAATATCCCCGTGGAGAGGCGATCAACGTTAAATCGGTCCCTTCTCTCTGACCAGACAGTTATCGAGAAAATCATAACTCAATCTAAAGAGTTTTTCTTTCTTATTTTAGATTCGGCACCACTCAACATGGTCTGGGATACTTACAAGGCCTTCCTTAGAGAGATGTTGATCAGCTCAATGCCATTGAACATAAGAAAAGGAAAAGGGAACTTTCCCTATTAGAAGAACAGATAAAAGCAGTTCAAGTTGACCTAACCCACTCCACAGATGTTGACACAAAGTCCCTCCTAGAGGCAGATCTTATTAAGGCTTAAGCAACTCTAACCGATTTTATAGAAACCAAAATAAAAAAGAGATGAGAGGCAAGTAAATTGGCAAATTATGAATAAGGGGAGGGTAGGGGCAAACTTCTGGCCTGGAAGGCTAAAGCAGAGAGAACTAGAAATAATATAGCTGACTTAAAGAATTTGGATACAGGTGCTATTATCTCGGATGATACAGAGAGAGAACGGGATTTTTTCAGTTTCTTCCAGGACCTCTATACTGAGGACATAGTTTTTAATAAACATCAGCTAGATGTCTTTTTCAGTTATATAGATATCCCCGTTCTTTCAGACAAAAAAAAAGAGGATTTAGCCGCCCCTATATGCTTGAATGAAGTACACAGTGTAATTAGAGGTTTGAAAAAGGGTAAGGCGGCGGGCCGGGATTCCATCCCCAACGAGATTTATATTCTATTAAAGGAAGTCTTGTCTCCAATTCTGTTAGACCTTTTTAACTCCACCTATATTCTGAAACGAAACTCCCCCCTTCTTGGGACTTGGCAACTATTACCATTATACTTAAACCTAATAAGAATCCTAGAGCATGCAAGTCTTATAGACCGATATCGCTGCTCAACTGCGATTACAAAATCTATACGCAGATTCTCAATAAAAGGTTGGAGCGTATGGATGATTCTATCATTCACAGCGATCAGAAGGGTTTCATGAAGGGGAGACATCTAGAGGAATTGACACATGAGTTAATTGGGGCCATTGACCTAGCCATGGAGTATGTAAAACCCTTCCATGTAATAATGTGTGACGCTGCAAAGGCCTTTGATAGGGTAAGTTGGCCCTATCTTTATGAGGTAATCAAGCGTTTTAACATGGGGGAAGTATTTGAAACAGCCATTAAGAGCTTGTACAGAAATCCCATGGCCCGGGTATTGGTTAACGGCTCTCTCTCTAGGATAGTGCAAATCGGAGAGGATCCAGGCAAAGCTGCCCACTCTCCCCTATCCTTTTTAACCTATACGTTGAACCTCTCGCCATCAAATTAAGAGTGTGTAATGGTAAAAATCAATTTGTTTGTAACAACTGGGAGAAAATAATAGGGCTTTACGCTGACGATCTGATGATTTTTACAACCCATATGGAACCGGTCATCCCCATGATCTGGGAAAAGCTAGCCGAATTTGGTAAACTTTCCGGGTATGCTGTAAACCCTTCTAAAACTGAGGTTATGCACTGGAATACTCCCTGGAATAGTGATCCTATTAAAAACAAGATAAGATACTTGGGGATTGAATTGGTCCATAACTTAGATTTAGTGGCAAAAGTAAATTTTGACTCGATAACTTCAAAAGTAAAAAAACAGCTACAGAAGTGGTATTCACACCCATTTTCCTTTTTGGGGAAATCAAACCTACTGAAGATGTCCATTATCCCCAAGTACACCTTTATTTTCAATGTAATCCCGCTAGGATTTAAACCTGAATGGGTTAAGAAAGTTCAAGGCATTTTTAACAGCGTTATATGGGGAAATAAAAGTCAGAGAATTGCATGGAAGAAATGTAGGGAGAAAAGGGAAAATGGCGGTATAGCATGCCCAGATCTTCTATGCTATTTAAGAGCGTTTCATTAAAAAAAAAAATCTGGAGTTATTAAGGAGCTCAAACCTTATCTCCCCACTATTCCAAGCTCTGACATTTGGCCCACCTGATATATCCAATAATTTCCTCTATAAGCTCGGAGATCCTAAATGTTTCCAAAAAATTTAATTAAAGACACTCAAGAATGCCTGCATTATATGGTACCATATCAGGAAGATACTCCAGATTCCATACTACAGCCATCACGCCCCAATATGGAACTCTCCTGGCACCCCGGAGTGCCTACAAGATGTTCTTGCAATCCCGATAAGAGAAAAAGGAATATGTGAATGGGGCTAGCTACTGGAAGGCTCTCAATTATTATCCTGGCAAGATTTCCATCAAAGCTCAGAAGGGGCAGTCTCTCGTTATAAGTACTGCCAGCTATTTGGCTGGGCTAAAACCTTGAGTAAAACTGCGACTGGTGCTGGCAGTCAAAACAAATTGTAAGAGGCTAAAATAGCTCTACGACTGGGCTTCCAGAAAGAAGTCTCGGTATGGTATTGGATAATACTACATTCTTAAGAAGACCCCGCTACATGGTTTGTGGAGACGTGGAGGAGGGAACTACCGGAGATCGACCTCGAGTCACTTTGGCAAGTATCTACATCGTTATTATGGTGTTCTGTAAAATCTGCACCTCTAAAGAAAAATCATCTCTTTACGATTCACAAGGCCTACTGGACCCTGCGAAGACTGGCAAAGATGGGTCAACAACTGGTGAGATATTGTCAGAAGTGCAGCGAACCTAATGTGGATGTAGCGCATATGTTTCGGTGGTGTTCCTCTATCCAGTCTTTCTGACATAAAGAGGGTAATGTTTTATCAGAGCTGGTGGGTCATGAAGTAAAGGTTTGTCTTTCTTTGGTTATCTTTGGTGTCATTCCTGAGGAAGAATTGCTCTTTAGCATTTCTAAATCATTAAAATCACTCATATTTGTTTTAATTATCCTAGCTAGAAGAGTACTTTGAATTAAGTGGATTTTGCCTATCCCCCCTTAGAACATGAATGGTTAAACTCAATTCATAGATTTGCAAAAATGGATAGAGCAACCTATGTTAACAAGAGAGTGAGATTGGCATTTGATAAACAAGTAAATAAAACTGTTTCGACCTGCTGTGGAGTTCTAAGGATCCTCAGGAAACTTGTTCACTTCCTCTCTCCTGAGGCTCGGAAACAGGTAGCAGTAGCCCTCATCTCACCTCGCCTGGACTATTGCAATGCCCTTTATCTTGGCATTAGCAAAAAGCTTATTCAGCGCCTTCAGTTCATTCAGAACGCTGGAGCCAGGTTCGTGGTGAATGCCCCTAGGCGCGCCTCTGCTACAGATATCAGAAAAACTCTTCACTGGCTACCGGTCCAGGCCAGAATTAACTTTAAAGTTCTGGTTCTGACCTATCGTGCCTTACACAGCCTGGGTGCCGAGGACATTGGCTCTCTCGTATCCTTCTACACCCCGTGTAGGTCCCTGAGATCGGCTCACAAAAACCTGCTGGCGACCCCCGGATCCTGAAGGCTAGATGGGGAGGGAGAGCCTTTTTCTCCCTCGCCCTGAAACTGTGGAATGCTCTTCCCCCTGATCTTAAGGGACAGCCAACTCTTGCCCTTTTCCGGAAGAATTTAAAAACGTGGCTATTTGCAGAATCCTACCTGTAACATTTGCTCCCTCCACCTGCCTCTGACCACTCAGTTGTATATATTCCATATCATGTGCCTTGATGCCTTCGGGTTAAGTTGCGCTCATACAAATCCCTTTTCATTCAGATTCTGGAGTATCTGGGATAACTGGATTGAAAAATACCGTCCTCCTTAAATCTTCCCTTCCCCTTCCTCACCGTTCTCTGAATCACTCTACACCCCTTCCCGACTTTAGATTTAGCAACTTAAATTCACTCACAACCTATGTAATCTTTGATGCATTTAATAAGGAATAGTATTTTTCTTGGGTTATATATATATTTTTTTCTTCTCTGTTATCTTTTGATTTTCCTAATCCAATGATTAAGTATCAGTAAATACAGGATACTCTTATTTATTTGGTGTTTTCGCCAAGATGGATTGGCGACACTAGTTTGGAAATACAAATAAGAGCCTGTATCTATAAAGGAGGAAAGAGTAAAAGCTATATAGATGAGGATCCGGTGATGGTTTCCATCTCTTCCCATGCGAAGAGTCCGAGTACCCTCTTGGATGGAAAGTGAGAATATATACAGCTATCTCCTCTTTCTCCATTAATATACTGATCAGACATATGAGGATACAAAATAAAAAGAGATTCAATGTCTTTTACCAAAGAGATCGCTGTTGAGTCATGTTTACTTTTACTTTTGATAGCTTCAGCTTGATTTGGAATTAACCAAAGATGAACCTACTGCATAATGTAGTCATCACCGGGAGAAGGCAGCAACAGGTTCATATTGAAATCTGTAGTGATTAACTCAAGGTAGACGTGATGAGTATCAAGAGGATTTATTGAAGAAGGTTACAGAATACAAAGATGAGTAGTACAAAACCCCACCAGGAGCAGCCAGCATGTTGCTCAGCCCACTCAACTGTAACTTCTCTAACAGATTCCCAACATTCTGAACAGCATCAACACAGCAACATTCCACTATTGCAATGGAGGCAAGAAATATAACAGAAACAACACTGGGGGTGAACCCAGACACAGACAAAAATGAGGCAAACAAAAGAGGAACAAAAAACAAGCATGTCTGCCAACATTTCCTAGTTTGGAGTGCTGACAGACAGTTGACAACCAATCAGCATGCACCTCATGCTCGTAATTGTGCGGATTTCCGTACACGTACGCTGAGAAAAAAAACAGGAGACTGAGAAAAAGTAAAAGACCAGAAACTGAAAACATGAGAGTCAGATGACAGATGAGAAAAACAAAGTGAAATAATAAGATCATAAAATTCAGTTTCAAAATATAACAATGCAATGTGAAAACATGACGTCAGGAAAACAATAGAAATAGGAGTGAAAATGAGATAACACACCCATTAGAAAAGTAAAGAAGTACCTACGCATGTGAACCTGGGCCGAAAAACATGCAACTATAAACCATGTTCAGGCAACGTAAACCGGAGTTGACACTGAGAGCAATGACGTAATGGGACTTGGACCAATACAACACACATGTAAAGGAACTTGTGACTAAAACCCAAAGCAGGTTATCCAATATCAAGAACAGTATATGGGTCAGAACCCATGAATTAGAGATGGAAAAGAGTTAACGTTAACCAGATAATATGGGTCTGAACCCATAACTTATACCTAGGAATAGAAATGGTTAACAAGTCCGGTAGCAGACTAAGAATTACATGCTGATGATCTTTTAATTTGGGCTGGAGCGTACCACGCGCTTTTGCTTTTAAACTTTATTGCGTGATATATTTTTAAAACATTTGATTTTTATGACACTGTAATTCTCACCTCATTTTGGAATTGGGAAGAGGCAGGACAACTCTCCGGTTAATCGGGGTATGCTATGAGCAGCCATTTGAGTGGAGAGAGGCTGCTGAGGAGGGAAAGTGGTAACCGGACTCTTGCGGCCAATCTTAGAGGTTATCATTCTAGTTGCAAACCTCGGGCATAAAAGCAGGCTCTGTTCGGACGAGCAGTGGGCATGCCTATGGCATGCCTGTCTATGCCCGCTGCGCCTGGATGCTGCCTGCTGCCAGGCTACTCTGACCGGTCTAGCAGACACAATGATGGGGTTAAAGTACTCTAAAGAAAGCTTGCTGTACTTAAGGGATACCCTCTCGAGTAAGTGCTGTAAGAGCGAACCCTCTGTCACGATCCAGGCTCCCTAGACCCTCGAACTACATGTCCCAGAGTGCCTGCTGCTTGGTCTGTTGTTTGTGTTTAGTATTCTCTGCTTCTGTCTACTTCCTCTATCTGCTCCCCCCTCCCTCTGCTCGGTGCTTGTCACCTGGAATCAACCACAGTTTCTGACCGGAGTGGATTTCGACTTGCCGAATCTACGGATTCCTTGGAGAGCCCTGGGGGACTTGAGACTTTGTTTCTGAGATCCCGTGCAACGGATACACTGTATCAGCCCGTTGTGAAGCCTTTCTGTTACGGGCGCATCGAGCTGTGCGCTTCCGTGTCAGTTTACCAATTCCCGGCTGCTGACACACCGCGCAAACTGCGCTAAGACTGGATAAGTGATCCGGCTCGCAGTAAAGACGCTAGTGACGTAACTAGCACTTGAAACCAGATTTGTGTTTCTTTTGTTGTTTGTACTGTCGGCCAGAGCCCCCGGGTTCTTCTTCTTCTTTGCATTCACGGAGCTGTTGAGAGGCTCGGACGCTTACGCTTTTGAAGGCACCGGGCGCTTGGAAGAGGAGGATACCTTTTTCTTTTGTGTCGTTGCGAGCACCTACTGCATCAAGTTTCGAGACGCCTCTTCCGTGGATAAGTAGACACTTTTTCTTATCTACTGCAAGTAGTACATGTGATGCATTAACCTGCCTGAGCTGAACTACCAGTGCCTTCTTGTCTTTGTTTCTTTTATGGTTTATTTTTTCATGTTGTGCCTTTTGTAGAAGACTGTTTGTGGCAGCCTACTTCAGTGAGTGTCTAATTACAGATCTCTTGATATAGTACATGTGTTTAGGGGTAGAGGGGAGGTTGTTGTGTGTTCCTTGTGTCTTCCTGCAGGAAACAGATTACAGCCGCTCAGAGTAATCGCCTACCCTATCAACCCTTGCTGTAGATGGTTTCTGGCTGCCAAGCCGTTTTATTTACTTTTTCCACTTTTTCCCCTTCCCCGTGGGTGGTCCTCTTTGTGAAGTGTGTACATATATGACTCCTCAAGGACACCGCTAATAGGGAAGGGAGAAGCTAATATCATCATCGCTCCTGCTGTACTCGACTGCGCAAGGTTAGTCAATCTGCCTTAGTTTCTGACACCCTCTGGGGGAGTACTAGTTGGAAGATGTGGACATTGTGGGTGGGCTGCCACGCAATCTAGTCAAATAGTCGATCCTCTTTACCCCCAGACCCCAGGAAAAGGCCTAGTGCAGAGGTAGAGAAAGAAAATGGAGCAAAACCAAAAAGCTAGAGGACAAACAGACCTTCTCAGCATTGCAAAGATCATTTAGGTGTTTGAATACGAGAGGCGAACAACTCCTCTAAGGAACTCTTCAAAATACTCAAGGAGTTCACAAACCCCAAGGTAAACACACTATCCATTACCCCGACACAAATACTATGAAATGATCTAGCAAACCATTGTAAGGAAAAAATTGATAAGATATACTGCTCTTTGGCAGTAGGAAAAATGTCTAGCGAGATGCCTCCTCCTGGGAGAGACCCCGCACTACCTAGATTAGATTCCTTCTCAACCATTACCATAGAGCAAGTGGAAACTTTGCTGGAATTAACTAAATCCGGCGCTCCTGCAGACCCGGTGTTGCCATTCAAAATGGTTGAGCTGACACCAATCTTAGCACCCTCATTAACGGAGGTCTGCAACATCTCCCTGGCTACTGCTACTTTCCCTAGAAACTGGAAAAAGGCGCATATAAAACCTCTGCTTAAAAAGGCGCTGGCAGGCCCGACTGAGTTGTAAAATTATAGTCCAATCTCCGTTCTTCCTAGTAGTTCGAAGGTCATGGAGACTTTGGTAAATAAGCAACTGATGTGATATCTGGAACAATATAGTCTACTCAACCCCTTGCAATCAGGATTTCTTTAAGCCCACAGCACGGAGGCGGCAATGCTGGAGGTCACTGATACCATCAGTGTTAGAACTGGGGGTCTCTAGTTGGCAGAGGTACGCACCGACTGTCCAAATAGGGACCCTTGCTCCTAGTCAGGGTAAGGAGGAAACCCTCTGAGATAACCCCTGCTCACCCTCTAGGTAGCTTGGCACGAGCAGTCAAGGCTAATCAGAAGGCAATGTGTAAAGTATTTGTACCAACACTCACAGTAACATAGTGAAAACACCACAAACTGACTCAACAACAGTTTAGAAAAATAAAGGTATTTAATCTAAACTACACAAGACCAAAACAACAAAAATCCAACATACACAGTTCAAGAATATGGTTACGAAAGAGTTCTTAAGGTTGCGATAAAAATAATCCACAGTTGCATGAAAAGTTCACAGTTGCGTCACGTTTAGCCAACAGTACCTTTAGATGCGACAAAGTTCCAAATGCAGAAGCTGGTGCGGTGGAAAACAAGCGATGCGTTGCTCCTGAGACCTTGGGGAGGCGTTTGCGACAGCCCCGCTGCAGCAACGGGCGTGTTGCGACAAATCCGGTTTGTATGGGGAGGAAGGCCTCTTGTATGGATTCCGGTGCGTAGGTTCCTTAGGAAGCTTGTTCTCGCAAAGGCATGTAGGGGCTGTGACAATCTCAGGGGTGACAATGCACGATCCAGCGGCGATCTCTCTCTCACAGCTCCTCGATGCGATGGCTCTGCAACGATGTTCGCAGCGACGTGATGCGGTCCGCAAGCAAGCGGTGCGGCGATCTCACCCAGCGGCGTCAGGGTCTGCGATGTTAGTCTTCCCGCACCGGTCTGGTGCATCCCGCAAACGAAGGATGCGACGGTTCTGGCAGCGGCAACAGGCGCTGGAACGATCTCGGCCTACGTAGCGGCGGGAATTTCCTCGCACTGTGGGGGATGCGCTCCGCAGCGAGCGATGTGAATACTTTTCTGTAGCAAAGTCTTTAAAGCGTGATTTCCAGCTTCCCAACACAGGTACAACTTCCAGAGGCACCACACATGGGCCACACACTCCAGGAAGGACAGAACTCTCTCAGTAGAGCTCAGGGGAAGCTAGGGGTGAAGTCCTTTTGTTCCCGGGACTTCAAAAACAGGGAGCCAGCTCTTCTCAGGCCCTTAGAGATTTCTTCAAGCAAGGGGACACAGCACACAGCAAAGTCCTTCCCCTCTCCTTGGCAGCAAAGCAACAGCAGGGCAATCCAGCATAGCAACAGCTGGACAATCTTCCTTCTTCAGTTTCAGCTTTCTCCTTGGCAGAGGTTCCTTCTTAATTCCAGGATGATCTAATTTTCTGTTGTCAGGGGTCCTGTACTTACACCCCTAAAAGACTTTGGGCCAGATGTAGGTCGACATTTACCGACCGGTAAATGACTATTCTAGATGTGGGTGGCCTATTTTACCGATTCGGTAAATTTACCGAATCGGTAAAATACCGAATCGGTATTTTTACAGATTCGGTAATTTTGAGATGTAGGTGGGACTCTTCTGAGTCCCACAGGCCTTACCGAATCGGTATTTTACCACCCAATCCAATTGGGTGTTAAAATACCGATTCCATGTGTGCATGCACATGTGTGCATGCACACCTATGGCATGTGACAGACAGACATGCCCTTAGGGCATGTCTGTGTGCCACATGTCACACATGCCTGAAATCGGGGTGCTAGAGGGTGTCAAAGTGACACCCCCTGGACCCTTGCAACATTCGGTATTTACCGAATCGGTAAATACCGATTCGGTAATGCCCATTGATTCCCATGGGCTTCAATGCCCATTGGAATCAATGGGCATTACCGAATTGGTATTTACCGAATCGGTAATGCCCATTGATTCCTATGGGCTTCAATGCCCATAGGAATCAATGGGCATTACCGAATCGGTATTTACCGATTCGGTAAATACCGATTCTTACAGATTCGGTAATTCAATTACCGATTCTATCTACATCTCCCCCCTTCTATTTTACCGATTCATAAATACCGAATCGGTAAAATTCGGTATTTATGAATCGGTAAAATATACTTACCTACATCTGGCCCTTAGTTCTCTTTGTGCAAGTGGGCCCTGAGCCCGGTCTGAACCAGTTCTGGGTGTTCCTTGAGCTCTTTGTTTTTCTGGCTTCTCCTTTTCTTTCATAGTGAGGCGCAGGGTCATCAGCTGCCCAGCAGGAGGTGGAGCCAGCATTGTGGAAGGCAGGCACAGCCCTATTCAGGCCCAGGTGCTATCTCTTCCCACCACTCAAGTTGCAAATGCTGTCATTCAGCCTAGGGCTGAATCAGCCAGCCTCCTGAGGAATCCCCAGCCCCTGTCACTCTCAAACCAGACAGTCAATACACAAACAGGCCAAGGCACACAGAAAAGGCAGACAAGAGAACAGCAACTTTCTAAAAGTGCTGTTCTCAAACACAGGATTCAAAAACAACCTTTCCTAAAAGGTGTGTTATTAAATTCTGAGTTCATGGATACTAGACTTTTATGTCCTATCTTGTTCCTCTGGGAAGATATGCTGGTAGCCACTGTAGCCAGCATCCCCCATGATAGCCTACGGAGCAAGATAGCCTTGCAGCAGTGAACAACGAAAATGGCTGTAATTCACTACCAGAGCATGTCACCTGCACAAGTACATGATCTACCTTTCACATAGACCGCACCCTGCCCAAGGGGGTACTTTGGGCCTTCCATAGGGGTGACCAATGTGCACAAAAAGGGAAGGGTTAGGCCTGGTCAGTGGGGACACTGACCAGCAGGACATGGCAGTTCACAAACTGCACACAGGCACTGCGGTGGCAGGCCTGAGACATCATTTTGGGGCTACTCCTGTGGGTGGCACAATCAGTGCTGCAAGCCCACTAGTGGCATTTGTTTCACCAGCCCTGGCACACTCAGTGCACTTTACTAGGGACTTCTGGTAATACAAATATGCCAATCATGTAGATCCAATCACAATAACAATTTACACAGAGAGCATATGCACTTTAGCACTGATCAGCAGTGGTAAAGTGCCCAGAGTCCTATTGCCAACAGCCACGGGTCAGGAAAAATAAGGGAGGAAGAAGCAAAAAAGTTTGGGGATGACCCTGCAAGAAGGGCCAGTTCCAACAATCAGGATGTCACTTGACAGAGGGACCCCCACTATGCTTGTCCTCCTGGATCTTTCAGCAGCCTTCGACACCATCTCCCACCGTGTCATGTAGGACAGGTTGCAGGAGATTGGTGTTGGAGGCTCAGCCAGGGCCTGGATACAGAGGTTCTTAAACAACAGAACTCAATGTGTCCAATTGGACACATTTGTCTTTCAGACCATGGCAGTAGACAAGGGGGTCCCGCAGGGCTCAATCCTAAGCCTCTTTATTTAACATCTATGTGGCTCCCTTGGCCTCTATTATCAGAGCCTGTGGCTTTGAGACAATCTCGTATGTGGATGACACACAGGTGATAGTCCCCATCAAGACGGACCTACCTGAAACGAAAGCCAAGTTTAAGTCCTATATGTTGCAAATTGCCATCTGGATAAATCAAAATTTCCCGCAGTTAAACTCCAATAAAACAGAGATCCTTCTATTTGGGAAGGCCACAGAGATATGGTCTTTAGACTGGTGGCCAACGGAACTGGGAGAGGCACCTACCCAACGATGCAGGCCCCGAACCTGGGTATACTGAGCGACAATAAAATCTCGATGGAGGAGGATGTGAAAGCAGTATCAGGAACCTGCTTTGGTATCATCCGAATGCTGAGGAAAATTTTCCATGGATCCCTGTGAGTGACAGAAAGACCTTAGTACAGGCTCTACTACTCACTAGACTAGACTATGGTACTGCGCTCTTGGTAGGAATTAGAGAGGATCTTGCAGCAAGACTACAAGTGCTGCAAAACAAAGCAGCACGACTAGTCCTTAATAGACCATGGCGTACCCCCTCTCATCCTCTTCTGCAACAGTTGTATTGGCTACCTGTAAGGAAGAGAGCATTGTTCAAGCTACTGGTAATGGTATTTAGAGAACGGCAGGGCATTGCCCCCTCTATTAAAGGAGAAAGATAACAGCCTACACCCCTGCACGTGCACTAAGATCTAGTAACCAAAATCTGCTATTCCCATGTAAAATCAAGAAAACGAAAGCGGGAGGACGCGCATTCTCGTATCTTGCTCCTCTCCATTGGAATCGGCTGCCGAATGAGCTGCGCGCATGCCCTGGTCTGGAACAATTTAAGAAGCTATTAAAAACGTGGTTTTAAAGTCGCAATTCTTGTTCTAGCCGCCTGCACTGTGCCGCCAAAATCACCAAGAGATCCCTTCTGGGATGATTCGTTTGCGCGATATAAGTCTTAAAAACTAACAACTAAAAACTAAATACAAAAAGGATGAAAATCCTTGCATAAATGAGCAGATGGGACTAAAACCCATTTTGATCCCTTCAAAATAACCAGTAAAGTAGAAATAATGGACTCTTAGCAGTGAGTACCTAGGGTCCATGAACGCACAATGTAGACCCAACTGAAATCATTGTACAATCCTGTGAAGGATAAAATAAAACAATACTGTGAGCAACTAAACTCGCACAATAGAGATCTAACTTAACTCTTTGTACAATCCTATGAAGGATAAACATTAACTTTATTAAAAAATCACTGATAGCTTTATCTTTAGCTTCATGGGAAGGGGACTCGTACCCAAACCCATGCCCATCCCTCATGGAAGGGAAAATGTAGTACAACTACCAACTAAAAAGCTATAAAAGGACGTCCCTTGGGCAAGAAAACCTAAACTGTGGAAAGGTGCAAACATAAACTGTAAACATAAATTCCTCAAGCATAGATACTAAATAATGCAAACTCTTTGTGCCAGCAAGGCACTGAAAACGATTGCTGAAGTGCACACCCACTCTAAAAAGGTCAGAGAAAAAAAATACATGTGAAAGCTAGAAATTGTCACCAAATCACACTGCATAGTAAGATAGACCATAATGGATGAACGAAAATAATGTGAATCCATAGAAGTACTCTTGAAGCACAGTTTGACATAAAACTACAAGAGAAACAAACATTGCAACTTGAAATGAGTATTGGTATGGCATGTACCAAGACATGAGCAACATGCAAAACAGAAGCAAATAAACAAGACAGCAAGTAACAATCGTGACCAGAAAGTCACGATTTTTGTGTGAAAACACAATCATGAACAGACCAGACATGTTCCGGCAGCCAAACGTGCGGAGAAAGCCACAGCAAAAATCCATTATCCATCATGTTCTCTGCGTAGCGTTGGATGGAAACCAACACGCAAAATATTGAAGACGCACTTAGGATGAACAAAGATGGCAGCACTCTGCGACGTCTGGGTTGGGTGGCTGCGGCAAAGACGTGCAACCCAGCGTTGCTCAGCAGCAAACTGTTGCGCAAAAGGTAAAACGTCACAGAGAACCCTTCATATGCAGCAAAAAGAAGGTAGGTGAGTGCACACTACCTGTGACTCGCGCAAAATTGCGTGCAATACTCGTCTCATGCCATGTTATTTTCAAATTTGAAAGTGGCTGTTGAGAAGAACCGCAGATTTCATGTATTAGGGCAGACCAACAATCAGAGACAAAATAAATCTCACCTGGTTTTCCCCCTTCAGCTCGAAAGAATCCTCAGCAGTGTGGCACAAAATATGTCCCACTAGTCTGCACGACTTGTAGCTGCAATGGAAAAAAAAGATGGCATCTTGAGTTACGATGGTTTCGCTTGTGTTGCTTCCTGTGTTGCCTCTTGTGTGCTTGATGTAGCCTCGTTTTTTCTAGATGAGTGCGCTAGTAAAAACGTGGCTTCTTCTCACCATGTGAGCTGGTTAAAATTGTCATCTTCTGCATCCTTGACCAACTATGAAGACAAGTAGGCAAGTGGGAAAATCTCCAACTCGTCGCCATAAATTTGTAGTGATTAACTCCAGGTAGATGTGTATCAAGAGGATTTATTGAAGAAGAATACAGGATGCAAAGATGAGTAGTACAAAACCCCACCAGGAGCAGCCAGCATGCTGCTCAGCCCACTCAACTGTGACTTCTCTAACAGATTCCCAACATTATGAACAGCATCATCACAGCTGGACAGTTCCCATGAGGCACAGGGTCAAGGCTGATTTGCATATGGCCATGTCTGAACTGGGGTGGTGTGGAGTGCAATAAAGCGATGGATTTAGGTCCAGATCTCTGTACTGGGGTGAATGTATGACATTGTTCTGCATTCTGTCCATCAGCTGGTGTTTTTGCAGCATCATCACAGCAACATTCCACTGGTGGTAAAATAGCATTGCATATACAAGAGCAGGATACAACAAAATCCCCTGTTCCTATGATTTCCAGAAGTATTTGGTCATGTAAACTATTTAAAAGAATATTTGATTATTTAAGTGCCAGGGCTTTCCTTGTTCCTGCATCCGGGAGATATATAGATTAATTAACAAGAGAACTTTGTCAGGTTTTACATCCCACTTTCCCAGCGTACCAATGAAAATGCTTTCATCACCCTGCTCCATCAATTTGCTCTCTATCTTAAGTGAAGCTGCCACACAAAAGTGGCAAACCTCCCCTTCAGGCAGCCAACGATCCTATTTTTACATTCTGGGCAGGTAACTTATCAAATCCATACTGCCAGTTTTTTTTTTAAGCTGTTTATGTTCCAAGAACAAAATTTCATTAGATCAGATCAATCAATCAATCAGGATTCTTATTGAGTGCATCTAATCAACCGTTTGGGTCTCAAGGTGTTGGAAGGGGATTCTATATACTTTGCAATTTCTTTTGCCACTTCCGGGTGGTCCTGGCGGAGAGTACTCTGCTGTAGTCGAGGTTATTCAACTGAGCAGAGACTTTGGAGATTAGAGTGTCAGAACTGCTTACTGCTATGCAGAGCTGCATAGAGCAAACCTAGTTCTAATTGGGTGTTTTGAGGGTTTCAGATGGAGGGTGCACATAGCATTTATGGGAGGGGAAATCCTTGATTAAACTGCCAATGGAGGTTCTGATAATGGAATAGATCTAGTTTGTGTCTTTTGAGACATGTGGTTCTGTGAGCTCTATTTGAAGGAAGAATGGGAACAGATATGCTTTAAGTGTGTCTGTGCAAATCTTAATTCCCCAGGACCAAAAATGATCTCTTTCCGGGAGGACTCTCCTTGCGGTTGAACCAGAAACTCATGTCATGAGGGTCGCTTCTCGCATATTGCTCTCTGTTAGATCTAGGAATTCTATTGATTCAATGTCTGCCAAGGTCATATTCTTGAGGGTAGAGATGATGTACAACAAATTTAGAATACTGTCAGGATTTAAAATGTGGTGCCTACCTCTAGATTGGTATTCTGGATTAAGGACCACGTGTTTGCTCTGTGTTGAGGTTTCAAGTGTAGATGCATGTATGGTGCATACCTTTCATTGAATTATGGTTCCTTGGTACATTGAATGTATGCAGAACATTCGTCTTTATACGAGACATATGTACAGGAAGCTACTTGTGGATGCATTAAGGCTGCATCACTATGTTTTGTCTGCTGCATCACAATGATTTGTGGCTCTTTTCTTAAAGAAATAGACTAGGCAGGAACCTTTTCTAAGATGACAGGTCATGTGTACACAGTGATGTGAGGATTCCTTGGTTAAGATGGGTTCCTCTGGAAGTGGTGCGGGTTGTTATTGACTCTGCAGGGGCTGGACTGGATGTTGTCGAAATGTTGGCTGCCTATTACCAGCCGTTCAAAAAATCTTGGGTAGTGAGGAATTATAAGATATTAATGGGGTCTCTGATTTTTTGGTTGAGTATTGAAAAGAGCTTCATTCTCTTGTGGAGTCAGTGCAGGCAAAGGAGGCTGCTTGAAATGTATCTTCGTCTATCTCCATTGTGTACATTACAGATTGATTTATTCTTGTGCAAGCTACCAATGATACGCTGTTTATTACTTTATTCCCGACCTTGTGTTGCTTCTTCCTCCGTTTATGTTGTTGTTTTATTCTCCAGTGGAGTTTGGGCAGCAACTTGATTTGCCACATCATACTCTTTAGAGTCTAAACTGTTTATAGATGGTGCTGAAGTCGTATTTTATTCAGATCCTCTTTTGGCTCATTTAGTCTGATTGCAGTCTGTGTGTGTGGGACTTTCCCCCTATTTGTAATTAGTCTGCATGACTCATTGTTCAACATTGTTGAAGAGCCGTTTTCATTTTTTTCAACTGGCCTTATTTTAGCTTTGCAGGTATCGGGATGCAGGCTATGTTGCTCTGAGAGTGTTATATTCCTTGTGGAGCAAGACATTTCAAAACTGTCTTTTAAATCTTCAATTAAAATGCCCATAACAACTGGAATTGTGCCTAGTTTGTTGATCAGTGGAGCACAGGAACATTCTGTCTGTTTTACTGCTGTGTTATTCTGGGCTCTGGTTAATAATTTATTAATTCCGCGCCAGGACACTCATGAGTATCCGTACGCGTTACAAGTGGAAATAACATAACATAACATAACATCTTACGGTCAATGCCTGAGACGAATGCTGATAACGTGTTTAACAGGTCAACTTGCATGGCCATTTTGTTAGACTGGTAGGATAAAGCATCTGGTGTCAGCTGTGAGGTTCTAAAAAGCAGTTCCCATATGTTCCCTGACCCAGTGAATGTATCAGGCCGCTTATGTTGGAAAGTTTGATATGTCATTGTTTGAGGGACAAATTGCATATATTTCGCTCTCTGCTGTTGGCCCTGGTTGGATCCCTGTTACAGCGGGACCTGCAGTAATGTGTAATATTGTATTAGCTTGGCATGAGGGTGGAATGCTATGTGTAGAATGTGATTACATCAACTGGAATGTCTTTAAATGTGGGGACTGTGAAATCTTCATGTCGTTCGGCTTGTGTCCTGGTTGGCACTGCCAGCACCCTTTTCCATGCATTATTTAATTTAAAAAATAAAGAAGAATAAACTGGAATTGTGTGGATTATTACTACAAGTTTGGCGACGGTCTGGCGAGGAACCAAACGTGCGAGGAACCAATCGTAGGATCCCTGAGGTGAACTACGGAATCAACTCTGTGGAAAGGGGCATTTCTGGTGATGATTTCCAGAGGAATGTCAACAAGGAAAAATGGGAGAGGAAATTGCTGGAGTCACGGACGTGCGCATGCTGTGAGACATGAGGCGCGGAGAACTGAATACGTTGATCTTACATTACAAGTAAGTGCATTGCCGCTAGCAGGCCTTACTTACAGCTGGGCAGCCGCCAAGTGTGCGCGACCATTTCCAGCATGCTCCATGGTCATTTCGAAAACCGCATCTTCCGCGCTCTGCAGTTCCATCTCCTTGGCCTCGCAGTGTTTGTGACGTCTACGCAGTACCCTGAAGCTACTCACACTGAGTCAATCTAGGTCAGGGTGCGCAAAAGTCACGCACAGCGGCCATTTTGATCCGTCTGGTTAACATAACAGCAGCTCATTGGCATCGGAGCGGCAATTTCAGGAATCGTCGTTTTCACCTAAAGGAATTTAACTGTACTTATTTTCCTTAACTATTTATTGCAAGGGTGCTGTGCAGTGAACATTTAAAAAAAAAAATGTTTTTAAACTGTACGCTATTTTTGAGCATAAAGCTTTGTACTCTACACAAAAGGAACAAGCACAGGGCAGCAACAAATTTCATTTATTTTGTGCAGTTGTGTTATTACTTTACTGCTACCACATGCCTACTACGGCGAGTACTAGTACAAGTGTTTCTTCAGTGTAAGCCTCTGGCCATGCAATGCACATTAATTCCCCTAGAGAATTCTTACCTATTCCAGGTGAACCACCTGTTGTTTGGAGCAACTGGAAGGAGTACTTCCTTAACTATATTGCAAATCTTGAAGATGTTAGTGGTACCTTTTCGCCTGAGAGAAAAAATAATTCTCATGTCAGTGTGTGTATTGCAGTTACGAGACAATCTTTTTTTCAAAGAAAACAAGACAAACGCGAGAGCATTGAGGAGTATGTAGCTGCATTAAAGAAACTTGCAGTCAAATGCATATTTGCTCAACTACATGATTAATTTATTCGTGATCAGGTACTTGATTTGCCACATCATACTCTTTTGAGTCTAAACTGTTAATATTTTATTCAGATCCTTATTTGGGTCATTTAGTCTGATTGCAGTCTGTGTGTGTGACTTTTCCCCTATTTGTAATGGGTCTGCATGACTCATTGTTCAACATTGTTGAAGAGCAGTTCTCATTTTTTTCAACTGGCCTTATTTTAGCTTTGCAGGTATCAAGATGCAGGCTATGTTGCTCTGAGAGTGTTATATTCCTTGTGGAGCACGAAATTGCAAAACTGTCTTTTAAATCTTCAATTAAAATGCCCAGAACAACTGGAATTGTGCCTAGTTTGTTGATCAGTGGAGCACAGGAACATTCTGTCTGTTTTACTGCTGTGTTATTCTGGGCTCTGGTTAATAATTTATTAATTCTGCCATCTTACTGTCAATGCCTGAGACGAATGCTGATAACGTGTTTAACAGGTCAACTTGCATGCCCATTTTATTAGACTGGTAGGACAAAGCATCTGGTGTCAGCTGTGAGGTTCTAAAAAGCAGTTCCTATATGTTCCCATGACTCAGTGAATGTATCAGGCCGCTTATGTTGGAAAGTTTGATATGTGTTTGCTTGAGGGGCCAATTGCATATATTTTGCTCTCTGCTGCTGGCCCTGGTTGGATCCCTGTTACAGCGGGACCTGTAGTAATGTGTAGTAATGTATTAGCTTGGCATGAGGGTGGAATGCTATGTGTAGAATGTGATTACATCAATTGGAATGTCTTTAAATGTGGGGACTGTGAAATCTTCATGTCGTTCGGCTTGTGTCCTGGTTGGCACTGCCAGCACACTTTTCCATGCATTATTTAATTAAAAAAATAAAGAAGAATAAATTGGAATTGTGTGGATTATAACTACAAGTTTGGCGACGGGCTGGCGAGGAACCAAACGTGCGAGGAACCAATCGTGGAATCCCTGAGGTGAACTACGGAATCAACTCTGTGGAAAGGGGCATTTCTGGTGATGATTTTCAGAGGAACGTCAACAAGGAAAAATGGGAGAGGAAATTGCTGGAGTCACAGACATGCGCATGCTGTGAGTCATGAGGCGCGGAGAACTGAATACGTCGATCTTACATTACAAGTAAGTGCATTGACGTTAGCAGGCCTTACTTACAGCTGGGCAACCATCAAGTCTGCGAGACCCTTTCCAGCATGCTCCATGGTCATTTCGAAAACCGCATCTTCAGCGCTCTGCGGTTTCATCTCTTTGGCCTCGCAGTGTTTGTGACGTCTACGCGGTACCCTGAAGCTACTCACACTGAGTCAGTCTAGGTCAGGGTGCGCAAAAGTCACGCACAGCGGCCATTTTGATCTATCTGGTTACCATAACAGCAGCTCATTGGCATCGGAGCGGCAATTTCAGGAATCATCGATTTCACCTAAAGGAATTTAACTGTACTTATTTTCCTTAACCATTTATTGCAAGGGTGCTGTGCAGTGAACATTTAAAAACATTTTTTTTAAACTGTACGCTATTTTGGAGCATAATGATTTGTACTCTACACATAAGGAACAAGCACAGGGCAGCAACAAATTTCATTTATTTTGTGCAGTTGTGTTATTACTTTACTGCTACCACATGCCTACTACGGCGAGTACTAGTTCAAGTGTTTCTTCGGGGAAAGCCTCTGGCCATGCAATGCAAATTAATTCCCCTCGAGAATTCTTACCTATTCCAGGTGAACCACCTGTTGTTTGGAGCAACTGGAAGTAGTACTTCCTTAACTATATTGCAAATCTTGAAGATGTTAGTGGTACCTTTTCGCTTGAGAGAATGTGGTATATGTCTTCTATGTCTTCTATGTCTATTGTAGTTTCCTTTTATTATTCTTTGGATCTGTAGTTCTTGTACATCACTTAGATTCCTATGTATGTAATTTAGAATGCTATTGTTTGTGAGTCTAGGTTCTACTTCAGGTAAGTGGTTGGAGCTGATCTGAATAGATGCCTTTACTCTAGCACCAGTGGGTCTTTTACTACTTATTGAATAAATAAGATTTAACCTATTTTCTGCCTCCTCCGCTCTTTACAGAGAAAAAATAATTCTCATGTTATGTTTAGCTCCTGAGGGACTTCGTGTGTATAATCAATTACAGAAGCAGGACAGAGTTGGAGGAGATGTGGATGTATTCAAAGCAGCTATTCTTGATCTGGATGACTATTTTTCGCCAAGTGTGTGTATTGCAGTTACGAGGCAATCTCTTTTTCAAAGGAAACAAGACAAACGCGAGAGCATTGAGGAGTATGTAGCTGCATTAAAGAAACTTGCGGTCAAATGCATATTTGCTCAACTACATGATGAATTTATACGTGATCAGGTTGTCATGTATACAAAAAACAAAACCATACAAGATAGGCTATGGGCAGAAGGAGAGGGTACATTAAAAGACATCATTGCAATGTTTAAAAAAGCAGAACTTTCAGAACGTTGTGCTAAGGTTTTGTTAGCTCATGAAAAAAAAGAAAGTGAATTTGTGAGTAAAATGTCAGAAGGTAAAGTCAGTCATGAGACCAGCAAAGATTTAAAGGTTGTTGGCAATAAGAAAGAAAGTGTTGAATTCAAGACAATCTAGTATGTTACAGGTGTGGCAGTCATTTTCATTCAGCCAATTTTCCTAAGTGTCCAGCAAGATCGACCAAACGTTTAGTGTGTTGTATAATAAGAACACTTTGCAAAGGTCTGTAGAACGAAAACGTATACAAAATCAAAAGGTAAAGTATCCTGCATACAGGAAGCAGAATTTGACACTAGTTCTACTTCAAGCACAGATGATGTACAAACACAAATAATGAAAAAGAAAGTCGTTTTAAACATCTTAGACATTTCTTCCACTAAATCCATGTGTCAAGTTTCTTTGGGTAGTGTGTCCATTCAGTTCATCTCTCAAATAGGTAGTTGGTTGGAACCTCCTGACATTACCCCTGAAAGCTATACGGGAGAGAGAATTGATATTCAAGGGTTCAGATTACTTATTTTTCGATTCAAATACACATACTTGTTGATCAATACCCACTGCCTAGGATTGATGAAATGCTGTCACTAACACGACAAGCTAAACGGTTTTCCACGTTGGACTTAGTAGCAGCATATCGTCAAGTTGTTCTTGATCCTGATAGCAGACATTTAACAACATTTTGTACTCCTTTTGGTTGTTTCAGGTTTAAGCGTATGCCGTTCGGCTTAGTGTCAGCGGCTGTGGTTTTCCAAAGGTTGATGTCTAGGCACTTTGGTCATATGTATGAAGTCATTTTTTTCCAGGATGACATTTTGACCATGGGCAAAAGTAAATCACATCACAATACCATCCTCAGAGAAGTTCTTAAGATTCTAGAAGACAATGGTCTAGCTGCTGAGATGAACAAATGTAAGTTTGCAGAAAAATCTGTTACGTATTTAGGACACAAAATTAGTGAGATGGGCTTCAAACGTAAAACAAAATTGGTTGATGCAATCATTAATTCTCCAGCACCCAAGTCGAAGGACGAACTTAGATCCTTTCTGGGATTAGCTGAATTTTATTCAAAGTTTTCAACCAATTTTCACAGAAAACGTATGAGATGCATGTATTGATGAAGAATAAGAGTTTGTTTGGAGTGATGGGTGTCAAAATGCATTTCATGAGATAAAGTCTGCTATTGCAAATGCGCCTACCCTACAAGGCTTTGACCCATCGGCTGATACTTATCTCACCACTGATGCAAGTTGTACTGGTCTGGGAGGTGTTCTCTCAGAGATGTCTACTCAGGGTGTAGCAGTTGTCATAGCCTTTGCCTCCCGCTTGAAATATCTGTCAACAAACGTGAGACTTTGGCTTGCGCATGGGCAATGGAACACTTTTGCAAATTTATTTGGGGCAAAAACTTTACTCTCCAATCTGATCACAAGCCTTTGACTAAATTTCTGACAACTGAAGGGTTGTGCAGAGCTGCAGCAAGAATAGCAAGGAAGTCCATGAGACTTCAGGACTATGTATACGAAGTACAGTATGTTCCTGGGGTCAAGAACGTAATTGCAGATTTCCTTAGCAGACTTTCCCTACCTCTCAGGGAAATTGATCAGAGTTCATGGAATGATTGTTGTGTGTCTGGAGTATTTTCTGATTCCCATGGCTTATGCAGGGATGAATGAGAACTAGAATCTGCAAATGATAAAATCCTAAAGATTGTTAAGGATAAAATTACTAATGGTTGGTCTCCACAATCCAAATCTGACCTACAAATTAGACCATTCTGGGAGGTCAGAAATGAATTAAGCGTTGATGATAATTTTCTGTGCCGTGGTGAGAAGCTTATTCCACCTACGGCAATTTGTCAAAAAATTATTGATATTCGACATGAAGGTCACCCTGGGGTTTCCAGAACTAAGAGAAATATTAAAGCTTTGTACTGGTGTCCTGGGGTTGATTTAGAGATTGAAAGATGTGTTTGAGAGTGTGTAAGTTGCGAGTGTGCAGACAAAAGTCAGAAAACTCCTAATCCACCTATGTCTTCTTTAGGGTGTCCCAGACTATAATGGGAAGAATTGGTCTTAGATATTATGGGACCTATTGTGTGGCAAGATGGTATGTGTAGGCATATTCTAGTTTTAGTGAACTTATTTTCAAGGTGGATTGAGGTGAAAGTGGTTGAACGAATCAACACTGACATCGTAATCTGATTTCTGGATGAATGTTTTATCAGAGACGGGTTGCCCGCTTCTATTCTAACTGACAACGTTGTGCAATTCAAATCTGATTCTATGAATAGGTTCATGGAGACCACTGGTATAAAACAAAAGTTCACAGCTCTGTACCATCCCAGGTGAAATTCTGTTGTTGAAAGAGTCAACAGAGTCATAAAAGGAACATTACAACTGGCTAGCAAAGGGAAAAAAAACTGGAATGCAGAATTAGACACAATGATATAGTCTTACAAAATAACTGTTCATGACACATGTGGGGAGAGCCCCTTTGGACTCATGAGAGGTAGATTTCCATATTGCAAAATTAATCCTGTATGGATGGGCAGAAGTAAAAAGTATGCATGGGACAGCACAAAGGTTAGAGAAAACATACACAGTTCACAAAGTGAGAACAAAATGTATTTTGATGTAAAACATGACACGAGGAATGTGGTTTTGAAGGTTGGTCAATTAGTAAGAATTAAAACTGCAAAGAAGGTCGGGAAATTACAACCGTGTTTTTCTGAACCTAAAACTGTCACCAAGGTAATACGCAATGCTGTGATGTTAGATGATGGTAGCATTCACCCCATGAGCCGTGTTGCCTTGGCTCGACTTTCCGGGTTAAAAAACATGCCTAAAGAGTAAGGAGTGGGTCTTGCTTTTTAGTGATTAAGTCCTATCACAGGCTCTGATTCAGTGACTGGTCAAGACACCAGGTTCAGAAATGACAACATTGAAATCACAGGCTCTGATTCAGTGACTGGTCAAGACACCAGGTTCAGAAATAGCAACATTGAAAGGGAGTCCAATATTATTGAATTGGATTCTGGGTCCTGGTGCTCAAGATACTCCTTCATCTGTGTCCACAGCAGAGCCTGTATGTGGAAAAGAAAGTCTTCCTGTGTCTACCGAGTTTGGAAGACAAATTGTTGCACCCATATTTTTACGAGATTTTGTGCGCATTTTGTGGTACACTTCTGTTACTAGTTCATATGATTTGTTTTTCATTTAACATTTTTGTTTTGTTCCTCCTTCAATTATTAGAAGGGGGGGGTGTAGTGATGTATTAGCTTGGAATGAGGGTGGAATGCTATGTGTAGAATGTGATTACATCAATTAAAATGTGGGGACTGTGGAATGTTCATGTCATTCTGCTTGTGTCCTGGTTGGCACTGCCAGCACCCTTTTCCATGCATTAGTTAATTTAAAAGATAAAGAAGAATAAACTGGAATTATGTGGATTATTACTAGAGTACCCCGGGTAGTGGCTGTTCTGCCATTTGGGCTGTTTGGCAAGCTCTGTTAAAGAGTTACATGGGAAAATTGACATTGGGAGGTCTTTTATGTCGATTGTTGTAGAGAGTATTGTCTTTTAAAAAGTCTAATTTTGATGCCCCTTTTATGTACTTTCAAACATACGGGCTACAGGGGAAATTAAGCACTTTCGCTCTCAATCCATACTAGGCTTGGTGCTTTTTACCATAGAAAGAACTTGTAGCTTTTTCCTGTTCTGTACCGTGTGTTGCGGGCACCTGCCCCCGCACAGACCGCATATTGCCCCTTCAGTTGTTTTATTTGGCCTTTTCCGGGCTCTTGTAACAGGTGTCTTTAGTGTCTCTAGTAGCTCTAGTGTCCATAATATCCTCAGTGGAATTGCAGGGTGAGCTATGCTCTGGTAGGGATTTTTTGCAGGGAGTTACAGTGCCTGATCCTTGAACTGGCAACCAAGATTCACCAGGATTCACAACCTCTTAGGTGTTAAAGTGATGATAAAAGGGTTCGGCCCATGTTATCGCCACTTGCTGTCTTTGTTAATAAACTGCTTCCCCCAGGGCACGACCCACAACAGCATTCCGCCTGTCGCCTGCATGCACCACAGGTGCCTAGTGCACTTTTGGAGACATTGACAGGGTCTTGACTGGATTTTTTGGCTCCTTTGGCTGCTTCTCGGGGACCTGCCTGTTGCCAGATTCTCCCTACCGAATTCCGGCTTCTGCCCTCTACCATCACTCACCAGCACCTAGCTGGGCTGCGCTGGGCCTGATGACAGCTCACAACCAAGGAGCCAATAAGCCTGAAACCAGCTACTCTAAGCAGCAAAGGCAGCCCACCTATTACCTGCCTGCTTGTGTCACCAAGCTCCCTGAGTGGGCTTTGGTGGGCTTGGATCTGGTTGGCCTTGAGCTCCTACTCGGGCAGCACTTTGGCCTTCCCTCTTCCTCCTCCGATCAGCCACCAATATGGGGTTGTTCCCTCCATGTTACCTCCCATGAATGCCTCTTCTGTTTTACCTGAGTGCTTTTTCTGATACATTTCCAGAATTGGGAGTGAACTGCAAGTTGGAAATAACCACAAAGTTATTATTATATGGGTGCTCCATGCTTCAGAATCTGATGCTGACGCCATGAATCTATCAATTTCCGACAATTGAGCAGTTGCAAAGAGGTGAGGGACCGTGAGAATTAGTTAACATGGGTTTTTCACTCTGCTCCTTGCCAGGTAGCTAAAATGGAAAACATGTTGTACCACATTATCAGTGACAAACTCTAACCATCATTAAACACCACTCACCTGGGGGATGAACAGCAGCAGAGATTCAGAATACCCAATTCCAGATGAACCTGCTCAGTTGTCATAGCAGTGGCACAAATTGTTCCTGAAACACCTTCAAAGAGAAAAACTGTCCGAACCAGCACCCAGTCTAACTAGCACCACCACCACCAACATCCAAGCTACAGTATCAGTATCTGCTGCAGGCAATGGGGTTCATCATGCCCGTCCTTCGTATGTGCGAGATGACTGCCTAGAATATTATAGTACCAGCACAGATGGAGTATAAACCACATAGGACATAGTTGGAAAGCCACACTGTTTCAGCAGCACTTCAACAAAGATGCATATCCATTTCATTTCTAAGGCTACCCCAAAAAGAAGATTTACATGAACATGGTTTCCACAACTCATCCACAGATCTGAGAAGATATTTTGTGTATGGCCCTAAAGTAGAGCTATATAGCATTTTTTCCCAAGTCTTCCACAAAAATTGGATCCAAATCAATTCCCATCCATTGCTTTAAATCAACAACCCATTCTAATGGGAGAGTGCATACTCTCCTATTAGAAAGGCCTGTCCATGTAAGGCACTTTAGCATCATCATTAGTCATGCATTCTGCTAATGATGAAGAGTCTATATGATCATTGCAGCAGATTAGGCAGGATCCTTGATTGACCTTTTTTCCACGCTACTCATGGGTGTTACTCAGGCAACATGTGGGAAGATGCTGGATTGGTCTCACCAATGTTATATGGCACTTCCAGCAATACATAGCACGCACTGCACAGAGCTGGGGTAGACACCCCAAAGGTACAGGAGGAGAGTAGAATGCAAAGTGAGTGTCACCACACAGATGGGATGCCTTATGTATTGTCAGAGCACATTAGCATCCATGACAGCACCCAGCTTGGGGTTTATTCTGCAAATCCATCTGTGGTACCTGTAGTTTGTTTCCAAAGACTGTGCACTATGCTAACCCTTAAATGTGTGTTAGAACTTCCTCTTTTCATCACCACAGGGGTGACACCCATACATTTTGAGTGAAGAACCATAGCAAGCTGTCCCACAAGAGCAGTGCCCCAGACTATATAGTGTATTAGCCAGTCCTATTAGTACAGGTGCAAAGACATTAAACTAATAAATCAATCCGCAGCAGGTCCAATGCACCAGACCAGTCTGACCAATACATTTCAGTGGCTGAGTGACCCAAACGGATGACTAACAACCTGATTGTGTGAGCAAGAACAATTCCCAACAGGTTTTATTCGAAGACAGTTTTAGTAGTGTATGCAATATGCATTACTGGAAGGGAAAGAACGAAGGAGTCAATAGATTTTCAACAGAAGTGGTATTATTTACCAAGAAGCAACAGGAAAATCTCACATGACAATACAGTTAAGACAGCACTGTACAGAGTGGATCATGTGACAACCCAGTGACACTTGGTGCAAGGTGCTATGTACAATTGGTGATAGTGAATGTGCAAGTGCTAAAAACAGCAGCGTGGACGGCGCATGAAGCAAATTATTTACATCAAGTAATGGCTTCTCAAAACAAGTTGTAATTACTTAAAATACAATTATTTAAATAGAAGCACAAAACGTGGTATGCGTCGTATCATTCAAGCTGTACAGTCGACGGCGTTTCGATCCCCTTTAACTCGGGATCGTCATCAGGACAGGGTTGTCGATGGGAACAGTGAATAATACCCAGGATATTGAATATGGGTATAAGAAGTCCAGGTGGTCGCTCAAAGTCAAGGACTGATCGAAGAATTATTTGATCAGCGGCGGGACTTGCTATGCCTGACTTAAGCAGGGCGGCAGACGGCAATCAAGGCTCATCTGGAGGTTCGGTTTCCAAGCAGTGAATGCTGCAGCATGTACCGTTTGTATTTGTACCACGAGACCTGGGTGCAGTTGTCGACTATCACTGGAAAAATCCTGTGTTGCTTTTGCTTTTCCACAAGGCTTTACCAGAGTGATTTAGCTGGTGGTTATTTCAGTGCCAAAGGCATTTAAGGTCCATTAAATTCACTTGACCATGGGTAAGTAGACCAGTTGTCTAAGCCCTGACTCTATGGTAGTAACAGATCATGGCATCACCTTCTCTTCATCTATTATGTAGGTGGTCAAGACTAAGAAAGAGCAGCCTGAAGTTGCTAATCATCTATTTACTTTATATACATTTATCTTCACTTTGATGGTGAATTCCACAATTAGGGCTCCAATAAACGAAATGTTGCAAAGCGTAAATCAATTAGTGAATGTTTTGCTGCTGAAGAAAGTGCAAAGACCAGTATCCAAAAAAGCAGACTATGGAATTTTTCAAGAATACCATAGAGTACCATATGAATAATGAATCAGCAAACATATGGACAAAGTCTTCACATATAATGAAGTTGCAATGCATGCTGCAGCATTCACTGCTTGGAAACCGAACCTCCAGATGAGCCTTGATTGCCGTCTGCCGCCCTGCTTAAGTCAGGCATAGCAAGTCCCACCGCTGATCAAATAATTCTTCGATCAGTCCTTGACTTTGAGCGACCACCTGGACTTCTTATACCCATATTCAATATCCTGGGTATTATTCACTGTTCCCATCGACAACCCTGTCCTGATGACAATACCTAGTTAAAGGGGATCGAAACGCCGTCGACTGTACAGCTTGAATGATACGACGCATACCACGTTTTGTGCTTCTATTTAAATAATTGTATTTTAAGTAATTACAACTTGTTTTGAGAAGCCATTACTTGATGTAAATAATTTGCTTCATGCGCCGTCCCCGCTGCTGTTTTTAGCACTTGCACATTCACTATCACCAATTGTACATAGCACCTTGCACCAAGTGTCACTGGGTTGTCACATGATCCACTCTGTACAGTGCTGTCTTAACTGTATTGTCATGTGAGATTTTCCTGTTGCTTCTTGGTAAATAATACCACTTCTGTTGAAAATCTATTGACTCCTTGGTTCTTTCCCTTCCAGTAATGCATATTGCATACACTACTAAAACTGTCTTCGAATAAAACCTGTTGGGAATTGTTCTTGCTCACACGATATCTCCCATTCCAACGAGGTCTATGGGTTTTCTCCTGTTGTTCTTACACATAACAACCTGATTGGGCATGCTTACTTAATACTAAACTAGAAATTATGCTAACAGCGGTGCATCTGCCGTTTGTATTTGTACCACGAGACCTGGGTGCAGTTGTCGACTATCACTGGAAAAATCCTGTGTTGCTTTTGCTTTTCCACAAGGCTTTACCAGAGTGATTTAGCTGGTGGTTATTTCAGTGCCAAAGGCATTTAAGGTCCATTAAATTCACTTGACCATGGGTAAGTAGACCAGTTGTCTAAGCCCTGACTCTATGGTAGTAACAGATCATGGCATCACCTTCTCTTCATCTATTATGTAGGTGGTCAAGACTAAGAAAGAGCAGCCTGAAGTTGCTAATCATCTATTTACTTTATATACATTTATCTTCACTTTGATGGTGAATTCCACAATTAGGGCTCCAATAAACGAAATGTTGCAAAGCGTAAATCAATTAGTGAATGTTTTGGTGCTGAAGAAAGGGCAAAGACCAGTATCCAAAAAAGCAGACTATGGAATTTTTCAAGAATACCATAGAGTACCATATGAATAATGAATCAGCAAACATATGGACAAAGTCTTCACATATAATGAAGTTGCAAACGTAGAAAATTATACTCCCGCATTCCCATCTAGGGCAAGCGGTTGGTAAGCAGATGCAAACTGCAAAAGAAGACCCAAAAGGCAACATCAACTTTCAAAATTGCAGTCCTCTGTGCCATTGTGCGATGCATTCTAATTCTGGCAGTGCAACAGAGGAGAAGGAGAAGAAGAGAGAGAGAGTTTTAAGGGAGAGTCACTCTCTGTGGTCAATGTTGGCACCCAGGGGAAGTGACGGTCGCACACTAACCTCACCCCCATGTGCTTTGTGCTTAGCACAGGACAGGGTGGAGATAGATTAGCTAGTGGGAAGGGTGGTTTGAGCTTAGGTCTATATGGGTGTCAAGAAGGGCATGTCCGGCCTCTTTCTGACTCTGAGCACCACCGGCAGGCCAAGATTAGTGAGGAGAAGTTGTAGGATCTTGGGCGCTGCCTGGTTTTTATCAGGGCATTTGTGCACCCGTACAGCGTCTGTTATGGAGACGCCGAACAGCGATGTTGTGAGAGCGGCTCTTCAGACTCTAGGGGCAGCAGGTAGGCACAACCTCCTCAGGACTGGTGTATTTGACCAGGCCCGCGTTGGCATGAGGCACTAGACGCGCACCGTCTCGTGCGATACAGCGCGGCTGTGGCGGCATGTCTAACTGAGCAGGTTCCACCGAAGAAATCAGAGGCGGGCCACGAGAGGAGAGTGGAGACCTTCTTTAGTTCATTAGGCCTCCACAGAGGGCCCTGTGGGGGCCATGGGCCCGCAGGGCTCCAGAACGAACACCCCAGTAGATGGCAGGGGATTGATCTTGAGGCACGCATACTCAGCAAACTCAGAAGCGTTGGGCTAGCAACTGTGAGGCCTAGGAGAAGGCATCTGGCCCTGCCCCTGCATATGGGGTGACTGAGTTGAGGGTCCAGATTGAGGGTGCAAGAGCCTGCAGAGCGGTGGGTCCTGGGCAGGAGGGGAAGTGGGTGTGGGTGCCTGAGAACCAGGAGCTAGCAGTAGATCGGCTGGGAGCTAATGTGGCTCGGGGGCCCGGTGGTGCATGGGACCGCCCAGGTTGGTGCAGCCCAGTGGGGGAAGGGAGCGCAAGACCAGAAACTGAGGCTGGTGGAGAGCTGGGACTAACAGCGGGGTGCAACACGGGCCCTGGCCTGAAGCAGCAGGGGGGTCCACGGTGGCCTGCCTTCCGACGAAGGCTCACACATATGGAAACCGGCCAGAGCCCCGTTTGTCTCAGCATGATGTGTCAGTGCAGTCACAGAAGGGAGCGGGGGCAGGAGTCTGAGTGTGTAACAGCATTAAGTGATGAAGAGCTGATCCTTGACTATGATGAAGACAGTGATGAATGGGAAGAGGGTGAGCTGCATGATGACAAGGATGTAGAGTTGCCCCTGGGAAGGTCTGTAAGGAAGGAGCAGGCAAAAGGCGAGGTTTACAGGTGTCAAGTGCAGACAAGGGAAGTACCATGAACAAAGGGGCTGGGAGCAGCGGCATATGTCGCAAAGAGATGACTGGAGGTGCTTTGTCTACAGGTAAAGGTGACTGGTGGGCAGTGTGGGATACCGGGGACGCTAGAGCTGGAGGTAAGTCTTGCAGGTTGGTGGGCATTAGGGATGGCGTTGTGGACGAATCACTCGTTGCACTGGCAGACGCTGTGGCTGCAACAGTGAAACCCAAATGTGCAGCTGCCAGCCAGACTGTTGTGGGTACCATGGTCCAGACGGACAGTGCGGTTGGGAAAAATGAGGCAGGTGTGACTGATGAGACTGAGGAAGATAAATGCAAAAAGAGGTTACCCTACATGGGATTGACGATGCCATCTGTTAGACAAAACTAAGAATATAATTTGGAAACACAAATACGTCTATGTTTTCAGGCTCCCACATAGGGAAATTCAGGCAGAAGAAGGGTCTAAGGAAGAGGAGTGGGAATTGACTGTGTGGCCGAGGTTCTCTATAAATATGGAACACTGGACTTCAACGTTTTTGATTTATTGTATTTATTTATTTATTTATTTTATTTAAACAGTTTTATATAGAGCTGGCTAGACCCAAAGGTATCAGAGCGCTTTACAAGGGTTGGGAGTGGAACAAATTGCAATATAACATTTGTACAAAACGGAAAAGTGCAGGATAATAAGAACAAAATGCAAAGAACAGTAAATATATGGAAAAGAAAATAAGGAGTACAATTAGTCCATAACCAGAATTGGATAGTTGCTCTAGCATGGGTGGTCAGGGATGGGTGGGGGAAAGTAAGGATGTAGGTGGAAAGTGAGGCGGGTGATGGGAGAGGAGAAAGCATGTAGGAGTAGGCAGTGTTTATAAGAGAACTAATAGGGGGAGGGTGGAAGTATATGTGAGAATGAGAGGAGGGAGTAGTAAGTCAGGTATAATGTGGTGAGAACATAGCACTGTCAGGGGAAGGTTGTGAAACCCTGTTAGGTTGCAGGATGAAGGACCCCAGTATTTGTTGAGAAGGTGCCGCTTGAGACCTTTTTTTTTTCAGCTGAGGTGGGAGGGGTTGCAACGTAGATCTTTGGGGAGTGAGTTCCAGATAGTAGGCGCATTTCTGGAGAAAGAGAGTAACTAGGTATATTTCTTGTTTACCAAGGGAAGTACTTGCATGAGAGTATTTGTGCTCCTCATTTCTCTAGAGCAGCCCGCTTTGTGGAGTTTGTCTGAGAGATACGATGGGTATGATGATGCTAGGCTTTATGCATAATGCAAGCATTCTTGTAGGTGGATCTGCCTTCGATGGGAGAGATGTGATCAAACTGCTTATAATCCGAAATAAGCCTGCCCGCGAGGTTAAGGACTGATTTGATTGGGGATAGGTGGACTTTTGGTGTTACAGAGAGAATGTCATTACCATAGTCCAATCTAGAAATTACTAGTGGTTGAACAACTAATTTAAAGTCATCAGCAGGAATCAAGGGTCTAATTTTCTCAAGGTGTTGTAGAGAGAAGAGAGCACCTTTGGCCACGTTTTTTATGTGGGGAGAAAGGCTGAGGTTCTGGTCAATGCTTATTCCGAGAGATTTAACTGAGTTAGAGGTGGACAAAGAGCAGTTGAGAGCTTTAAGGCCAGTGATCCAGTGTTGAATGGGGAGCTGGTTGTTTTTAAGAGTGAAGAGAATGACCTACATTTTTTTAGGATTGAGTTTAAAGTGATGGTGATGGAACCATTTTTGAATCTTAGTCAGGGCATCATTGAGGTGCAGGATGTCAGCTTGGGATTTGATTTTATAGTAAAGCTGGGTATCATCAGCATAGAGGTGGTAGTTTATTTCGGCTTGCTTAAGAATGAGGGTGAGGGGTTTCATTAAGAGGTTAAATAGAGAGGGAGAGATAATAGAACCCTGGGGAACACCCAGGGAGACCGGAAAGTGGAAATTGATGATTTTAATTTGTTGGGTTCTGTGCTGAAAGAAGGAGGTGAACCATTCAAGGACAGGACCATTGAAGCCGAACTGATCTTTGAGAGTGTTGAGTAAGATGGAGTGGTTAACAGTGTAGAAAGCAGCAGGGAGGTCAAGAAGAATGAGAAGGGAGGCCTCCCCTTGTCGAGGGAGTGATGGATGTCATCAACAATGTTGAGCATAGCATAGATTTATGCTAGCATATATTGTGAACGACACACTGATAGGGCGATTGTGCTGCTTATGTACATGGATATTATTTACAAGGCAAGGATGCATTTTGGGGGTTATGCTCTGGCTCAGCTACAACAATGAATTCAGGGCTAGGGTGAGTCATAACCCTGATAAGGCATAGGGAGATGGATTCTAAATAAGCATGGGCGGATTTCGCGGATCCACGATCTGCGAATTTGTGGATTTGCGGATTTGCAAATTCGCAAAATCAGCGAATTTGCTAATTCGTGGATTTTGCAGATTTTTTCAATGGGGGGGGTCTTCTGTGCGAGTTCAAGTGCCTCTTGTATGTATAAATGGTCAGAGACCGATCAGAGCAGCAGATGAAGAGAAAGAAGCTCCTGGTCACAGGAACAGCACGAGGATTGCGCTCGTGAAATTCAAGGATACAAAGGCCTCTATCCAGCATCACAGCTGATTTTTGACGGTAGATTTGGGAAGAAGGCACACCTGCCCAGCCTCGACGACGCTCACGATTGTTTTTGGGCTGATGAATGAGTCACTGAATTTGAGCTTCAACTAGTTCCAGTGACCATGTGTGTGTTACTATGCAATCGCACCGATGTGCGCAGGGGTCCCTTGAGTGAGCTGTCCATCATCCTGTAACTATTTTAGGATGGCGCCAGCAAGCTGCCAGCGCCATCCTAAAATAGTTACTAAATTAGCTTCATCAGGAAGCACTAATAGATAAAATAAAGCAGGTGCTCGAGCACTTGCTTTATTTTATCTATTAGTGCTTCCTGTTGAAGCTAACTTAGTAAATATTTTAGGATGGCGCTGGCAGGTTGCCGGGGCCATCCTAAAATAGTTACAACAACTTCAAGCTTGAAGGCTTGAACTTTTGCCCCCCGGATAAGCCGCTCGCGGATTTGTGGATTTTCGGTAAATTCGCGGGAGTTCGCAGATTGCGAATTTACCGAAAATCCACGAAATCCGCAAGCGGAACGGATTTTGCGCTCACGCTTAATTCTAAAGAATGTATGCAGAGGATGTCGTCCACTCAGTTCATGGCCTCGACACATATGGAAAGCGGGCTGCCCCTTCCCGCTCCAAAAGGAGCAGATTATCCATAAAAGCAAACTGGGTCCAGCACTGGGGCATGTTGGAATTTCAATAAGGGGTTCTGCTCCCAGCACACCTGCAAGTTTAAACATGAATGTTCCAAAGGCGGGGGATGCCACCCCCTTACGCAGTGTTTCAGACTGGCCAGACCCGTAGAACAGTGGAAGGCCTCTAGAGGCTGGGAACAGGCTGGACCAATGGGCCCCTACCCCAATTAGTGTGGTAGCCATAATACCTTGGCTCTCTGTGTAACCAGACAGGGAGGCAGCTTTGCGTTTGGAATGGGGATTTCCGGGAAGGGTTTCAGGTGGTGTAACAGGGCCCCCGGGGGCACGGGTGGGCGGAAAATTTGAAATCAGCCAGGGAACGCCCCCAGCTGATAGCGACGAAACTGGAGAAGGAAGTAGCTGAGAGCAGGATGGCAAGCTCTTTCTTTGAGCGGTTACTGACAGATTTGATTATTTCACCTCTCGGGGTGGTGCCTAAAAAGGGAGTTGGGGAATTCAGGATGATTCACCATTTATCCTGACCTGAGGGGGGTCAGTCAGTGACTTCATTGCAGAAGAGGATACCAGGGTGCAATACGCCTCTGTAGATTATGATATCTACCTGATGAGAAAGTGTTTGGCGGGGGACTGAACTGACAAAGTGCGATATCAAGTGTGCCTTTCAGTTGCTCTCCACACATCCTGCTGATTTTTCTTTGCTAGGCATGCAATTTGAGGGGTGGGGGGTGTATCTATGTGGGCAAAGTTTTGCCCGTGAGGTGTGCTAGATGCAGAGGAGTTCATAAAGCAGATGCCTCTCGACATCTGGGCCTGGAGGGAGAGAGAGTTGTGGGGCTGGTAGAGAGTTTGTTGGCCACCAGGAGAAGTTTTAGACTGGCATGGAGTGAGTTTGGGAAGTTTACAGGACATTCACCGGAGGTGATGCTGCTGGAGCGACAAGAAACTGAACAGGGAGTGTCATGTTTTGTTTTATCTTGTATTGACGGAGGTCTGTCACCCACTACAGTTTCAGGCAAGTTGATGGGGAACTCATTCTATGGCAAGCTGTATTGGGGTTTTGACCCTGCCTGTCCATCACCACTCCCTTTCTTACCACTTTGTTCGCCATAAGTTGGCAGGGTCTGCTCAGACGTGAGTCCCTTGCTCACTTTGCCACTGGATTCAAGCAGGCCTGGCTAAAGACGGCTGTAATGCCAGAAACCGGTCCTAGGAAGCTTGAATCCGGTCCAGGGAAGGCATGGCTTGGCAGTTCGGGCTGGACTGTTCCCACAAGGCACAGGGTCAGACTGAATTGTATATGGCCATGTCTGAACTGGGGTGGCAGAGTGGGCTAAACAACGGTGATGGATTAAACCCAGATCTGTTGACTGGGTGTGAGTGTTTGATTGGTTCCGATGCTCCGTCCATCCCCACCCCCTTTTGTACCGCTTTGTTCGCCATAAGTTGGCAGGGTATGCTCAGACGTTAGTCCCTTGCTCACTTTGCCACTGGATTCAAGCAAGCCTGGCTGAAGACGGCTGTAATGCCAGAAACCGGTCCCTGGAAGCTTGAATCCGGTCCAGGGAAGGCATGGCTTGGCAGTTTGGGCTGGACTGTTCTCAGGAGGTGCAGGGTCAGACTGATTTGCATATGGCCATATCTGAACTGGGGTGGCAGAGTGGGCTAAAGAACGGTGATGGATTAAACCCAGATCTGTTGACTGGGTGTGAGTGTTTGATTGGTTCAGATGCTCCGTCCATCATCACCCCCTTTTTTACCGCTTTGTTCGCCATAAGTTTGCAGGGTATGCTCAGACGTGAGTCCCTTGCTCACTTTGCCACTGGATTCAAGCAAGCCTGGCTGAAGACGGCTGTAATGCCAGAAACCGGTCCTAGGAGGCTTGAATCCGGTCCAGGGAAGAAATGGCTTGGCAGTTCGGGCTGGACTGTTCCCACGAGGCAGAGGGTCAGACTGATTTGCATATGGCCATGTCTGAACTGGAGTGGCAGAGTGAGCTAAAGAACGGTGATGGATTAAACCCAGATCTGTTGACTGGGTGTGAGTGTTTGATTGGTTCAGATGCTCCTTCCATCACCACCCCCTTTTGTAGCACTTTGTTCGGCATAAGTTGGCAGGGTATGCTCAGACGTGAGTCCCTTGCTCACTTTGCCACTGGATTCAAGCAAGCCTGGCTGAAGATGGCTGTAATGCCAGACACCGGTCCTAGGAAGCTTGAATCCGGTCCAGGGAAGGCATGGCTTGGCAGTTCGGGCTGGGCTGTTCACACGAGGCACAGGGTCAGACTAATTTGCATATGACCATGTCTGAACTGGGGTGGCAGAGTGGGCTAAAGAACGGTGATGGATTAAACCCAGATCTGTTGACTGGGTGTTAGTGTTTGATTGGTTCAGTTGCTCCATCCATCACCACCCCCTTTTGTACCGCTTTGTTCGCCATAAGTTGGCAGGGTATGCTCAGACGTGAGTCCCTTGCTCACTTTGCAACTGGATTTAAACAAGCCTGGCTGAAGACGGCTGTAATGCCAGAAACCGGTCCTAGGAAGCTTGAATCCTGTCCAGGGAAGGCATGGCTTGGCAGTTCTGGCTGGACTGTTCCCACGAGGCACAGGGTCAGACTGATTTGCATATGGCGATGTCCGAACTGAGGTTTCAGAGTGGGCTAAAGAACGGTAATGGATTAAACCCAGATCTGTTGACTGGCTGTGAGTGTTTGATTGGTTCAGATGCTCGGTCCATCACCACCCCTTTTGTACAGGGATGAGATTCCGGGCTGGATTTTTAAAGGGTGGGGCAGGGAAAAGGTTGCTGGGAGAAAGGCTTTGCGGGAAGCTATTACATTTCAGCTGTTACAGGTTTGTTGGCGGTTTTGCTCTTTTGTTATTATGAACGTTTGTAGGTTGCACTGTTCTGCCTATAAGTGAGTTGGATGTTTTTGAGGCATTTAGGGTATCAGAGCTGTTTGGTACCTCTCGAGCTGTGGGAGTGTTGTATGAGGAGGTGCGTTTGGAGCAGGGATCAATGGGCATCTGGATGCGTCAATCAAAGATGGATCAGCATTTTGGTGACCTCTGGAAGAGTAAGGAGTTCGTCAGATGGGATCTTATAGGTATCACCTGCATAGGGGACCTGTGGGACAAAACGGATATTAAGCCCTTTGCAGCGCTACAGAAACAATACCACATGGCTGAATCAGAGCGCTTCCGCCACACACAGGTTCGACACGCCCTTCGTACACACCTTAAGCCTGGGACCACACTACTGGAATCATCCCCGTTGGAAGATAGAGTACTGGATGGCCATCTCCCTGATAGCACCATTTCCCTGTTATACAAAAAGTTGGTGAATAACATCTCGGACCCTCTCAAGGCTCTCCGAGAGAAATGGAACAGGGATGGTATCGAAATAGATGACGTACCGATACCAGCTCGTCTCTGCCTTGTCCAGCTAAAAGTTCTCCATCGTATTTATGTAACGGGCCCCAACGGATGCGAATGGGAAGGGTAGATGATCGCGCCTGCAAGCGGGGATGTGGCCAGCTGGGAACTTTTTTCCACATTGTTTGGGAGTGTACACACGTCCAACCCTTCTGGCGTGAAATTCACGACATTATCAACACTGTTCTGTCTGTGCAGCTTCAAGTGGAGGTCTGTAGGTGTCTACTGAACATTTGGAAGCCAACTGATTTAAATGTTTTCATGACACAGTGGGTAACACTGGGGCTTATGTTGGAATATCACCCAGCAGTGGGGTGCACTGACCCCGCCCACCGTCCAGGACTGGGAAAGGACTTTGATTCGGCAATGTTTAGAGAAACGTCTGTGTATGTAGCACGTGGGTGTCCTGAGAAATGGTCTCGGGAGTGGGGCCCTTGGAATTCCTACCGTGGAGGGATATGTCAGCCTCCCTTGGTCCCAGAGATGGAGGATCCCCCGTCACCCTAGCCTATCAGGCGATGTGTAAGTGCATTTTTGTAAGCTCACCCACTGTACCAATGAATTGTCATGCTTTGCGGATGTTTGTTTGTTATTTTTTCAATTAAAAATGTTTTACAAAAAAAAAATCAAAGATGGATCAGACGTGAAGAGGTAGATGGGGATGGCTGTGCGAGAGAGGTAGTGGTTTGTCCAGTGCAGGAATAGCGCAGTTTACAGAACTGGCCTGGCCAGAGGCAATCGTGGATTTTTTGTCATGCCGATGGCAGTAGGGACACTGCTTTCCAGTTGCTGGCGGTGTTGCCATGGCGTTGCACTGACTTGGTAGGGACCATGCTAGGCTTGCCATGCATTCTTTGTTATGTTATGTTATGCGGTTTTGTAGAGCGCACCGCTGCCCCGACAAAGGGGCGTCGCGGCACTGATAGCAGAAAACTTCAACAGCCTCTAACAAGGAGGAGGCCTACAACGGAGGAAAGAGGTACATTTTGATTGATTTACAGAATGCAAAATAATTCTTCAGGCTGCGGATGGAAGTAGGAAGCACGTTCCAAAGATTGGCTGCCAAGGTGCGGAAGGAACGCCTACCGGCGCGTACTCGCCTCGCCCGGGGGATAACCGCAAACTGCTGCCCCAGCGACCGAAGTTGACGGGAAGGGGTTAAAGGAACAAGCAAATTGGCCAGAATACCTGGGGCAGAGGAGTTCAAGATTTTAAAAGACATGCAAAGGGACTTAACTGTGGGGCTCACTTTTTGTGACGCACCAACGGCGTAAAAAATGTGCCTTGTTGCTCCATATTTACAAAGAGAAGCATCTAGGTAAAGCCCTGCGCCACATTATACCTGCGCCAGGTATAAGGTATAATGTATGCAGCGGGGTATTCTGACGCAAGTAAGGGCCATAGAAGTGACGCAGTGACGCAGTGAAATCTATAGGATTTCACTGCGTCACTTCTGCGTCACTTCTAGGATGCAAATGCGTCAATATCTTACGCCTGCCTCAGGCACATTTCACATGGGACTTGCCCATGTGTAATGACCCATTGCCAGATTTGCGTCCCTTTTGTGACACACTCCAGCAATGTGTCATTTTTCTGCCTACAGATACGTCAGAAATACTGACGTATCTGTAACTCCTTGCGACATAAAGTGTCATACTGTAAATATGATGCATCATTAGTGTCGCAAGGAGGGTGCAATGAAAAGTGATGCATCGATGTTTTCTCGCAGCAATGCGTCACTTTTCATAAATGAGGCCCTGTAAATTTGGCCACAAGCAGCCAGTGGAGCCGACGAATAGCACCTAACATAGAGCAAGTCCTAGGCAATCCTACAAGAGTTCTGGCCACAGCATTTTGCACCCTTTGCAGTCTCAAGATTTCAGTCTTGTTAGACACCAGATAGAGTGAGCTTGCATAATCCAGTCTCGCCAGAATGGAAGCCTGCCTGATGGAGGGGTAAAAAAACCCAAGCAGTGGTTGGAGCCCCCGCAATATGCCAAAACAGGTCCTCGTCACCTTCTTAGTTTGGGTCTGGAAGCTGAAGACAGAGTCTACCCAGACACCCAAGTTTTTTACCACCTGTTTAGGGGCAGGTGCACGCCCCAAAGTGGCAGGCCACCAATGCTCACTCCACAGCTCAGAGTCTTTCCCTACCAGCAATACCTCAGACTTACTGGCGTTGAGCAGGAGACAGTTGGCAGTCATACACTCCGCGATAGCCTCAAGGTCACTCCGGAACTTGCAAGCGTCCTGCATGGAGTCATCCGAGAGTGCGACTACCAACTGTGTGTTACCGCATATGATACTGCTGTGAGCCCACTGCTCTTAGCTATCGTGGCTAACTGTTGTACATACGGGTTGAAGAGGGCAGGGCTCAAGGCTGAGCTTGCGGCACCCCCTGTTTGGTAATATGGACTCTAGAGGCAAAAGGGGGATGGCTACTTGGAAGGTCGTCTCCATAAGAATCCACAATGCCCACCTCCTCCAACCATTTCAGCAGAATCGGGTGGGACACTGTCGAACTTGGCACTAAGGTCTAATAATATCAGTGCCAAAGTGCGATCCTCGTCCAGAGCCCAACTCAGATGTTCGGTCACAGCTAGGAGAGTGAAGTCCACGCTGTGACCAGGACGCAAACCATTCTTGGAGGGGTCCAGTATATTATTTTCCTCCAGATAGCCCGTCAAGATAGAATTGATATAGACCTCAGAGATCTTGAAGTCCCAGGGCAGGAGGGAGATAGGGCGGAAGCTCTCTGGTTTAGATGTGTCGAGATTAAGTTTCCACCCTGGCTAGCTTCCATGAGCTGGGGACAACTGCCGTAGAGAAAGACAGATTGATCACCTGGCTTAGGGATGTAAGGAGCATAGGTAGGACTTTCAGGAATTGGTCAGGATTAGAGGGGTCAGTGAGGTAGCCCGACTTAACATTGCTACAGAGCACAGAAAGTTCTTCTTGGGAGATCGGCGCAAAAGTGGCCAAAGTATGCAAAGGAGGAGGTCTTGGAGCGGTGATGGCAGTGGCATGTTTGGGATGGTCTTGAGGACGGATTTGTGAGATTGGCAGGCGGAGGTAGCAGTGCTGTGAGCACTATGTGAAGAAGTAATGGGGGTTGAGGAATGGTTCCGATTCCTAGGTTTGAGACATTGCTAATGTTAATAAAGTTAATAGAATTTTTGTAACCCTGTCCTAATAAATGGCCTCTTACACTGGGATAACAACGTGGAGTGTGGTTATTGCATGATGTCGGCCCCCAGGTGAAGTGACAGTCTCAGACTAGTCTTCCCTCTGGGTGCTTAGTGCTTAGCACAGGACAGGGTGGGGATAGGGTAGCTAGGGGTAAGGGGTGAGTGGAGGTTTGTTCTATATAGGTATCAAGAAGAGCAGGTCCGGCCTCCTTCTGATGCCGAGCACCACCTGGAGGGCAAGATTAATGAGGACCATCCTACATGTTGTGGGAGTTTTTCAGTTGTGGTTGTTTTTACAGCGTGCTGCCAATTTAGGGCAGGTTGCAGGATGTAGGCGGTATTTTGGGGGCTGGTGGGTCACATGCAGGCATATCTACCCCTCAGGTGAAGGAAGGGAGCACAGATGACTGAAAGCGGTTTGTGGGATGCGACAAGCAGGGAAAGTATCTTCAATCAATCAATCACAGAACTTGTAAAGCGCACTACTTACCCGTGAGGGTCTCAAGGCGCTGCGGGGGGAGGGAGGTGGCTACTGCTACTGCTTGAAGAACCAGGCCTTGAGGAGCTTCATGAAGGTGAGCAGGTCCTGGGTCTGCCGCAAGCGGGTGGAGAGGGTGTTCCAGGTCTTGGCAGCGAGGAAGGAGAAGGATCTGCCTCCGGAGGTGGTACGCTGGATTCGTGGGACATCGGCGAGGGCAAGGCTGGCGCAGCGGAGCTGGCAGACGGAGGTGTAGAAGTTGAGTCTGTTGTTCAGGTAGGCTGGTCTGGAGTTGTGGAGTGCTTTCTGAGCGTGGGTGAGGAGCTTGAAGGTGATCCTCTTGTTAATGGGGAGCCAGTGAAGGTCTCTGAGGTGAGGGGTGATGTGGCTGCGTCGGTGGAGGTTGGAGATCAGACGGACCGAGGTGTTCTGGATGCGTTGTAGTCGCTGTAAGTGTTTGGTCGGGATTCCCGCATAGAGTGCATTGCCATAGTCCAGCCGGCTGCTGACGAGGGCTTGGCTCACCGTTCTTCTGGTTTCGATCGGGATCCACTTGTAGATCCTGCGAAGCATGCGGCGGGTGTTGTAGCAGGAGGAGGAGACGGCGCTGACCTGCTTGGACATGGAGAGGGAGGTGTCGCGGATGACTCCCAAGTTGCGTGCGTGGTCCGTGGGTGTCAGTGCTGTTCCTAGCGTTGTCAGCCACCAGGAGTAGTCCCAGGCAGACGGGGTGGGGCCAAGGATGAGGCCTTCCGTCTTGTCTGAGTTCAGCTTCAGACGGCTGCTCCTCATTCACTCGGCGACAGCCTTCATTCCCTCGTGGAGGTTGGTTTTGGCGGTGTGTGGGTCCTTGGTGAGGGAGAGGATGAGCTGGGTGTCGTTGGCGTAGGAGATGATGTTCAGGTCGTGTTGGCGGGCCACTTGAGCTAGGGTGGCCATGTAGATGTTGAACAGCGTCGGGCTGAGGGATGAGCCATGAGGTATGCCGCAGATGAGGTTGGTAGCTTTGGAACGGTGGGGTTCAATGGAGGATGTTTGTAGGTCAAGTGGGGGCGTGACTGGGTACATTGAACAAGGTCAGTGAGTTAAGAGGGGAAAAATGAAGCAAAGGAAATGGACTTTGAAAATTTAAAGCGGGTGACTTGAGAAGGGTACATAAGAGGAATGGTACTGTCATGTTTAAGTTTAGATTCATAAGTCTGAGACATTTTTTATGTCAATAAAGTTAATAGAATGTTTGCAACCCTGTCGTAATAAATGGCCTTTTACGCCAAGATAACAACGTGGAGTGTGGTTATTGCACGAACATCAAGCAGGAGGTTATGTTAGACCTAATAGAAGACATACACACACTATGCAGTGAAGCAATACTCTGTTCATGCTAATTTAGAAAAACATTAGAGGCACAATAGCAGGGCAAGTGACATCTGCAAGCGTGCCTTTTCTGAAGGATTCAGTTATGGATGCTATATTGCCAAAATACACATACACAGCTTTTCCTGGCAAAGTAAGCAGATTGCATGAGTCTAATATCCAATTTTATAGACTGGGAAACTTCCTTTGAGTCTTTGTTAGTGTAGATGGGACACACTTATTGAGACTGAGGTCCCTCTGTAGGAAGAGCCTGCCTTCCATGAACATGAAAATGCTGTGCAATGCAGAGGGCCTAATTACTGACATTTTGCCACATTGTCCAGGCATCATGCATGGATCACGTATGTACCCTCAGTGACCGTCCTGACTCGTGCAGTAGCGGTCGCTCCCCACGCTCCCTGGTCACCACCTGGTATTGTAGCGCTTTACCGCTTTACCGATCTTAGCTGCAAACTCCTAATTGTGCTCTGCTTTCTTTAATTGGAATTGTAATTGTGCCAGATTAATAGCGTAACGCTATTTAGCATAGCCACATTGCGTGCATTTTAAATTGTGCCTACCTAACCTCGTAGCGCTATAGTACAAAGTGTGCATTGATTGCTAATTTATTTTTTGCCTGATTGTGCCGGTGCCTCTGCCCACATAATAGCGATAGTCCTGCTTGGACCCCAATCTCGTCCTGTTTTCACTTTTGTTTTGCTGCCATCTTGTTGTTGTGCCCACCCGCCCGCCTCTCCACCCCGCTCCTGCCTCCCAGCACCCTCCCTCGCTCCGCCCCCCCACTATCCACTTATGTCAGTACAGCTGAGGAGTAGCGTTCACCCGCAGCGGACGCGCCCCATGCGCGCCGAAGGTGCGCCAAAGGTAAGCCCATCTACACCTGTCCACGCCTAGACCGCGCCCAGCGCCAAACCCTCTGGCCCCCGCAATATCCCCTCCACCCGCATTGCGTACGACACCGCTACCCTCTCAGCACTCAACCCCGGCCGTCTCCCAGACTGCTACCAAGCCGCCCCAGGACACACCCATGGACCCTTCACCTGCCACTCCTGCAAGTTCGACTGCATTAGGACTCACACCAAATCCACAAACTCCAAACAGAGCTCCGGCACTAATCACCTGAAGTGTATCCTGCTCAATACCCGCTTTGTCCACAAACACGCCATTGAACTATGGAACCCACTAGACACCACAACGCCGGACGTCGCCTTTCTTACAGAAACCTGGGTGAACGCCTCATCAGCGCCCGACATCGCCATAGCCATCCCGGACGGCTACAAGATCATCCGAAAGGACCGCATCAACCAAACAGGTGGAGGCATCGCCATCGTCCATAAGAAAACCATCCGCATCAAGACCAGTTCTGACGACATCCTCGCAGCTGCCGAACACCTTCACTTCCAGATTCACACCAACCCCAAGACCACTCTCAGAGGCACCCTCATCTACAGACCATCTGGCCCCCGCACACAATTCAGCGAAGACATCACTGACTTTATCAGCCCACACGCCCTCCCCTCCAAGGACTACATTCTACTGGGAGACCTCAACTTCCACCTGGAAAAGAACAACGACAGCAACACCAGCACCCTTCTGGACAACCTCGCCAATCTTGGACTCAAACAACTTGTAGACACCCCCACCCACCACGCCGGGCACACGCTCGACCCAATCTTCTCCTCCAGCAAGCACATCTCCTTCAACCACGCCACAGGACTCCATTGGACGGACCACAGCTGCGTTCACTTCAACTACAAAAAGACCACGACCCACAACCACCCACAACGAATCCCCCGCAGAAACTGGAATAAAATTACCACCGACCAGCTCCTCACATTGCTTCACCAAAACCCTCCTACCAAATCATTGGACCCAAACCAAGCAGCCATCAACCTCACACAATAGATCACCCACAGCGCTGACAAATTAGCACCCTTGAAAAACAATCAAATCATACAAGGTAGCAAAAAAGCCCCCTGGTTCAATGATGACCGTAAGAAATCCAAGAAGTTCTGTCGCACCCTCGAGAAAGCATGGCGAAAAAACCCAACCACTGACAACTTGGCCACCTTCAAGAACGCCACCCGCAAACAACACCAACTGATCAGAACCACCAAGAAATCAGCACTCAAGGATCGACTCGACAACAATGCCCACAACAGCATGGAACTATTCAACATCGTCAAAGAGTTTACCAACCCCACTGCCGGCACCAACGACATCACTCCCTCTCAAGACCTCTGCAACTCTCTAGCCTCGTTCTTCCACAACAAGTTCGCTGACATACATAACAGCTTTGGCGACCAGTCCACCCCACCCACCTCCGAACAAAAACCCCCCACCAACAACCTTTGCGCCTGGAACCCAATCACCACTGAAGACACCATCCGCCTGATGAACTCCATCCACTCAGGATCGCCAACCGACCCATGTCCCCACCACATTTTCAACAAAGCAGACTCCATTATTGCACCCCATCTCCGAGATGTTATCAACTGCTCCCTCAACTCCGCTACCTTCCCGGAAAGCTGGAAACATGCCGAACTCAGCGCCCTCCTGAAGAAACCCACAGCAGACCCCACCGAACTTAAGAACTACCGCCCCATTTCACTCCTCCCATTCCCTGCCAAAGTCATTGAGAAAACCGTCAACAGTCAGCTCGCCGCCTTCCTCGAATCCAACGGCTCCCTCGACCCATCACAGTCTGGCTTCCGAGCCAAACACAGCACCGAGACCGCCCTCATCGCAGCAACAGACGACATTCGAACTCTACTGGACAACGGAGAAACAGCTGCCCTCATCCTACTTGACCTCTCCGCAGCCTTCAACACAGTCTGTCATAGCACCCTCATACAACGCCTCAGCAATGTCGGAATACAAGGAAAAGCATTGGACTGGATCATCTCGTTCCTCGTTGGAAGAACCCAGAGAGTCCGCCTCCCACCTTTCAAATCGGAAGCCACTAAAGTCATCTGCGGTGTTCCACAAGGATCATCACTCAGTCCCACCCTCTTCAACGTATACATGAGTCCCCTCGCATCCATCGCGCGCCAACACAACCTCAACATCATCTCCTACGCAGACGACACCCAGCTGATCCTCTCCCTCACCAAAGACACAAACTCCGCCAAAACCAACCTACACGACGGGATAAAAGAAGTGGCCGAATGGATGAAGAACAGCCGTCTAAAACTGAACTCAGACAAAATGGAAGTCCTCATCTTAGGATCATCCCCCTCCGCTTGGGATGACTCATGGTGGCCACCGGCCCTGGGAAATGCACCCAAACCAACGGACCACGCACGTAACCTGGGCTTCATCCTGGACTCCTCCCTCTCGATGACCAGACAAGTCAACGCCGTCTCAACATCATGCTTCAACCTCCTACGTATGCTCAAAAAAATCTTCCGCTGGATCCCCACTGAAACAAGAAAGACAGTCACCCATGCACTAGTCACAAGCCGACTGGACTACGGAAACACCCTTTACGCCGGAACCACAGCCAAACTACAGAAAAAACTCCAACGCATCCAGAACGCCTCAGCCAGACTCATCCAAGACATCCCCCGCCAAGCTCACATTTCCGGTCACCCGAAAGACTTCCACTGGCTCCCCGTGAACAAGAAAATAACGTTCCGTCTCCTCACCCACGCACACAAAGTCCTTTACGACCTAGGACCCGAATACCTCAAAACGCGCCTGACCTTTTACACCCCCACCCGCCAACTACGATCGTGCAATCAAGCCCTCGCCGCGATTCCACGCATCCAAAGATCCACCATGGGGGGAAGATCCTTCTCCTACTTAGCAGCCAAAACCTGGAATTCTCCCCCCACCCACCTCCGCCTTACACAGAACCACCTCTCCTTCAGAAAACAACTAAAAATGTGGATATTCGATAGTTAAATACCCCCCCACCTCCCTGAAGCGCCTTGAGACCCTCTGGGTGAGTAGTGCGCTATACAAATTCTGAACTTGAACTTATATGTGACCATATTTCAAGAGGAGTGGTAGTACATGGGTCCAAGTGTTGGGGTGGTCACCACCACTGTACACCTAATATGTTCGCCTGTGCACCCCCAGTGCTGTTGTAACACACGAAACGACCAGATGTCTGATGGAACAAACCTTTGGGAATGTGATATAAGAGATTTTCCTTACTCAAGAGGAGTAAGGTTATAGAGTACTATCCAGAGACACTTTGCAAAATCATAGCCACTTGTTGAATATTGCATAACAGGGTCTGACTCATTTACTAGAAGAAGAGGACTCCGATGAAGAGAACCCCTGCTCTTGGTTACCTCCAACCTTACCAGTAGGAAAGAGAACCACAAAAGGAAAAGCACTTGGGGCAGATTTTGCTGGCAACGATTTCTGAGATTAGCAAAACATGTAATTTAAAAATTAAATGCATGTGGATAGTGTATTCTATTGGTAACCACATGCATCTTTTTATTCACGGGAGCAAAACAAATATTGTTAGAGCTAACATTTTACCAGAACTCAGTAATGATGATAGCAGAGAATACTACCAATCCGAACAAATATAAATACAACATGCAACCAATAATAATTCTTAATCTTACTGAACCATAGCTTCTGTTCTCCCTCTGCCCACACTAGGCCTCTCACGCATGAGCCCTGTGGCAGGGCTTGCAACGTCCTCGCCGTGCCTCCTCCTGTGCCTCACTGTTGCATTCCCAGCCAAGCGCTCATGCTTGAGAATTCTTTTGTCAACTGGAACAGCAGTCCTCATTGCAGCTTTGGATGCTTTGAGCTCAGCAACTGCAGTAAAGACTTGCATGAGACCCTCTGACACATCGCCACTCTAGTGTGATGACTCGACCTAGATGTTCAGAGTGACCCAGCACAAGTTGCATGTAGTAGTTACTAGTCTGTTAACCAATCTTCTAAAGCTCTGCAGGTGGCTGTCAGAAAGATGATGATTTTGTGCAACTAAATCAACTTTTTCAGCAGGGATGGCTAGCGCTTGAGCACACTCTCAGGAGAGGAAGAGAGTAGCTCAGCATAAGGACTGGCTGATTCATCAGGGTTGAGATCTTTTTCTTTGTTTGCACAGTGCGTAACTGCGACTGCGTTGGTCTAGATTCCCACGTGCGCCTGGGTCACAAGTGAGTGCTCTTGAATCGTGAAAGGTGCGCACACTGTTATCAGTGCAAGCCGTATTCTTGGCTGGGGAAGATTATTATGTGGCCCTGGGCGAGGCCAACTCAGCGCCATAGGTTTTCTGGGCTCGATCCTCTTTTTCACATTCTGTGCACTGTTGATTGGGTATTGCACGTGGCTAGGGAGGAGTCCATTAGGTATGTGGACTCACTGACCTTTACGCAGCGCCTTGTAACATCCAACCAGCAGTGAGTAGAGCCTCAGCTGATGCTCAGGACAGAAGTGGTTCCTTCTTCATTCAGGGAGTGCGCATCATGTGCAGTGCATTTGGAGAGCCATTCACTCATGCAACAAGCGCCCCTGTCCTGGTCTCCAGTCCTACTACTGAATGCTCTCTATCCCACAAAACTAATATTGATAGGAGTGCGCAGTGTGTTAGGGTGAATTACAATTTAATGAGCCTCTGACCTGCCTTCTGAGAGAGGAATCAGCTGGCATCAAGTGGGATACCAGCCGCCCTGCAGCCTTGTGACCTTCCTTCATTCAGGTCAGTGTTTAGAGAGGGGAGTTCTGTGTATGTTCCACAAAGATCCTCCCTCGTGTCCCCCATGCTCCGACCTTGGTTCAGTCCCATTTCTGTTTGACAACAAACAGATGTAGTTTATTCTTTGAGAGCCACCCGAGAGGCCTTGAAAAACAGGTTTGGACCGTACCTGGCTGCCAGACAGCATTTAACTATATGTGATGATAACTGTTAGATACAACACATATCAGATGGCTTCGCCTACAACAGTAGAAATAAAGTTCAATTAGGGAATCAATTAGTTGCTTTCTCCCGATGATACATTTGCTATACATAGATAGATAGACAGATAAACAGATAGATTCACTTGAAAAACTGAAATCAGTAAGCGTTTCTCATTATGACAAGACATTATCATGTGTTCGAAAAAACTCAGAAATTTCCTTGAAAAATGAAAACCTCTTGAAATTGGCCTGATGTTATTCTCAAATTTAATTTGAGGCCTTCAAACACTGGGTTTGTACACTGCAAGGGGCGTCACTAGTCAGCTAGTTTTACAAAATCTTAGCATGAGCCATCAGACTTTAGCTTCCCATTAAGAATTGTTTGCCAGGCATGCTTGTCTCTTTTAAGTTGTTTACACATTTTTAGGTCTCGCCTGTCGATGCGCATGCGCATCGAGCAAGCGAGACTATAGGGGCTCATCCACTCTTTATCTAACTGCAAGGAATCGTGGCGATTCCTTGCAGTGCCCGTGACTTTTAAGGTCAATGCGCATGCGCATTAAGCTTATGCGCATGCGCATTGACCTTAAAAGTCACGGGCGCGTGCACGTCCGTGTTTGTTTACCCTTGCCTACTCTCTCTCTCCCCTCTCCGCCCCCGTTCCGCCCCCTCCCCTTCCCGCCGTGTCGCATTTCTCCTCCCCCCTCCCCTCTCTTCCCTCCGTCTTCCTGCCGTGTCGCACCTCTCCCCTCTCCGCCCCCTCCCCTGCCCGCCCCCTCCCGCCGTGTCGCATTTTTGTAGAAAGGCGCAGAGGAACCAAGCCAAAGCGCTGTTGGAAATGCAGCAAGCTTATCCGTGACCTCCTTTGGGTAGCCTCGGGCTTCGTTTACTCTACCTGTCTGTACAATGTTTACCAGGTGCCAAATCCCAGCTGAAAAATATGAAAAGAAAACAACATTGTTCAAAGGTCATTCACAGCACCCCGAAAGCGTGCAGCATCTGGCGTCTCCCGCTCCTCGACCACCACTGCATCTGCTTTACCCAAGGCTGCTCAGTTTCCGGAGCGAGTGATCGCGCATGTCTCGGCATCCTTTAGTGACTGTAACTATTCCCTTATAACGGTTGTAGTAAGCCTGTCCTGTCCTAGTAAAAGGTTGTAGTGGCCCCGCCTTGCCCACAGTAGTGGCAACGGGTTTTCGATGAATTGTGTGCAGAGGCGCCTATGTGCAGCCTGAGCCCTCTGGTCTCCGCTTTACTCTTCCTTGCTGGCTGTTGCGCGTCGCCACATCGTCTTGTTACTTTATGAGTTCATTAAAATAAATGCTGTTCTGACGAGTTATTGCTGCTCGTGTTTCTAGGCCTTAAGTTTGAAACCACTCGCCCACCAGACCTCGCAATGCACAAAGGTGGAAATCCTTCCCGCAGCTCTGTGAAACCCTCGTGTAGCGCTGTATTGTGAGGGCCGGCCCTGTTTCCTGCTCGGTGCTAGGGGGGGTCTACACCCCACCCCGCTCGCGCCGGCCTGCAGAAGCTAGCTGGGTTCAATGGATGCTCACAACAAAGGGGCGGGGGAGGGGGCTCCACGTATGTGGAGTTGTATAAAAGGTATCGTTGGGTGTTGTCATGGAAGCCCCGCGCGCCTTAAACTGTGTGCGGAGCTGGCGCAGAGAACAAAACAGCCGACAGCTTTCAAGTCTACAAAGCGTGTGCAGTGCCCCCACCCCTCCCGCGACCCGTCTTCGCGCCCCTCCCCCAGCACCCCGAGAGCCACTGAGCCGAGATGAAACACAATAATGGAGTCTCTCAGCTGAATGTTGTTGGATGTGGTGTAGTTAACAGCACCCAGCCGAAGCTAACTGGTTGGGTGACGTAGCTCCTGCCCCCCGTGCCCCCTCCCCACACACACACACAGAGCGAGGCTCTCCTTACAAGCCGCCCCTGCTACTAAGAGAGGGGCCTAGACCATGAGATTGTGAACTTGATTTAGTTAGTGTTCCAGGACCCTGCCTCTTTCTTTCGGGCGCCTGGAGGGATACACAATTGTGCAACCGGTAGACAGGGGGCCTCTGTCACAGCGACCTGGCCAGGGCTGGAGTGTTCGCACTAAGCACCCCATTTGTTCCGGGGTATAAGCCTGTTTTTTTAAGCATTACTCTCACTCTCACTCACTCTCACTCACTCTCACTCACCCTCACTCTCACTCACCCTCACTCTCACTCACCCTCACTCTCACTCACCCTCACTCACCCTCACTCACCCTCACTCTCACTCACCCTCACTCTCACTCACCCTCACTCTCACTCACCCTCACTCACCCTCACTCTCACTCACCCTCACTCACCCACCCTCACTCACCCTCACCCTCACTCACCTTCACCCTCACTCACCCTCAACCCCTCACCCTCACTCACCCCCACTCACCCTCAACCCCTCACCCTCAACCCCTCACCCTCCCTCACCCTCAACCCCTCACCCTCACTCACCCTCACTCACCCTCAACCCCTCACCCTCACTCACCCTCAACCCCTCACCCTCAACCCCTCACTCACCCTCACTCTCACTCATCCTCACTCACCCTCAACCCCTCACCCTCACTCACCCTCAACCCCTCACCCTCACTCACCCTCAACCCCTCACCTTCACTCACCCTCAACCCCTCACCCTCACTCACCCTCAACCCCTCACCCTCAATCACCCTCAACCCCTCACCCACCTTCACTCACCCTCACCCTAAACTCCTCACCCTCAACCCCTCACCCTCACCCACACTCACCCACACTCACCCACACTCACCCACACTCACCCTCACCCTCACTCACCCCACCCCCACTCACCCTCACTCACCCTCAACCCCTCACCCTCACTCACCCTCAACCCCTCACCCTCACTCACCCTCACTCACCCACAACCCCTCACCCTCACTCACCCTCAACCCCTCACCCTCCCTCACCCTCAACCCCTCACCCTCAATCCCTCACCCTCACCCACACTCACCCACACTCACCCCCACTCACACTCACCCACCCTCACTCACTCACCCTCACTCACCCTCACTCACCCTCACTCACACTCACCCACCCTCACTCACCCTCACACCCACCCTCACCCTCACTCACCCTCACACTCACCCTCACTCACCCTCAACCTCATGCTAAAGATTTACAAAAAAACCCATTAACAATTCTAAAAGCACTAACTCTAATGCTGCGAGACCTATTGCATTTCTAATGCTTGTTGTAGATTGCGGGTGATTTCTAAGACGAGTGTCTTATCTCATGACCATCGGAGGCTCAGTGAGGGACTGTCAGTGGCAATGCCCACCAGATCAACATTGTGACTAGGTTGCCACAGTGTTGCGTATCCTGGGACTCTGGCTCAGGTCTAAAAGGTTTGTGTTCTCTGCCCATGGGCACCTGGACTGGGTTCAGTGAAACTTCACTTGAGCTGTGGAGTCCAGGTTATTGTGGCCTCATACAACCCCAATAAGCATACCCGCTAGGATGATGTTGACGCTTTCTGGATTGCTAACAGTTCTATAAAGGGTTCAGGGATGCAATGGTAATTCAAACCCACTTTCATTCTTTAGAATAGCACACTCAAGCTGCACTAAGGAAAGACACTAAGGGCCTGATTACAATGTCAGTCAGAAAGCCTCCGACCACTGATCAGAGGTTTTCTGGCAGACATTGTAGGTTTAAACTCTGACAGCTGTATTACAATGACTGTGGTCGGAATTTAAACCAGCTGGGGAATCCGACTGCATACAGACAGGCTCAAGGAGCCCATTGGCCAATCAGAATGGCATCAAAATTACTTAGGGACGGCGTTTCCCCCATCGGGATTATGACAGCCTTTCCATTTCGGCATTTGCGACATGGAAAGGCTGTCAGAAAGTCACTTGAGGGCCCCTGGCAGGTCCCCTTCCCCACTGGCCCTCCCAATTTGGCCCCCGGGGGTCACCTATGGGGCCCCCCTGAAAACCCATGCACCGTGAGGCAGGCACCGTGAGGTACCTGCCACACTGTGCGGGGAATTTCACAATCTCGCATTTCTCAATGGGAGCTTGTGATGCGGGCGGTTTCTGCCGGTTGCACAAGCTCCCATAGAAAAATGGTGCAGTCGCATCGTAATAAGGTGTGCAGAACCGAGTTTTTATTGAGTTTTAGAGTAACATGAGAAACAGAAAGAAGAAAACAAAGGAATAACATCATATATCAGAACAATAAAACAAAGTAAAAAATATTTTATGAGCAAATGATGGAAAATGCAATAGTATTAAATGCTACTAGAAAAAGAGGGGCGAAATAAAAGAAAAAGAAGAGAAAAAAACATAAAACAGAAAAAGAAGGAAGGTAAAAGTGTAAATGATAAAATGATGGAAATGGAAAGAAAGACAGAAAAAATGAGAAGTATTTAAGACATAGATGCATGTAAAGCAAGATAAGTTGTGAAGGGTAACCAAAGAAGATCAGATGTATTTTTCTGGGGTAAAGAGGAAGAGGAGACAGAAGCAATTCGATGTTCATCACAAATAAAATTCCACCAAGTCAATGATGATAATTTGGAATTGTCTTTCCAGCATGACATAATAACTTTCAAAGCTAACGCTATAAATAGGTCAAATAATAGGGATATAGGAGTACAACCTTCAAAATTAGGTGAAGATGATCCTAAAAAAACATTTTGCAATGATAATGTTATATTACATTTGAAAATGTTCATACAAGTAGACCAAATAGAACGCCAAAAGCTCAAACCATTAGTACAGTCAAACATTTGATGTCTTAAAGTTCTGGTAAAATTAGAACAAAACAAGCATAGGGGAGACGAGGTAGGGGAAAACTTGGATATACAAACAGGAGTTATTACTGCTCTATTATAGATAAAGTAGAGCGATTGAGTAATGTGTGCAGCAGCTGAAATGTTAAATAACTTGAACAATAATTTATCCCAATCAGAAACAGGTATTGAGAAAGCTAAGTCAGTTTCCGAGGCTAATTCTGTAAGAGATTTAGGTCGTTCAGTAATATGAAAAGATAGTAGTTTATAAATATGAGCTGCTTTAGGTTTATGTTCTTGAGAAATATTATAAAGCGGTGTAGGTGAAATTAGTGAAGTGCAAACATTGCAGAGGTCAAATGTATTTAAATGAGATTGCAGAGCTGTTGATATTAAAATATATTCATCCAGGAAAGTATCTGGTAAACAATATTGCAATTGTAACATCGAAAAGGGAATGACAGAATTCAAATGAATGAATTGATGAACAAAAAGAATTCCCTTCTCCTTCCAATGTTTGTAGTAGAGTGACTTACTTTTTTATTTAATGTATTTGTTGTACCAAATAGTAGAGGATAAAAAACATTGAAGGGGGTCAAGGCCATCAACAAATATGTTATATAGTAGGTTTTGGGAGTATTTCAAAATAGGATTATTAGCTATGAATGTACAATTAGACATATAAATTATATTACAAAAAATAAACCTTTTAATAAAGATCGTTCCAAAGAAATCCATTGCGGTATAGGAGTGTCACCAAAATCAAAAGAAAGGGCAAAAAATGTCTGATTAAAAATGCATGGCGATATGTATTGAAATCAGGAAAACGTACACCCACTTCAGACTTGGGGTGTTTGAGCTTTGCGAGAGAAATGCATGGGTGTTTTTTCTTACAAAGAAATTTAGTAGAAATATAAGTAATTTGAGAAAAATATGATAAGGGGATTTGAAAAGGTAACATAGATAAAGTATATAGGATATGAGGGACAATCATCATTTTAATGGTGTCAAGTCTACCCCACCAGGATAAATGAAGAGGTGACCAGGAAAGTAACAGAGATTGAATCTTATTGACTAATGCATTAAACGTATGCTTAAGTGTGACATTCAAAGTAGCAGAAAGCCATACACCAAGGTACTTTATTTTATTAGGGCATCAAGTAAAATTAGTATCTTTAAACATATATTGGTAACATAAGGAATTCAACTGTAGTACTTCTGTTTTTGAGAAGTTCAATTTATATCCCGAAATACTGGAATATAATTTAACCTCTTCTAGGAAGGGAGGAAGGGATGTGATAGGGTTAGACATATAGACTAGATGTGATCGTGGGCGGTCGGCGGACTGGAAAAGCAGGCGAGGAGGCCGGATATAGTGGGCTATAGTGTTTTTATTGTTCTCAGAGTAGTACGATAAGGGGAGTGAAAGTCCAAAGTATAACACCCAACACGGGAGATGAGTCAGTTTCCTTGCTCCTCCTGATGTTGTGAGGGTCCAAATGGCTTCCGGGTCTTGGGTGTAGCCGTCTCGGGATGGTCGGAAGGCACCTCGGAGGGCAATAAGAGAGAGAGGAGCCGTTAGTCACTCTGGGACTCGAGGTCCGATACCAACACCGTTACCCGGTAGTGAGAGGAGTAGAAACAAGAGTGAGGGAGGTACGGGATGGATTCAGGGAAGGTAAAGCGTAAGAGGTGCACAGGATGGTGGGAACAGGGTTGTGCTCTTTATACAGTGTCAAGTGCTAATTTACAAAAGGTGTTCACGAGCTACCAGTGACGTGCCTAGGATAGCGAGAGTATTTATACAAAGGGGGGTCATACTATTTACACTGAGCACCTAGCGTGCTTAAAGGTAACTGGTACTCACGCGCTCTGCCGTAACTCTCCTCCGAGTTACGGCCGCTCTCCAGCCACCTCTAGAACTTAACTCGACCCTCTGTGCCGCTCTTGACTCTGTTGCTCCTTTTGGTCCTCTCACCTCTGCCAGATCTCGCCCCTCTGCTCCTTGGTTTTCTCCTCTGCTTCGTGAGGAGAAAAGCAAGTGTAAGCAGTTGGAACGTAAATGGAGACTGAATTATGACCCTCTAGCCAAACTGGCATATAAATCGGCCCGGAATCACTTTCACAAACTGAAACGCTCCTCTATGAGAACTTATTTTTCGACTCTCATTTTACAGGCGCATAATTCCTCCAAAACTCTTTTTTCTATTGTGAAGGACTTTGTTAATCCCCCGGCCTCAAAATCCCAATGTATCCCCTCTCAAGATTTGTGTAATGGTCTCTCTGATTACTTTCAGGAGAAAATAGTCAAACTCTCCTCCTCCTTTGCCCCGGTATCCTCTAACTCCCCTGAAGATAATTCATGTTCTTCTCCCTGTTCTTTTAATTCCTTTAATGAGTTGACTCCAGACCTCGCGCTGTCTTTGCTACACAGCGTTAAGTCTGGTTCTCCCCTGGACCCTGTCCCGGCTAAGGTCATGGGCGTTCTGGCCCCTGTTCTAGTAAATCCATTCCTTTCCATTTGGAATACCTCCCTGTCCTGCGGACAGTTTCCTTCAGTGTGGAAGCAGGCCAGGCTAATTCCCATACTGAAGAAACCTGGTGCTGACCCCCTGCAATTTAGTAACTATCGGCCAATTTCGCTCCTGCCCAAACCTGCTAAGATCTTGGAGAAGGTGGTACAGAAACAGCTGGCGCAGTATCTAGAATCTAACCAGCTCCTACATGACTCCCAGTCCGGTTTCAGAACCGGTTACAGCACGGAGACGGCGCTGGTAGAAGTCTCTGAGATCATTAGGGAATCAGTGGATAGGGGCGAGGAGGCCATGTTGGTCCTCCTCGACCTATCCGCTGCATTTGATACTGTATCCCATACCATACTTGCCACCCGCCTGCAACAGTTAGGGGTAGGAGGTACAGTGCTGGCCTGGACTAAATCTTTCTTGTCCAGTCGTTCCCAGAGGGTTACGCTGCACCCTTTTGAATCTGAGGACAAGCCTCTCTTATGCGGTGTCCCCCAGGGTTCGGCCTTGAGCCCTTTACTGTTTAATGCCTATGTGGCTCCTCTTGCCAGGGTAGTTGAGTCCTGGGGTGTCAGAGTGGTCTCTTATGCTGATGATACTCAGCTTGTTTTTTCCTTTAGAGACCACTCTGACTCCTCCTTTTCCAACTTCAGAAACTGCCTTGGCAATATTTGCACATGGATGGCATCAAATCATCTTGACATGAACACTGACAAAACGGAGGTTCTCTTTTTTGGCAAGAAATCTCCCCCCCTGCAAATCTCTGGTGGCCCACCGTTTTGAATCCTCCCCCCTCTCCTGTTCAAGCAGCCCGTAACCTTGGTTTTACCTTTGACAACGCGTTGTCTGGAAAGGTTCAGGTCAACAAAGTGGTAGGTGCTTGTTTCTCCAAAATGCGAATGATCAGGAAAATTTTCCCCTACCTCCCTCAATCATCTCGCAAAACAGTCATCCAAGTACTCATTACCACTCATCTAGACTATGCGAATAGTCTATATGCAGGTTCTCCTCAATACCTAATTGACCGCCTGCAAATCGTCCAGAACGCGGCAGCCCGGCTCATTGGTAACATTCCCGCCCGTACCTCGGTTAAGACCTACCGGGCTGATCTCCACTGGCTCCCTATAGCCCGTCGCATTGATTTTAAAATTCTGACCCTGACATTTCGAGCCATCCACGGAATTGGCCCTCTCTATCTGAGAAAACGTCTTATGATCTCTTCGTCAGTCAGACACCTGAGATCTAATAGCCTGCGTCTTCTTACGGTACCAAGATTTAGGCTTTCTCGTGGTGGCAGCAGATCTTTCACCGTCACTGCTGCCAGGCTCTGGAATAGCCTTCCTCTTGATCTCAGGTTTTCTGACTCTGAACCAGCCTTTCGACGCCAACTTAAGACCTGGTTGTTTACTATTCATTAGGGCTGAAGTTCTCTTAGGCTCAGTATTTCCTTCTCTGTCTGTGATGCTCCTTGGTCTACTTTTTTTGGGGACTCCCTTGTAATCTTAGCGCCGGGACACTTCCGCCGGAGGTAGCCGTGCGCTTTATAAGCTTCAAAATAAATAAACCTCCGTGGGACTCCACCAGTCTTCGGACCACTCCTCGCTGTCCCCGCTCCCGTCTTCACCTTCTGTCACCGCTCCAGCCGAAATCTCCTGCCACGATCCTTCGACGACTCCTGCCTCTCCTCTTCCGTCTTTTCTGTATCCGGCCATCGTCAGGGAGGTGGGACTTCCAGGGTCACGGGGTAGTCCTTCCGGTCCTTCGTCACTCCTGATTGGTCCCTGTAAGAGAGAGAGGGATGGGGTTCCTGTCGTCACGGACGCTGTTGTGTTGGATTCTGCTCGTGTACCTGGATACGGAGTGTTGCGGAGGGGTAATAGAGGTGGTGGGGTGAGTAGGGGTCTCGTGACCCGTGGGGCGAGATCACACTATTATATCATCAGCGTAAGCTGACATTTTAGTTTTTAGAGAGTTATGAGTGAGACCAGAAATATGAGAGTGAACACAGATACGTTCAAGGAATGGTTCAAGGCATAGAACAAATAATAGGGGTGAAAGAGGGCAACCTTGGTGTGTACCTCTAGAGAGGGATTTTTTTTAAATGGTTACAAAAATACTATCTCTGGGGTGGGAATATAACAGTTTAACCCTTTACCTGCTGCCGTCGGCCATTGGCCGTCGCGAGCACTACCTCGCTGGTGCTGCGAACGTCCAACAGCCGTCGCGGAACTGCCCACTCCACGGAACCGCCGCACTGCCGTGAAAAAACCGCTGCGGCTAAAGTGTTAATATAGAATATAAAAGTTGCCCCAAATCCAAACCTTTTAAGTGTTTTAAACATGAATTGCCAATTAATTCTGTGAAAAGTATTCTCGGCATCCAAGAATAGAGCAGCTAAAGGTGATTTAATTTTCTTACATAAGGAAATGATATTAGCAAACATACGAGCATTGTCCGCAGCCAAGCTTCCTTTAATAAAACCCAATTGATCGTTTTAACCAGCAATGGGATAATACTCTCCAGGCGGGTTGCAAGAATCTTTGCGAATATCTTACAGTCATAATTGATTAATGATATAGGACGGTAATTTTTACAAAGAGAATGGTCTTCGTCGGGTTTGGGTTTAAGAACAATCAAGGCTTCCATGAAGGAACCAGAGGCTTTGGATTCAGCAAAAGGAACTGAAAAGTGCCAAAAGTTTGGGAATGAAAATAGAGGAAAAGGGGGAATAAAATTCAACAGAAAGGCCGTCAGGCCCTGGAGCTTTTGACTTCTTCAAGGATTTAATAGCATCAGTTATTTCTTCTAAAGTAACATCTCTCCCTAATAAATCAAATTTATCAGGTAGGGAGGGGGGGAGGGAAGGCCAGAAAAGAATGTACATAAATTTTGAGGGGAGGGATTTGTATCATCGGAATATAGTGACTGATAGTACTCATGAAATACATGAGCAATGTCCTCATCCGATGAAGCAATAGTATTTGTAGAGTCATTTAGAATAGGACCAATATTTTTACATTCAGATTTGATTTTTAAGTAGTTGGCCAACATCTTACCGGCTTTATTTTGACCTCCATGATATTTAGATTTAATTTTAAGAAGGACATTACAAGCATCAACAGAAGCCAACTTATTAAACTCAGACTTGGCCTTAATCAGTTCATGCAGTGTTGAGGGTGATTTAGAGTTAAAATATGTATGTTCCAGAAGTTTCAGTTGTTGCAATAACATTGCATATTTATTGCGAGCAATTTTGTTTTTGTTTGCAACATATGAAATAGTGAAAGCACAAAAAGATGGCTCAAGAGCATCCCAAGTATTAGATGTGGAGGTGTCAGAAGGGTTATTAAGTGTGAAAAATTAATTGATAAATTTAGTAGCTGCTGTAATGAAAGGGGTATCAGACAATAAAAATGTATTTAACTTCCATCTGTTGAATTTGAAGGAGTTTAAAGAAAGATCCAAAACAGAAAGAACAGGTGCATGATCAGAAATGAAAATAGATCCAATCTCTGATGACAAAAGCGTTGGGAGTAGGGATTTACCAATCAAAATATAATCAATCCTAGAACGAGTTTGATGAACATTCGAAAAAAAGGTAAATTCAAGCGAATCGGCCCTATGTATGTTTAAAAGTGAATTATGTCAACTGTGTTTTCCTGTTACTTAGTACATCAGAAATAACCACACAGAAAATAATTTAAAAAGCACTTATGCATGTTACTAGCAGTGAAAATAAAATGAACAATTCTAACATAATTAGAATGTTCTAAGCAGTCTAACAACTACTTCTATGCGCCACAGTATGAGAGCACTGAGTAGCTAACTTGCCTCTAGAGCTCTTTGGGGCTCAGCGCGCTGCATTCCTTTTCACAGTGGTTCAGCTATGGTAAGCAGACTTCAGTCGGGTGGTTTGAGACCTTTGTTTCATCTGGAAGAAGATGACAACACCAGAGCAGATTATCAGTAGAATGGTGGAGAATCCTCCAAAACTACTCCAGAATAAGATGTGAAAAAACGAAGGAATCAGTCCAAATACAGCTCTAAACCCAGCCATCAGACTATCTCCAATGTTCTTTAAAAAGTCCACACAACCAGTTCTACCTGATATTTTGAAAATCGTTGGCACAATCTACACAATATATGTGGGTAGTATGTAACAGCCTCTGTTTCTTTGAAGCAGTTGTGGCTGTCTGCGAGTCCTAAATCTCAGCGGCAATGTCAAAGGGATTTCCTTTTGTAGTAAAAATGGCACAGGTTCACTAATTTTGACACAACACATGAGCTTCATACGAATTCTAGGCCAAGAGACACCTTTGATTACATGTTGAGGTGGGGGTACACGTTAACACCACAACAATGTATTGTTTTAGAACCTGCAATCACATAAGGCAGGTTGTGCAGCTGGGTGTATTCCAGTAAATGCGTAAATGCATCAGTAAAAGCGTCAATGCATTGATCAGTTCTATTATTGATCCAGCATTTGATGGGATGCACCCGGCTAGGCAACCTGGCTGCATACCTTCACTGTATGATTATATCTATGCAATCTATCACTACAATGCTGTGCCATCATAACCCTGTTAGCTACTGTATAGTTTGCAACACACAACTCGCATTGTTCTAGGAATATGTTTGTTGCACCATGGGTACTGTGAATCCATATCACTACTGACAGAGCCATTTCACCAGGACATCTCATTTAGAGTCCTAGGCTTTCATTTTGCAAATCATTGTCATCTGGTGTGTATGTTTAATTTTTTTATGTAAGCAAACCTAAAGAATAACTCTGAGATCGCACTGATAAGTTAGTTGAAAGCCTAGCGCTGGTATCTGGTGTGTCAGTGACATGGAGCACTCTAAACACAGAGTAATTCCTACACTGCACCACTACCTCCAGGAATTCCAGCACGTCTCATTAAGAGATAAGAATCCTTCTAGAGTTGCGATGATTAGGTTTAGCACAGCGCTGAGAATCAGTACTATTGATGGCTAGTGGGAATGTAAGAAAAGGTGAAGCCACAAAGAACAAAATGACTTTGCAATGCTATTATATGAATGGAAAAGTCTGGGAAAGCCGGAATAGCGTCCTCAGGCACACAAACATGGAGTAAATAACATTGCAAGTCGCAAAGTCTAATTTGCTGATTAACCATCTAAAAACGCACCAATTACTGACCATTAGTCTTCATTATTCTGATCACTCTTCCTCGGCCAAGTACATACTCTATGAGGTGCTTTCACTATTTCTCTAGGCACCTCTTCACCCAGCTAAAATAAGAAAATCGCTTTTCCTCCAGTTTTCCATTTCCCTCCCATTTAGGCCCCTCTCAATCATGTGGGACACATACTCACCAAGCACTGGAGATGTAAGATGTGAACACAATAAAGGAGGTAGGCCGTACGTATACTGTCAGAGAAGAGCAATCAGTGTAATGACGATTACCAGTAAATAATCAGTGCATTACCTCCTGTGACCTTCCTCATCGCAGTCCTTACACTCTGAAAATACACCAGAGCAGCAAATGCATGACTCCATCACCCAGAAAAACACACAACTTCAAAGCAAGGCAACATATCTCACAGAAAGAGAGCACAGCAGCACAGCAGAAAACTGAACTGCTGAGACCAGACGTAAACATCCAGAATCAAAAAGTGCATGCTCCATGAACACCCACAGTCACCATCTGTGGGGAAACTAAAAGACATTAGTTATACGTGGGTGAAGGCAATTTAGTGCAGATGTAATTGCTACATTTTGATCACATGACAAAGCATGTCTGGATAGTACGTATAAAGCATGTCCGGGTAGTATGTATATTTCTAGTTTCCATAGCTTTTATGGTACGTCAGCCTTTTTGTGCGAACCCCCAAATCCTAATGTCTGTGCAGTGAGAGATGCAACTTTTCACTATTCATTTCTCCTGTAGTTGTGCTGGTCAGGCGAAGGGTACATGGGGCTCTGAAAGAAGAAAGCTTAAGTCAGCTCTCTCCCACTTTCTATTTCCTATTTTTTCAACAGAAAACTCTGGAATGTTACCACTGTGAGTGCCAAGTAAGAACTGTGATAAACTGCAAAAATGAGGACTACCTGAATGTATAAATGAAAAGACTGTTATAATGCACAGTGGGAGCTGTGGTTTGAATTTACGGCCACGTGACCAAATTAGTGCAGCACACAACTACCAGTAGGTAGTTATAGTTAGGACCTAGTTACCATAGGAAAATCGCAAAATTATATTCCCAATAACTTTGGTGCCAAATAATGAATGCTCGCGAAATTTTCAAAACTAATTCTTTTTTGAGATCAGCTCCTATGTTGAAAGTTTGGGGGTCAAGGGGGGCCGAGAAAAAAGGGGGTCCCAAAATGTGTTTTTTAATGTTAATTTCCATAGGAAACTTTAGACAAGGCTACAGGTCAAACGGGTGAACAGAATTACCCCAAATTTGGCAGGGAGAAGGGTCTTGGTCTAGAAAGCACGCTTTTGTTTAAAATTGTGTAAATCCGTTCATTAGTTTTTGAGAAAAAGATTGAAATTTACAATTATCATATTTGGGAATTCTGCCATCTGATTGGCTGAGGCGTTACGAGCGCGAGCTTGTTGCTAATTGGCTGCGAGCGGTTGCAACTAGGAAGTGTTGGCCACCATTTTGTGATTCTGTTGAAGCGAGTAATGGGAAAAAAGGGAGACAAATGTGGGAAAGAGGAGGGTAGGAGCACTGTAACCTCTGTGCGATGTTTAGGGTGTGCTAAAGAGGGGGTGCGAAGCGAAGTATTCACCCTTACCGGTGTGAAAGTGCTGGGCTACGGAAATTAAGTGAGGTATTGCCTAGTGTATGATGTTACTAAGGTGAGCTGGTGCGCGACTTAGGGATTAAAGCGTCAGCCCAAACTGTGTGTCTTATGCTTTGAAGTCATGTGCCCTGGCCGCTGCAGTACAGTGTGGAAGTAGTGTCCGCATGTGTTTTTACCTACTAGGATGAACTACTGACCCGTACTGGTGTGAAAGCCCTGGGTACGGAAAATATGTGAGGTATTGTCCTGAGTTTCATGGAAGGAGGAAGTGTTGGCCACCATTTTGTGATTCCGTTGAAGCGAGTAAGGGGAGAAAAGGACGAAAAAAGTTCGACATAGGAGGGTAGGAGCACTGTAACCTCTGTGGGGTGTTTAGGTTCTGCTATAGAGGGGGTGCGAACTAATCATATCTACCGGTCTGAAAGTGCTAGGCTACGACAATTAAGTGAGGTATTGCCTAGAGTGTGATGCTGCTAAGGTGAGGTGGTGCGAGACTCGGGGATTAGAGCGCGGGCCCAAATTGTGTGTCTTATGCTGTGAAGTCATGTGCCGTAGCCGCTGCACTACAGCTGTGGAAGTAGTGTCAGCATGTGTTTATAACTACTAAGACAAAGTACTCACCCGTACAAGTTTGAAAGTCCTAGGGTACGGAAAATATGTGTGGTAGTGTCTAGAGTCTCCTGCTGCTAAGCTGAGTGGCTGCCAGACTCGGGATGAAAGCGTGAGCCCAAACTGTGTGTCATAAGCTGTGAATTCAAGTGCTCTGGACGCTGTGCCACATCTGTCCAAGTAGTGTCAGCATGTAGTTATAGCTACTCTGAGGATCTTATGCTTTGAACATTGTAACTTGTATATGGTGCTTAGGGGGTGTTATATAGGGAGTCCAAAGGTAAATTCGTTGTGTATGAAATGAATTTGGTATTTGGAAAGTGGAAATCACTGACTTCTAATGGCGCTGGGGCATAAGGTGAGGTGCTGCTGGAGTTTGGGATAAAGCTGATGAACTACTGATCCCTATTGTTAACTTTTAACCTGAACGTGCCGTTAAATGTTCGATAAAATGTTGCAAAACTATATCATTAGGTAAAAAAAAAATTCTGAACTTTTAACCTGCAGGTGTCGTAGAATGTTCCAAAAAGTGTGGTGATAAAATAGGTTGAACTTGTGACCTATATGTGGCATGAAATATTAAGTAACTTTTTGTATGGAAAATTTAAAAGTAACCAATGGAGGTGAAGTTTTGGAATGTTGTTGAAGGAATGAAGTATTGTGATTTGTTCTTTACATGTATTTATGTGTGGAGTGACAGAGAAATTATGCCATTACTGGTTACATTCTAGATGAAGTCGGAGCTTTACATGTAAGGGTGGGCGACATTTCCGTTCCGCCCGCGGAATGAACAGAAATTTGCGCTTTCTGCTTTCCGCAAAGAAGGCGGAAAAATGGGGCAAATTTCCGCCCATTCACTGGCGGAACAGAAGTTGCCTGCCCCCCCATCTCCCGTTTCCAGCCCGCCTGCCTCCCGCCCGCCTTCTTAAATTAAATGTAAAGGCTAAATTCACAACTTAAATCAAACTTACCTTATTGCGCCACAATCTTCCCCATCGCGGCTTCACCTTTGGAAACCGCCTGTGCGCGGGAGCCTGCGCATGCGCATTCCTAGGAAGGGCGGTTGTTGAGGTGGTATAGTGGTACTGTGACTATTTAAAAACCGTCTTATGGTATGGTGTATGTTTGAGTTGCAAAATTGCAGATTTTAATAGCTTTTGCTGATGAGGGTTCCAGCATACACCTGTTGACATTAAGTCTATGTATGGATATAGTGGCGGTAACTGGAGTGCTGGGGCTCGTTGTTTGATTTTGTAAGGTTAAGCATGGGTATGGGTGGGGTGGGGGATGTGCGTATGTTGCTGATTATAAGACAGACACTTGTAACGTGGGCATGTGTAGTTAGTAAAGGTAATGAAGTTTCATTGGGCCCATTTATTAACCGTGCTATGGGATTTTTTATGTTTTTTCCTCCAATTTGCATGTTTCAATACTTTTTGTTGATAAGTGTTCCGGCACACACCTGTTAAAATTAAGCCTGTGTATGGGTATAGTGGCGCTAGTAGGAATGGTGGGGGTTTCTGTTTGATTTTGTACGGTTAAGGAAAGGCGGGTGGGTGTGGGGAGGTGGTTATGTTGCTGATTGAAACATAGAATTTAGTAACATGCAGATATCGAGCTACTGAAGGTGATGTAGTACCACTGGGAGCACTTATAAAGTACCCTATGGCATGGTATATGTTTTACCCGCAAATTTACGCTTTGCTCATGAGCGTTCTGGTAGACAGTTGTTGAAATTAGGGGGCCCATTAGGATGGCGGGCGGATTGCCCCCGCCAGGCTGGCGGTAGGCAAAGCCGGCCTGGCGGGGGCCATCCGCCCGCCATTATAACCAGAATGACCCCCCGCCATATTAGCATGGCTGGGGGGTCTGCGGCGGACGGAAAGACCGTCTGCCGCTTTTCCGTCCCGCTCGCCTTGCGACCGGGGCAGAAAAGGTTTAACATGGTGGCGGTGCCTATCAGACAACGCCAGCCGCTACGGAAAGGCAGGCGGTCTTCACTTTGGGGCCCCCTGCGGGCACCCGGAGTGAAGGCGAGGTGGGGGGTGCACATGGTGGGTGCCTGTGGTACCCCCCGGCATTTGCATACACAAAGCGGCAGGCACCGCGTGGTGCCTGCCGCTATGTGTATGCAAATGCATATATGTATTTTTAGAATTGTGGTGGGCGGTGCTGAGAGCACCGCCCGCAACAATGTTAAAAATCCTAATACCCCCCACGGGACCTCCGACCTTATGGCGGGCGGTCCCAAGTACCGTGAGGATGGCGGGAGGGCAAAGTCCGCCTGCCATCCTAATGGCCCCCTAAGTTCCTTTATTGGTAAAGTGTGTCTACTAGGTTTGGTGTGGCTCTTTCTTTAATTTTGTAAAGTTTAAGAAGGATGGGGAAGAGGGTGGGGCAGTGGCAGTGTGCCCATTTATGAATCATTTTATGGTATGGTATATGTTTTTCTGGCAAATTCTCATGTTTTAATTCCTTTTGGTGATGAGTGTTCCAGCAGACAGGTACACAAATTGCATAACTTTTCTGTGGATAAGAAACCTTTGTGCTGATAGACACTCTTGTACTGTGGTAGAAGACTGATAGCATAGATGTAAAATTATGAAACTTGGTGCCATTGTAGATTTCAATGGAAGCTTACACTGTTTGTTTATTACTGTGGTGTAGTTAGAGTTCTAAGTGGGAGAAAAAAATGAGGGTGCTCTAAAAGGGGGGCAAAGCTCTTACAGGGGTGTGGGCTATGCAAGTTGGGGTGTGGTCTACATCAAGATAAGTATCATTGTGTGCTTTAGAAAATCCTCTCCAATTATCCTACGTTCGGAAAAAAACATTCTTTAAGGGATTTCCCTTTCTTCTACAACGTGGGTAACTTAGTGTGATGTCTCCAGTTCTCAGTAGTGAGCAAAATAAGAATGCGTACATCAATGTGCATGCTGGCACTGCAGTGTAATAAAAAATTACTATCTTTGAGAGGGCCGAAAGTAGAGCCTGAAAGAGAGCCATTTGGAGGCTCCCTGAAAATAAGTGCCGGTCCTCAGACCCGGCCCAATTAAAACACAGTATTCATCCATCCTAAGCACTGCGCCATTCAACCATCTTTTAATTGATGCATATATTTCTACTTATATACATACATCCATCTATTTGTCTGCTTATCTTAAGCATCTATGAGCGCACTCGCCTATATTAAGCACTGTACCATTCAAGCAGCCACACGCCTATATATGCATAGATACATCTGTCCCAGAACCAATCCTAAGCATCTATCAGCCCACCCATCTATCTGAAGTACTGGTCCCTGCATTTATTTCACCTTCCATCCATCCATATATTGATACATCCATCTATGTATCTATGCATTGATGAATCTGGCCATGCATCCACTCGCCCTTTATTCAACTATACGTTCTTATTTCTGTGCATCGCCTGCCCCCGATTCTAAGTATGACGTATTATACTCATTCACCCACCCTCTTAAGGCGTCAAAAAGGCTTGCAAAAAGCATCAACAGGCAGATTTTTTTTATAAAGAATAACAAAGCTTTGAGTTACTCTTTGTGGAGCATGCTTCACCACCCTTCTCTGGTGGTGTTTTAAAGAAAGGTACATCTAGCGAAAGAAACGTAAAGGAGCTTTTAAGTGTAAGACTTTAATTTAGAAACATAACATTTTGTCGAGTTGTTTATAGGTATACTGTTTTAAAGTGGTCGTGACTGATAGATACTGAATAACTGTACTTCTTATATTTGAGAAAGTATACCAGATAGCTAATTTGGGGTGTTGAGAACTATATTTCCAAATGAAGTACAATATAGAAATATAAAAGTAATTGGAAAGCTTTTATGTTCATATTAAAGAGGGGGTGTGAGAACTAAGTGAGGCAGTCAAATTGTGTGTTTTCGTAGCACTAAAATAAAACCGTGTGTAAGGTGAGACCAGGTTTGTGCTGTAGTTGCCTGCTTGTGGTCATTTGCAGAGACGCAACCAGAGCGAAATTTCGGGGGAGCCTAATTCTTTCCGCAATAGCAAAGTGGGGATGTAGGGGCTGTAAAAAGGGGTGAAAAAGAACAGAGTCTCCTTTACAAAATTGATGTTTTGAAGACCGGTGAAGTATTCAGGTGCAGCACTGTGTGTGCGCTCAGGAAGCTGTGTCAGAGAGTTTTTGGCAATGGGCGTTGTGCGCCTGGTGGTGTGTCTGCTAATCACCCCACGATGATGTTGCCTCTGCGTTGCAAAAAGAGAAGGGAAATCCTGAGAGAAAATTACTCTCTTTAAAGGATTTCCCTTCTCCTACAATGCGAGTCACTTGGCATGCTGTCTGCACTTCTAAATAGTGAGCAATATGCACGTTCTCACAGTTTCACTGCAGTGCAATAAAGAAGAAAAAAAAGGATTACGTTTGTGAGGCCCGAAAATAGAGCCCTATAAAGACCCGTTTCAAGGCCTCCAAAAATAAAGTACTGGTAGTCACATCCCCACAGACACCCCTCCACTTAAAGTCCTGGTTGCAGTGTTATGTTTGCGAAGTTGTAGATGAAATTGTAAGGCTAGTGATCAAAATTTTTGCGTGTGCTGTTTGGTTGATAATATCATTCTAAGTACATAGATAAAAAAAATTTTAAATACTATTTATAAAGTTGTTTGTGGTGGGTTGCAGAGAAAGTGCTGTGGTGAGGTGTGGCGGAGAGGTGAAAAGTAGGAGGTAGTGCAATTATATATAAATTGTAAAGGAGTATGTAAATATTTAAATAAATATTTGTTGTATGTTCTATGGCACTACTTGTCATCCTAGTACTCATCTTTCGTGCTCCATCATGTTGCAGCACTGGGTCTGGAAGTCGTTAGTGGAAGTTTTGTAATTGTATGTTATTATTTTACCATAGGGAACAAATTTGAAAAATAATTGAATCTATTTTATTTTTCAGAAAATTATTTTGTTTGGATTAAAATTTGGAAATGCCTAAAAAAAGTGAAAAAGAAAAGAAAAGAGAAGAAAAGAAAAATATATATTTGACGAAAAGGAAACATCTTCAAGTAGAAAAAAATGCGAGTAGTACAGAAACTGTTTGTTCGACTAAAAGCAAAAGACAATGAAAAAAAAAATATTACGAACATTTAATGAGAAAAATATCACACATAGATAAAAGAAGAATTTTTCAAGTAAGGTGAAGCACAGTTAAATTTCAAATACGAGGAAAAGGAAATATGATAAAGAAATAGTATCTGCTACTCGGAGAAAAAAACTATTTCAAGAAATTCGTCATAGAATTTTTCGATCTAGAGTGATTCAAAATTTAATGAAAACATGCTGCAAATATTAAAGAAGAATTTTGCAATTCAAAGAAAAGCAGCGTATTGAAAGTATAGTGGATGATGCTTTCAATTTAAAACAGAAGTTACTCATTTTGGGCCCGATTCACAAAACTAACTTAAGACAAAATCCTAAACTTACTACCATTTTGGTATTCACAGAAGGCACTTACTCAGTTTGTTATTCACAGAAGGCACTTACTCATTTCGGTATTCACAAAAGTTAGGAGTCCTAACTTTAGGACTCCTAAATGCCTTCTGTGAATGCCAAAGTCTTAAAGTTAGGATTTTTCTCAGTTTAGCAGTAGTAAAGTGGACAAGTCAAGGACTGAAGATATTTATGAACATTACACAATATGTCCTTTGCATTCAAAACAAGTAATAGGAAGCAGCATTGAGTTATTTCAAATGAAAAAAGCACAGGGCACTCCAATGAGTGTATGGGAGTAAAGCGTAGAAGCTCGTTGTTTTCCACTGTTGTTTCCTACTGGAGAAGGTGGACGATATGATGACAGACCTGTATAGATTCCAGCTTCAGAATATCATTCAACAAGATTATATTCTGAAGATCCTAGATTTCGACAGTGCATTCCATACATATATTTTACCTTTTCTTTGAAAGTGATCCGTCTTCTCTCTCATATGCAGTGAATCACATACTTAAAACTGGAGTTCATCAATCACTTCTTTCTGCGAAAGAATTTGTGGAGAAAGTTCACGAAACTGATGAACATTTAGAAGCACAGTTAATCAATTTGATGGCATGTCTACGTGGAACAAATGAGTATTGGTATCGTCGTCATGGAGAACTCAAGTGTATGTTATAGGACTTAGGTACACCAACATGGTTTGTCACACTTAGCTGTGCAGAGTATGCATGGGAAGATTTGCTTGAGTTTCTAAGAGAAGCGTATTCCAATATAAAAAGTGTGAAATAAAGACTCTTGATTAACTGTATTTATTGGATCCTGTAAATGTGTGCAAATACTTTTAATCATAAGTTTCAAACTATGATGTCTTTTATCTGTAATAAAAGAATCCACCTCTTGAAGAAGTTACCGATTTCTTTTGGAGAAAGGAGTATCAAACAAGAGTTGCACCTCATATACATATGCTACTATGGATAAAAGATGCACCTAAATTTGGAAATGATTCTGATGAAACAGTATTGTCTTTCATTGAACAGTATGTGACATGGGAGATTCCAAGAGAAGGAGGAGATAGAAGCTTGAGACAGCAAGTTTTACGTTTCCAAAGTCATCATTGTGGAAAGTATTGCAGAAGAAAATACAAGTGTAAAGGAACATTTTACACCAAATGTCGGTTTGGTTTTCCCCGTCCAGTCATTTCTAAAGGAAGAGTAAATTCTTTTTTTTCTCTGTAAGGCACGCAATAACTCGGAAATCTCCAAAGAATACCTACAACTTAAAAAGAACAGAAGTGTGAAAGTACATCAATGACTACAATCCAGTCATTTTAAAAATGTAGAATGTGGAGGAGCCACGTGCGTGACCAAGATGGCCGCGTGAAGACTTCGCTCCGGAGACCCCATCCCTCCTTTGAATATATCCTGACATATATCCCGGGACCTGAGTCCAGAAATTGGTAGGGGAATAGAAGCGGTGCCCCCAGGCGAAATTTTGGAGCGAACCGACCATTCTAGACCGCCGAACCACCGTCTGCAGTTTTGGGGCCTGTCCACCATCTGAACCGGGGAACACAGTGAATGGTGGACCCGACCGCAAATTGAACAACATCGGATTAGGAAACCGGAAGTTCCAGTCCGACCCCATAATTGACACTATACATCTGAAGTTCCAGAAGATCGTGGAATACGAAGAAGGCTAGTCGCGCTTTCATCGGATCGGCTATATGAGTCATGGGAGGTGTGACATGTGCCCTTGAGGTGTGAAGTGGTGAGGCCTGGAGAAGACAAATGCAGCTATTATACGGGGCCTGAGGGGAGCATCGAACGCCTGATCCTAGCTGATCCGGAAGGAAGGGAGCGGCCCCTACGGAATCGACTGCCCAGATGGCGTCAAAGTCAAACGCCGAGAAGGCCCCTTCCAGATCCGGGAGAGGGCTGAAGAATGTACAAACTAATAAACTCGAACGATACACACAGCCCAAAGGTTCTCTGTTGGAACAGAGAAAGACCCCGACAGCCGGTGGAGACTCGTTGAGTGAGGCGGTGGAGTCCACACTGGCTGATGTCATGAATGCTATAAATAAGGTCCAGACCGGGATTGTGGAAAAAATAGACGCATTGGACAATAAACTGGACACTGTCAAGCTGGAGGTCAATCTGTTGCGAGCAGACCATGCAAAAACAAGTGAGAAAGTCAAGTCACTTGACATAAAGACTTCCAGCTCGGTGGATGATATGGCGGAATTGCAGCGAGAGGTGCGTGCCCTGCAGGACGCAAGGGAGGATACCCGAAGGAAGCTGGATGACTGCAAAGGATGGAATTGGCGCAATAATATACACATACTTGGTGTACCGGAAAAATCGGAAGGTCAAACACCCGACCTATTTGTGGAAGACATTGTCCTTAATGATCTAAAACCGGGAGGTCTCAGTAGCTTTTTTACGATCGAGCGGGCGCATAGAGTGCCAGGTGGTAGACCGAAAACGGGAGCGCCTCCTCGCCTGATGATTGCAAGGGTATTGAACTTCTGCGATAGAGACGCAATATTACAAGCGGCACACTCAGCTGACCCATTGCGGTATGAAAACGCCACGCTCTCTTTCTTTCCGGACCTCACCCAGGCGGTGCAGAAACTGAGACAAAGCTTTCTTCCCGTAAAAAGGAAACTCAGAGACAAGGGCCTGAGATACTCTATGCTGTTTCCGGCAAAACTCAGAGTGGAGTTGGAGGGGAAGGCCTGGTTCTTTGAAAACCCGGAGATAGCATCGGACTGGGTGGACAGTAGAGTGCCGGAACATTCTGAGGAGTGACATCAGGAAGCGACACAAGAAGGACAGGAGCGAGAATGACACCAACTACGTGGACAGTTGAACTGAAATCATGGACAGCTGAGATGGTTTAGGTACTCGCTTGAGTGGTAGCACTAGAGGGACACTGACATTGATCCTAATTCAGAAGGAATTTTTTGGAGGGGGGAGGGGCTGAGCAATGTTTCCTCCTCGTTACTACCTTTAGTTATTTAGATTAGGGTGGGATGACAGGCTCACTGCGAGTTGGGGTGGGGCATTGGCCTTATGCAGGGGTGCAGGGTGGAGGGGAAGGATGGGAGGCAGGGGGGCATGAGGTTTGTTAATTTTTTTGATTGCAAGAGATTGTTCGTAAAATTTTGTTTATGTTTACGTCGGGTGACACAATCGCAGCGTACAGTGAAAGGAGAGGGGTAAATGTCTCAGAGTGGGCAAGGATCGGGGATCAAGGCGCTAAGTTAATGGCCCGGTAGATAGAATCAAGAGGGGGATGGTGAATCAGTTTATAAGAAGACATGCCCCAGATGATGTTTTGATCCAGGAGACCCACCTGATCGGTAATCGATGTATGGCCCTACATAGAGGTGGATATAAGTTAGTGGCGCATGCTGGGTTCACGACAGGTTCGAGAGGTTTTGGCATACTGATTAAGAACTCCTTTCCCTTTGCAATCCGATCTACGTGGGTGGACCAGAGAGGCAGATATGTGGGTATTTCAGGACAGCTAGAGGGTAGAACGATGACATTCCTTTTAGTCTATGTACCGCCTTGTCTCCAGCCCGACACTTATCGTGATTTGAGTGCGGTTTTTCTCACGCTGCCCTTGGGCCCTTTGGTTCTAGGGGGGGACCTTAACGCAGTATTAGATGGGGAGTTAGATAGACACCCAAAGCGGATACTCAGACAGTCCCAAAGGTGGCTCCCAGATTTTCTAGAAATGCTGGGGTTGGTGGATAGTTGGAGAGTCTGACACCCCACACAGACACACTTTGCTCATGTGTCTGCTGCGCATAATAGTATGTTGCGATTGGATTATGTCTTAATACCAGCAGCTGAAGCAGTAACAGTCAGAGAGGCCAGATACCTGGGTAGAGGAATATCAGACCATTCTCCCCTATGGGTGCGACTGGATAGTGGGCGCTCTGTGGCCGGTAAAGTTGCTCCCATTAATGCATGGCATTTAAAAGACCCGAGCACTAAGAAGGAGATTATCCGAGCTTTGGATCATTATTTTCAGAGAAATGAGGGTAGTGTCACTTCAGCGGGAACACTTTGGGAAGCATACAAAACGGTGATTAGAGGTGAGGTCCTTTCCCTGGTAGCAAGGAAGAAAAGAAAACATCAAGAAGATATCGTTAGGGTGGAAGGCGAAGTGGTGACACTGGAGAAAAGAGTGGCTGAGTCCCCAAGTCAGGAGGGTCTCCATCTTCTAAAGTTGCGACAAGACGAGTATAGGAGTCTCGCCAGAGAGAGAGCAATCAATCAGAATAATATCACACAGAGCCGAGTGTATGAGCATGGAGATAAGGCAGGGAAGCTGATTGCATGGCTAGAGCGAGGGGAGTGGGCATCTAGGCTAGTGCCAGAACTGGAAGGGAGTGACTCTAATATGATCACAGATCCACAAGAGGTGGCGGAGGAGTTCTCAGAATATTACAGGGGGGTATGTACCTCGATCTGTACATACTCCGAGGAAGAAAATAGTGAGATGATCAAAGACATAGGTATGCCGATGCTGTCAGAAGATGATAGGAAATATTTAGACTTCCCCTTCGCACGAAATAGAGCAGGCTATACGTGGGACGAAGTCTGGGAAAGCTACTGGCCCCAACGGGATACCTATTGAATTATATAAATTACACGCCCAGACTATCGCACCATTTCTTTGTGCAATGTTTCGGGAGAGCCGGGAGGTGGGACAACTGCCCTACGACCAGCGCTTGGCCAACATTGTAGTAATTCACAAGTCAGGGAAGCCCAGGACGCAGTGCTCCTCCTACAGGCCTATCTCACTGCTCAATGCTGAACCTAAAATACTGGCCAAATTGCTAGCCACAAGACTGGTTAAAGTTATCACCATCCTGATACATCCTGATCAATCAGGGTATATGCCTCGCTAAAACACGGCCTTAAATCTGTGCAGGTTACATAGCGTCCTCGGTTGCTCCTCGACCTTGCGGGAACCGGCTGTCCTAGTGTCTCTCGACGCCACAATGGCATTTGATAGAGTTGAGTGGTCTTATTTATTTGCTGTATTGAGGAAAATGGGGTTTGGGGAGGAATTTATTGGTTGGGTCAGATTGTTGTATGCCAATCCCTTGGCCAGAGTAGTGGTAATAATTGTAAATTTGTGAATTTCCCCCTTGAGAGGGGCACAAGACAGGGCTGTCCTTTGTCTCTGCTATTATTTGCACAGGCGCTGAAACCCCTGGTGGCGTGGGTCCGATGGGACCTGGCGATACGAGGGCTGCGGTGGACACCGGAGTGGGAAGACAAAATTTCGCTATATGCTGACGAAATTCTGCTGTATCTTACTAGGCCCAGGGCCTCTCTGATTTCCTTTTTTGATATATTGGAAATTTTTGGTAGGTGCTCAGGTTTCGTGATTAACTGGTCAAAATCCATATTATTTGTCTTAGCGGGGGAGCCACCAATGATTCCGCAGTCATGCCCCTTGCAGATTGAGCAGGTGGGTTTTACGTACTTAGGAATTTATATATCGTTTGACTCGAAGCTTAGATTTACACGCAATCTGGGTTCTCCTCTGAACCGGTTTAAAAAAGATGTGGAGCGCTGGAAGGCTCTCCCGCTATCACTATAAGGGAGAGCAGTGCTGTTTAAAATGATGTCACTTCCAAGGTTCTTATATGCCCTTCAGAATGCGATGGATCCAGTTCCGATATACTTTTTTAAGGAAATAGAGGCGGGGAAGAGAAATTTCCTCTGGGACGGACAGCCTAGAATAGCATTTTTAAAGTTGACCCTACCTTGGTATGATGGAGGTATTGGACTCCCAGATCTGAGAAAGTACTACTGGGACTCCCAATTGGCTGCTATCAATCAAATAATATACGGTCTCCCAGGAGATCCTGGCTATGCCATGGATCGTGAGCAAGCACCGGGAGGAGACGTAAGCAGGGCATTATATGCTAAAATTGGGAGAGTCCCATTAACGGGACCCACAGCGCACGCTGTGAAGGTGTGGCATACTGCCAATAAAGCTTTGGGCTGGGAGGGAAAATGAACGCCAGCAACACCTCTGTTTAATACTCAACAATTGGGGAGCCTGTGGAAATCGAAGGGCTTCGATAAGTGGGATCTAATTGGTATTTCCCAGATAAAAGATGTCTGGGGCAAAAATGGGATGCACACTTTTGACGCTCTGAAAGTAACATATAAGCTGCATGATAACGAACATTTCCGCTATCTGCAAATTAGGCATGCTCTCCTTGCCCATGTCCCGTGGGGTGAAATGCCCCCTGAGGCTTCGCCACTAGAAGACCGAGTTTTGGACGGACACCTCCCTGTGAAAACTATTTCCCTAATATATAGAAAGCTGGTTAATCATATGGAAGACCCATTAAGAAACCTTAGAGATCAGTGGGGGGAAGATGGTATGGAACTGGATGATGAAGACTGGACGGAAGCAGTTTCCTCCCCTAAGGTTGTGGCTATCCAGATGAGATTACGACTTGTGCAGTTAAAGATCCTCCATAGGGTATATATTACTGGACCTCGATTGGTGCGCATGGGGCAAGGAGAGAGTACTGACTGTAGGAGAGGATGTGGCGAACTTGGGACCTTTGTCCATGTCCTGTGGCATTGTGAACAAATACAAGATTACTGGTCGAAGGTACATGAAGCGATGCGGTGGTGCAAAGGAAAGAGGTGCGACTGGAGGCCTGAAGATGCCTATTGAATGTGTGGGAACCCACAGATCATAATACATATCAGAAACAGTGGGTGATACTGGCGTGCATGGTGGCCAAAAGAAATATAGCGCAATTGTGGAGGGCATCTCAAGTGCCCGGTATTACGAAATGGGCTGAGGATTTGGACTGGTGCATGCTAAGGGAAAAAAATGCATATGTCGCCAGGGGTTGCCCGGGCAAGTGAGGGAAGATCTGGGGAGCATGGAATGACTATGGGGGGAGGGGGGGTGGGGGGGGGGTATGTGAACCACCTGAAATAAGACTTGAAGCAGAAGGGCCAGAATCCCCTGGATCCTAATTATGGAATATCATTGTATTATATCCTATGTCGAGACGTTGTCACCCTGGTACTGAAGAAACTGTATTTTCACCCGACGTCTGTTACGTTGTTTTATTTTTGTATTTCTAATAAAAACAAATTAAAATTAAAAAAAATGTAGAATGCGAACATGGATATCCAGTATGTTGAAGATAACTCAATTGCTGTTGCACGTTATGTTACATCGTACATAACAAAATCTGAAAAAACAGAGATTAAACAAATGTGGGAAGAAATTGCACAAGAGAATAGCCTTAGCAAAAAATTGTACAGCTTTAGTTTGAAAATGCTTTCCCAATAAGAAATTGGATCGTATGAATGTTCAGACCACTTGTGTTCTTCAAGTTTATATTCAAAAAGTCACGAGGAATCATTTGGGTAAGTTTAGGTCTTGCCTACAAACGTAATAGAGTGTTGAAATCATTGGAAGAAATTGAGCAATTAGCAGCAAATGAGCCAGACAGTACAGACATTCTTAAAACTAACATATTGGACACATACTATCCGAAAAGGAGTCAACATCTGGAATATCTATGTCTGTAAGAGGTAGTTCAACATTTCAGCTCCAAAGGAAATGTTAAACAGAATTTAAAAGAAGGAAAGTTTGCAGTAGTTGAATTTCATGGTTGTTTAGTAAAACGTGCAAAGGGTAATGTTATAAACCACAAGAAACTTAGTTGTGAAACTCCAGATAAGCGAGAATTTTACTATTTAGCACTTCTGCAGCTGTTTAAACCATGGCGTAGCGAATTGAATTACTTGGAGAGTTTGACTGCTACGAAGATTCTTTTGATGCTTGTAAAGATAGCATTGGATGTCCAATTTTCCCCACATATTTAAAAATGTTGAATGATGAAGTTTAACAGGAAAAGAATATTATAGCTGAAATAGCTAATGAAAGTTCTCAAGATAGTCAAAGTAGTGGTCTATGTAGTCAAGATCCTCTTGGACAACCAATTCTGGAAAATAAAGCAGCGATTGCTATGCATGAAGTTGAAATTGCAATGCAACAAGCACACGAGGAGAATATAACATTGGAAACTTTAGAAGAACAAGTAAATGTTGAACAGAAAAAATATATATGTGCAGGTGAGAGAACGGATAGAACATGGTTTGTTGCATGAAAAAAAAGAATATCTGTGTTCATTTTTTAAACCTCTTCTGATGTACATCAGTGGTCAAGCTGGGACAGGGAAAACTTTTCTATTTAAAGTTTTGACCAGTTATCTTAAAAAAACTCCTGGTTTACATTTATGTTTTGCGGTAACAGCTCCAACTGGATTAGCTGTAAACAATGTTAAAGGAGTAACATTGCATAGATATTGATGTTACCAGTGGAGCATGATAATAATTTATCAGAAGTTAAATAGAGAAGCTTCTTATGAAGTGTTAAGAGTGTTGAAGAAAATTAAAATTGTAATTATTGATGAGGTGAGCATGGTCTCAAACTTAATGCTTGCTTTTGTACACTTAAGAATGCAAGAGGTATTAAAAACAGATTACGACGTTCTCTGTGGGAAAAAACATTTAATTGTATTTGGAGATCTACTACAACTAACCCCTGTAAAAGGAGAACCAGTGTTTAAAACTCTTCTACATGAAGACACTAAGAAATATTTGGGAAGTATTGGAAATGTGAATCTGTGGTTACATTTTGAATATAAAGAACTCACTCAGAATATGCGACAAGCAAGAGATGTAGATTATGCAAATATTCTAAAAGATGTAAGAATTGCTGTTCTAAGCAAACATGGTAAACAAGCTGTTTAAAGTCGTCTACTAAAGAACTTGTTTAAAAATGAAAACTCACCAGCAGAAGTAATGTACAAGAAAAAGAAAGACAAAAAGTCTATAGTTTGCTTAATGCTTACAGTGGAAGAGTGTTATACATTTAATAGAGAGATTATGAAATTGGAAAATGAAGAAATAGTTCACATTGAAGCTATTAATAAAATCGAGCATCAAGGAATAACAATTGTTCTTTCAAAAAACTACAGACTAAATTGGATATCAAAAACTGCTGGCCTAGAAAAAAATTTAGATGTATGTTTTTGTAATTTTGAAGCATAATCTGAATGTAGTAGAAGGTTTAGTGAATGGAGCAATGGGAAAGTTGTTGATTTTGTGAAATATCAAAATAGAAATAGAATTGAATTCTTGAAAGTTGAATTTGATCAGATTGCAGAGGTAAGACAGATTGCACGTTCTGCTGCACGTTTTTTGCTTGTAAAAGACTTGTATGTTCGTAGAATACAGTTTCCCTTCTGTTTAACATATGCAATAACTATTCACAAATAACAAGGTTTAAGTGTAGATAATGCTTTGGTAAATGGGAGAAGAACTGTGTTTAAAGAGGGAAGGGCGTATGTTGCATTATTTCGAGTTAGAACGTTGCCTGGTTTGTATTTAATTGGTTTTGATGAGAACAAGGTTAGTGCTGATGTTAATTGTGTTAGAGAATATAATAATTTTAGAAGGCTTCATGCTCCTCATTTAGGTGAATATCCTATTTATGAGAAACGTGTTGTGTGTTCAAAATGCAAACACGTTGAAGAGTTAACGATGGTTGAAAAGCAGAAAGAAAATCAACAGAAAAGAAAAGATGTAAGAAGCAGAAAATACATGTTGGATACCAATTAGAAAATGCTTCTGGTGTCAACTGCTATGATAATGTTATTCTAAATGTTATATTTTCTCTTGATGATGTTTGTGGTGAAATTATCCGGAAAAACCTTATGTTCTGCACTTTACACTTTATTCCAAGAATTGAGAACTGAAGTAAGATCCATTCTGCTTCTGGTATTCTCCAACTGTTGGATACATGTACTGTATCTTTAATGTTCAGTGCTAATATTCAGCAAGATGCAAGAGAATTTCTGATGGTTATGCTTGGAGTACTAGAAGATAAAGGAATTCAGATTGAGAGTTTATTTAGACTCAGTTACAAATGGGAACATAAATGTGAAGAGTGTTTATTATTTTCAATTCGATAGTTGACAGAGAACGATTTTTATATTTAACAATACCTGACTGCAAATCTGTACAATTTTCCAAATTAGTAAAAGAAGCTGATCATGATATGATGTGTTCTCGTTGTAATCAAGAATGCTATCTACATTATGCCTACAAATATATGGAAAATATTTGATTATAATGCTGCAACGCTGTGAACCAAATGGAAGAAAAGTGGAAACCAAAATTAAAAATGTTGTTGCTGGGGGCGTGGCCTGCAGCCATGGAAGATGGCCGCACACTGGGCGAGCAGCGTGGCATATCCTGTCTTTACACCCCTAATCCGGCATAATCCGCAGCTTTTGGTGGCATCTACCACCGTAGGAAGTGGTAGAGAAGCAGCGGGTGGCGTTCGTCCACTGCTTGGACCCCGTTCTGAAATCCTGTGACGGGCACGGGAGAACGCGGCTGAGGAGCTCGGCAGCGAAAAAATGGCGTCTGCAGCGGCGGAGCTCTGAGACTGAGGCTACGCACCGCGGGTGAGCAGAGAGTAGGCGGACGCTTGTCGGGGTGCGCCTGCTCTTCCCCTTCCAGGCACGGAGTGAACAGCGGCAGGATCTGGGCTGATTGATTGGCGGATGCGTGAGAGCTGGCGGACGGCCTGTGATCTGCGTGGCGACTGCAGATGCGGCAGCAGTACACTGGGCACAGAGCCGAGAGGAGAGAGGCAGCTGCTCCCGCGCTGTGCCCGGCAGCGGCGGTTAGTCTGGGAGGCGCACTGCAACTTGCCCTAAGTTGCGTGATCACCAGTGGCGAGGCCAGACAGAGATCGTCGATGCCTGCACAGTGGGGCCGGTACAGACAGCGCTGGTCCTGGTGAGGGAGCAAGGAACATCGGTTCGCTGGACGGCCGGGCCTGGGGCTCTCTCAGCGTCCTGGGGTCGCGTAGTCGGGATACCCAATCGGGCCCAGCGGACCAAACCCGAAACGTGGGCTCCTAAGTGCAGTGTGGACTTACAGTGAGTGCCCAACTAGCATAGAGGTGTGGGCCTAGAGGGGCCTCACTGAGAGTCAGTGTACAGGCCATGGAGTGGGGCCCAGCCAGCAACAGTGAGTGGCGAGGTGGGAGATTGGATCATGGGCCGCAACCAACCATTAACCCAGGGCCAAATGAACTCTATAGATAAATACACCATCAGCATGGACAGAGAGGAGGGCCCGCAATGCGAACGCCTGCAGGATGGGGCGGTGGGAGACGGGCCGGATCCAAGCTCAAGGACATAATGTTCGCTATCCAGGAGATGTGCGGAGCCCTAAAACACATGCGAGGCACCTTGGAACCTAAGCGTGACTCGGTCACCGAGGAGGTCAATCTGCTGTGTGCGGACTTCAGCAAAATGTCGGACAAGGTATCGGAGGCTGAGAGTGGTATAGACAGTCTACAATCGAAGAAGAAGAGCCTTGAGGAGCAAATTGCGGCACTTACGAAACACCAGGCCGACATCACCGCCCGCCTCGAGGATCAGAAGGGCCAGACAAGGCGCAACAATATCCGAATCATGGGGATTCCGGAGGGAATGGAGGTCCCCTCCACGGACTGCTTTGTGGAGGATCTAATGCTCAAACATCTCAATCCGAAACGTCTCTCCAACTTCTCGATCGAGCGAGCCCACTGCACACTGGGGGGGGAGACCAAAGCAGGGGGCTCCCCCGCGCACCATCATAGCACTGATCCTGAACTATCGTGACTGTGATGCCATCCTGCAGGCGTCAAGTGTGTCCGGAGATCTACAAATCGAAAACGCCACCATGTGCTTCTTCGCAGATTTCACGCTAAAAGTTCATCGTCAATGTAGGTCATTCGAGGGGGTGAAACGAGCTCTTAGGGACCAAGGAGTAAAGTATATGATGCTGTTTCCCGCACGCCTAAAGGTCCTCGATGGGGAGAAGGCGTATTTCTTCGATTCACCGGAGGAAGTGAGCGACTGGATGGAAGGATGGCAGACCGTGGGCCGCCGTGGTGGATCGCAAAGTCCGTCCCAGAACGGCAGGGGCCAGGGGGCCTGGAACAACACCGCCCCATCGCAAGATCTTCCTCTTGCTGGACACTCTTCAATTAAGTGACAAAAGTGAGCTGCACTGACTGAGAGGGGCCTGGTAATTGGAGGAAAGTGGGTGGTCTGCCCCCGGGGTCCTGGCCTTTCAGTACTTGGAGGGTGTGGACTGTTATTGAGCCGTATGATGGATTTTCAGAGACTTCTGCACTAGTTTAAATATGGGGAGGAGTGGGGGGTGGGGCGGGTACCGTTTTTTCGGATATTCTTCATGGGGTGTGTACTCCGTCCTATCAGTATGACTTCTTTTGCGGCTGCAGCCTTACGTTCCCTGATTTGGTTGTTTGTGAGGTTTATGGGGTGAGAGGCACTCTATGTATTACGATGGTGGGTGGTTGGGGGCCACTTAGCAGGGAGGCAGGAAGGGGGGTGTGGATTGGGGGAGGGAAGGGATGTTGTGGGAATGTTTATGTTTGGCTCATAGCATTTTCACCTTGAAGTTATACACTGTAGTAATAAGCAACCAGCAGTGGTATGAAGGGGATCCGGCACACTCTAGGATTCTGTACTTCAATGGGTGATCAGTCATGGTTAAGTATTTGGTCATGGAATGTAAATGGGTTTGGCAATAAAATAAAACGCATGTTGGTCCTGCAGTATCTGAAGCGCCACAGCCCGAATGTAGTTCTCCTACAGGAGATTCACTTGCGAGGTAATACTTGCAGGGCGTTGGACCGGTTTGGCTACAAGCTGCTGGCCCACTCGGGGTTCATGTCTGGCTCCAGGGGAGTGGGGATTCTATTCCACACAGCTCTTCCATTGATTGTCACGGGTAAGTGGGAGGAGGAATCGGGTTGCTTGGTGGCAATTGTGGCCAAATGGGAGGGTCGCACGCTAATGTTTAGCTCCTGCTAAACTCCACCTGGGTTGCATGCCCCGACTTACACAAAGCTTGGGTCCCATTTGGCGGATCTTCCTTGGGGTACTCTGATACTGGGAGGAGACACTAACGCGGTTATGGACTCAGACCTGGACCGCTCTGGGGAGAGGCAGGGCCATAGGGGGGAGGCTGGTTTGAGTAGTTTTACATCAGCGTTGGGCCTCAGCGATATACATCACCTCACACAAAGGCAATACACTGTTTACTCTGCTCGGCAGAGGTCCTTCCCCAGAATAGACCATATCTTTGCCAGGGTGGATCACTTAGGAGACTTTGTAGACTCTTATATTATAGAAGAAAATACAATGGGTGTGGGAGGGTCAAGGGGAATATTTAATGACCTGTCTGCTCATACCCCTATTCACAAGATACAATACACAATATAGCAGACCAGGTCTAAAAAATAGTGTTTGCCTAAACCGGACTGTGATCCAGTTGGATGACTGTGTAGAAAAAAGTACTGTTGAAAAGAAATGCGGTAAAACACATAATGTTGTTAAAAGCACAGAGGCTAGAATGATTCCCATCAGACCACCGTTATGGTGGAAGTTGCGTCATGTGGGAATTACTGGACAATCCATCACGCAACCGACCATATAGTGCCGGGGCGCGAGTGGATGTCAGTAGTCTAGCTCTAGTGTTGAACCTAGACTAGTGTGAAGAGAGTGCAGTGCTCAAATGCTAGTGAAAATAAAATAGACTACGTAGATCCTTGTAACATTGAAGAGGGAATCCAGGTGTCTAAAGTTAACAAGCATTTACAATGCAATGGTCTCGGCATCATTAAAGGTAGAGCTATTGGCATTGCTCATGACATTTCTTTTTTTTTCTTTAAATCATAAATAAATGTCATTGTCATTTACATTGCCAATACACAGCACTCTGCACCTGCACTCACTACTCTGCACACACTCACTACTCTGCACATGCACTCACTACTCTGCACATGCACTCACTACTCTGCACCTGCACTCACTACTCTGCACTCACTACTCTGCACTCACTACTCTGCACTCACTACTCTGCACTCACTACTCTGCACCTGCACTCACTACTCTGCACCTGCACTCACTACTCTGCACTCACTACTCTGCACCTGCACTCACACTTTGCACTCAACAGCACACACCACTCTTCACACACTCGCACTCTGCACTCAACAGCACACACCACTCTGCACACACTACCACACTGCACTCAACAGCACACACCACTCTGCACCTGCACTCGCAGCTCTGCACCTGCACAGCATAATAGGTGATCTCAGGTGCAGCGTTAACTTTACACATACAGTCCTAGGATTAGTGTTAGAGTGCTGGGGTGGGAGACCTGCCAATCTAAGTAATTGCATTCACTTTTACCACGTCTTACCTTATTTTGTTATTATGTAAGCACATATTACCTCAACCTGGCACACATCTAGCCAGCTACAAAGCTCTGATAGTTAATGAATATTTATTGGCTGGATAACTGCCATGAGTCTGTTTAATCTGCCAAAAACACACATTATTTGCAATGCTATACAAAAGCTCAAAGTTCAAACGTAAATAATAATGCAGGAACAAATTAGCATGGAATTTGTCTAAAGAAAAGTGCAGAGGCTCAAAGTTTTCTTAGAGGCGTGTTGTTGCCAAATGCCGGGGTTGCCGATTAAGTTGATTCCACTTCAAGCAAGCCTTTTTTTACACCACCCTACACTCCCTGTCTCTTTATCTTAATCTTGCAGTATTTTCGCCAATGTGTCTCCCTTTGTCACCTTTTGCTTATCTTTCTCTTCATCCTTGTCTTCCACCTTTTCTGCCTTTCCAACTTAGACCAACCAAAGTCTGACTATAAAAAATGCCCTGGTCTACAAAAATGAGCGTCTCTAGCCACCGGCTAAAATTAAGCACTGGGCGTCATGGTGTACAGTTCACAGAATACAGCAGCCAGCAAAAGAGTTTAAAACGCTGCATGTAACTTTTGAGAGCAGGAGAGCTGCGGGCAGAAGGAAGGGGGGCAGAGGAGAGACGAAGGGGGGCGGGGGGTGCGACGAGAGACGGAGAGCTGCGGGCAGAGGGAAGGGGGGGGGGTGAGAGGGGGGGGAGACAGAAACTCGGGATCAGGCTGTAATACCGGGCTGCACATGTGGGCCGGGTGCTGTGGACTAAAACGGCAACTTAGGCAGGCAGCGAGTGTATTGGGAAGGAAAATCAAAGCTGCCTGCTAGTTTTCCATCTGTCTGCCTCTGGCCAATAAAGGCACCGCACGCGTGGTCAGCAGGGCGAAGGCCTTTCCGGAAAAAACAGCAGGCAGGGCGCGGATCCACGAGGGGGTGCTGGGCACGCACTGTCTGCTAGGTCGCATTAATTTGTTTGACAACAACAGAACACTGAGACACATATCACGTGGAAGGCTCCTGATCTTTTGGATATCTGAATTCAGCTATCGGGCACCGGAGCAGAGTGTGACAATTAGCAACAGCGCACTAAATGGCAAGCAGGCTGCCTCAGTACTTACTGTGTCTAAGTGTCAGAGTCCAGGCTGGCGAGGTAAAGTTGCGGCCCGCGACAACGCCGCGTGAGGGCATGAGGTGCTGTCCTCTACTCTGCGCAAATTCAAAATGGGGGCTCGGGGGGCTTCTCTGCGTCCTGGGGCTGAGGTGTGTACTCCACGGCGTCGTGACTGCTGGAGTGAACTAAGTAGGCGAGAGAGATGGGAGCTCCGTGGGGGGAGAGTGGGGGGAGGTGAGCAGCGGAAACGGGAGTGCGAGGAGAGACGAAGGGGGGGGCAGTGTGCGACGAGAGACGAAGGAGGGAAGGGGGGGTTGGGGGAGATAGACAGAAACTCGGGATCAGGCTGGATGCACATGATAAGAAACAGCGAGAAGCAGCATGGAAACAGGGACGTCTGGATCAAAAGTCGGGAGCAGCAGCAAGGGAACAGTGTCATGTGGGCCTCGGATAGACCGATCTAGCAGGATGAAGCTGTGGCATATTTTCCGGCATGATCAAAGACCTGCTCCATGACTATGCTTTAGTGGAGGTGTGGAGGCTCCTCAACCCTCGCAATAAATATCGTACTTTTGTCTCTTGTATGACTACTCGTAAAGAATTTCAGTTTTGGTCCCATAAACCGGAGCAGGGCCTGTGCAGTCACGTGCGAGCTGGCCACCGCACACAGCAGCAATTACACTTGCACCAGAGGTTATGAAGCAGCTCAAATACATTTACAATGTCGCATGAGAGCGGGGGACGAAGGAGAGCTGCGGGCGGAGGGAGGGGGTTAATGAGTATGCTTAGCAGGGCTGACCCGGCCTTTCCTTCTTCTCTGGAACAGAAACTGGGAACAGAAGAGGAAGTGCTGGGAAGACGGGCAACGAAATAAAAGGGAAAGTTTGGGTGGTAAAATTGGAGACATTACTGAAGCAAATGAGAAGGTGTGCACTTGTATGTCGTGGATAGTACTGACAGTTGTCTTGCTGCATACTCCAAACCAAGGAAAAGAGGATACATTTACTCAACTGACTCTGAGGAAAGTACACGGATGTGCAGATGGAAACGTTATTATGTGGTTATAAATGCAGAGTTGGCCAGAAACCGGTTAGATAATAACTGAAATACTGGCCCTGTAAGAAACCAATAATGCTATAAGATTGTCGGTGAGCAGAAGATGCTCCCAACTTTCCAAGAAGGTCGGTTGCTTTGAGGGATGTAGTATGGAAAAATGGCTGAAAGCTCCACCTTGTATCTGCAGGTAGGCATTATACTTGGCATTGCTCTTGTGGGTAAAGTACAGGTCATAGCGCTGCTGGGAGGATGGGAATGTCGTTGATGGGGGTACCCTGACTGTGCTACACATGGCTTTCTGTGGTGTCCATTGGCTGGCTGCGTGGAGTACCTTGAGGCTTTCTAGGTGTCAGACCATCTGCATGCGGGGTGGGGTTTGGGGTTTGGGGGGGGGGGGGGGGGGGCTTGCCACCAGAGTGCCATGTGCGGCTTGATGGGTTCCATTCACAGACGAGGCTGTGACTGCGTTTTTACGTAAAACATGTGTGCTTTCGCCATGCTAGCTTCTGACACGACTTCCAGTTTAGTGTGATCCATAGTTCACTTTGTATACAAGTAAACGAAAGCCACTTAATTCACAGAGTTTTGCAGATGCACTTTCATAGCGTGAAGTTGCATCACATCGGGTTAGTCATTCATTCAGCGCTGGTACAGTGTCAGAGCTTCACGGAGGCGCTACAACGGCGTGTCTGTTTGGGAAAAGAGCCCTTTATTAGGAGTGCGCGGTTGGTCGATCGAGCATTGAGTCACGCTGGCTACCACAGGCGGCTTTCAGCAAGTGGGCGTCTTTAGTGGACGTGCACTGAAGAAACCCCAGGAAGTAGCTCTGTTTCAGTGAGCATGCAAGGGAAATTCCGACCCTGTGGGTGGGGGGATGTGGTTTGAACAAAACCAAGGGGGGCGGTGAGGAGGGCGCCGAGTAAGAGGTGGCATATGATGCGCACACACAACACATCTGGAAGGAAAGCCGAGGCCTACAAATTAAGGTTAAACTATGGACCCCTGAATGTCCGAACAGTTATAAAAATCTAGAGGTCCGCAAGGGTGGATTGCACACGTGCTGCAAAAGGAAGATATTCTTCCTTGTAAGGAGCAGAACCAATGGAACGTGGGTGCTTGAGTTTTAGGGACACAGAACCTCAGATCTCGAATGTCACAGGGTGCAAGGGCCTCAGCATCTGAGTACTCTAGTGCACAGACCCTCAGATCTCGCCTGTCACGGTGCAAAGGCCTCAGCATCTGAGTACTCCAGGGCACAGAACCTCAGATCTGGACTGTCACAGGGTGCACGGATCAACCGTGGGGCAGAGCAGGACGACGGAGCTGCGGGGGGAGGGAAGGGGGAGGGCAGAGCAGGACGACGGAGCTGCGGGCGGAGGGAAGGGGGGGGGGGGGCAGAGCAGGACGACGGAGCTGCGGAGGGAAGGGGGGCAGAGCAGGACAACGGAGCTGCGGGCGGAGGGAAGGGGGGCAGAGCAGGACAACGGAGCTGCGGGCGGAGGGAAGGGGGGGGCAGAGCAGGACGACGGAGCTGCGGGCGGAGGGAAGGGGGGGGGGGCAGAGCAGGACGAAGGAGCTGCGGGCGGAGGGAGGGGGGGAGCGGGACCGGGACGAAGAAGGGCTGCGGGCGGAGGGATGGGGGAGGGGGACGGAGCTGCGTGCGGATGGAAGGACAGAGCTGGACGAAGGAAAGCGGAGGGAAGGGGGGACGAGCAGAGCAGCTCAGAGCAGCTCTGGAAACAACCACCGTCTTTCTCCGAGGCAAAGCAGAAATGCCTCGGAGAAAGCATGGTCATTTTCGCATTTGGGGGCGTGTTTTGCTGTTCTGAGTGACGGACAACGTCACTGTCTAAAGAACGCAAAAAATCACGCCCCCAAATCCGAAAAGGACGGGGCTACATTGGAGTGACTGATCTCTCCTCCAATGGCTGGCCTCCGTTTAGGAAGCCAGCCAATTGAGGAGAGGTCAAGTACAGAGGCGGATTCAAGCTCCGTACTCAAAATCATTAATTCTCTGACCGGAAGCTGGCAAGCCAGCTTTTCCGGTCCGAGACCTAAAAACACGCTGGGTAGTAAGACTACCCTGTAGCGCAATGCAAAACGGTCGACATGTTTCAGCCATAAGGGCATTGCCCCAGCTTTCTTCAGGACCTTAAACTTAAACTGGCTACTGCAAATACACATAATGAGTTCAGTGAAAAACAATTCATTTTAGTCAAAAGATCAATCAATAAATGTACTTGAAAAGTTACATATCTGATAGGAGCATTGCCCACTGGAGGAAGAAAGATCTGGCTTCTTCCTATTGGAAAGACAAAAAGTCTTTATTGATTACAACAATACTTACATACACAGAACAAGCCGCGTGAGTACACAGTAGCCCGTAAAGACAAACACACATGCATGAATAATTGGCATTCTGCATAATTAAGAAAAGCATATTAGCTCAATCACATGGAGGCATTTCCTCAATGTGATACTCACCCAGCTTTGTGTGGGTGAAAGCCTCACCTCACCCGGCGACCGCTCGGGAGTAGGAGGCCCCGCTCTGTAGTGTAGAAATGGGACACTTTTAGCACATAACCATAAAGTGTCCAGCCTAATTGCTCTACACCTAAAACCCAGCAAAGGTGTGTTAGAAACCCACTCAGTAACCCAGAGCCCCCTCTCACAAAGACTTGCACTAGTTGTTATCGGGGTATTCCAAATTGCGCCGATGGAACCCAGTCTAGACACAAAGAGGTGCCTCTATCCATCTAATAATGGAGATGTTGCTGAGAAAAAACTTCTACAGACCCACAGCTTAAAGGTGGGAATGGGCATCAAAGAATAGCCCACTCTACCACCTGGAGGTAAATATTACTCAAGCGCCTAGGGACATCAAAATGACACTCTAAAGATAGCAATTCTGAGCGCTTAAAGAGCCCTCTAGGTTATTACCCGTCCTCTTTCCCTTAAGGGTGGGCAAATCGAATCCCATGCACAGAAACTGACTCGTATATAATTTATGCAAAGGCGTGTGGATAAAGCCGTCAGAAGCTCACCTGTCTGTCGGTACCCCTGATGTAAGGCCAAGCGGAAGTGGAGGTCATGATGAACCTGAGTCTGCCCCCTATATAGACCCCGGTAATTGGGGTCTATATTTTCACTAGCATTTGAGCACTGCACTCTCTTCACACTAGTCTAGGTTCAACACTAGAGCTAGACTACTGACATCCACTCGCGCCCCGGCACTATATGGTCGGTTGCGTGATGGATTGTCCAGTAATTCCCACATGACGCAACTTCCACCATAACGGTGGTCTGATGGGAATCATTCTAGCCTCTGTGCTTTTAACAACATTATGTGTTTTACCGCATTTCTTTTCAACAGTACTTTTTTCTACACAGTCATCCAACTGGATCACAGTCCGGTTTAGGCAAACACTATTTTTTAGACCTGGTCTGCTTTATTGTGTATTGACTCTTATATTATGGCATGGGGAATATCAGACCACTCACAGGTGGGTGTCACTCTTAAAGGGGCGGTAACGGCAAGGGCGACCTACCCGCGGATAGACCCATGGTGCCTCAAAGACGATTCTATAGTGGACAAGCTGCGGGAGGGCTCCCAGCTATATTTTGATAAAAACCAGGGCTCGGTCGATTCCCAGGTAACCATATGGGAAGCATTTAAGGCCGTTTTGAGGGGTCAGGTCCAGGCGTTGAGTGGCGCGCAAAAGAAGAAAGAAGCACTCCAGATGGCGCAGTTGGAGCGGGAAGTGGAGGCATTGGAACGGGGTGGAGGGGGCCCCATCGAAAGAGCACAGTCACGAGCTTGCCCTCAAACAGTGGGAAGGGTGAGGCGCGGGCCTACTCCCGAACAGCCGTGCAACACCGGATTTACGATGCCTGGGAAAAAAGTATGAAGCTGCTAGCATGATTAGAACGTAGGGATCGGGAGCGGTCCTGGGTTGTGGAGGTGCGGGATGGGGCGGGAACCTTGGTATCGGCGGGAGTTGACATAGCGGAGACCTTCACGTCGTACTATTAAGCGGAGTACACGCCGGTGTGCACCAGATCTGAATCTGATTGTGAGGAGTTCCTGCATGATTTTGCACCTTCCACGCTGTCTCAGAAGCAGACTGACAGCCTAGAGACGGACCTCACAGTCCTGGAATTGGGTGAAGCCCTTAACGTGCAGCCCGGTGGCAGTGGGCTTGCTGGCGGTAGCTGGATGGTCGCTGTTTCATTTTAAAATTGCATTTTGTCCCGCTGATTGCGAGCGGTGGCACGCTCTTTTTAACGCTGTAATTTCAGTGCTTTTTACCTGTGTTTCTAACCTTGCCCTCAAAGTTAACAGGCTACTGTCAGGATTGAGAGCAGCGCAAGAATACGCAAGCGCCACTAACCTTACTCTGATGGCCAGCAGAGACGATAGACGATAGTCCTTCCAACCCCGCTCCGCACAAACCCCTACAATGGAGTATACCCACTGTTTGAGCCTGAACGAATAGGGGCCGGGAGGTAGATTGACATCGGGGAATGGCACGTCAAGTATCGTCTGGTCTTGATACCATGAGGTAACTGGTACAGGGACACTGCAGGCAGGGGAGACAGAGAACAGAGGATTAGTTCTGCAGCAGGACTTATGGGAACCCAGGATCCCCTCCCAGTTCTCCCTACTCACCAGTTTATCCACCCCATGTATCCTTAAAGGAATTCTCAACAAGAACCACAGTAATAGTTAAACCAGATGTACTGAGGAGTTAACGTCACTCCGCTGTCTATCAGGACGTAACCTCAAATGCTCCTTTGAATTACGAACTACAAAACGTGGAAGCACCACGTTACTAGACCCACAATTCTCCTTGTGGTACCAAGTGTAACAGATATCAGATAAAGTCAGTAGCCACTGACAACGAGCACAAATGTTTTCCCCGGAAAGTAAACAAGAAATGGCGGCGGCTGAGATACCGCTTTAAACAGAAAAGATACAAAAAGAAGAGGAGGCGAGCCCGCACTCCTCTGGGTACTTGCACGACTGAATATGACTGTGGAACAGAGATTCTCCAACAGGGTATCTGACCACGCTGGCTGTTGATCGGCGTTGTGTAGAACAGGATATCCAATGACCACGCTGGCTTTTGATCGGCGTCGTCCTCCAGAATTCTTACTCGAAGCGAGGGAAGGCTCATCCACTATGAGCGAATACAGAACACGATTGACAAGCCCCGTTGTGTTCCGAAGGTGGAGCTTATATAATGTCCTCCCATTGAGCCAACCCCCAGCGCCGGATGGCCTTCTGGGACTTGTAGTGCTTCCGCCACGGACTGGAAATACGGAATCTTTTACCTTGTGCCTTGTCGATGGTAGCGATCGCTACAGCTACTAACCTGCATCTTACATTCCAGGGGCTGCGCGTGGCTGGCTGTGGGCTGATCGTCCTAGGCGGGCTCCCAGCGGCCGCCATCTTTGGTTGGGCAGGACCGGCGAACTCCACCCACGCCACTTCCCCCACGCTACTCCTCTACTTAGGAGTGTTTCCTGCACCTTTCCAGTGATTGCGAGCAGCCCGGTGGCAGTGGGCTTGCTGGCGGTAGCTGGATGGTCGCTGTTTCATTTTAAAATTGCATTTTGTGGGCCAAGATGGCGGGCTGAGAGGACGCACTTGCCGTGAGCTCCCGAGCCCCTGGACACCCTGCACCGCTCTACACCGCTGATCTCCCCCAGATCGAGCGGAAAACGCACCCGGTGCTCCCCGTGGTGGTGTGGAACAGCCTGCGAGCATTGGTTACCCTGCCGCGGCGGCGGTACCGCTGGAGAGCCGGCCGACGTGGTGACCGCCGAGGGACTTGCCGGGAGGCCCGGGAGCCACAGATCTTGAGGCCTTGGTGTTCCGACGTGGTGAGCCTGCAACACAGGGCGGGCCGCCAGTTTGCACACGACTCGGCGCCCGGGTGGGTGCCGGGACGGCTTTCATCGGCGGAGCGGAGCTGCGTTGACGGTGGAAGCGGAGGCGGAGCCAGCGGGAAGTAACTACGCAAGCCCGGGGATCGGGAGGCCTGCGCCACGTGGCCGTCCCGTAGCCCCTCCTTTGGCCGCTACGGAGTGCGGCCGGGCCCTCCGGCGCCCTTGACCGCCTCGGCAGCATCTAGCTCCGGCTACCACACACCCTGCGAACTTAGCCCCCGGTTGTGCGACCTTCAAGTGGACTCGCGGGGAGGGACTGCCACGATCCCCGGAACTAGACCTAGCCAGAATCATCGGGTGTGCTTTTGGGGGTGTTTGCCGAAGAGACTGCTCGGAGTCGGCCCAGATGCACTGATAGTCCGGACCCCCGTATCGGGCAGCGCTACACATAGTCTGGGAGCTGGACTACACCGGCTCGGTGTTGGCTCCCTGAGCCGGCGCGGGCGGCCATTTTGAACGAGTGCGGAGCGGCTGCCCAGCCTCGTACGAGGGCTCCTCACTAGGAGTGCCCCCACACCAGCAGGAGCTGTGTGACCGGCCGCCACTGCAGGTCCACGGCCCCGGCCTGTGGCACCTGCTCACCGCGGCTGCGGACTCCAGCGATTCCCGCCTTTCCACGATGTCGAATGCCAGGGGGCAAAGGAAGGGCGATCGAACTTTGCCAGACATGCTGGGACGCGGCGCCCCGAGACAGGACAGGACCCAGCCCGCCCCGAGCCCCCCGACCAGCTCACGGGGCACTGAAGGTGGAGAGCCCCCGGTGACTCGATCGTTCCTGGAGTCACTGTTCAGCTCCTTGAGGGAGGACTTTCAGGCCTTAAAGCAGGAGGTGGCCGGGGAGGTCCGGGAAGTCCGGAGAGAGGTGGACTCCCTGGGAGAGCGAGTTAACATAGTGGAAGCGGCTGGCCACTCCAGGGATGAGGAAATCACCCATTTGCAACAGGAGGTCCTGCGGCTGCGGGACCAGCAGATCGAGCTACAGGCCCACGCCGAGGACCTTGAAAACCGGTCCAGGCGGAACAACATCAGGGTCCGGGGTGTTCCGTCCAACGAAGAAGGTGAAGACGCGGCCGCCTACTTGGGAGCCTTGTTCCGCGAGATCCTGGGAGAGTCCGAGGACTTCCAGATTAGGATCGACAGAGCGCACAGAGTTGGCCGACCTCGCAGGGCTTCGGCGCCTCCCCCGGACATTTTGGCCTTCTTACCGACTTCCCCTTGAAGGAGCGGATTCTCCGTGAGGCGCGGCGGCAGCAGCCTTTCCGCTTCAGAGACCACCCGGTGGCTCTCTATCAGGATTTGTCCACGATCACTGTGCAGAAACGGAAGACCTTTAAGATTGCCACGGACTTCCTAAGGGAACATGACACGCAGTACTCATGGGGGCATCCCTTCCGCCTGATTTTTCGGTGGAATGGAACACTGCACCAGCTCCGGTCCCTCCAGGATGTCTGCGGGGTACTAGGGATCACTGCATCGGACACGGACACCCCGGCGCCTCGCCGCAGGCGGAGCACGCGAGACGGCTGGCAACTGATCGGGGAGAGGCGATCCCCACCGCCCGCGAGGCCTGACTCGCCCACAATTCGAGCAGAAATGTCTAGCGCCATCCAGGAGGCCTCCAGGACTACGGCGAATGGCGATGTGGCCATGACGGCCTGAACTTACTCCGGGGGGAGTCTACAGTAGCCTATCTTCATCGCAGGTGCGGGGGTTATGGGGGTGGCGGGTGGCGGGGGTGCTGGTGGTGGTGGCTGGACGTCCACTAGAACGACTTTCCACGGCCTTGTCCGCTAAGGACCGGACTGGGACAATGCAGCTTTTTGAACGGTTTGGGGTGAGGGGGGTGGCGAGGGGAGTTGGACGGGGAAGTTCGGGGTCTAGAGGTTCACTGGGGGGGGAGGAAGGGGGGAGTGTGGAGTTGGGAATGTGGGGTTCCGAGGGGGGGGTGTTCACACAGTTGGGGAGTTTTGGGGTTTGGGGACTGTACTGTGCTGTGGGGTGGTTTGCTTTCTCTGTGCGATGGAGCCGCTTGCTGTGGCCTTTGAGTTATGTCCGGTGGGCCTTGCCCGCCTTAATGTGCGTTTCTGGTATTCCCCTCACTGATGGCCCTTAAAATTGTTACCTTGAATGTGAAGGGGCTGAATAACCCGGTTAAACGACGGGCTGTGCTGTCCCTACTGGAGGACTCACAGGCCGACATTTGCCTTCTGCAAGAGACCCACCTGCTGGCTAAGGATTGTCCCAGGCTGCGGACCCCTAAGTTCCCCACGCAGCTCTTCTCTTCCTGTGCCTCCAAGACGGCAGGGGTAGCGCTCATGATATCTAGGAGGTTCAAGGGGGAGGTTTTGCAAAAGGTAGCGGAACAGAAAGGGAGGCTCTTGGCGTATAGGATCAAGGCGGGGGGTCTGGTGTTTACTGTAGGCTCCATATATAGCCCCAATGACCATCAGGACCAGTTTCTACACAGGGCACTAGAAGATGTGGCGTCCACTCCTGACAGGCACATTGTCCTTGGGGGGGACTTGAATGTGGTCTTTGATGCATCTTTGGACAGGTCGGTGCAGAGGCACCCACAATCGGGGGAGCTTTCGGGCTCGGTTCGTACCCGTTTGGAGGAGCTTGATATGCATGACATGTGGCGACGTCTCCACCCCGCAACCCGCGCATACTCCTATTTCTCCCACACCCATAAGTCATACGCAAGGCTGGATCATCTCTTAGTGACGGGCCCGATGTTTGACCTGGCCTCGAGCGCCGACATAGGGGTCCTATCTCTCTCAGACCATGCACCAGTGGAGGGCACCTTCCGACTGCCTCCGGTGGCTCACTCGAGAGGGGTCTGGCGTCTCAGGGACACTTTGCTGCATAGGCAATCGGCGGTGAAACAGATCCGTGAGTCCCTAGCGGACTTTCAGCGCGTTAACGACAACAACGACACCACCCGCGCGACACAATGGGCCGCCCTGAAGGCTGTTCTCCGTGGTGAGTTTATCGCCATCTCCTCAGCGGAGAACAAAGATCGCCAGCTCAAGAAGGACGAGCTTACCCGACAGGTGCGGGAGCTAGAGCAGGTGCACCAACGGACAGGTGCCCCCCGGGTATGGAGGCAATTGAAGGCCGCCAGGAAACTCCTGTCCGCGCTTGACATGGACAGAGCGGAGTACGCAGTGCTTCGCTTGAAGCATAAATACTACACCGGCGGGGACAGGTGCGGCCGGCTTTTGGCGCATAAACTCAGGGTGCAGCACCAACAGCACCGGGTGAAGGAGTTAGCTGCCCCCGCTGGAGGGTCGGTCACGGAGGACGGACAGATCGCGGAAGTTTTCCACGGTTATTACGCTGATCTCTACGCCGGCGTTCCCTCCTCCGCGCGAGCTGAAGCAGATTATCTAGATTCGGTGTCGCTCCCGTCACTGACGTCAGATCAGGCCCAATATCTGGAGCGGGAGATTCGGATTGAGGAGGTGTTCACGGCGATCTCCTGGCTCAAAAACTGGAAGGCCCCGGGACCTGACGGTTTTATCCCTCTCTTCTATAAAACCTTTTGTCAGGAACTCGCACCACTTTTAACGCGCCTTTTTAACACGTTCTCGGAGCCAGGCGCTATCCCCTCCGGAATTCCTTCAGGCTACGGTGTCGGTGATTCCGAAACCGGGCAAGGACCGGACTGCTTGCGGGTCCTACCGACCGATCTCACTTTTAAACACAGACCTGAAGATTTTCACCAGTATTCTGGCGGCACGTCTGGCGCTCCACCTCCCGGGCATGGTTGACCCGGATCAGGCCGGGTTTGTGCCGAGCCGGCAGACAGTAGACAACACTAAGAGGGTGACCCATATCCTGGAGAAGGCCTCGCGGATACCCGGGGAACGTATGCTCCTCTCCATTGACGCGGAAAAGGCGTTTGACAGAGTGCATTGGCCTTATTTGGAGAAGGTCTTGGGCAAGTTTGGCATCGGCGAGAAGTTCAGACACCTGGTGTTCAATTGCTATCGTTTCCCATCAGTGGTAGTGAGGGTGAACGGGTGCAGCTCTCAGCACTTCCCAATAGAGCGAGGTACCAGACAAGGGTGCCCACTATCCCCTTTGCTTTTCGCTCTTTATATGGAGCCGTTCGCACAAAGAGTCCGCCAGAACCCCGACGTCATAGGTGTCCGTATGGGAGAGTTCCATCATGCTCTCAGTCTCTACGCGGACGATGTAATCTTGACACTCGACGATCCACGGAGGTCACTACCTGCGTGTATCGCAGAACTGGACCTCTTTGCGACAGTGGCGGGATTCAAGGTAAACCTTGGGAAGTCTGCGGCCCTTGACATCTCGCTGTCTAGTACCACCAGGGCTGACTTACAGAGGCTCTTCCCTCTGAGCTGGTCTAGAGACCGGATACCGTATTTGGGGATTCTTCTGGCACCCTCTCTCCCCGCTGTGGTCACGGCCAACTACATGGCTTTAAGTGCGAAGATCAAGGAGGAACTGGCCCGCTGGGATAGGGGCACGTTGTCGCTGCTGGGCAGAGTGGCCGCGGTGAAGATGACCCGCCTGCCACAAGTCTTGTACCTGTTTCGGGCTCTCCCGCTACAACCCCCCAAGGGATGGCTAGCGCAGACTCAGTTTGCTATCACACGTTTTGTATGGCAGGGCCGTAAGCCTTGGATCAAGAGAACCATTGCCACATTGGCGCCGGAGTCTGGTGGCCTTGGGATACCGGACCTGCAGCAGTACTTTCAGGCTGCTCAACTGCGCTATTTGGTGGAGTGGAGCCGGTGGGATTCGGACAAACACTGGTTGTTTCAGGACCAGGCGGTGGCGGGCAGAACGCTACAGGAGGTGCCCTTCCTGAGGAGGGCCCACCGCCCTCCCAACCTCTATGCTTCCTTCGTAACACGGGTCCCGCTCCGTGTGTGGGACTCTGTGTCCGTCAAGCACGACCTCACCACTTTTCCCTCTCCCTTCATGCCACTAGTTGGTAACCCGGACTTTAGCCCAGGTATGGAGCCGGGAGCCTATGAACTTTGGCGAGCGGCCCGCTGCTTCGCTTTATTTCATTTGTACGGCCCGGAAGGTGTAGTTTCCTTCCAGGACTTGCGACGGGACTACAGCCTCCCCGAGATGGAACGCATGCGCTATATGCAGGCGCGCCACTGGGCGCTACAGCCGCAGGTTCGAGCGACTGCGGATCGGACGATCACGGCATATGAGCGTTGGCTAGTGACTCGCTCATCGGACGCCAAGCTTATTTCTGACCTATACAAGATGTTGCAGCCTCCCCGCTTTCACATCTACAACCCAGGGAGGGAGCGGTGAGAACGAGAACTTGGTCGAGAGCTGAGCAACACTGAATGGGACCACATCTCCTACCGGGCGCGTCACTCTGCCTACAACACCGGACTCACGGAGACTTTCACCAAAATCACAACTTATTGGTATCGCACCCCTGAGAAATTACATGACATGGACCACTCGATACCCGGGACATGCTGGCGCAACTGCGGCCAGACTGGCACGCTCACTCATATACTATGGGACTGTCCCCTGCTGGCTCCGTACTGGGAGGAGGTACTGAATGAGATTGATAAGTGCTTTGGGATTGAATTACCCCGCTTCCCCGCCTATGTTCTACTGGGCTTGCCGAATGGTTTAATGTACCCTCTAAGGTCTAAGAGAGGTAGACAGACAGCGATAGCCCTGGGGTCAGCAGTACAGAACATACTCATACACTGGCGCACTACCACGCTTCCTACTGTTGTTGGCTGGCTGCACAGACTGTGGCATGTCCTGGGCATGGAGAAGTTGTCCCTAGTGGTGGCGGGGGAGGTGGACACTTTTCAAGAGCTGTGGGCGCCATTCCATACTTTGTTACGATCAGAATTTAAGGAAATCACTTGCCCTAGGTATCTTAGATTGTTACGGCTGACGCCGCCGACAGATCCGCCAGATTAAACTGACCATGTGGGCAGCTGATGGAAGGGGGGGATGCCAAGCTGCCACAGTGAGAAAGCGAGTGGTTGACGGCACAGTACAGGGGGTGGGGGGAGGGCTCGGGGGTTGAAGGGGGCAGTTGGTTGGGAGGGGGGAGGGGGGGAGTTGTTCCCTTTTTTCTTTTCCCTTTCTTTTCCTTTGTTCCCACCCACAGGTGCGCTAGCCGTGAGACTTTGGCACGAATGTGCCCACCGCACTGAAAGAACTGCCTATGGAGTTCTGGACTTTTTGGTTCCGTCCAGAGGTGTCAGGGAACAACACCCAAAGACCCCGGAGTTCCACCTGCCTTGGTGCGCAAATAAACAGAAACACGGGCTTCTCGATGGTGGCGTCAAAGACCAAAGGTTTATTACTGCAGGGACACAGAAGTCACAGAAACTACGCATGGGCAGTATCTAGGAGCCTGTTCAAATTGTACAAAGAGGGTTGCTCCTTATATACTAAATTTTGGCCTTCAGGCGAATTCTTCACATGTTGGTACATTCCCAAAACCTTTGTGTCATAAACAATAAATATTTGGCGTACACAGGAACCGTTGATAAAATCTGATACAAAACATCTACGAAGAGGGGTTCCCACTAGTTCATCACAATCCCTTGTCAATATTGCATTCAAGAGCCGGACCGCCTCATCGTAAATTTCGTTACCTCCCCCTAATAAAGATTTGGAAAGAAAGGAACGGAGCCAGGTGTGGAAGATAGAAAAGCGGGATAAGAGATGTTTGTGGGTTGTAAATGGGCAAGGCTACCGGCTTCGGCCGCCTAATCATGATCGGGACAATGGACACGAGAACCAGTTCAGTTGGGCTGGCCTCGGGCAGAGGAGGCAGCCTTTGTCGAGTCATGCAGCTACAGCGTGATCTGGTTTAAGGTGCACGTGTCATGAAAGAGGTGAATCTCCGGCTAAGGCTACGTGTCCTTAATCGAAATGAAGTGATCAGAGGTTATTGCGTATGTGAGGGCAAGAAACACAAAATGGCTGCCATGATCTAAGATGGATGCCGTGGGTAGATCAGAAAAGTGTTCATAACAGGAGTACTCTTGCTCGTATCATAGCGAAAACACCAGGATATACTAAATGGATCATTTGCGGTTCGCTGATACCAATATTATGTATTTCCGACAAGATTGAAAACACAGGTTCAAATCGTCACGGAACCTCAGCCCTCCTTTTGCCCTTACATAGGCAATTACTCAGTCTATGTCAGAATCTAGTTCTATACTCATCAGGTCAGTGACATGCTGTTGTATCATCATCCTTTCTCGTGCCTTTTCTCCAAACGCAGGTGGTTTCCTAAAACGGGTTGCAGCACAAAGACTACACAGGGCTGGACCACACTGGATAATCAGGCAGCATGAGAAGAGGAATACTAAGATGACACCAATGACCATTAGAACCTTCCATCCCCATGCTGAGATCAGAGTCCAAAACCACTCCATGAAGGACCAGTTTCCCTTGTCTACGTGTATAGAGTCGGAAATCTTGTGTAGCTTAGAGATCGCCTCGTAGACTGTTGGAGCATTATTAGGAATAAAGACACAGCAGCTCGATTGGATCATTCTGCATACCCCACCTCGATCTGCAAGTATAACGTCTAGAACCATACGGTTCTGCAACGTCATGAGTCTATCCGCCTGAAGCTCAGCTGTCAAATTGCTAAGGGCACCAGCAGTTTCGGTAATAGTAGATTCAACTACCCGTGTTAGCTGACGTATGTTTCTACTATTGGCCATAGGCCCCCAGAACGGAAGGAAGCCTTTGAAGAAGTCTCCAGCTTCCTGACCAGCGGTATCTTCCTTGCTGAAGACACCTCTCGCTACTCTGGTTCTGTGGTAGTCAGATGAAGCAGTGTATGTTGGAGGCAACAATCGAGCAATATAACATGAACCTGAAAAGTCAGCAGGTAACCATGTATATGCTCGGTCTCGACAGATGAAGTAGGTACCCCTAGCAGTAAGGAAAGCAGGGGAAGAGTTAGCCGGAAACACATAAGTCTCTACGCACTCACTCCTCCCTAGCTGAGCTCTCGGATTTCTCCCATTACCTTGCAAACAGACCTGACCTCGGTGAGGTACGACCCAGATTGGAGTTGAGCTTTTACGCTTGCTTTCTCCCAAACTAAGGCGATACTCTGAAGAATTCCAACTTAAATATACTCGCAATTCGTCTCTAGGGTATGATGGAGTATTATTGACGTCCTTGATCATGTCAATAAATCCCTGGACTAAGGCTTTGTTGGCAGAGTTATATTTAGTGGAACGTGGTGGACGCGGAGGATAGGTTTCAAGGGCATAAGCAAAGATGGTTTGAAGGGCCTGGAATGATCCATTGTAGCTGAAAGGCAAAACCAGATAGGGAATGCCTTTATCCATAGTGTGGGGTATTAAGCCACACACCCAGCAGTCTGTAGTGTTAACTACCAGTTGGTGTTGGTGCAAGAGCTGTACAAAAGTGTTATTAATGAATTCTGAGCGTCGGGCTTGCTCATGTTCAGGAAACGAGTGAAAAGAGTGTATAGAGGAAACAGTAGAAGTAACAGGATTAAGGGGAGGTACTGTAGTTACTGGCACATAAATCAAACTTATACCGAAAACGATTCCACCCACCAACGTTATCAAAACAATTAGAAATGTAATGGCACATTGCATCAAAAAGCATTTGCTATGAAGAATTCTGTAAAGTCTGTTTCTGCGAACATAAATCACATTTTCTCGTTGCAGCGCAGGAAGCTCCATCTTCTACAATCCGCTCGCGACCACTGATGATGTGTACGTAGATGAAAATGCCTCTATCAGCCCTGGGAGTTCCCAGAACTAACAGAAAGATCGACCTTGTGTCAGACCCCCGCAGATTCAACTAGGCACACAGCCACGACCCTACGGCTACCCAGACGGCAAGGCAATTTCAAAAACAATAAAACAATAGCAAACTTCCTGGCTGAAGGCAAAAGTTCAATATTTCAAAATATCACAATATGCAGTTGCCTGCTTTATTTGTCCATTTTACGGTTTCGTAAATTATATCTTTGCTTCGCAGGTACTGTTTGATCGGCAAATAGCGTATCACTGGTATCTGTTGCAGTGTTCAAGTTCGCAGATGACAGAGTTTTTTCTGATGCAGGAGACAAATGTTCAGAGTTCAAAGGAGTCTTTTCAGGAGGAGAGTCAGATTTCGGAGTGTCAGTAATCAATTCGGCATCGCTGAAAGGGATGAATTTTGGTGTGCGTTCAGACTCGGAGGCACCAATTCCCTTCTTCACCCAGTCGTCGTAAGGAAGTGGCAAAGGTACACGCTTAACATGGGATGCGTGCACCCAGTGCTTGCGACCAGCTACACGAACTGCTGTCCTCGTTGCAAGCAGGACCTGGAAGGGGCCGATGTATCTGGGCTGAAGGTTCTTCGTCCTCGCGAAATTCCTGATGACCACTTGATCTCCTGGTTTCAGCTGATGCCCTGGACTCTCCGGAGGCTTTGGTAAAGCATCGAAAACCTGTTGGTGAATAAGACTCAATTTAGCAGTCAAGTCGTAAAGGTAGTCTATTAACATAGGATATTCTAGAGAACAAAACTCCTTAGGCCTTGGCACACCCCAAATATTTGCCGGGCGGCCAAACACTATCTCATAAGGGCTAAGCCCCACTCTAGAATGTACAGTTGCTCTCGTTGATAACAAAGCCAAAGGAAGTGCGTCTGGCCAGGCTAAACCTGTGGATGCTTGTATCTTAGCTAATTTCAGTTTGAGGGTGCCATTGTAACCCTCCACTAAACCAGCAGACTGGGGATGGTTCGCACTGTGGAACTTTTGTTTCAGACCTAGGCCTGCACACACACTCTGCATAACTTTCCCTATAAACTCACTTCCGTTATCTGACCATACAATCCGTGGCATACCGAATCTAAGGAAATATTCTTTGAGAAGAATTTTGGCTGTTGATAGGGCAGTGTTGTCCTTTAATGGGTATGCTTCGATCCACCTGGAAAAAGCACAGACTACCACCAGGACATATTTCAAATTATTACAGCGATCCATGTGAATGAAGTCTAACTGAATCACTTCAAAGGGGCAGGAAGGAGGAGCGAAGTGACCAGCAGGAGTTGGAGTTCCCTTGCCAGGGTTATGCATCAGGCATACCATACAATTTTTCACCACTCTCTCTGCACACTTACTGATCCCATCATTCTTCCAGACTGGAGCCAACATCTTACAGATTCCTTTAGAACTTATATGCGCTACTCCATGCGCCATCGTCACCACTGCAAGCACATACGCATCAGGCAACATCCAACGCTGCTGTTCTGTCAAATCAATCCAACACCCATTCGAATCCAATTTGCCCGTACTCTCTCTCCATACACGTTTCTCTTCCTCAGTTGCTTCTTTCTGAATCTCTTTCACACTTTCCATTGTATCCTCACACATTCCAGATTCAGCAATCCATCTTGCAGACGTATTAACATACATTCTGCTCATCATGTCTCTAGCTGTCTGTTTAGCGGTCTCATCAGCAAAAGCATTTCCACGACCAACATCATCCGTGATTGCTTTATGAGCACTGCACTTCACAATCGCAACTTCAGTCGGCAAGGTTAGAGATTCCAACAAGTCGTTAACTAGCTGACCATGTTGAATCTTAGTCCCATGGGACGTAATGAAACCTCTTTCTCTCCACAAACGGCCAAAACTATGGGCCACGCCAAATGCGTACTGACTATCTGTAAAAACATTCACTCTCTTTCCCTTAGCTAAAACACACGCTCTGGTTAAAGCTATTAATTCTGCAGCTTGGGCAGAATTCTGACTCACTCTTGCAGTCTCCACAATCGTCTTCAAAGTCGTTACTGCGTAAGCAGCAGTCACATCACCATTCTCCAGTTTAAAACATGACCCATCCACATACAATGTGCCATCTGGATCTGATAATGGAGTGTCCTTTAAGTCAATTCGTCCTTTTGTCTCTTCCTCCGTTCTAAAGCAACAATCATGTGGTTCGGAATCACTCGACTCTTGATTAGCCGGCAACAACGTTGCTGGATTCAATACATTACATCTTTTGATCTGAATATGACTCGCTAGTAATGTCAGCTCGTAACCAGATAGTCTCGCACTAGTAAGGTGTTGTGTCTTCGTTCGATTCATGAGTGTATCCACCGCATGAGGAACCATGACCACTAGCATGTTGTTCATCACCAAACCAGCAGATTGTCGAATGGAAGCCGCAGCTGCCGCTGTAGCTCTCAAACAACTAGGTAACGCTCTAGCTACCGAATCCAATGTTGATGAGAAATACGCACAGGGGCGTTGTTTATCACCAAACTTCTGTGTCAGAACACTCAACGCGCAACCTTCTCTCTCGTGAACGTAAAGCGTGAATGGCTTACTGTAATCGGGTGTACCCAATACAGGAGCTGAACACAGTGCTTTTCGTAACTCAGTAAAACTCTCCTGACATTCATCAGACCATGGCACCGGACTCGGAACATTTTTCCCAGTCAAAGCTACCAATGGTTTCGCTAAAAGAGAAAAATTTGGGATCCACTGCCTACAGTAAGAGGTAATACCTAGAAAGGCACGTACTTCTCTCTGTGTGCGTGGAACACTCATCTGCGTAATTGCTTTTATTCTCTCTGGGGTCAACTTCCTTCCCTCCTTTGACAAGAGATGACCTAGGTAGGTCACTTCTTGGCAGCAGTATTGCATTTTTGAAGGTGATACCTTGTGATTCAAATTAGACAAGTGATGTAATAACGAAACCGTAGCTGCTTTGCAAGTTTCCTTGTCATCGGCAGCCACTAGAAGATCATCTACATACTGCACTAGAGCAGAACCTGGAGGAAGGACAAAGGAATCTAACTGACTCTTTAATGCTTGACTGTAAATAGATGGGCTCTCACAGTAGCCCTGTGGAGCGCGTTTAAATCTGAAACTGCGACCTCCTAGACAGAAGCCGAAAATATCTCTGCTTTCCTCGGCTATCGGAATGCTGAAAAGGGCATTTTTCAAGTCGATGACTGAAAACCAAGTAGCTGTAGCAGGAATCAATGTTAACAAGGCAGTAATGTCTGGAACCACAGGAAACTGCGGTACCACAATCTTATTGACTTCTCTGAGGTCGATGACAAACCTATACACTGGAGGCTTTGTAGGATCAGTTCGTTTCAAAATCGGTAATACAGGACTATTACAAACATTTCCTCTAGTTTCTTCAACTACACCTTTCTTAATCAAATCTTGCACAATCAGTAAAAGTGCACGCTCACCTTCACTAGATATTTTGTATTGAGGAATTCTTGGAAACTTCACATTTGCTTTCAAAGTTACTACATATGGTGGTATTTCTAAAAGGCCTACATCATTAGGACCAGTCGCCCAAAGAGAATCAGGGAGTGAACGCAGCTCTGGCGGGAGTGCATCCATTGACAAGTACATCGGAGAGGTGATTCTTTTACCCAATGTAAGCTGTACCCCTTCCGGAGAACAGTACAATGTCGCATATAGTCGTTTTAACAAGTCTAAACCAAGCAGATTTTCATTACAACCCGTCGTCAAAATCAGGGGTGCTTTCAATTGACACGGTCCAACAGAAATAGACAAAGGGCCAGATATGGGGTTGTAAACAGGGGCGCCTGAAAAACCTACAGAAACATTTGTTGAGCCGGACAAAGGTGCGCCAGGGAGTTTCGCATGAATGATAGAACTTTTTGCGGCACCAGTATCCAACAGAAACGGTTCGACTACACCTGATGTTGCTACTGCGACATAAGGCCCACTCTGATCCACTGGAACTGATACTACTCCCTCTCTCTGTCCATGGCTGTCCTAGTACCCATTTTGCTGAAATCCCTCATCCGCTTCACAATAGTCCTCAACAAGATATTGTTGAGATCTATTTTGCTGAGTAGACTGTCCATTTCGCTGATCAAAGTGATTGGAAGGACGATCATTCGTCTGTGGAGGCATAGCACCTCGCCCTCGACCTCTAGAATTCTGCACAAAACCACCACGACCTCTCTGAGCTGCTGCTGCATTATTTTGCGCTAAGATCGGACATTCATTCTTGTAGTGACCCTCTTTCTTACAGTACGCACACTGGTTCCACTGATATTGAGGCCTCGGTGAACTATAATCTGTCCTTTGATATGAATTCTGTTGCATATTAGTCTGATTCGTGCGAGGCGGATACGCCTGTTGCAAAAGAACTTTAGTCTTTAAATCTTTCGTTTTCTTGTCTGATTTCTCTTTTTCCTCTTTATCCCTATTTTCGTAATACTGTGCAGTTGCAAGTATTTGCGCAGTTGTAGAAACAGCCCACGCACTCTCTGAATCCTTTAATTTATTGCATAACTCAGGTAACAAATTATGCACAAATTTATCGACAAACAGTCTCTGTCCTCCTTCCGTGCTCATATCTTGACCACTATGATCTACAAAAGTCTCTTCGAACCTCGTGAAAAAGTCGGAGACACTTTCGTCTTTCTTTTGCCTGCATGCAGATAACTTGTCCCAATTAACACGTAATGCGGGCATCAGAGTCTTCATTAAGTCTATTATTCTACCTGGAAGATTAGCAATTAGGGGTTCAGGTTTTGCACCACCAGTTTGCTGACCATCTGCTGCAGTGATAGCTGCCCAATCTCCACCTAAGGCAACTTGATGATCCTCTCTACGAATTTTAGCCCACACTGGTTGAGGAACTACATTTCCAAATAACATATCAATGTCTGCTAAGTTCATTATACAAGCCTCAACTGTCTGCGTTAATTCCTTGTAATATCCAGCAGGATTCTTACGCGGATCTGGTAAGGCCTGTTTCACTGCTAGCACTTCGGCTCGCTTCCACGGAATGTGTATCCACACCCTTTGGAATTTGGCTGGAGCAGCTACAATACCATTAACATTGTCAGCTTGCACAGCTTCGCGCCAAATTGGAGGAACCTCCCTCATTGGATATTGGCGACTCAGCTTCGTCTTACCTTTGTCTAAATCTCTCGGTGAACGAAGAGATGGATCATTTCTAAAACTTAAGATCAGTTCCATCGCTTCTTCTATATTTTCACCTACTATCATACCAGCAGCAAACTCTTTCTGAACCTTAATTAAGTCTTCTAAATTCGATTCGACATCATCTTCTTCTATCTCCTCACGTAACAACGAACACATCTCATCAAAGACATACCGTTGCGTTGGTTCCTTCCACTGCATAAATGTATCTAACACATCTCTCGTACTATATCTCCTACTCTTCGAAATCCATCTGAGAGCCGTGGAATCTAAAATTCCCCGTTCCTCAGTGCTTGGATGCTGACTACGTCTCTGAACAGAGTCGGAAGTAGGAGTCTTGATTAAAGTTTTATAGAAAGGAGACAGCATATTAGACACAGAATCAGTGATTCTTCGACGAACAGAAAGTGGAGTCAACACACTCGCGGACGTAGAGAACACAGTGGAAGTAGGAACAGATAGCGGAACAGTAGGAGTATCGAGAAAAATGGTTTGTGGAACAGTAGGTGTAAGTGAGACAGATACAGGTATAGAAGTCGGCAATCCAGGAGGAGGAGGAGCCGTAGGAACATTCACATTAATCACAGGAGGTACAGGAGCTTGATTCTGAGGGGCAGGAGCAGGAATACCAGGTTGTCCAGCAACCGGCAATTGAACATTTGGTACAAGTGGAGCCGTAGCACCTTGTGCATACGGTGGAGGTGACCGTAACAGATAAGACAACAGAGGATCGTTTTCGGGGTCCTCTAGTATCTTAGCTGTTTTCGATGGCAAGGCAGGATAGCACTTGTCGATCGCTAAATTATGCTCTCTAATGGCCACCTCTATGGCCTTCTCACACTCGTTATCTTGCAACTGTTTAGTTGCTTGCTCTAGAGTCAACTCTTCTTTCTCTTTCTGTTCTTTCTTTAACCTCTTAATTTCTCTCTGTTTGGATTCTTTTCGCCAGTAACGGAAAGAATCAAACATTGCCGGCCGGGCTTTCTTCCTAAATAATTTCGCTTCTAAATTATCAAGAATTTCGGGTTCAAAACTACCATGCAGTGGCCAACTAAGGACACCATCTTTCTCGGTGTAGCGGACCCACACCTCATTATAAGATATAGGACCCACACCATGTTTACAATACAAGTCATATAAAGGAGTCCCAATCGGAGGAACCAGACATGAGTCCTCCAATCGTGAGTCACTGTTGCAACCGAAACAAGACAACATACAGTTTTTCCGACTTACCATTTTTCAGTCCGGAACACAAAACAAACAAAACACAAAACAGATATGTGCACCTGAACCAAGAACTTAGGCCTACCAAAACGAACTGATGTATCGATACCCAAACTGAACCAAATAGATTATCGTAACCAGAACAACCAATGATAATCTTACGAAACTAAACCAAACCAAGAACCAAAAAGGATTTTAACAACCCTTACGAAGTAACCAACTAGCAACCACTAAATACTTAACTGAGGCACTGAAGACGTCACCAAGGAGAAACCCGTCACGTTTCGCTGTACTAAGGACTGCACCTCTGGTCCAAGACAGGGCGACGGTCAAGGCAACGGCCCACTGCAGCCGTCCTGAACGGGAACCCTCATGGAAGAGAACTTCGGGCCACTTTTGCGATATGCCGGGATCGATGAAGTGGGGCGCCTCCCTCAGGAATCTTCACACGAAGCTTCTCGAACTCTTCAGGCTTTTGGACCGGTACCGAATGACGTCGCCCCACGTTGGGCGCCAATTGGAGTTCTGGACTTTTTGGTTCCGTCCAGAGGTGTCAGGGAACAACACCCAAAGACCCCGGAGTTCCACCTGCCTTGGTGCGCAAATAAACAGAAACACGGGCTTCTCGATGGTGGCGTCAAAGACCAAAGGTTTATTACTGCAGGGACACAGAAGTCACAGAAACTACGCATGGGCAGTATCTAGGAGCCTGTTCAAATTGTACAAAGAGGGTTGCTCCTTATATACTAAATTTTGGCCTTCAGGCGAATTCTTCACATGTTGGTACATTCCCAAAACCTTTGTGTCATAAACAATAAATATTTGGCGTACACAGGAACCGTTGATAAAATCTGATACAAAACATCTACGAAGAGGGGTTCCCACTAGTTCATCACAATCCCTTGTCAATATTGCATTCAAGAGCCGGACCGCCTCATCGTAAATTTCGTTACCTCCCCCTAATAAAGATTTGGAAAGAAAGGAACGGAGCCAGGTGTGGAAGATAGAAAAGCGGGATAAGAGATGTTTGTGGGTTGTAAATGGGCAAGGCTACCGGCTTCGGCCGCCTAATCATGATCGGGACAATGGACACGAGAACCAGTTCAGTTGGGCTGGCCTCGGGCAGAGGAGGCAGCCTTTGTCGAGTCATGTAGCTACAGCGTGATCTGGTTTAAGGTGCACATGTCATGAAAGAGGTGAATCTCCGGCTAAGGCTACGTGTCCTTAATCGAAATGAAGTGATCAGAGGTTATTGCGTATGTGAGGGCAAGAAACACAAAATGGCTGCCATGATCTAAGATGGATGCCGTGGGTAGATCAGAAAAGTGTTCATAACAGGAGTACTCTTGCTCGTATCGTAGCGAAAACACCAGGATATACTAAATGGATCATTTGCGGTTCGCTGATACCAATATTATGTATTTCCGACAACATTGAAAACACGGGTTCAAATCGTCACGGAACCTCACCTTTACGCATCTATTGTATTATGCACGCTGACTTTGAGGAGCACCTGTGGTTATTTGTCTGTGATGTTGTTCCCCTTTTTTTCTTCCTGCAATAAAATACTTTAAACCTAAATTGCATTTTGTCACGCTGATTGCGAGCTGTGGCACGCTCTTTTTAACGCTGTAATTTCAGCGCTTTTTACCTGTGTTTCTAACCTTGCCCTAAAAAGTTAACAGGTTACTAACCTGCATCTTTCATTCCAGGGGCTGCACGTGGCTGGCTGTGGGCTGATCGTCCTAGGCGGGCTCACAGCGGCCGCCATCTTTGGTTGGGCAGGACCGGCGAACTCCACCCACGCCACTCCCCCCACGCTACTCCTCTACTTAAACGGCTTACATGTGTCAGTGCAGTGGACGAGTGCAGCAGGCGCGACGAAGGCACGCTGGAGTTGCGCCAGAGTTAAGCCCATCTGCGCCCATCCGCGGCTGGCAGGGGCTAGGGGCACCCCACTCTGCTTGTTTGATTACATACTCCTAATCTCAACTCTGCTCATATTGGACCCCTGGCACAATCTCCCCCTCCGTAGCTACTCATGTGTCCTTGGTTTGTCTACTTCCCCTCCCTGTTCCCCTCCAGCGATTGTGTCACAGATGATACCCTCGCTTGTCTTCCCATCTCCGACCCTTCCTCATCCCTTCACTCCCCAAATACCGGCATTCAACATCTCGGCCACACTACTTAATACCAGGTCAGCGGTCAATCATCAGTACGAGCTATTTGACTATATTGACACGCACGCGCCCGATCTCTTGTTTTTAACCGAGACCTGGTTCAAGGCTGATTCCCTGCCCAACATTCTAGCTATATTGCCCCCCTCATACTCTGCCATCCGAGCTGATCGGCCGGAGGGCAAGAGGGGTGGAGGAGTGGCCCTGATAGCTCGCACTGATCTCCACTTTCAGATCCTTCCCTCCCCCCTTATTCCAGAAGTGGACTACCTGGTAGCACGCTCGACCTCATACCAGACACCTTTGACTTGTGTTCTTATTTACCGTCCCCCTCAACTCACCCCCTCCTTCAATTCCAGTTTTCAAGATCTCCTGGCCACACTGGCGATAAATAACTCATCAGTTCTAGTCCTAGGGGACCTCAATTTCTGGCCCAATGACCCCGCTGAAAACTCCCACTCCAAGGACTTTACTGACCTTATGACCAGTCTTAATTTCATACCCCACATCCACAGTCCCACTCGCACCCATGGTCATATGTTGGACCAGATCTGGGCTTTAAATGTCCCCACATCACTTCCCATCGTTTCCCCCTGCCCCTGGTCTGATCACTCAGTTATTTCATTCTCCCTTGCCCTAGCCCCTGAGGCCAAGCCCCTACTCCGCAAGAATATCTGGATCAGGAAATGGGGCAAAGCTGATATGCCATCCTTCTGCTCGTCCTTGGCCGAGACCAGCCCTGACCTCTCAGGCCTCACAGCCCCAGTTCAGCTGGCAACCATTAACAACTGGCTGACCCAATCGGGCGATGAATTCGCCCCCCTGAGACGGATTACGGTTAAAAGGGCCCATGCAGCTAATAGATGGTTTAACTCAGACCTCAAGGCGAAAAAGCTAGCTGCACGGAGAGCTGAGGGAGCTTGGAGGAGAGCTTACTGCCCTGTACTGAAAACTGCATATCTTTCTGCCCTCCAGGCCTATAAAAAAGGCATTCTTGAGGCCAAGACTGATTTTTACTCCAACAGGATATTAGCAGCAGAGTCCCAGTCCAAAGAAATTTTCGCCACTGTCCACGAATTAGCCTCATCCGACAGAGCCACGGCAACAATCCCCCCTTCCCAACATTTATGCAACTCACTCAGTGAATTCTTCATTGAGAAGGTTGCAAATATCAAAATCAACATACCCCTCCCTTCACCAACATTCGTTAACCCCTCTCCCCCACCCACCACTTCTAAACTGACCAGTATTCCTCTGTTGACCATGGACTCACTTCCTCCGTTGCTTCAACGGGTAAAGTCGGGCTCCCCCCTGGACTTCGGCCCCGCCCACGTCCTCAGAGAAATTTTCCTGGCTTGCCCTACCCCTCCTCTCACACTCCTTAACGCTAAGCTTTCCAAACTTTTCATGTTGGTGACACACTTTTTAGACATGCATCACTTTGTGACACGGTAATGCAGTGTAGCGAGCACGCGAGCTCGAACCACCTACGGGGTGTTCGGGTGGGGAAGTTAGTGTTCTCCCCGGTGAAAATTTTGAAAAAAGAGTGGGCAAATGGTGCATTTTTAAGCAAATTTGAGAAAGCAGGAAGGTTAATAAAGCAATTGTGAATCTGTTCATCTGTTTTAAAAAAGACAGTGATTGGTAAAACTGTCTATCGCTTGTTCTGCTGACATCCTAGGTGTGCAAAAAGAAACCAATTTATTGGGTGTGAGGTTAGGTTTGTGCCTGAAACATGAATATTATCATGCACACAATGACACATGCCCTAGTGATTTATGGCACAAAAAGTGCCGGTGCACGCACTGCCAACCCTTTCAACCCTGCACAAATTCCACCTGCTGCCTTGCTGAATATGAGTAGCTCAAGATACGTAGATCTGTGCAATATTTTCTTAACAGCCAAGCAGGCTGACTGCTCCTGACCTGTATAATGCTATTCCCTGATCTTTGAAATCTCTTGTAAGCACGGTTCTTTCTTTTTGGAAATTCTAAAGCTGTTGCTGGAAACTATCTGGAGACGCAAACAAAGGTCAGTATGTGCACGAAGAAATAGAGACATTTCATTTAATTGTATGTGTGTGTTTCACTTTTGTTCAGCCCTAATCAGAACAGCAAATATATAACCAAGCATTGCTTTCACAGGTGCAGGTAGGGCAGATACCATTTAATTTCTGTATAGTCAACTATAACCATTATTGTTTGATTTTGGAAAGAGAGCACGGGACGGAAGGAGGTATGTCCATCATGACCTTGATGAAAGGGAAGCAGATCCTGTTAGGCAAGGAGGGGGGCAGTCTGTCAGGTAGGAGTACAGACCGACTGCCTGGGGTTAGAGATTCGGCAGGCTGGAGGGAATGACAGGAGGAGGCTGCTAGGCGGAAGCACTGACAGAAGGGAAGGAATCAGTGATATAGCAGGAAGAAATGACAGCACGGAGTGAGGGGTCTTAAAACGAGGAGGGACTGACAGAAGAAGGCTGACTGACATGAGGGGGTCAGGAATGTGACTGACAGGAGAGGCAGACAGGGGCTGGACAGTGACAGGAAGGGTGGGGGGTCAGAGATCTAGGTCTCAATATTTCTGGCTCTGCATGCACACCTCCCCCGGAATCCCCTCCCCTGCTAAGCATGATGTCAGACACCCCCTGTCACGACCCCGAAGGAAGAGGGTGAGTATGGGAGGGATGGGATGGGGGCGCTGTCCTGACCGGCACCCACTGGCCTACTGACCACCTGCTATAGGCCTAGTTCTGCTAATGGAGGCAGCCCGCACCTTTAAACTTTGCCCAAACTAGCCATTTTTCTTCTCGCCATACGTTTACTTACCCAACCGATATAAAGGCTTTTTGCCCTTACTAAACTATGTTCTTCTGTACACGTCTGTACCGCCATGGGCCTATTTTTTTAACTTTCCTTCGCTCCTACACAACAGTGTGCTCTCTAATATGCAAGCAGACTTTAGCCCCTGTAAAATTGTTATTCTTACCCCCCTCATGGTCTTTATCCTCGTGCTGACATGTACAGCCCTTAACCCCGCCTGCCAGAGTGCACTTTAGTCCCTCAGTCCATGATTTCCCTTTCCTCGCCATGAGACGGTTTGCTTCTGCCACCTCATGTTTATAGACCCATTCACAGAACTTCCTTTGCTGCCCTTTCGTGCAGCTCCAGGCTTCCCTACATTGATCTTTGGGTGTACTACCACTTTTGTTTACAGGCTCATGCAGTTCCATATTGTATTCTGACTTATACGCTCTATAACAATAAAATAGCATGTGTGACCCCGTTTCCTATGGGCATATAGAGGATATTGAACACCCCCACCTTTCGTCCTCTGGTCATTGCACCTCCCCTGCCCCCCCACCTATGTCAAAATCTTTTTCCTTTTCTTCTAGCCTATGATCATTTAACCACGTGGAGGTGGGACCACGGGGTTCAGGGAACTGCCTCTGTAATTAGAAATTGTAAAATTAAAGTATGCAAATGCAAGCCCTAGTCGGGTACAGCCCTTCCCCCACAGTGTAAGTTCAAAGGTTGAGGATAAAAAAGAATACTAGCATAACATTTATAGACGGGGTGGGCCAGAGACCAGGCAAGTGAGGTAGATTCTGACGAGGGGCAGTCTTGCAGTAGTAATGACAGACACGAAGAGGCGTGCAGGCAGAGACGGACGTGTCAACGAGGCTCTGAAATGCTGCAGGGGAGCAAAGGGTCTCTCGCTGCCTGCACACCCAGCCCCGGCGCGTCCTTGCTTGTATTCTTTCTGAGTCGGTGTCCTCATCTTTCTTGCTGGTTCACTGCATGGGCCCATATGACATGAAGTTGGCATGAATTTTGTCATCGTGGCCGCCAACCTGCAGCGGAAGTACTACACACTGTGTCAGAAGTAAGTGTGCAGCAGGTCAGTCTAGGCCAGCCGGAGGCTCGATGCGCATGGTGCAGGGACTTACAGACAGCGGAGCATGGCAGCCACCTGTTTGTTCTCCGGGCCCGCCGTTTCCTCCTCGCCCCCGGCTAACACTCCTGCCAGGAATGCCTCTGCAGACCGAACTGCGCTTGTGTCGCACACGCACACGCTAGCGTAAAAGTCTCCCTCTCCTTTCTGCGCCTACGTCTGGCATACACACTTCACAGTACTGGCGTCATCCCGCGACACACCCAACATTTTCAGGCGACACAGTACTGTGTCGCAACACAGGGTTTGGAAAGCTCTGCCTTAACGACTCGCTCAGCAATGGAGTCGTCCCCAACTTTCACAAAGCAGCGGTTGTTATCCCAATCTTAAAAAAACCTGGCGCCGATCCCTCATCCCCTTCCAATTATCGTCCCATTTCCCTGCTGCCTTACTTGGGAAAGGTTTTGGAAACCCACGTCACCAGCACCCTGAGCACCCATGTGGAGACAAATCACTGCCTCTCTCCCCGCCAGGCGGGCTTTCGACCTCTACACTCCACGGAGAAGGTAGTGATATCGGTAATGGATGAACTTCGCGAGGGCATTAACACCAGTCTCCCGCAGGCCCTTATCCTCCTGGACCTGTCCGCCGCCTTTGACAGGGTGGACCATTCCATCCTCCTCACCCGTGTCAAGGCGGCGGGCATAGAGGGCTTAGCCCTCTCATGGCTTGAGTCCTTCCTGTGCGACAGGGCTCAAGCGGTCCACCTTGCTGGCTTCACTGCCGCCTCCCGTAAGGTGGAGTGTGGCGTCCCTCAGGGTTCTTCACTTTCCCCTCTTCTGTTTAATTTATACATCTACCCCCTCATTTTTATGTTACAGCAGCTGGAGGTCATGGTGTTCAATTACGCCGATGACCTCCAGCTAATCTTCAATCTTTCCCACTCCCCCTCGTCCGCTCAGAATGTTCAAACTGTTACGTTATTCATTCAGGACTGGATGAACTGCAACCACCTCAAGCTTAATCCAGACAAGACTGAGCTGGTCTTGACTGGAGGTGGTTGCAGTCCATGGTCCCCATCTTTTTGGCCCTCATCACTTGGTGCCCCCCCACTCCCGGTCCCTAAAGTCAAAACCCTTGGGATTCTGCTTAACTCTCAACTTTCTGTGCACTCCCAAGTCAGTTCGGTGGTATCCTCCTGTTTCTTCTCTCTCAGGATAATCAGGAAAATATCCTGTTTTTTCTCCCTTCAGGCGCTAAAGGTTATTGTAATGGCTATGGTGCTCTCGCGCCTTGATTATGGAAACATAATCTACAACGGCGCGCCGGCCTACGCCATACACCGCTTGCAGCTAGTGCAGAATCAGGCTGCCCGCTTGATTCATGGACTGCCCAAATTCCATCGAGCCACCCCATTGCTGAAGGCATTGCACTGGCTGCCCGGGAGAGAACGGTCCTTATTCAAACTAGGCTGCCTCACCTTCCAGACCAGGATGGGCACTGCTCCTGAGTTTATTTGCTCAGCTGTCAGGCCCTGTTTACCAGGCAGAGAACTCCGCTCTACTCACATGGCACTCCTGGCCATATCCCGTTCTAAGAAAAAGAAAGCTGGCGGGGCGAAATTCGCGGCCCTTGCACCTGTGTTCTGGAACTCCCTCCCCCTGGCGCTCCGAAACTTCATCCTCTTATTTAGAGTTCCGGAAAAACTTGAAAACTTTTCTTTTTTCTAGTGCTTTTGCCACCTAGTATGTTCTCTCCTGCTGCTGTTTGCTGGTCGTAATCTCCAAAGCGCCATGAAACCGCTTGGTATAAGAGCGCTCAATAAATGTTTTTAAATTCAAATTCAAATTCAAGCTGGGAAGGCGCAGGGGCCCAAGGGGCTCCCAGTTGAAATTTACAAACGGCAGGCCAATGTAGTGACAGAACCCATGCGACGCATGTTCCTTGAGGTGCAGCAAGTGGGGATGCTACCGACGGAGCAGAGTGAGGCCACGATTGTGGTCATCCATAGGGCAGGAAAACCGGCGGACCAATGTTCATTATACTGACCTATCTCACTCATCAACGTGGAGACCAAGGTCAACTTGGAGGCCAAGGTCTTGGCTAAAGTTTTGGCGACGTGTCTGCTCACAGTCCTGCCTGATTTGGTACATGTTGATCAGTCAGGATTCATGCCTCATAGGAGTACATGGCTCAACCTGCAACGGCTATACCGAGTGCTGTACATGACTGAGGACGTGGGCGACACCCAAACAGCATTGATGGCCTTCAACAGCATCGAATGGCCATATTTATTCATGGTCCTGCGGCAGCTGGGCGTTGGGCCGGTCTTCTGTAGCTGGGTGCATCTGTTGTATGAGAGACCGGTGGCAAGGGTGAGAGTAAACGGAGTAATGTCCCGTGTGTTCCCCCTGTGGCGTGGTACAAAACACAGGTTCCCATTATCCCCTCTCCTATTCTCCCTGGCACTAGAGCCGTTGGCCCATTGGATTTGGAGAGATCGGTCATTCTGGCGCTTGGTGCTCATGGATGACTGGGAGGAGCGTATATCTTTATACACTGAAGATATGGTCCTATACATGGCCAGACCCTACCACTCCATGACACAGGCGCTCCACCTCTTCGAATTATTTGGAAGTTACTCCGGATACAGGATTAACTGGTCTAAATCCTTGATTTACCCTCTCTCGGGGCCCCCTCAAAGGTCCTGTCCCAATACCCCGGCCTTGGTGATCACTGAGGGATTTAAATACCTTGAGGTGTATATCACTAGGGAAGGGGTAGAGTTTTTTACCAAAAACCTTGAGCCGCATTTGGCACGATTAGCGTCAGATGTCGCTCACTGTTGGTCCCTGCCTCTCACTCTGATGGTGTGCCCTGCACTCTTCAAAATATTGGCGTTGCCGCACCTCCTGTATACCCTACAGAATTCTCCATATCCGGTGCCCAAAGGGGTGTTCCGGAGCCTATCCCAGGCCCTGCGGACGCTGCTTTGGGACAGGGGCAGCCCGAGAATTGGCTGAGTAAACTCACGAGGGGGATGTACGATGGGGAGATGGTCCTACTGGACGTTCGGTTGTATTACTGGGCGTCTCAGCTTCAGGTCATTAATGACTGGGTTTACGTGGCGTACTCCGAACCGGCCTATAGGGTGGATAGATACGCCATGCCGGAAGGTAATTGCGAGCCTCTTCTATATTCACGAAAGCATCGGAGGAACTTGCCTTCGTACAGAGGGGTGGTGCTGCAGTGCTGGAGAGAGGCCAATACATTCCTGGGATGGGCAAACACTGTAACCGGCAGGACCCCGCTCTAGTTTGGGGACCAGTTGACGGAGGATGAATAGGCTTACTGGCTTCAAGGGCTTGAAATTGATTGGAATCGAATACCTGGGGAATGTCTGGAAGGGGGGTGTTCTCCCCAGGTCCTCGTCTACCTAAAAAAAGAATACCGAATGCACGCCTCACAGCACTACCACTACTTGCGTTTTATTCACGCTCTACACTCCCATATCCCAGCAGCAACTTCAATCTCAGAATACTCGCCAATGGAGCACAGGCTCCTGCTTGACCCCATCTTAGAGAAGCCCACGGCTACTATCTATTGCAAACTAATAAATATTATGCCTGACCCCCTGCTGTCTCTGTGGGCGAAATGGGAGGAGGATATCGGTAGCCTAGAAGATGATGATTGGCAGGATGCCCTGCAGAGCCCGCATTAGATAGCGGTGCGGGTACGGTTCCGTTTGGTCCAGTTATAATTTTGCATCAGGTGTACTACCCGCGCACTCACTTATTCTCGTGGGGCAGGTGCCAGCCTCCCCTGTGTACGAGGGGTTGCAGAGGAGAGGGAACTTTCTTCCATATTCTTTGGGACAGTCATTTGAGATGTCATGAGTGATGTCATGAGTGATGTCACTGACCATGTCATGAGTGATGTAATATGTGACATCATCAACAGTGCATTGCGGTCGCGCGAGTTATAGTTAGCTGAACTAACTATAATGGGGGAATTTCAAAGGTTTTGTATGAGTGAAATGTCCAGCTAACTATAACATGTGTGAAACCTATGGTTTTTTCAGTGAATTTGCAAGGTTTTTTAAATGCTAATTCCTAACTATAACGTGTGTGAAACCTACGGTTTTTTCAGTAAATTTGCAAGGTTTTTAAAATGCTAATTCTTAACTATAACGTGTGTGAAACCTATTGTTTTTTCAGTGAATTTCAAAGGTTTTTAAAATGCTAATTTTAAAATGTATCAATTATTATATTTATTATACATTTATTTTTACACAAACCGCCTTTAAAAATTGTAATATATGCCAAAGGCAAAAATGGAAATGGTCCAACCAATATTGTCCACAGATTGAGAAAGCAAGGAAACATGTGAATAAGTCTGTTTTTGCTTTCCTCAGAGACTATGGTATGGGTTCTATATACCACAACAACTTGCGTTACAACTTGTAAGGCATTTATAGAGGAGACGCTGTACATTTCACAGATATGGGGAACAGAGTCTTCCTCTTGAACTTTAGACTCTGCATCGTTACTTACTTGTACGTACAAAAAACACTCAATGAACACAACAACTGTTTTTAGAGCCAACCAACATATAAACACTCAAACTTGTTATTTAACTGTCTTTTTTTTTGTTGTTTTTTTTTCGCGATTTAATTTTTTTAATTTTTTCGCCCTTCGGGGTCCTTCAGGGACCCCCTGAGAAGGCCTAGAGGGTCAGGGAGTCTCTACCCTGCCCCCTTTTCCCGTTCTCCACTTTTGTTTTTGATTCACTTCTGCCTCGAGGGTGCGTGCAACATGCGCGCACCTCGCGATTTTGTTTTTAAAAAAAAAATGTTTTTTTGCCATTCGGGGTCCTTCAGGGACACCATGAGAAGGCCTAGGGGGTCAGGGAGTCTCTACCCTGCCCCCTTTACACGTTCTCCACTTTTGTTTTTGACTCTCTACTGCCTCAGGGGTGCGTGCAACGTGCGCGCACCCCGCAATTTAAAAATAAAATATATATTTTTTGGGCCTTCGGGGTCCTTCAGGGACCCCCTGAGAAGGCCTAGGGGGTCAGGGAGTCTCTACCCTGCCCCCTTTTCACGTTCTCCACTTTTGTTTTGGGCTCTCTTCTGCCTCTGAGACACAAAATAGCGGCCAACACTTCCTCTCAGACGTCTAACAGCAAATCAGAATTCCGCTTGCGCACACCCGATTCGCGCACAGTGCGCGCACGGTGCACGCTTATAGATATATATATATATATTTTTTTTTATTTTCTCAGGAACTACTGGATGAATTTACACCATTTGAGCAAAAGCGTGATCTGCGAATCAGACTCTACCATATTGCCAAATCTCTTGTAATTCCGTTCAGCCGAAAATAACATGGGGAAAACACGTTTTGGGACCACCCTTTTTTCTCAGCCCCCACTTGACGAATCCCCCCAAAACTTTCAGGGAAGGAGCGGCGCAGGCCATCTTCTTTGAGAAATTCGCAAAGATTCATCAACCGGCGCCAAAGTTATTCCCAATAGAATGTTCCGGATATCCTATGGAAACTAGGTCCTAACTATAACTACCTACTGGTGACCCCCAGTAGGAAATATATATATCTTTTCACAGTTACAGACGAAATTTTGTGACAGCCGACACAAGCAGGAGCACGCTCAAACCAGGTCTGTGAAAAATATATTTATTTCATTTCAGATCGCTTCTCAGCGCTGACACACGCGTTTCGCCGCTCTGGCTTTGTCAATGTCCACTGAGAGTTTATAGATTATCGATTGAGGCGGGAAACGCCTAGCCAATTGTATGACTTGGAGCCATGTTGTTTGCATTATGGTTTCAAGCGTTGTGTCTAATTGTATTGTTGGTGTAAGGTGAGGTACGAGAATACCTTCATATGGATGTGCTACTTATTTAGTTGAAAACACTAACAACTATTTGAACTGAACCCGTTTTTGGCACATGATGGTGGCATGGGTTGTGCCTAAAGTGTAAATGTAAATGTAAATGTATAGGCATTTATATAGCGCACTACTTACCCGTAGGGTCCCAAGGCGCTTCGACCGCTGCGAAACCCTTCCTGGCTTCCCTGAGAGATGGTCCCTTAATGGGTATCTCCAGGGTGAGACCAGGCATCCCCGGCGGTCTGGTGGGGCCGTTAGTGAAGATGAGGCAAGCTAATGCCCAGAGTTGCCGAGTGTGATCGCTGATCAGAGTGGGCACCAAGGCGAGAGAATTATCGAGTCCGCTGACCCTGGTCCAGAAACCTGCCGCGCCGGGAATCGAACCCTGGTCCCGGGCCGTCCTCTGCTCTCGGGTCTGCCGCCTCTAACCAGTGAGCCACACTACTAAAGTGTACATTTGGAATAGGCAGATATGGAGGATCAGTTACCTCTTGTTGACCGGGATCAAAGTGGATTGTTGGTAATGTAACATGTTGTATGTCTTTTAGGTGTTGTCTTACGTTGTGGGAGAGAAGCATAGACAAAAGCACAGAAAAGAATTAGGAGGGGTGAAGTCTTATGATTATTGATACAACGATTGCAAAGCATTCATTTAGTTAGGATCAGGACAATAGCAAACATTGAACGAAACAAAGGGCAAATCAATTATCCTTCCACATGAAGAAAAGACAGATGATGGAGGTCAATGGGTGAGTCCTATGATGTTGTCTGAAATTCTTCAGCTATTTTTCTTCTTGACTCAGGGTGTGATGTTTCAGTTCATGCCATGCAGTCAAGAGCTGCAATGGTGTGGGTGACGAATGTGATGGAACCTTGGCAAGGATGCAGAGTCTCTCAAGGTACTAGGATGCTGCTGGTAGACAGTAGTTGAGGCTGGGGAAGACTAGAGAGAATGAGAGGCCAGTGGTGTCTTGCCCGATTGGTTAGTCGGCATCACTAGGGTGGAGGCAACCATCTGGGTACAGGAGCAGGAGTGCTGCCTGAGATTTATGAAGTTCAGCGAGGTCCCCTAGGAAAAGGTAGAAGGACACAGCAGAGGCCATGTCCAATAGTCCCTTTGGAGGTGTGCTAGAGATTCATTAGAAAGAGGTATATGCTGAATCCACACCCCAGACCGGAATACCACTACAAACCAAGAATTGGTGAAATGGCTGTTTTACTGCAGAAGTATTTCTGACATAACGGTGGCGGTGCAGGATCTAATGGAGATCCTGATTTCATGAGGCATAATAAGGAGCCCACTTGTTTACTCGTGATATGAGGGAAATATTCCAACCTAAGAGGGAATAGTATTTCCTGCAGTGGATCTACAAGATGGTCTGCTTCCTCCAGCTTGAAGGAGCCGTAGATTATATCAATCTTGTGAGTGAAATGAGTGGCTAAGTCATCACAGAGCTCCTGGGTGGAAGGCGGCAGCGGGTTGTTGGCCTTTGGGTTGGTAAATTCCTTCAGGATCTTAAATAGTTCCTTCGAGGAGTTTTTTGCCTCCATAATACGAGAGCCAAGATGTGCTCTTCTGGCTACATTACAGCTGTTGAGATAAACTCTGTAAGCCCTTCGAAAGCACAGTTCATCTGGCTCTACCTTGGATATCCTCCATTTCCTTTCCATGGCCCTGCAAGTAGCTCTTTCTCTCTTGAGAGTGTCTGACTACCAGGGGTCTGGGTCTGCCCTATCCTGAATTGTTACCCTCTTGAGTGGAGCTACGGTATCTAGGGCTTTTAAGATTGAGACCTCAGGCCTTCCCAAGGCTGACTCGCAGTCTTCGCCCGTGCTGAATGAGGGGCACTATATACTTGGCGGAAGGCAGCAGAAGATACCTTTTTCCAGGATCTGCGGAGGACTTTGCCGCTTTGTGTACAGGCGGCAGGCTTCGGAAACAGCATAGTGAAGTTTAGAGCTGTGTGGTCTGTCCAGCCTAAGGTTTGAGGGGGTTCAACCACTAGCTCGGGGATATTTGAGAATATGGTGTCCAGTATATGGCCGGCAACATGAGTGGGACTGGCGACTCTTGACGATAAGTAAGTGACTCCATCGCTTCCATTAAGCTAGCAGATTCTGCATTAGAGAGAGTCTCTAAATGATGATTGAAATCCCCAACTAGTATACATTTGTTTGCATTTAAAATGTACGGGGCCAACCTATCAAGTAGTGCTGTGCAAAACTCTTTCTTGCTGCCTCCAGGTGGATGATATACTAGTGCTCCTGTCCACTCAATGGTTTGGGCGCACTCTACTCTAAATATCAGCAGCTCTAGATTTGGGGAGGAGACTGTGTCCAAGGTCTTAATATGATAGGGGGGGCACGTGGAGAAAGCTAACCCGCCGCCGCACTTTATTGGTCTGTCCAGCTGAACAACCGAGTAATCTGCGGGGAAGGTCATTTCCAGTGCTGGAGTGGAGTCATTATTCAGCCAGGTCTCAGTAAAGAGACATTATGCCAGGTTTAACGTCCAGCAGATCCCAAATCTCAGCCAGATATTTTGAGATGGATCTGGCATTGAGATATAGCCCCCAAAGGCAGGCTTTCTGTCCTTCCCTAGTCTGCTTCTCCGTTCTAACATTCTGCTTCCCACATGGTTGAATGTTGCTGGAGGGGAATGTGAGTTACGGGGAGCTTGCTGCTGTTTAGTCAGGGCCCACCCACAAAACCCACGACATGGCCGGCCCCCCAGCAGATTAACATTCTCTGCTTGAATTTTATTGTTGCCCCCGTGGCATGAAGAGAGAAGTCTAAGGCTCAACAACGCTTCTCGTGGATAACTTATCCTGGAGAAGTGTGGCTCAATGGTTAGAGCGGCAGACCTTGATGCAGAGCGCTGGCCAGGGACCAGGGTTCGATTCCCGCCTTGGAGGGATCGGGCTTAAATTCCTCTGACCGGATATTCTCGCCTCAGTGCTGAATCTAAGCATGGGCCCCACGCTGCAACTCTGGGCAATAGCTTGCTTAGTCTCCACAACGGCCCCCGATACACAAGGGATGCCTGGTTTCACCATGGGATGCCCAGGAGTGGACACCTCACAAGGAAAAGCCAGGAGGGGTTCCCTTGTGGTAGGAGTACAAGCGCCGGGATGCTTACGGGTTACTGTTCGCGCTATACAAATACAACACATTTACATTTACATTTACATCCTGCGAGCAGGAGGTACCTGCTGAGGAACGGGCAGCATCACCAGGCAGCTGGCAGCTTCCAGGCGCAGACGGGGGCAGAAGGGGCTTGCCTTAGGCACGCCAGAGGCCCGCCCGCTGCACGCGAACGCTGACGCAGGCGTTTTTATGCCACTAGAGCGCTAACCACTGCAAATGGCGCCCGGTGTGCAAAAGAAACTGAATGGCAAGCTCTCTCCACTCAATCAATCGCAAAGCGCGATTGCGGTGGACCGGAGAGTTATGCAGGCTAAAAAACAAAGTCAGGTAGGATTTTAAGCCCTTTCAAACAAAATACAAAACCCAATTCCCCACATTAACAAAAATTTATTTTAAAAGGTGCTCGCAATTTTAAAAACTAGGATTTAGGGTTTCTGCACCTAAGTACCCGTTACTCGGATGCGCGAACGCTGAAGCAGTCATTTTGTATGCCCAGGAGGGCTAGCCACTAGCACGCTAACTGCTGCAAATGGCGCGCGGTGTGCAAGATAAACTGAATGGCAAGATGTCTCCACTCAATCAATCGTAAAGCGCGATTGCAGTGGACCGGAGATTTGTGCAGGCTAAGCTGCAAAGTCAGGTAGCATTTTAAGCCTACCTGACATACACAAAAAAACCTCAGAAATTCCCTTAAAAGACAGCTTTAAAAAGTTGTTTCCTAAAGAAAAATTGGGAAGCCATTGAAATTGGCCGGTTATGATTACGTACATGACTCCGAAATTATTACAAAGTGGCCTTGCAGTAGTTTGTCTTCTGCGGGGGCCATCATTAGTCACCTAGTTTTTCAGAACTAGCCTCAAAGCGTCTAGTATGGGCTACAACTCAAAGTTCCTACAGCTTCACCTGCAGATTCTTTTCATAGAGGCTGAATGTGTTTCAGGATCTGCCAGGGGACCAATTAGAAGAGTAGACCTAACTCTTGTGTACATTTTATCTAACTCCTATCATATTAGTGGTAAATTATATTTATGACGGCCAAAATCTGTTGTGCCACACTAGCAGTCTTCAGGACCCCTAAATCAACAGGAGCCCATTGATGTAGTGGCCTAAAATATGTCTCATACACACTAAAGGGCCTGGGTATAGCACTCCATCTCTAAACGATGTAAAAGGTCATCCTGTGCAAGATATTCACAAGTGTTTTCTGCCTATATATCATGGCATGCTTAAACAAAATTGGTGTGGCCACCACATAGAGTTTATCTGTGATTTTGGCGACTCCGATGAAAAAAAAACAGCTATGAAGTTTCTGTGCTCTCATTTAAAAAAAATGCCTAGTGGATCAATCAGACCAATCCAGATTTAAAGAACTTTAAGAATACATTCAAAACCCACCCATTAACGGGTAAACACCCAGTTATACGAAAACAGATTAGCCCCTGCAAAAAAGAGAATTAAATCAATAATACAAATGTTAATGCAAAACAACCTTCAAAGTGGCTAATTTATAAAATTGTTATTCAAGTTTCTTGGTTACATCCCATTTCTTCTATCCAGTTATTAATCAACATGCAATATTAAGAGTACTGACTTGTAACACGCACAAAGCCTCGTGAATGGTTTAGTTCAACACAGAGAAAATACTCCATACTTCTGCACAGAAATTACAGTCACATCAATATTTTGATCCCATGCTGTATAATTGTATATTAGTCTCTTTGGGGGGCCTAACAGGGGACGGGGGTAACAGGGGATACAACTAGAAAGACAGAAGAGGAGAGCACATACGAGCAACATAAGGGTGGGACAGAGGACATCGCACTGAGACGAGAGACCGCAAAGGCCTGTCATGAGAAACATTGAGGAGGCCAGAGATGTCCAGTCCAGTGGTCCAGAAGGGATAGTTGAAAGTGGAAAAACATAAAGTCGGACAGTTAGCAGGTAGGATTAGTAAATCATAAGGTTCAGGCTTTCTAGGGTGGTGGGTAACACGACCAGGGAGGACTGGGTAGGAGTGAGGGAAGGGGAGTCCAGTCAGGTAAGCATACACAGGAGCAGCAGGAGAGTGCAAGGTGATTGACTCAATCACAGCAAGAAACCATGGGCCTCATTTATGAGGCCCCTTGCGCCATCGGAACTTCACTTTTCATGAATTTCCGTGGCGCAGAAGCCTGCGTGGTATTTATCAGGCAGCAGTACGCCAGTTTTTGTGGCGTACTGCTGCCTGATAAATATCAGTCCCTTTAACGCAGTGTTCTGAGTTAAAGGGGCGTGCAATGGGTGTTGCTGGGGGCGTTCCCAGCAACATCCATGGCCTTTTGACACTGCCCCAGATTTACCAGAAATCGTAACTCTGAAGCAGTGCCAAAAGCTTACGCCTCCCCAGGGGAGGCGTAAGGGAGGCGCAACAGGGAGAAATGTCTTTATTTCTCCTCGTATTTCCTTTTTCTATGTGTGCTGCATTCTGCAGCACACATAGAAAGAGGCAGTGGCGTCACTAGGGTCGGTGTCACCCAGTGCGGGTAACTCATGGTGTCACCCCCTCACGACTTACATCATGAATCCATGATAGCCCCCCCCAGATACCCTTACACAGCTTTACACCGGGACTAAAATGCACATGGCACCCGCGTTTCATGTGCAGCTACACACATGTCCTGGACAGTACAGGACACACACACTACGCATGGCACCAGTCTACCCATGCCCAGTTAGAGACAGGTTTACTGGCAGCACAAGAACCCTACATGCCGGTTCAGGGCTACACTGTTTCCGGGCATAGCATGTTACGTCTGCACGGACTCAGAAAGATGCGCACAGTAACTTATGGAAACATGTCACCCAGGTGCAACTCACAGTCAGTGGGCAGTACGTTACACTTGCACACAATAGCGCAACTACAGACTAAAGCAGTTTACTGGGTATATCGCACGCTCAGACACAAGGAGCACAGGTTGTAATCACCAAAGGGCATACTTTCAAACACAGCGAAGGGAAGAATGGGGGTGCCACTTACCAGCTGTAGAGGAAGACAAGCGTGCACCTGGTGCTGCAAAACCCTGGTTCACTTCCCCAGGTCGGTTAGCCAGAGTTCAGCCTGCAGGGACTTCTTTTTCCTTTGGTTTTCCTGAAATGATTCCTCTTGCCTGCATCGCATGAATCTCAGGGGCGGAATCTATCCTCCCCTTTCTTGGTGTTGGGTCGGGTAAGATTTTTGAGGCCTTGGAGTGTTTAGTACGCCACTTTTCTCTTGTAGCACACTGTTTGCTACCTCTCTCATTTTGTTTGCTTAAGATACTTCCACAAGTGCCACCATTGCCTATGTAACGTTTGTTCTTGTGCTTGAGTGTCTGCCATATTGTGCAGTATTATACCTCTAATTGTAATTTGTTTTCTCTTGTAACCTGCACACGTCACATTTTCCTCCTGTATTGCACCGTTTGCTACCTCATATATTTTGTTTGCTCACAATTGTCACTTTTGCCACATGTAACTTAACGTTTGCTTTTGTAATTTGTTCACTTGTTATTTTCTCCTCATGTATCATTACAGTTCCTATTGTGAAGCACTCTGAAGCCTTTGGGTACAGTCTGCGCTATATAAAAATGCATAAATAAACTGTTGGGGCTCGAGGACCGGTAACTGCAGGAAGGGCTGGGGGAGGGGCCCTCTGAATGTCTCCCCCTGGAGCGTTAGGAGAGGCAGGAGAAAGCCATCCATCACTGTGGAGACAGGCATGGGCAGACTCCAGCACTAGTGGGCAGCAGCATCCAGACTCCTGCACTAGCCCCGAAGGTGCTGCTAGGGCCTGTGTTACGTCCCTAAATATTCTCTATACCTTCAACCAGGATTCAATCCTGTGGCCCTCCAGTTACAGACTCGGACCTCTAATAGAGGTTTCAAAAAAAAAGTTATGGAATATTTGGGGGTTTATTTAAAAGCCCGTTGCGCCACCAGTGCCTCACTTTTAAAATGGGATAGTGATGTACCGGTGGCGCAAGCGACTTGTAAAGAAGCCCCCTTTTTTTACCCACGCCTTTGACCCTGATCCACGCTTACTCGACCCGTCCCATTGTGCAAGACCCTCAAGCAGGCCCTGCAGACAAGCTCATACCAAAAGTGGTTCACATTGTTAATTTTATCCGATGGATTAGGAGGGTGAGTCCAACAGTCCAGGGACAGTATCTTAAGAGGCTCAATCTTTTACACTCTTTCTTTCCATCCATTTTCTCTTTTCTCACTGTCTTCAGGCCCCCCCACTGTGCTTACTTCCATACCTCTCGTGTAGCTGGAGACAGGCAGCGGACCTCAACCTTCAGAATCAGCCTCCTTCAGCTCCCTGTTAAAACGTCTAACCAGATAAAATGCCAGTCAGGCCCTAGGATACTGGCTTCGAGTGCCGATGTTCTCCTGCTTTTAAGACGTCACAGTGTAATTGCGCGCGTACACTAGACTCATACAGTCTCACTTTTAGTGCATGACCTATAGACAGCACTATTTGGAAATGGAGCGATGGTTGCCTTTCCCTATTTTCCAGATTTGCTATCTGTAACGAATATAATGAATAGGAGATTTTTCAAGTTAAGTGTCTGCGCTCGATACAGTGTAGACTGTAGAGTCTGAAAAATAGGCTCACAGTTCTGCTCAGGTACACCATTCCTCTGCTTCTGCATTCCGCCTCCCAGACCAATAGGCTGCTGTGTGCTCCGACTGCCAAGGGCAGGAAACAGGAGCCCTTGTTGCCTGGCACGATGAGGCAGGAGGCCGGGCTTCTGGAGAGCATTATCAGCCCGCGCTGTTTACACTTGTAAAGAAGCAAATGGATTTTTAAAACGCCCGGTCTGGGAGCCACGTCACGACGTGAGTGACGTTTCGAACGTCATTGACGTCCGGATGCCAAAGTCGTAGCCTAATTGGGACAATAATCTTGGCCGGCGGCCGGGTAAGAATCGACAGACAGAAATATTGTTTTGCATTTTGGTGTCACAGAGTCAGTGACACCAAAATGCAAAACAATATTACTGTCTGTCGAACCTTACCCAGCCGCCGGCCAAGATTATTGTTGACATGGACCATGGTGTCACCCCTTTTAATGGTGTCACCCGGTGCGGTCCGCACCCCCCCGCACCCCCCTAGTGACGCCACTGGAAAGAGGAAAAGCCTCTTGTGATTATTTTTGTACAGAAAGGTTTCCCTTCCTGTACAAAAATAATCTTCCCCGCAACGCAGGCACCCTTGCACCATTGTGCAAGGGTGTCTGCGCTGGCGCAGGCAGCCCATTGTGCGCCGGCGCAGGGGAAAAGGACAGGAATGCGCCGTATAGATACGGCGCATTCCTGCCCTTTTCTTTTGCCGTAGGGAAGCGCAGCAGGAAGGCCTGCTGCGCTTCCCTACGGCAAAAAGTCATAAATGAGGCCCCATGAAATTTGTCACACAAACCCTTAGCACCACTTCACCCATCTTCTGCCTCGCATAAATCAGAGATCTTCAGCATCACTAGGACACTAATTGGCGGCATCAAGACTGGTGCGACTGCCTGCCATTGGAGTGGAATCCTTCTCAGGCCGCCTTCACTCTACCCTGTCACCCTCTCTCCAAACTTCACTCCCCCTGTTATCTTCACCCAAACTTCCCTACCCCTACTACCCTATCCCCATACTCCTTGACTTTCATTCCAGGAGTGAATTAAGAGTTTCCACGCCTTCTGATTCTCCTCACCTGGCACTCTGAGTTGAGGCATAATTGAACCATGGGGCAAAGAAAACCAGAGACGACTTCCTAATTCCCTATTTAATACCACCTCCCAGGCACCCACCACAGCACCCAGTGTCCACTCATTCTGTATGCACCATCCTCGTACAACCACACCTCCATTACTCCTAAAACACAATTATCAGGATCTTGGCATCCACTCCATCAACAGCACCTACTAAGCAAATCCATTCGAAACAATGTTTGGAAAAAAATATCGATTTAATGATATCGGGAGACAAAGATCGGAAATGAAATATTGTGACATGCAAATATTGTTGACAAGAATATTGTTATTTGAGGATGGGAATATTGTAAATAATATCGATGTTTTTAATAAGGCTTTCACTAATATAGTGGTTAAAATATTGGTTTTCAATTATTTTCATGTGTTTTGTTTAATATATTGATTATGTTAGTATTGTTTATATAAACGTTATTAATTGCTTTTAAAAGATAGCTTGTAATTTTAAGTGATTTCGGTTTCTCATTACTTTTTAATAGTCATTTATAGTTCAATAGCAGGTTGTTGGTTTTGTCTGGGGATGGGTTAGAAAGGTAATTAGGTAATAATTACGAATTATTTAATACATTTTATTTAATTATATGATTAATACTTATTATGTAATTAATGTAATACTAATGTATTTCATTATATGTTATTTTCAGGCTATTAGGTTTGTATAGGTGCATGGTGCGAAGTTTATAAAGTAATTATCTATTAACAATCTATTATTAATTGTAAATTAATTATTTAATTGATTTAAAATTATATAAACTAAGGAATACTGCTTTTTTTACTAATATTTTAGTTGCTGGATGTTAGGTTTGTAGGGGACTAAGGTTGGAAGTTAATAAAGTAATAATTAACTATTAATTATTATTTGTGAATCAATTATTGAATTGAATTTTATTTTGATTGCAGGATGCTAAGGTTGTAGCGGTCTATGGTAGGAAGGTAATTGAGTAATATTACATTAACAATTCGGTTTTAATTTTTAATTAATTGTTTAATTAATTTTAAATATGTCAGTTGTGGAATAGTGTTTTTTCAATGATCTTTCTCTACTGTTGCTTAGACTGGAGTGACAATAGTACATTTCACCTCCCCCAAAGTCCACTTTTCCTGCGGTTTCACTGACTGGCATAGGAGTAGTAAATCTAACTACTCCTAAGTCCAACACTTTCTCTATTATTGTGATGACTGGAGTAGAAACAGTAAATCTAACCCCTGTGAATTCCAACACTTTTCCTACTTTTTGAGTAGGAATAGTATATTTAATATTCTTAGACTCCAATAGTTTTGAATATATTGGTTAAGTATATATATTTTTTAAACATATTTTATTAGTAGTTTTTTTTACCACAAATTGCACAATTCTTAAACATTCACAGTCTTCGTGCATCAGACCTCCCAGTGCCCCTCCTCTACTCAGTGTATCTACACATAGCATCCAATGATATTCCACATTCAATATATCCAGGGCCTGGCAATCCACATGCAATCTTGCTATTAAACTTAATACTACTAACTATAATCCTTTTGCTAACAGTACTCTCACCCCCATTACCGCTCCCTCCCCATCCCTCCCCACCGGTATGTATTACTTCATGCAACTTTCCCCAATCTCATTTTGTGATGTGGCTACTATTCAGAATCTCCCAAAATGTATCCAGAAGGGGTCTCTTCCTTTCCTAATTTCCACCTCCTACTCTTCCTCTACTTGGTGATCAGAGATAGATTGTACTAGTGTCCCCCATGCGTTTGCTGAGTCTAGTGCCTTCTCATTATTCAAACGACGTGCCTGCTGCTATCTAAGAACACTCTCGCAACCAGCCCATTTCAATAGCTCGGCCTTCCACTCTTGCTGTTAGGGCCCTCTTTCGATTTCCAATGTATTGTTATTTACCTTTTCACTAGCAGTAACCGCATATCCACAATTTTGCTTGTCACCTTGGTCTTGGATGTATGAGGGAACCAATGCAGTATGCACGTTGCTATATCAAAAGTTAAGTTTTGCTCAGTTACCGCATTCAATACGTTTCCTACATCTGCCCAATAGTCCCTCAACTTAGGGCACTCCCACAGCATATGTTCCAACTCTACACCCTCACCTGTACACCGAGGGCATACTGCATGGTCCACTTTAAATACTTCCTCATCCTACCCGGTGTCAAATATGCCCTTTGTCATATAAAAAAATGCACCAATTGAAATCTTGCATTATACGTGCTTTTCCAAGCCCTACGCATTATCTGTTCCCATGCTGTATCCGGTATAGGCTTCCTAATGCCCGTTTCCCATTTTAACCTCAAGGTGTCCAGCGGCGCCAACCCTTCATTCAGCATTCTGGAATACAACACGTGACCGCCCTAAAGGTCCCAGCCGCCATCACCACATATTGGCATACCATTGTCGTTTTGGGTTCCGTGAGCCCTGCCTTCCACTGTGCCCACAATGCACGAACTAGTACGGAGTGTAACAGGAATCCCCCCCCTGGGTAAATCATACCTCTCCTGTAGTGCCTGATAAGACAATAACTCCCCGTCCTCATATAGATCCCCAAGGACCTGGATCCCCGTCTGCTCTCAATCCATCAAGGGTGCCCAATCCCCTCCGTGAGGCAATGCTGTGGCCATCCCCAACGGGATTTCGGGTGTATAGGGATGCAGCACTCCTGCCCTACGTTGAGTACGATTCAAGCACAGTCTCAACGTCTTTTCTTCCATGGAAAGATCCTTAAGATCCAGCTTTTGTTGCATAACTTTAAAGGATAAAACGTGCCGTGGAATCCCCTTGCCTCTCAGATTCTCTGGGCCTCTGAATTCCCTTACTACTGCTTGTGTCAATACCTGTAATTGAGCGGCCAAATAGTACAGCTAAAAATCGGGGCCCGCTAGTCCCCCCTCCGCCTTTGGTCTCATTAATGTCGCCTGGGCCACTCTCCTTCTGCCAGTTCCCCATAGGAACCCTACAATCAAGGATTTCAAAGACTTAGAGATCGAGCACGGGATCCAAACAGGTAACGTTCTAAAAACATATAACAACCTAGGCAGTGCCAACATTTTTAACAACGCTATGCGTCCCATCACTAATCACGGGAGAGTAACCCAAAAGGCCATGCTACCCTTCAAAGCTCTCATACATCTCCCCACGTTCCCTTCCAGCATGTCATTGGCTTCATGATAAATATGCACTCCGAGATATGCCAAGCAGGTCGGCTTCCAGCGCACTTCCCTGGACACAATGGGCTGCAACTCACCGGGTTTCACTGTGAACTGACAAGTTTTAGCCCAGTTCACCCGTAGGCCTGAAACATCTCCAAACTCTGACAACAGGTTCGCCGCTGCCTCCAGTGCACCTCCTGTATCTACTAGGAACATCAGCAGATCATCCGCGTATAGCGAAATATGCTACCTAACTCCTCTGTAATCTAAGCCCTCGTAGCTCTGACCCAATCTAGCCTTTGCAGCCAACGGCTCTACTGCCAGGGCGAACAATAGTGGGGAGAGCAAACATCCCTGTCTCGTCCCACGGGCCACTCGATATTGGGGTGATATTAACGCTCCTACCTTCACCCTGGCCACCGCGGACGTATACAGCACCCTGGTCCAATCCACAAAGTCATCTCCCAATCCAAAACAACATAGGGCCTTTTATAAGTACAACCATTCCAAACTATCAAAGGCTTTCTCGATTTCCACTGAAAGCACTGTGGGTTTCAGCGCGCCAGTGTGGTCCTCTTCTAAAATTCTCACTACGCTCCTCACATTGGTGGCTGTGTTCCTAGTTGGGATAAACCCAGCCTGATCGTCATGGATCAATCTAGTCATGTGCTGCAAGAGCCGAGTCGCCAATATCCTACTCAAAATCTTGTAGTCAGTAGTCAACATTGATAGTGGACGGTAGGCGGCCGTGTCTGTACCCTCCCGCCCAGGTTTTAACCATTGAATAACAGGCGCCTCTCTCATTGATCCGGGAAGTTGACCTAGCTCCTTCGCCTCTCTATATACCTCTAGCAACCTCGGGCCAATACGTCCATATACTGAAAATAGAACTCTACAGGCAATCCATCGACGCCCGGCGTCTTATTTCAGGCCATGTGCTTGATAGCGACCCTAATTTCTTCCTACATGATATCTCGACCCCAGGCTTTTCGCTTGTTCCTCCTCCGAACCTAGGAAGGAGTAACCCATCCAGAAAGGAGTCAATTTCAGAGTCTCCGGCCACCAATGAGCTTTCATACAATGCCTCATCGTACTTCAAGAAACGACCCATGATCTCCCGCTGGGTGAACACAGCACTACCGTCCCGGTCCTCCAGTGCCAGGATTGGCGAACCTCATGCCGCGGGGTTGGCCAGCCAAGCTAATAATGAACCTGCCTTGTCTCCCTCAGCATGTGCTTTCGTAGTATAAGTCTTGTAATCAAAACTACGTAGACTTTCTATCTCCACTGCCACTGCTTCCTTAGCTGCAGCTACTTCAGCCTGCACTTCAGGGTGCCCAGGTCTTGCTAATTCGGCCTCCCTCAATCTGCCTTCGGCCCGATCCACGTCCTGTAGTAACACCCTCCTTACTCCTACATGTTTACCAATGCAGAGCCCTCGTATCACCACCTTAAAGGCATCCCATTCCATTGCCCCTGTAGTCGCTGTACCTGCATTCTTGTTAAAATAATGCGTTATACCCTCTCCTACCTTCCTTTGAAAAACCGGGTCGTCCAATGTTTCAGGACGTAGCCTCCAAGTGGGGATGTCAGACTTTGCCACCATCCAGTGCATGGTAAACATCAATAGATTATGGCCAGACAGAGCTCTAGTGAGATATTCAGTGTGCATGATGGAAGTCACTATCGATGTGGAGCATAGAACTGCACCCAATCGAACATACAGATCATGCATCGCAGAAAAGTATGAGTAATCTCATAGTCGTGGGTGGTGTGTCCGCCATACATCCATTAAGCTCCTCTATTTTGCCAGTCCCGCCTGCATTTAGCTAATCTATGGACAGGGGAGTCCGCCAGAGGGGGGTGCGACCTATTCAGTGACACATCCATTATGGAGTTGAAATCCCCTCCCATTTTGACCGAACCTGAAAAGTAATGAGCTAATGTGCCTGAACAATTGTTCTTAGAAGCATGCCTGGTCAATATTTGGTGCGTATACACTACACAGCGCTATATCCCTACCTCGCAGTCGCCCCTCCACTGCTACAAATCTACCTTCAGGATCAATTGTTTGCTTCCTGACCTGAAATGGGACCCCCGCCCTTATCCAGATCAGTGCCCCCCGTGCAAATGCGGAATATGTGGTGCTAAAAACCTGCCCTCTCCACCTTCGTTGCAATGCCAGACCCTCCGCTTTAGTGAGGTGCGTTTCCTGAAGAAGTGCTACATGTATTCCTCTCCTGACTAAGTATGCATAGATCTTGTGGCGCCTTGTCATTGTATGGAGACCCCTTACATTCCAAGTGACACAACATAAATCAGGGACCTCCCCATCACAGTTGAGTAATGCCAATAATCCACTTTGTTCCACAGTAAACACACCGGTGACCCCCAACCCCACCTCTTCCCCCAACTCCCCTGCTCCCCCACCCCCCCAAGAACAGGACCTAGAACCAAACTGCTAGCCTCCATCCAAACTACTGTGACACTCAACACACAACTAAGCCCACCAGCAGTCACTGAGGGTATGCCTTAGGGCAATGGGGGGTGCTCAGTGCCAACGGGCAGCCGCATACCTTTTTAGTTCCTATTGAGAACCCATGAACTGTTCAAGCTTGTCGTTGCATAATAGAAATAAGAGGACCCCCCCTACAGCATCAAGCACCGTGTTCCCTTCATAGCAACAGTGTCCGCAGGCCCCTTCTCCGGTCTCAACAGTCTCTCAATAGCCTCCCAGTCTCAAAACCGTTACTCGTCCAGCAGTCCATCCGCCGTCGCCGGTATGATTGGCGGTAATCGTATACTGTCTGTTTCTGAGGCCTCAGTTTCTGAATGCTCCCTGTCCTTTTCCGAATCTGTGCCCTCCGGTGAGTGCCCCACCTGGGCACCCGACAAAGCAGACACCGCCTCCAGCACCTCTCGCTGCTCCATCTCAGATTGCAACGTCGATGGCCCCTGTAGTCCCCGCTGCCGGCGCCAAAGTCACTGCGATTTGCGTACCTGAAGTTCTCCTGAGAGTTCTTGGGTCTGTCGTTCCTGACCATCATTTCCGGCTCTGTAGGATTCTAGCCATGTCAATGCTTCCTCTGAAGTTTCATGGAGGCAGGTCTTGCCATCTATTATGATTCTCAATTTAGCTAGAACAACAAGGAATACTGAAGAGCCTCCTCCTATGGCGCCGTTGGATCTCAAAAGTATAATCCGGAAATAGATTAACCTTGCTATTTCCAACGTGAAATGGGCCATCAGTGCGCGACCTCTGGAGCAACAGATCGCAATCCCTAAAGTGCAACAGGCGCGCTACCACCGGGCGAGGGGGTCGCCCCTGCTGCGGTGGCTTTTCAGGTACTCTATGTGCCCTCTCCAGAGTGTAGAAAGATGACAATCCCTCAGGGGCCACCACTGTTTTCAACCAGTTCTCCAGATGCCGCACCATGTCTGATCCTTACGCTTTTTCAGGCAGGCCCACTACGCGGATGTTGTTCCCCCGATTTCTACTTTCAGCATCCTCAGCTAGCCTCTCCAACGCAATGATACAGTCCAAGTCCTCCGTCACTTTTGCGTTTAGCGCAGTTTGTGCCGGCTCCGCATCTTGGAGTACCCCTTCCAGTTGCTTTACTCGGTCCGCCAGCTTAGAATGATCTGCCCTCAATAGGCCAAGGCCCGTCGCCACCTGTGCTATATCTTGTTGCAGGGCAGTGCGGGAGTCTGCAATTGCTGCCTGGATTTTATCAAATTGCTGTTGCATTCCAGGTTCCCGAGGTGCCCCCTGCACCTCTGGTTCCGCTTGACCAGGGGCCTCAGTGTCCGAGAGCTGCTGTGTCCCATCCTTCTTCCCCTTTAACTTCCCCATGGCGAAGTCCTCCAGCTCTCAACCAAGGAACTACAAAGGTTTGATCAGTCTTGCACGCCTAAAGAGCGCCAGAGCCGGCATCTAGACTGTGCAGCACCAGGAGTCCGATCTTCCAAGTGACTCCCCTCACAGCCGTCAATTTGGCCTAACTCAGGGCCTCAGGATACCCCTATAACTCAGCTGTGTTCATGCAAGAGCTCCAATCAGAGGGTCGTAGTCACCCCCTCTCAGTCCGGCACCCATTGGCTCGCCACTGCCTCCTTGCCCATTACCTTCCACAATGACCCAGAGTCGCGACCCACACCAGGGGTCCAAACGGTGATTTGTCACCACCCGTGATCCCAGCCAGGACTTGCTTATACCGACAGTTGGATCACGGGTCTGGAACTAGCCGCTGTGCAGCGCCCTTAGCACCAGTGCCCATAGCGCACATCCGTTTCCCTAGGCACACCCGAGCCCCCAGTCTCTCAGGCCCTCCGCTGCTTATGTTATTTTAATCAGGGCCGTGGGGCACCCACTCTGTCGTCCCCTGGATCCTGCACCTGTCCACTGCTCCTCTAGCGCCCCACCGTAGTCGCTCTGGGACTCAGGCCGTGGCTGCACTAGTCCTCGCCGCACCAAGGGCCGAACTCCTTTCCTGCCCGGGTCTCCCGCCAGGGGCCAGCCAATGCTCTCCCGCTTGCGCTCCCAATCTCGCCCCGGCTCGCAGGCCACAGCGTCCCCGGGACGCTGCATCTGCCTCCGCGGTCCGCAGCTCCAGTTCTCGCCACACCCCACTCACCGGATTTTGCTGCTCCATCCAGTACCCCCCGGCCGTCGCCTTCAGCCGCTCCATCGTTCACTATTCCGGCTCCTCTCCGGGATGCGCAGGGGCCTTCACACACTCAGCTCCAGCCGTCGCGCCCTCCTCACTGCCGGCTGACTCCTTGCAGGGCCCTCCCAGCACAGGGCAAGGCCTTCCGGTTACCTCTCTGCCGCGACTCGAGTCCAGTGCACTAGGGGACCTCCGCCGCCTCAGTCGCCCGGTCTGTTGATCAGTCGGGTCCTCAATAAGTCAGCAGCATCGTTCCTCCAGCCGGGCTCCGGAATCTCTCAGCTCTGCACCGCCGCCATTTTGTGGGTGCCACCCTCGGCCTTCTCGGGTCGACAAATCGTCAAAATCTCCTGATTTCCGCTCAGTACAGTAGCGGAATCATGCCAGTGCTGGCCCTCTTCGCTTTCCGAGTGTCCGGTGGCATCAGGGGATCCTAAGCGTCATTTAGTCAGGATTAGTTCGGGCCTTCAAGTGGAGCTCAGTGCTCACGCAGCCTTCTTCATCGGCTTCCAAGCCACGCCTCCATTGGTTAAGTATAGTATATAACATTAATTGTCTTTTTTTATACTTTACATTGTTTTTCTTTAACGTATTTTAACCCCTTCTATGCTGATGATGGCCCCCGGCCGTCATGCAATGCGGTGGGCGTGTGCTGATGACGGCTGGGGGCCGTTATGAACCCGGCCACTCCGAAAAACGCCGCACAGGCGCAGAATCGCGGCGGCGCCAAAGGGGTTAATGTTTAGAGTAAATTCTGTAAATGTGTTTTTGAGATTTTTCAATTTTTTATATTTTATTTATTGTCTACATTATTTAATACTTATTTTATTATTTAATTGTTCATAGTATTGATTTTATAGTGTATGTATGTTATACATGTATATATAAAGATAGATCGATAGATCGATTGAGTGTAACATACTTAATAAAACATTTGTTTACATTATATTAATTTAATTATTTTAAATGTATTACTACAAATATATATCTATATATACATATGTATATAGCTGTGTATATATGTATATGTATATATATGGATATTCATATTGATACATTTAAAATATCTGAAAAATGTAATATAATATAAACATTTTTTTTTAGGAATTGTCATATATACATATTTTGTAGTTATAAAGGTCCAATATAGAAAATGTATTTCATATGAAATAAATATTTTTATTAATTATATAACACTATATATATATAGTGTAATAAATATTTGTATTATATATATATATATATATATATATATATATATATATATATATTTTTTTTTTTTTACCTACTGGCTGTTGCCTGGCTGTTGCCAGTAGGTAGTTATAGTTAGGACCTAGTTTCCATAGGAAATCCGCAACATTCTATAGGGAATATCTTTGGCGCCGGTTGATGAATCTTCCCGAATTTCTCAAAGAAGATGGCCCACTCCGCTCCGCTCCTTCCCTAAAAGTTTTGGGGGGATTCGTGAAGTGGGGGCTGAGAAAAAAGGGGGTCCTAAAACGTGTTTTCCCCATGTTATGGTCCATAGGACGATTAGACAAGGCTACAACCCGAACGGCTGAACGGAATTACTAGAAATTTGGCAAAATGGTAGAGTCTGATTCGCAGATCGCCCTTTTGCTTAAATTGTGTAAATCCCTTCAGTAGTAATCGAGAAAATCAAAAGAAAAAAATGTATACGCACGGGTCCGCGTACCGTGTGCGCACCGTACGAGTACGGTACCCGGACCTTCGGGTGCCCGAGCTGTATGCAGATTGGCTGCCAATGTCTGTCAACACTCCAAAACAGAAATTGTTGGAAGCCATCTTGTGCCTCGGTAGACTGAGGCACAAGAAAGCAGAAAAACAAACGTGTAGAACTCAAAAAGGGGGCAGGGTAGAAGCACCCTGACCCACTAGGCCTGCTCAGGGGGTCCCACAAAGAACCCCAAGGCCCCAATTATTTTAATTTTTTCGGAAAATCGCGGGGTGCGTGTAGCGTGCGCGCACGGGTCCGCGTATGTACGCGTGCGGTACGCGTACCGTGCGCATACCTTTTTGAGAAAGCTGCAGGCTCATTGGCTGTCAACACTCCAAACCAGGAAGTGTTAGCAGCCATCTTGTGCTCAGTAGACCGAGGCACAAGAAAGCAGAAAAACAAACATGTAGAACACAAAAAAGGGGCAGGGTAGAAACACCCTGACCCCCTAGGCCTGCCCAGGTGGTCCCACTAGGACCCCCAAGGTCCAATTTTTTTTTTACCCCCCCGGGGGACCAAATCGCGGGGGCATAGTGATAAAGAAGTGCGGGGGTGCCCAATCCCCCCCACACTGCCCCGGGGACCGCCGCCCCCGGGACAAAGCAACACAGCCCCCTGGCGCATACTGGAGGCTCCTGGTGGGCTAGTTGGCCCCCAGGGACCCCCAGTATGCAAGGGAATTAGACCCCTCTGCAAACGTGCCAGGGGGCTGCGTTGCAGAGAGGTGTAAAAAGAGCCATAGCCTCATTACACCTCTCTGCAATGCAGCCCCCTAGCGCATACGGTAGGTTCCAGGTGGGCTAGTTGGCCCCCAGGGACCTCTAGTATGCAAAGGTTATTAGTTCCCCCTCTGCAAACGCGCCCCGGGGCTGCGTTGCAGAGAGGTGTAAAAAAGGGTGTGGCCTCATTACACCTCTCTGCAATGCAGTCCTCTGGCGCATAGTAGAGGTTTCAGGTGGGCTAGTTGGCCCCCAGGGACCCCCAGTATGCAAGGGGAATTAGTTCCCCCTCTAGAAACGCGCCCGGGGGCTGCATTGCTGAGAGGTGTAAAAAAGAGTATCGCCTCATTACACCTCGCTGCAATGCAGCCCCCTGGCGCATACTGGAGGTTCCAGGTGGGAAAGTTGGCCCCCAGGGACCCCCAGTATGCAAAGGGGAATTAGTTGACCCTCTGGAAACGCGCCCAGGGGCTGCGTTGCAGAGAGGTGTAAAAAAGGGTGTGGCCTCATTAAACCTCTCAACAATGCAGCCTCCTGGCGCATACTGGAGGTTCCAGGTGGGCTAGTTGGCCCCCAGGGACCCCCAGTATGCAAGGGGAATTAGTTCCCCCTCTGCAAACACACCAGGGGGCTGCGTTGCAGAGAGGTGCACAAACATTTTTTTTTCAATTTAGATTAAAAATGTGTAATGTAATTTAAAAAATAATATGTCTAAAAATAAATAATTTATAATAATGTAGTAAATCAGTATAAAAAATATAACAATTATTACATTTAAAAATTATCCTTCACAAAACCATTGAAATTGACTGAAAAAACCATAGGTTTCAGCCACGTTATAGTTAGGAATGACCATTTAAAAAACCTTCAATATTCACTGAAACAACCATAGGTTTCAGCCACGTTATAGTTAGGAATTAGCATTTAAAAAACCTTGCAAATTCACAGAAAAAACCATAGGTTTCACACACGTTATAATTAGAAATTAGCATTTTAAAAACCTTTGAAATTCACTGAAAAAAGCATAGGTTTCACACCAGTTATAGATAGCTGGCCATTTTATTCATACAAAACCTTTGAAATTCCCCCGTTATAGTTAGTTCAGCTAACTATAACTCACGCGCCCGCAATGCACTGCTGATGATGTCACATATTACATCACTCATGACATGGTCAGTGACATCACTCATGACATCACTGATGACATCTCAAATGACATCACTGATGACATCATCCAGTGGATGTGTGTTTTTCTGAAAAATAAATATTTTTTATATATGTATATCTAAAGGTCGATGGAAGAATAAATTGGTAAGTAAGTGTATAAATGGATGACCTTTTTGTAAAATTGATTGTATAACTGACTGATTAATTGTATGTTAGTGAATACATGGGGTAGTGAGTAGTGTTTAAATATGTAAATATCTGTATCAGTCTCACACATTTTTTGAATAAGTGGCTGCATGGGTTGGTGAGTAGCCACATGAGTGTCTATATAGGTTATTAGTTGGTTTTTTGAGTACCAGTATGAGTGTCTGAGTGTTTACATGGTTTGGTGGGGGATATTACTTAGCAAATAGATGTAATATTGAGTGACTCACTGCTTATATGTGTTTTGAAGACAGCATGTGTGCAGGACTGTATGGGTGGATGAGTGTGTGTATAGGTGTGTTAGTGAGTGAATGACTGTCTCAATACTGTCTTTATGACTAAGTACATATGTGTTAAACTACTATATGTGAGTATTGGTGCATATAAGTGAGTATACATGAGAGTTAGAGATTTGAAGAGTTCCTGTATAACTAAGTATGTGTTTCTATAAGTGATCGTTTAAGAGAGTCAGTACGTGTATGTTTGTGTGTATAGCTGTATATGCGAGTAAATGGATGTTTGATTTATTTGCATGTGTGAGTGACTCTATGGATGAGTATCGGTGTGTTACAGGATGTATAGGTGTATGAGTACATATGATGATTGAGTACATGTATGAGTGACTATATAGAACTGTTGGTGAATGAGTGGATGTAGAAGAAGATGTTGGAATAGGTTGCTGTAACTGGTATTGGTATCTCCATTTTCTTGAAAATTGTTGTTTCTATTTTTGAATGTGTGTCTCAAAGGTTATATTAGAGTGAGAGGAGGTCTGCCACTCTTTCACAAGGATGATGTCATCAGTGATGTCATTTGAGATATCATCAGTGATGTCATGAGTGATGTCACTGACCATGTCATGAGTGATGTAATGTGTGACGTCATCAGCAGTGCATTGCAGGCACGCGAGTTATAGTTAGCTGAACTAACTATACCGGGGGAATTTCAAAGGTTTTGTATGAGTAAAATGACCAGCTAACTATAACTGGTGTGAAACCTATGGTTTGTTCAGTGAATTTCAAAGGTTTTTAAAATGCTAATTCCTAACTATAACGTGTGGGAAACCTATGTTTTTTTCAGTGAATATATATATATATATATATATAAATATATATATATATATATATACATATATATATATATATATATATTTGTTTATATCACTATATATTTATATACAGTATTAAATGTTTGTGGAATATATTTCATTTATATTACATTAACATTTACTACTTTAAACTCTACTTATGTTTTATAAACAAAACAAAAAGAGAGAGGCAACAGAAATAGGCAGTTAAGTAGTCGAAGAAATGTTATTGAGTCTTCAGTAAAAGAAATTCTTGCACTGGGTTTAAACCCATAAAGAAGAAATCTTTTTAAGGAAGACTCAACAACATTTCTTTCACTACCCTATTTCTGTTGCCTCTCTTTTTTTTGTTTTGTATAACTTAATTGTATGGTCTAGAAGCAGCAGGCCTTAGCAGTGGGCAACAGCGTTACATGTGAATATTCTGTTTCTACGTTAATTTAAGTGACTATCTGTGCTGTGCTGCTTTAATCATCCCTAGCTGCTTGTGTTTTGAAAAGTGTTATATTTTATAAATCAATATTTTCTCTATTTTTAGACCATATTAATGTCAACAATATTTCCCCCGATATTTTTGTACCTACCATTATAAGTATAGGAACGCCAAATTGAGGCAAAGAATATTTGTGACACAATATTGTTTACAACAATATTTTTTACCACAATATTGTGTCAGTGATCTGTCGAAACTTCATCGACCACCTGATCCAAACTGATCCAAACTATGGTCCTCCTTCTGATGGTGGGCGGACCTCCACCAACAGGCCTTTGTTGGCATTCCACCGCCATCTCGGGCATCGGTCCGACCGCTGCATTACAATGCAGCCAGTCGGACCACAGAGGTCAGCGGGTAGGACCGCTGACTTCGACAGGATCAACGATCCCATCGGGACGGGGGTCGGATTCCTAACCCTACAATAAAGGCCAGCCCTGTGAAGGCACTGCCTTGGGGATCAGGATATACCTTTTTGGCTGCCTGTTCATGGCAGGCCACTACCATTGCACCACAAAGTGCCTGGCACACAGTGCATGGATGTCCACAAAGTGCCTTTTTCTACTGTGGCTTGTGCTGCTCCTCCTTTCCTAAGCTTCAGCTCAAGCCGGAGTAGAAAAGAGCACTTTCCGACCGCCTGCACAGTGGTCCTATCATAATAGAGCAGGTGGGACTCATTGTCGGACAATCACCTGCCAATACGATGGCAGTCAGCAGTCTGGCCGACCGCCATCGTAATGAGGGCCTTTGTGTACACACTCCGCAAACCACACAAAAGCCATCAGAATGTTTCTGGAGAAGGCAGCAATCTCCTGGCACAGATAAGGTGTGGGTGCTGAGCTCACCCAATATCTAAGATCTTTAAGTTGCTGATCAGGTCTCTGATGTTAAGACCACCTCTGTACTTCTTTTGTTTTTTCACAAAATTAAGCCCATAGTGTAAAGGGTCCAACTGGATTTTGTATTCAAGTATTGATCCCAGACATTACAAAGGATCACTGATGTGAAGGGGATGTGATGTTGTAGTTAGCCTCTGAAACTGTGCTTAATTTGGAGCTCATTTCGTAACATAAATACTGAGCACCCTTCAAAGAAACTTTCCAGTAGAAAAGAGAGACTGAAGTTTAATCAATTGGAATTTAAGACTTAAGTTGCAAAGGGAGAGAACATACTTGATGAAAAATTTATAGTTGTAGAAAAACCTGTTTAAGTGCTAAAGATTGGGGAAATGAATAATGCTTTTGGATAGCTTATTGTCTCTCATGAGAAGGGCGCTGTAACTGCTGCATTTCGGAGGAGTAGAAGAAGAGCACAAAATCGCCTTTTGTAGTATGCAAAAGAGTTCTTTAAGAAAAGTGTGATCAGAGATTTAACCAGTGTTTTATGTTGACACAGTAGAAGAGGAAACCCCTAGAAGACAATAGAAAGAATCGATCAGGAGAAGAATCTAATAATTAATTTCCTTTCCAGGTGATTATAAATATACAGTTCAGTAGGAATAATCTATGTTGGAGAACATAACCCAATAGGCCTCAGTTCCTCTTTCAGCTCTCACTCCCCGCAGTTCCTGTTCCCAAACCATTTCTTTTAGCTGGCCACCCAATCAAAAGAAAATAAGATTTGATGGTGCCTGAAGGTGGACCCTTGAGATCTTCATGCAAGAACTGAGGAAAAGCACAAAACGTACAAAATAGTGAGCCACAACTTAGATTCCGCTCGGTTTCTTTGAAATTCTCCATCATGCCCACCTTGGACGATATTGTGAAGGTTTTTACTCAAATGCATAAGAAATTAGTTGATTCCAAGGCTATTAGAATAGTCCTAGCAGATAATGTATGACAACTTCAGTAGTCTAGAGTAGGGTTCACTACTTATCGAAATTCTTTCGACATTGCCTTGGGTAGATTCCCAATTGTAGTCCAAAATGCAGTGGTAGGGGACACTCTGACTTCATTGATATTTGCACCTACTACTATTTTGGTAAATGTACCCACAGAAATCCCATTGGTGGTGCCCAGCCGCGGCTGCTGCAGGTAAGCACGATTGGGCGGGGTGCGTGGGTAGTCGATAAACAATGGAATAGGATTTATTTATTTGTTTTACTTTCTCTATTCCATCTTCTGTCAACCCCATCACCCTACCCTACCCCACCGCGCTTACCAGCACTGACCAGGGCTGGTGGTGCCCTAACGATTATCAGGGGATTTGACAAAAGTACAGATCTATCTTAATCAATAACATTCCACTTCACATATAGACACACTGCCTTTCCAGATACCCACACAGAATAGCTTTTTTAATTTCGTACTTGGAGGAAGATGCTGTCGCCCGGAAGGTAGATTTAGTGAGAAAGGAAAATACAATTTTTACAATAGGAAAACAGTTTGTGAAATAATTAGAAAAATAATTTCACAGAAGGACTGTCACCTTGTCAGATGATAAGGAACTGTTAGAACTACGGCAAGGTAACTAAGATTTAGTAACATACCTAAAACTTTTTTAATTGTCTAATTGCTGAAGATTCTTGGCATTGAGGAGAAGAGATAAGCTATATAACTCTCCCCATTTGTACTAAGCTAATCCATTTAACCTTATGTCTGGATCATCGGTTAGCACTAAGAAAAGGCGATAAGAAAAAAAGTGGCGGAATGGGTCCATGCATTGATCAAACTAAAATTATTACTGTTACCACAGACTCTGCTGGTGAACCATGAAATTAAGTGAGTGCATTCTCTTTGACCCGAAGAAGAAAAAGATTTCAAATGGCGAAATGGTCAATGACTATACTGCTGCAAAGAGGGGACACATCCAAACCTAAACAAAAATTTCAACATTTAACTAACTGTCAAAAATGTGGGGGCTGATTTTGATTCTGGATGTCGTCTGACCGGCAGACTCGCAGTGGCGGTCCATCATTCGCTGCATTACTACTTTGAAAGTCATTGTGGTGGAGGACCACGGCTGCTCCAGGGAACCGTTTTCCCCTGGTAGTGGCGCAACTGCACCACAATGTTAGATGCTCAGTGGGACTGGCGCCGTCCCGCTGACCACATTACAATTTCCGCTAACACCAGCCATTTCACAGAGAAAGAACAAAGGGGGATCTACATGGTCCCATGGCCCCCCTGCCATTGGGATACATTGTAAGTGGCACAATATGTGCCCCCACCATCTGTATCCCCCCAAAGTTCCAGCACCGTATGAACGTCTCCATCCATGCCGTTGTTGAAAGAGGGTTCTTGTGTTGAAATGAGGATCCTTGAACAAAGGTTTAGTTTGAAAACCTTTATTGGTTACATCCGTGATAAGCACAACCCACGACCGCTCATCCTGGTATCCCCGCCATAACTGCCAAACCAACAGAGCAGCAGGGTTCGAACGAGAACTCCAGGATGAGTGACATGGCAAATAACAATAGCGCACGAGGGCAGGCGCGCGGAACTGACAAGTTGTCCTTAAAGAAACAAGGACAACTTGTGACTATAACATCCGCGCGGAAACATTTTTGCCATTCCCATTGCAGTCCCTGTTTTTTCAGGCACTGCCATGGGAAAGGCAAATACCATTTGCCGTACATGAGTTCATCTCGTAATACAATGGGTGGTCCTTGCCCGGGTTTGGCGGAGCTGTGCCGACACAGAGTCGGAGTAACTGCACCAAACTCGTAATCAGCCCCTTAGAATCATGTGGAAAATTAAAGTGTTCATGTAGTAAAGAAGGGAAGTTCTTGAGCTAACGGAGAATCCTTTCACTCTCTTTTATAGGAGCACATTCTACCCACTCCCTGTTAAAAATAGATATTTTCAATGTGGTCAGAGATAACCAGTGCTTTACGTTGACACAGTCATAGAAAAAACCCTAGAAACCAAGACATACAATCCATCAAGAGAAAAATCTCAAGTAAATCTTTTTAGCCGATTATAGTTATATACATTCAGTAGGAATAATCTTAAGGTTTGTTGAAGAATGTAACTTGTAAAGAATGTGTCACTTTCCAATCTCCCTTCTTCCCGTGGATTTGCCCAATCCTTTTGCCTCACCTGACCACTCCAAAACCTGTATTATAATGCCATTCAGATTTGACTAAAGGTACAGCCATTAAATTGTCATTGAGGAAGAGAATAAAACTGACAGACTATGTCATCCGGAGTTGCTAGGGAGGAACTATGTGGCCCATCAACTGCCCTACTTCTATTAGGAAATAGTCATGACCACAGTACACAAAATCTTAGAGCAGCGCCTTGAGGAGAAGGCACATTGTAAGAGACATTGGTCCCTTCAAAAGGAGTAAGGAGCAATGGGACACAGAAGCGCAATCGGACCTGTGTTGATATTCTCCAGGATGGAGAAAAAATACATTTATTAAATACAAATTATTTGAAAAGCATAAAGCACGAACATACAAAAGGTTTCAAGGGTCAAAGGTTGGAAGCCAACAGATTTCCAAACCTCAGGCACTTTTATAGACGGTGACTTCAGACATTGGAATTTATATACATGGTGACTTCGTCAGTGATACATTTTCAGTCAGTCACAGTAGAAAAAAGGCATTTTATGCTTATGCTCCCCAAAAATTCAAACAAGCAAGATTGGACTTAAGATGCGAGAGTCAATGACGTTTCGATCCCTACTACAATTGAGGATCATCATTAGAACACACAAATTATATGCCTGAGAGGTAGCCTGTCAATGATGAAGTTTGATTAGGATTGAGAGAGCAGTTAATATTGAGTTGTGAAGGTCGCTATGGCCACACGTCCGTGGGCCTAGTTCCCAAATGAGGCTTGGACTGAACCGATGACTTGAGGATAGCGGTGGAGACACCACAATTGTGGCGTCCCGTCTGTCTTTTCCGTAGACCTCTACTAATAAAGGTTCATTCAACGCAAATTGGTGTGATTAAAGGGCGTCCTCCGGAATCCGGAAAACCATAGAGGCAGAGGGCTCACTGAATTAGAAATCCTAAGGGGACCCGTTTGGCGGGCAATGCAAAATTCCTCTGATCTACGGCACACCGCTGGGGGAGTGGGAGATTGAGAAGAAGGGAGATACAGCAACCTACTTCCAGTGATAGTCACCACACAGAAAAGTTGGTTGGGCAGGGATGTGGGGGGAGCGTGGAAGAGGGAGCGTGGGGGGGGAGTTTAATAATAATTTTAAAATGAGAAAAACTTACCTGCAGCTGCCAGCCGCCTCCCGCTTTGCATCTCTGTCTTCTTGGTCCCAGTAGACACTGATGCTATGTCCCAGACTCCCTTTGCAATGCGAGCGCTGCTCTCATAACATGAGAGCAGCGCAGGGATTGTCCTCAGCGGCCCACTCAGATCAGTGATTCTGTGGGGGTTCTCCAGCCTGGCTGTTCAATGCAACCAGTTTGGAGAAACCTAAGTGTGCATGTCTGTTTGGCCGACCTTAGACGGCCTGCAAAACACACATGTTCACTTAGAAGTACACATAGCACTCCTCCTCCCCCTCCCAAGTCCACTGGCCCAACCCTCCCTACTACATGCTAGCTAAGCCAGCAACTGAAAAATAAAACAATGACATTATTTTGCAGATGCTGGCTTTAAGCCAGTGGCTTGACGCTCCCCCGCGATTGGATCTGCTACACCAACTCTGACCATACCTGCCCCATCAGTATTTATACTGGCTGATTTATGACTCCAACTGCGTCAAGACTCCTACAACATTCCTAATCCAGCCTTCAATCACCTCCCAGGAAAAAAGACAATTGTGAACCCTGGCGGGAGGGTGGGAGTGATGGGGGAGAGCCAGGTGCATCCAAGCCCATAAATCCTCCTCTGATCAGCCCTCACAATGACAAGTCTCAGTCTTAACAAGTAGTGTCCAAAATGCTGGTAAAGAAAAGGCACTCAAAGGTCTACTCCTACCCCCACCCCCATTCATCATTGACACATTTACCCCTCTCCACTGCCCAGTCTCCTCAAAGACCACCTCCTTTTCTTGTGGCCAGGTATGACCACAAGAACTCAGTCTTCTAGGATGACTCTAACTTCCTGACCCCCTGCCTTGCACGCCAGGACATTTGGACAGTCTGAAAACCCCACTCCATATTGAAGCTGAGATAACTAAGTTGCCACTCACCTCTACAGACGTCCATAAATGGCAGCCACCGTATTCCATTCGAAGTTAGCATTCATTCCATACACACAATATTCACACATCACACACCTCTCAATATTATCACATCTACTATTTTTTGTTTAATATATGAGAGAGAGTACTGATGAGATGGTCCTAAAAATTATGTTGATGCAGCTTTTTGGTGGAAACTAACTCTTAATGTGTCCTTTGTTAGGACAAACATAATTTGTTAGTTTTCTCACACTGTGTTTGAGTGATATGGTGGTCTGAGGGGGTATAGATGGTGTTGTGGTGGGGTTACGAAAGATTGAGACTCTGAAGCCCTTCGCTGGCTCTACACCACTGCTTCTTCATCCTGCACCAGGAGCTTCACAGTAAGGGCTTTCCAGCCCAGTCATGGTAATCTTCTTTCTAAGGGTACTTCAGTTCCTCAGCAGTCTCTAAAGGTCCACCATGGCAAATCACACTTTGTGCCTGCACCCTCCAGCCACACAAGCCTTCAGCCTCTTGTGAGGTGACTGTGTGCAACAGCCAGAGTCTGCAGTGCTGTCTCTTTCTGGGCTCTACTGAAGGTCCAGCCCGCATTAGGCCTGGGAGGAAAATCATTGAGCTGATACTACCAGCCCAGTACAGAGAACTCTAGAGAGTACAGGAATAAAATCCAGAAGTGGGTGTGCTACCAGACTCCCGGTGTCGACAGCTGTAATGGTCCTTTCAACTTCTTCCAAGACTCGTTTGAAGGGGATACCACACCATCCTTCCACTTAGGATATTACAGAAACCAGCCTACGGACTCCCCCAACCCTGCATTGCATGCTGGGAAAGATTGAATGTGGGAAATCTTCCACAATCAGAGCCCTGTCAGTTTGCACCACCCAGGCCTTCCAATTCCCTCCAGAATATCAAAGGTGCCTCCTGCTGAACACCGGTCACTGAGGTCTGCCCTTTCCCTATTGTTCAGGTTTGGAAATTCCCCAGCACTATTTAACAGGAAATTGATGCTTACATCCAATGACATTCATCACCTCTTCCTCAGGTAGCAAAATCTAATTTTTCCTGGAATAGGCAGTTGGTGGTAGAGGTGGGCAAACATTTCAGTAGAATTTTGAAACAAACACCACTTTTTAATTTGTTTCTGCCCAAGGAGCATAATTGGGGCTGATCTGCAGGTACATTAGCAGAAGAAAAAGTCCAAAGACAAAAGCATGGTTGTAGTTGCTTTTAGAAGCTCTGAGGGGCTGGGCAATGTATTTAGCTAAATTCTAAGGGGCTTATTTACAAACCAAATGCGCCACTTTTGCATCATTTTTAACATGAGAATAGTGACGTACGGGTGGCGCAAGGGGCTTGTAAATAAGGCCCTAAGTGATTAAAGGTTTTCCTTCATTCCACCCCTGACAGAACTCTTCAAAGCAACTTCCCAAGGAGGTGCCATGCATGTCTCCTGGCTCTCAAGCGGGCAGGCGCCACACACAAGCTACTCTAATGGGAAAGCTGCTTTGAAGAGCACTGGAGCAGCCAGTGAAAATAACTTAATGTAATTACTGCTAAGGAAATTACATTGTCTGGCCACTGACAATGCTGGATGGCATACAAATTCTTCTTCCTCTGCTTTCCTCCCTGTGTATAATGTGGAGTTCTTCTTCTGCAGGGCATTTCACTAGCATTTTATTCAATCTGGGTCAGACAGAGCCCAAAACAGCAAAAACAGAAATTTCCCACAGTTTCTCATTCACTGAAATGATGAATTTCAATAATGGGAGACTCGGGAAATCAAGCTTTATACACAAAAGGGTAACTCTGATCTTAGATATGAACGTAGGGCCCTGGAAATTGTACACAAGGCGTTAACTTAGGCCATTCTAGTATATCAATTTAATGAGGACTCAAGTGCACAATTGTGAAATCTTCAAAGATCATACCCTTTGTCCAAAAGGAAAATAACATTCCTTTCAATATCCTAATGTAATGAAATAGGAGGCCTTAGAATCACTACGAATGGTATGAATTATAATTTAGACTGAGCGTATCTGTAACCAAACTATTTGTACTCAGATGGCAGGTTAGTCAAAAAATTGTATTTCTCAATCAGCCTACAATCTATTCAGAGCCTTTTACTCCAGCTGTCTACAGGCAGAACTAGAGGTCCAAAAGATTTGTGATTCTTCACGGAATTAATCCACTTAGTAACATCTGGGGCAGTATTATGGTAAAAGTGCATTTTCATTGTTTGCGCCGAGCGCAAACAGTGAAAATGCTCACTATTACCATGAATGCGCTGACCCCAGGGCAGCCACAAACTCGTGCAGTGCGAACTCGCGCAGCGCATTCAGGTGAAAACTGGAGCAGCTGCTTTACAGCTGCTCTGTGTTTGCATTGTGCAGGTGACACCCGCCTGCACTTTTGAAAGAGATTAGAGATCCCCTTGCAGGCGGGTGCAGTCAGTGACTACACCTGCCTGCAATGGAATGTCTGGGGTGTCCATGGGACCCCCATTACCCCCGGCAGAGGGCTGCCATCAGGAGACACACTCAGGCGCACTGTGAGTGCACCTCCTGAGGGCTTCTTTGCCTCTGCGCCCACGACTGTAATACGGTGCAGGCACAGAGTCAAAGGGATTCCTTCATTTACATGGGACACACTCCCATGCAAATGAGGGAACGCCCCCTGCAAATAGCGCTGGTGCTTTATGTGCACCAGAGCTATCTGTATTAAAGAAGGGCCAGCACAACAGTCTGTAGCCCATTCTGTAATACCAAAGTGCCCCGGAGGTGGACAAAGTGTGAGCAAAAGCCTGTTGCGCCCCTGTGGCAATGTATGTAATATGACCCCGTGCATACAGTCAAACTATTTATGATGATGTTTTATTTTAGAGCTCAGAGATTTTGCATGGAGTGTTCACAAGCATTGAAACAGTGAATGGAAGTAAAGTTATAGACAAAGTATTTAAAAGTGGAGTTAAAAAAATAGATGCGCAAGGCAAGCATGAGTGCTCTAACACACCATCAAGCCCTCCATGGCAAGCGCCACGTTCCCCAACGACTGGAAATACGATGAGGTCCACCCCCTCCTGAAGAAACCCTTGGCGCACCCCACCGAACTCAAAAACTACAGACCCATCTCCCTGCTCCCGTTCCCAGCGAAAGTCATCGAGAAAGCCATCAACATCCAACTGGCCACATTCATCGAAGAGCACAACATCCTCGACTCCTCCCAATCTGACTTCAGGCCCTCTACTGTATCTACTCCTTCCTCTCTAGCAGAATGCAGCGGGTCAGACTCCCCCCTTTCCTCTCCGACCCTACAACTACCACTTGTGGAGTCCCCCCTCAGCCCTACACTCTTCAACGTCTAAATGGCTCCGCTCGCCCCCATCGTCAGAACCTACCGACTCAACATTGTGTCATACGCAGACGACACCCAACTCATCCTCTCTCTATCCAACGACCCAATATCACCAAACACAATTTTTGAGAAGGCATGGAAGCTGTCGCCAAATGGATGACAAACTGCTACCTACAACTAAACACCAGCAAAACAGAAGTACTCATCATGGGCAACCTAGGGATAATCCTCGATTCCACGCTCAGCATGACCAACCAAGTCAACGCAGTCTCCTACGCATGCTTCCGCACCCTCCGTATGCTCCGCAAAATCTACAGATGGATCCCAACGAACACTCGGAAAACAGTCTCCACGCACTGATCAGCAGCCGACTCGACTACGGAAACGCCCTCTACGCCGGAGCCCCGGCCAAACTCATCAGCAGACTCCAAAGAATCCAGAACGCCTCCGCATGCCTGGTACTAGACGTCCCTCACAGAGACCACATCACCCCCCACCTGAGAGACCTGCATTGGCTCCCCGTCGACAAAATAATCACCTTCAAACTCATGATCCACGCACACAAAGCACTCCACAAGACCGGCCCAGCCCACCGCAACAGCAGACTCTCCTTCCACGCACCCAACAGGAAACTCCGCTCTGCCGACCTTTCCCTGGCCACCGTCCGGCGCATCCACAGAACCACCTCCGGAGGCAGATCCTTCTCCCACCACGCCGCCAAGACCTGGAATGCCCTCCCCCTCCACCTACGACAGACTACTGACCTTCCGGCATTCAGAAGACTGCTCAAGACCTGGCTCTTCGACCACTGACTGCAGCTCCCCCCCCCTCCAGTGCCTTGAGACCCGAGCGGTAGGTAGCGCGCTTTTCAAATTACTTGATTGATGGGCACAAACCCAGATGCATTGAAAAAGGACACCTGGTGGCACCTCGCCCTCGGAAGCCCGCCCACCCCCACGGACCACGCACACAAGTAGGGAATCATCCTGGTCTCCGAGCTCAAAATGGACAGCCAGATCAACTCCATCTCGCCCTCCTGCTTCCACACCTTCCGCCTCCGACGTAAGACCTTCAAAAGGATCCCTCTCGAACACAGAAAGACCATCACTCACGCCCTGGTCACCAGCAGACTCGACTACGGCAATGCACTCTACACCGGAATAAACAGAAACCTCACCTGCAAGCTACAGAACATCCAGAACGCCGCTGCAAGACTGGTCCTCAACCTGCCAAGACACTGCCACATCTCCCAGCATCTGCGCACACTCCACTGGCTCCCCATTGAAGCTAGAGTCACCTTCAAGAAGCTCACCAACGCCCAAAAGGCGTTCCAGGACACCGGACCAGCATTCCTGAACAGCCAAATCAAATTCCACGCACCCCAGAGGACCCTACGATCTGCCCAGCTCTCCTACGCTGGGGTCCCCTGCTCCAGAACGACCAGATCGGGAGGCCATTCTTTCTCCTTCCTCGCGGCCCGAGCCTGGAATGCCCTGCCGCTCCACCTCAGACAGACAACATCATTCCCCATCTTCGCAAGAAACCTCAAAACCTGGACTGGAGCCTGCTAACCCAGCCCCTTGAGACCCTTACGGGTGAGTAGTCACGCTTAACAAATGCCTGATTGATTGATGATTGACTGCATACACAACAATCCTTCGGTTTATTCAGTATCTATTCTGTGAGTGAAGTATGCGGTGTTATGATAACACCGCATACTTATGGCTTGGTGTACTATGTAATGTGTAGAGTATGTGTATGTATGTGTGTGTGTGTGTGTGGTTGTGTGTGTGTGTGTGTGTGTGTGTGTAGGTATGCACACACATGTAAAGGTTGCACTGCTGTACCAGGTCTGTGTGGTTCGGGGAATGTTATACTGCTCATGCACATGCCTTACTGGGTGGGTTTATTAAGGTAGCATGATGTACGTGTGTAGTTGTGACACTTTAGAAAACATTGTTTGTTGAATAAATGCCAAAACTGTTGTCTTTGTCAATGTTTGTTTCAAATTGCTCTCTGAGATGGCAACCCCCTAACTACTCTATGGACGGCTGGACTTCCTGGCGGTGCTCCAGGAAGCCGCTATTAAAATAATCCAGGGAGTAGCAGCTCAACCCCCTTCTTGTCACTTACGTTTTGTTCAAATCTGTTTTTATTGTGAACACAGCAATAAGCCTACAACCCCTGATCGCGGCCGGCCGCGCAGAGAAAAGTCAGCAGGCATAGGCAACTAGGGGAGGTGGAGTCTTTAACACAGCGTACTGCCCACAACCCCCGAAGGGGGCCGGCTGCGTGACTTAGGGGAAAGATATAGCAAAAGGAGGCCATATGCTGACAATGTGTCGCTGTACGGGGGAGGCGCGCAAGGGAAAGGGAGTAGTGGTGTCACATTTTCAAAGGTCCAAGAGGGACCAAACTGTCCCAAAAAGGGGCGAAAGCCAGAGTGGCAAGTAGGAAAGAAGAAAAAGTCGGAAGAGGAGGAGCAAGGGCGAGGTGGAGAGGGGCTAGGAAGGAGTGTCTGAGGGCGCCTATAGGGGGGTCAAAACGCAGGGTAGCACAGGGGGAAGCGATTAAGAGCCTAGTCTGCGTGGATCCGCAGGGAGGAGGGCGTCCTCGAACAACTGCAGAGCGCGGAGCCTGGGAGGCATTTGGCGGGCATAGGTAATGGAGCACAGGTGACGCACAAGAGGTTCCCACACCGCCTTGAAGCGTACCCCCCTCAATTGTATCCGCGCCGTGAGCAGCTCCATGGTCAGGACCTGCCAGAGGCGCACGAACCAGGAAGCTATCGGCGGAGCCTCAGCCCGCTTCCAATACAGAGCAATGAGTTGCTTGGCAGCTCCTAGCATGTGAAGGGTGAGGATCGAGTCGCTGCGCGTGAGGGCTCGAAGTGTGGGGGGTCGAATGCCCAGCAGGAGTGTGCAAACCTCTTCGGGGATGGGAAAACCCAACACCTTCTTAATGTGGCTGAGGACCTCCTTCCAAAAAACAGCCAGGGCAGGACACGACCACCAGATATGTATGAAGTCGCCAGTCGCAGTACCACATCTCCAACACAGCGGCGAGGAAGCGGGGAACATTTTGCTAAGCCGCAGGGGGGTGTAGTACCATTGCGTTAGCAGCTTATACGCGTTTTCCCTCTGCGGGTTGTTGCGGTAGGTTTTGGGGATGTCGTTCCAGAGCCTAGTCCACTGGGAGGGTGTGATGTCGGTGCCAGTCGCCGCCTGCCACTGCCTCTGGTAGGGATGTGCGGGCGGAGTGGAGGGATGCTGCAAGATGTCGTAGATTTGGGAGATGAGTCGTTTCAGACCCCCTAGGGAGCGTGCCAACTTCTCAAAAGGGGTATATGCCCTGGAAGCAGCTTGGTACATGTCGTCTCCCGAGATCCAGTGGCGCAGCTGTGCATACTGTAAGCTAGCGGTTAAAGGGAGGCCAAATTCTTCCCTGCAGTCCGTCCATGACTTAGGTGACCCACCGAGAAAGAGGTCTCCTGCAGCCCTGCAGTCTCCTTGTGTCCAGTTCTCAAAAGCGCGGGTCCGGGCAGCCGGGGGAAAGTGTGGGTTGCCCGCAATGGGGGTATGCGGAGAGGGGAACGTGGTTAATCCCTTAGACACTGCCACTCGGTCCCATACCTCAAGCACCGTCCTCGTGGGGACTGCCATATATGCGCTTCTGGAACGCGCCACCCGCGGTAACCAAGGCAGGTCCCATATGGTGCGCCCCGTGACCACTCGGTCCATATGGAACCAGTGTTTGTCGCTCTCGCGCGCACCCCACTCGATCACGAACCGTAGGTGTGCCGCCCAGTAGTAATGGAGGAGATTCGGGCAGGCGAGGCCACCCCTGTCTCTCGGTTCCATGAGGACTTTCTGCGAGAACCGGGGTTGTTTACCCCCCCATATGAAGGACGTGAGGTCGCGTTGAAGGTTTCTGATGCAGTGGATCGGGATCGGAGTGGGGAGGCACTGGAAGACATAGAGGATGCGGGGGAGGACCGACATCTTGACCGCATTGAGCCGCCCCAGCCAGGATATCATCAAGGGCTTCCATTTCCGCAGGTCTGCCAGGACGTCCTTGCGGCAAGAGGCCCAGTTTCTGGAGGACCACGAGTCAAGGTGGGGTGTAATGTCCAGCCCATCGCCTCCGGCTCGGAGGGTGGGGATCGCCCCTCGACCCCGGACGGCTGCTGACCATTACCGCTGTGACTCAAGCTGCCCTGCATGCACGCTAGCCCTCTGGGCACTTCGAACCGTCCCCATGCACCATGGTAACTCGCCCCACTGTTCTCGGGGATGGGGTCCCCCCCTCTCTCATTGGTGGGGGTCAGAGGGACTGGACAACACCCTTTGCCTTTGCCAGGCCATGTGCCGCATCACGGAGCCCCAGCGCCATACAGACACTTGCATGGACTAAGTGGACCCCACAGATCGACACACCCCCGGACTACCTGGAGGCAGCGGGGTGTGCGAACTCCGAGACAACCTGATTCCATTTCTCCTACCCGACTCTCTGCTCCCTCCCTTTGTCCCGTAGGAAGTGACATTCCTGAGTCCATCCAAACCCTCGGGTAGAGGATGCCCGGTACCTGGGACATTGTGCACCGGCCCTGTTGGCCTGTTTTGGTTTTGTTTCTTCTCTGCTCCTCTTCTCTTTTTCCTCTCTTTCCTCTTCCTACTTCTCTCTCACGCTCTCCTCTCTACCTACTCCCTCCCTGCGCTTGCGGAGGGGTGGCATGGTGGGCCCGGCGGGGGTTGGCGCGCCGGCGGCTAGACGAGGCTGCCACTGTCCTCCCTGCGGGGGGGTCTGCTGCGCTGGGTCCTGCGCGACTCCCGTCCCCCTTAGTGCTATGACAGCGAACATCCCTGCGCCCCTGAAGGTCCTGTCCCTCAACGTCAAAGGGCTCAACTCCCCTAACAAGCGGAGGCAAGTATGGCGCTACCTCCTACATCACTCTCCTGACATTATCTTCCTCCAGGAGACGCACCTTCTCAGGGGGGACACCACACGCATGGCACACCCTAGATACCCCACACAATACTGGGCATCCTCTGACACCAAGACAGCGGGGGTGGCAATCCTTTGCAGGGCTGGCATTAGGCGGGGAACCGTGAAACCCTTCAAGAGTGCGGATGGGCGATTCCTCCGAGCCACGGTACAGATGGGCAGTACACAGTTCACTCTAGGATGTGTGTATGCGCCCAACCAGTCACAGGACAAATACCTCCAGGCGCTTATTCGGGATCAGCTCCCACCGGGCGGCGCCAATGTGATCCTGGGCGGCGACTTCAATCTTGTTTGGGACCCCGAGTTAGATCGTGCGGGAGCCCCCTTCAATGGTGCGGGAGCAATGTCCTCTACCCTTAGAACGCAACTTACTGACCTGGGGCTCGTAGATATGTGGCGCTACCACAACCCGGGGACCCGAGACTACTCCTTCTACTCGCATTCCCATCGGACATACACCCGGATCGACTATCTCTTCGCCTCCCTTGAACTGGCCCGAGACTCCTTAGCTGCCGCTATGTCCGACATTTCCCTGTCGGACCACGCTCACGTGGAGCTTTTACTGCAGGATCCCCTGACCCGCGCCGCTCGTGAACGCAGGTGGGCGCTCCCGCCGAGGATCCTTCGGGACCCGGACGACGTTGCCAGCATCCGTGACGCCATAGACTCGTATTTCGCTGTCAATGACACCCCTGACGTGCCCTTCCACACGGTCTGGGATGCCTTCAAGGCCACCATTTGGGGCCACATCACCTCCCTGGCGGCGGCGCGGAGGAAGGAAGCGTTCAAGATAGAAGCCGACCTGGCGGCTGAGATCAAATTAGCGGAGGCCCGAGACCGGGACTCTCCTTCGAGGGCGTCAAAGAGGACTCTCGCCACTCTCAGGGGGCAACTCCGCACTCTGCGAACTAACAAGGCGGAGCACTCCCTGCTGGCGCTAAAACAGCGGTATTACGAGGGAGGGGACAAGGTTGGCCGCCTGCTGGCCGGCAGGCTGCGGGCACGCGCCGCTAGGGCCCACATCGCCACTGTTAAGAGGCAGGATGGCACCAGTGCCACCTCTGAAAAGGCCAAGCAGGCTGCATTCGTCGATTATTACACCTCTCTATACGCCGAAGAGCCCACCTCTGCGGAGGCACGGGAGGCCGTCCTCGCGGATTTCGAGGGATCCCCACTGTCCCCGGCGTGTGCTGCCGCGTTGGAGGGTCCGCTGCTGGAGGAGGAAGTGACGGAGGCTGTCAAAGACCTCCCCGTGGGGAAAACCCCGGGGCCGGACGGCCTGCCGTTGGCCTTCTATCGCCTGTTCCTGACCCAGCTCCGCCCGCATCTGCTGCGGCTCTACAGCTCCTTCTCCGATGCCACTGGCCCGTCCCCCGATATGGGTCTGGCGGAAATCGCCCTGATCCCCAAGCCAGGGAAGGCTCCCGACCTCTGTGCCTCATATCGCCCCATCGCCCTTCTTAATACCGATCTCAAGATCTACACTAAGATCCTGGCCAAACGGCTGGACCCGCTCATGCCGGGATTGGTGAACCCGGACCAGGTGGGCTTTATACGGGATCGCCAGGGGGCTGACAATGTTCGCAGACTGGCACACCTCGTGGGGAAAGTGCACCACTGGAAAATCCCGGCCTGCCTCCTCTCACTGGACGCGGAAAAGGCCTTCGACCGGGTCGATTGGACCTTCCTCCGTGCGGTTCTTAAGAAACTTGGTCTTGGTCCTAACATGATATCCAGGTGCATGGCCCCTTACCTAGGGCCGCAGGCCAGAATTCGAGTCAACGGCCAACTGACGTCGCCGCTTTCCATCCACAGGGGCACGCGGCAGGGGTGCCCGCTCTCGCCGCTCCTGTTCGCCTTGGCGGTTGAGCCGCTGGCGGAGCTGATTAGGCGCGCCCCTGACGTTCACGGTATCCCCCACGGGGGACGCTCCAACAAGGTGGCGCTGTTCGCGGACGATTTGATTCTTACTCTCACGAACCCTCGGGTCTCCCTTCCAGCGGTGCACGAAGCCCTCACACTGTTTGAGCAGGCGTCCGGCCTTAAAATTAGTCACTTACGTTTTGAGGATATAATGAAGAGGCACAATTGACAGGGAACAGGCAAGTTCAAAAGTAGATTTGGCGGGAATTGCAGCCCTAGGGAAAGGGGTTTACTGCTGTTCCACCCCCACTGCCATCCGACGCCTCACTCCATCAGCTGATCACCGAACCGTATATCAATGGACTCAATCAAGCCGAAGGAGCGAGCCATACACAGCGCAAACAGGTAACTGTCATGTGAGCAGCACGGGGCAAGGAAAATCACCCGGCTTCCACACGCCACAACACTTCTCCCTTTTTTAAATAAATCAATAACAGTGAAAAAATGCATACATAGAAATGCTTCAGAACAAAAACAGTATTCCTGCATTAGATAATGATAGGAAAAACAACAAATATTTATCTAATGTAAATCAACAAATATTATTCACATAGACGCCCTAATTACGGTAAGACTTGGAAAGCCTCTGACTGCAGATCTGAAGCTTTCGCGGTTTCAGTTTTGAACGCCGCTTTTAGATGCAGGCGGTCAAAAATGAAACCGGATGGTCATTCCGGTTGCATTCTGACGAGCTCAAGGAGCCCGTCGGCCAGTCGGAGGCCTGCCCCTAATACCTATGGACGTTGTTTCCGCCATAGGTATTACGATGTCGGTTTCCCACAGGCTTTCCATTTTGGGTTTTCCGACATGCATAGCCTGTCAGAAAGCGACATTAGGGGTCCCTAGCAGGGCAACCTTCACCTTGCAGCCTCTGGTTGGGGGGCGAGGGGGAACTTATGGTGCCCCCCTGTTAATCCCTACACGCGGTGCAGGGATGAACAGATTCTCCCATTTCTCTATGGGAGCTTGTGCTACAGCCGGTTTACGGCCACAGCAGAAAGCTTCCATAGAGATATGGGAGTAGGCGACCTCTGTAACAGCGCAAAAGGTGGAGTAGGGTCCTAGGGAATCAATTGTAAAGACCAGCGAGGAGAGATTACCCAAAACGTAATCATAAACACTATACTACCTCGGGTCTATATATTAGGCACGTGAATTATGTGTGATATAGATGTAGGTACCCTCACAAACTAATATAAAAGAGATACGATCAATAAGGGGAATTATCCATTAAGGACTAGAACCCTCACTCACCCGTAGGTGACATGCTTCATCATATGGGTTCCTCCTCCCAGCAGGAAAAACCTAGTCCTGCTGAGGGCTACAACCCTCTCACTTTGAGGAGGGAGCTCAGGGATGTTTTTCAAGATGTTACCTAGTGTTACTAGGATGCTTGAATCCCATATGTGAACGTGTAGTGTAGTGAGGGCACAGGGCAAAAATTAATATAAGGGTGGGTCTAATAGCAAACTTAAAACTGCCTAGGAAGATGCAGGATTCTTTTCTTTATTAGGTTGCTCTCACTGGCAGAGTTAAAAATGCAGTGCATAGAGCAGTATGGATTTAAAACTGCTCACTGAGTACGGTCGACAAATGCAGTCTGTGAAGACGCCTGGGCCCTGCATGTGTCCGATCTGTATCGCAGTGACCCTGGCGACCGCGCGGTGATAGAACTAAAAGATCGTGCTGCTTCCATTCAAATAGAAACTTTAGAACTGACCACTGCAGCCGAGGTCACCAAGTATTTGCGAGCCATGAAAAAAGATGGAGCTCCAGGGCCCAACGGTCTCCCAGCCGGGTTATTTAAATGCACCCCGGAAGAGTGGGCGGACCTTCTGACTCCCCTATTTAACAACGCTTTCGCGACAGGCCAGCTCCCAGACTCTTGGTTAGGTTTGACTCTATGCCCCATATACAAGAAAGGTGACCCTGCGTCACCGGCTAACTATCGCCTTGTTGCCCTATTTGACCTGGAGGCAAAGGCATACGCTCGATGCCTTCTCCAGTTGCTTGAAAAATGGGTCAAAGAAAATAACATAATACCATACCACCAAACTGGGTTCCGGGCATCGGCCTCCACAATAGACAACATCATTACTCTAGCCGCTCTGAGTCAAAAAGCAGCACAAAAAAAACATCTTCCACTATATTGCTACTTTTTACACTACAGTGCAGCTTTTGATAAAGTGTCGCTGAACATCTTGTGGAGGAAGCTGAACAAATGGGGGATTCCGCATGACCTACTAGGTGCACTAATTTCCCTGCATAAGAACACATGGGTGCGAATTAAAACCAGCACAAAGACACTTTCTTCAAGAATTGCCGTCGAAGATGGGCTAAAGCAAGGCTGTGTTCTTGCCCCGCTGCTGTTCAATCTCTACACAGCCGACCTCGGTACATTCTTGGAGAATAGTAACCTTCTCCCGCAAAAACTGGGACCCGCTAAAAAGCCTCTTCTGATATTACAATATGCAGATGATATTGTAATAATGGACCAAGCAAAATCGGGTCTCCAACGGGCATTACGTATGCTTCATACATATAACTCCGCCAATGCCCTGAAAATCAACCAGGCAAAGACGAAGGTACTGGTATTTGGCAGATGTAGGAACAAGAAATGGCTGGCATGGAACATCGGGCCCGCCAGGATTAACATAACAGTAAAATATAATTACCTGGGAGTCTGGTTCAACGAGACGTTCAGGCCTACAGCTCACCTAGCAGCTTTGCAAAAGAGAGCAGGCGCAATTACATACTCCCTGACCCGGTTGAACCAAACTTTGAGCATCCCCTCTGCAGAAGCCAGCCTGAAGGTGGCTAAAGCTACTTTACTTCCTGCATTAACTTACGGACACCAGGCCTTTCCTGGAGCATGCTCCTCCAGTCTTGAGCTCGCCCAAATGTCCACCTACAAAAAACTTTTCCATCTGTCAAGTTTTATTCAGCGGGCAAGACTACGATTGGAGCTGGGCCTACAAAGACAATCTCTTTACTACGAGGCCGATATCCTGAAATATTTTATTAGGACCCTAAAAGCAGATGATAACACTCTTAAATTCCAGCTAAAAGGAATCCTGTCTAGCCCTGGCAATCCCTGGAATACCCAGATTATAAAGGCCATAAGAGTGTTAGATATTGACGAGCCATCTCTCCCCTCAGTCACTATCCCATACTCGGCCTGGAAAGGCACCATCAATAAGCAAGTCAAACTTATTTCTCAGTCCATGGATCTGCAGGCTCTAAAGACATCAACCATTCTGCTCCTCTTGAACTCTTAGTATCTTTTTGGGCGTCCACAAGCATACTGCCAGGAAAACTTAAGCAAAGTGGCTCTGAAGAACATAACGTTTATGCGACTTCTAGGCTTGCGCTCGACGGCCTTCAACAAATGGGCCCCAACAAGCGAGGGGGGGTTTGCAGGCTATGTAAATACCACTCCGAATCATGGCTGCATCTCCTGTGCTGCTGCCCGGCACTAGCAGCCCCCAGAAGGTCCCTTTTGAAACCCTTGTTCATAAAATGGGGCGCCAGGACGTGCTGGGAGGCCTCGGCCTTGTGTTTTACATCTACTGACATTCAAGTGCTCGCTAGGTTTGGAAAATTTGTGAGACTTTTGACAATCTTCTATTACCTCCCCTGGTTGCCATGCTTCTTCCCCCTCCCCCTCCCCTCCAAAGACTCATTACAGACTTTCTTCATCCTTTGGCCCAGTACTCTCTGTCTTAACTATTTTATCCGGCCAAGCATAGCAAAACGCTCACATAAGGAACTATAATGCTGCTCTTCAATAAGCATATTGCTCTATAAGCCTTGAAAACTGTTCTTTAGCCTTGTTTTACTTGAGAAATGTGCTAAAAGCTAAATTTTATACTTGTGCTAAAGTAGATTTTTTATAGCAATGGTTTTAAGTAACTGTTCTAAATTAATAAAAACTTGAAACTTGAAACTTGATGTATCGGTGGCTTTCTTCAGGACCAGATAGGATAGTGATATTCGCTGCTGTTAATGTAATGAAGTGCTCAAATTATATATACAATAAACAGATAAATACAACACCAGTAATCCTATGCAGATGTGTCAGGATTTACTGGGACAATCTGTGAAGAGAGAAAAAACAAAAATAACACACATAGTCAATGCATCGTGCTTGACTCAATCACATCTTGTAATACATTCTATCCTCAATAGTGACAGTGTAATTAACATTGCCTGTAGATCCACTTACCCTTCAATGTAGGATGAGTCACCTCTCCTCCACCTGGCTACAAAGGTTGCTTAATCACTCCTATTTGAATTTTGAAGTGGAATGGCTATACATTTAAAAGTGCTCAAGGTGTATTCAAAAGCACAGAGGCAGCATGGAGTCACCCCTAAGGATGCAGATCTCAAAAAGGCATCGGGTGCACAACAAGTTATGGAATTAGACTGGGAGGGAGTTTATGACATTTGTCTCAGAGTGCCATGAAGTCCTTGTATAACTTGTGTGGCTCTCTCTGTAAAGTGGACACTAGTGTTTTTGGGAAGGAAGTAAACATATTCTTTATTTTAAAGGATAGCTCAGCCTTGTAATGGCCTTTAACTTAACATAGTAAAGAAAAGACCAACGTTAGTACGGAGACTATTCACAGAGTTACTACAAGCTCTAAAACTCTAAATTGCGAGACGTAAATAGACCACAGGCTGCAGGAGGCTCCTTACCTGTCCGTCGGTACCTCGTCACTGAACAGAGCTGCTCTGGGAGGTATCGAACGGGCAGGAGGGCTCTGTTTATATAATCGAGTTAATTGCAAAGTCCTCTCAGGTGCAAGCGTTAGTGACCCCTTTCTGCTGCCTGAAAGACCTCATTGCGGAATTCTATGCGCATGTCCTCATAGAAAATGATGATCATATTCACGCATGCGCCGATAAACCGTCTCTATATGCAATGAGCAACCCAATCACTCAGTGTCTTGTATTTTTACATTTTTACAAAGAAATACCAAATTATAAATGCTCAATTTGAAAGAATACAAAGTGAGTTGTTGATGTGCTTAGTAACCTATCTGTCACTGAGAGTCGCATCGTTTTATAGCGCAAGAAATGGGATTGCGCGCATGTGTAAGAGAAAGACACACCTCGTTTTGTAGCGCGTAGAAAAGCCACATGCGCATGTGTAAGAAAAAGACACTACTCTCTGAAGAGGCCGCGTGTAATGTAGTCTCTTATCAGAAATAGTCAAAGTGAGATTTGTATTGTCGATCCTACCCTTGTAAAGAGTGTTATTATCTAGTAAAAAAATTATATATGGCGCTCATCGCTTTATTGTGCATAGGAGCACTGCCTACGCATTTACGTCAAAGTAGGGGGTGTGTTCCCTAAAAAGCAAACAAATGTATTTATTTCCTGTGGGAAACTTTACGCGATGTGTCCAACCTGGTTCAGACTATATCAATTGATCTTTGGCAACGGACCTTTATTGCTTGTTGAAATAGGATATCATACCTATTAAAAACAAAGTATAAGAGTGACAGGAGACCGTATTCGTTCAAATGTAATCTCCCCAGTGTCTTCCCTTCACTTATAACTAGTGATGTCTGGGCAACACCGGTTTTATGTTGGAATCATGATCTGACCTAGTACCAATATCATCAACCTATAGTAGTATGATAACAATTCTACTTAGGATATGAAGAGAATCATTTTGTTCTGATTATTGGTAAATGTCGTGCAGTGGTATACATATAAATGTAATTTAGTGTACAGATAACCAGGGTATTTCGTCATTTAGCCCATTAAGGTCACTTTTAAGTTTGAACACCCAGCGCTGTTCACGTTTGAATAAGAACTTAGAAATGTCTATAATGTGTGATGGTACCCAGGGCTGTTGTAATACCACCCATCAAAGCTCTGTCTCTGTATGATTTTCATCCAAAATATGGTTCGTCAATTTTGTTGATCGCTTTTTACATCTAATGGTGCTCTTGTGTTCCGATATTCTTGTTTAGATTTTTCGTGATGTCATACCGACATATCAGAACTTACAAGGGCACCAAATCAAATAGATGAGTTTCTCACTATTACAGTTTGTGTGTTTCTGAAGTATCCAGGGTCGTCCAGTACCTATATCTATTTCAGTTGTCTTTTCTGTTTGTGGGCATACCGCACATGTACCGCATAGAAAGTGACCCTTCACTGGAGGTAGGTTCCACAGTGGGGCTGGACCTTCATTCTTCTTTTTCTCTCTTGGTCGAGTATGTACTAGACGATCTCTTAAGTTAGTACTTCTTTTGTACGCTACCATAGACAAAGGGAGTTTCTCATTCCCAGAATTCAAAATCTTCCAAAGATGGTTGTCAATTTTTTTGATGCCATTCGAGTAGCTTGAGAATGTATTGACAAAAGTCAATCTGGAGTTCTTCTCCTTGGGCATCTGGATTTCTAGTTGTTGGGGTTCAAAGGGGCCTGGTGCCTTCTGTCTAGTTCCCCGGTCAGCATTTTTTTCTTAAAGTGCCAAGTGCATATGCGAATTTATGGATGCTCCCTAGGGCTCGCTTTAAAAGGGGGCGGCCAACAGGAAACAGGTGCTTGGTTTCTTTATTGGTCCCTTGCCGTGTGTTTCCTATTCCTGTGGTTCTACCTTGTTCCCCTTCCTTTGAGCTCTGTTCCAGCGATCTTTTCTAGTGCTGGGTTTTGATCCCCCTTTTTCCCTGTTACCCTGTTTCTTATTCCTTTGTGCATTACTGAACCCTTATTGGGGACCTGTTTTTGATCTTCGGTGACGTTCTGGGATTCGCGGCTGCGTTTCCTGTGAGTTCTGGCGTCATGTTATTACCCCTTTTTTGTATCCAAACCATCTTGTTGTACGTTGTGTTTGGGTGGTTTCACAAAGGAGCTGAATAACGGCCGTTTTTTGTGCTACCTTCGTGTTCTTTTTTAGATCCCAGGGTTTTTTTTGGGTGTCTTTCGTATTCCCTTGATGCCTTTTTTCCCCTGTCCCTTTTTTGTCTTATGTTTGTGAATTCCATCCCCTTTGACATTCCCGGTTGGTCTGGGGTTATACAAGAAACAACCAATACGATTGCAGTGGAAGAATTCCTGTTTCGTATCAAGCCACTCCCGTTTGTTAACTGGGGTAAGCAGGGAGGTCGGTAGTTCGTGTGTGTACTTGGCACTGGTAATATTAGTAGGGGTGTGTTTAATCTTGTCCCTTTTTTTCATTTTAGCGGTCTCGTCTGTGTCAAGCTGTCAGCTGCCAAGAAGCCAGAGGAGACGAGCTGTGTTCCCCAAGACCTTGGGTTCCCTTGTTTTGTTACCCACCTTCTCCCGGTGTCGTGTTCTCCACCATCCGTTTTGATTGCGGGTGTTGGGGGTCACGGTGAGGGTAGAGGATTGGGATGTTCTTCACTCCTGCGGTGTTGGGCTGGTCGGCATCAGAACAGAAAACCATGCCCACAAATTAATACACCGCCCGAGTGAAGAATGGTTGAGGAGGCAGCGGGGGGGGGCTTCTTCGATGCAGGAATTTATGCAGGCTTTAGCACACATGCAGGGTGAAGTCCAATCCCTGCGTCAGGAGAATCAGGAGTTACGGGGGACACTGAGTGAGGTGAAGGAAAGTACTAAGAGAAGAGGGAGGGATCCCTCAGTAAAGGCTAGGCCCCCCTTGATTCAACCAGCCACATTTAAATATGAGAGGAGTGGGGGGCAGAGTGGGTCTCCTTCTCCTTTGTCTGTTACAGTGAACACTCCTGTGCCGGTGCCTCTAGCAGCTCCAGAGAGGTTTTCCGGGAATAGTAGCAGATATGCTATATTTATGAACCAGTGCCATTTGCACTTCATGTGTCGACCAACTGCTTTTCCTGACGATACTACTAATGTAGCGTTCGTGATCTCATATCTCTCGGGTACTGCTGCTGGTCGGGCGGTCCCCTTAGTCGAAAACAATGATGCTGTGTTAAGTAGTTTCCTGGCCTTTAAGATCCAGATGCATAGTCTGTTTGCTAAGCATGCGTTCATGCAGGCAAGCAATGTTGAATTGTTAAAGCTACGGCAGGGTAAGAGGGATCTTCTGGGTTATGTGGCTACTTTTAATCGCCTAATAGCAGAGACACAATGGCCCATGGCAAAAAGAACCTCTTTATTTTATCAGGGCTTGTGCAAGGACTTAAAAGATATAGTCTCATAGGTTGTAGACCCCCCGAAGATTGTGTTGAGTTCATCGATTTGGTTGTAAAACTCAACCATCGAAGGAGTGAAAGAAAAGGGGAAAAGATCAGGTTTCAACCCCCAAAGACAACTGTAACCAAGAGAGAAACATCCGAGAATGGGGGAGTAAAAACAGATCCCAAACCTATGCCTTTGGGTGGGGTGCGGGCCCCTTATCCAAGGAGGAAAAGGAGCGGAGGCACTTGTTGCAGTTGTGTTTGTATTGTGGGAGGGATGGGCACTTTGCTCGAGAGTGTCCAGTGAAACCGTCCCGGATACCGGTGAATAAGGTTGTGGCATACAAGGAGGTGTTTGATAAGGATCAGGCGTGTGTATTGCCACCACGCAGGGCTTTTGATTGCTGTATTGATTTGGTTCCGGGAGCCATTTTGCCCTGTAGTAGGGTTTATGCGTTGTCGGAGCCGGAGGAGAAACATCTACGGCAGTATTTGGATGAGATGTTAAAGAATGGGTTTATTCAACCTTCTTCTTCGCCTGTATCATCCTCCATATTTTTTATACCGAAGAAGGAGGGTGATCTTCGCGCTTGCATGGACTACAGAGCGTTGAATAAAGTCACAATAAAGAACAAGTACCCATTACCTCTCATACCGGTGTTGTTAGATCAGCTGCGACATGCCAAGGTGTTCACAAAGCTTGATTTAAGAGGTGCTTACCATCTCGTTCGCGTCCGAGAGGGCGACGAATGGAAAACGGCGTTCCGTACCAAGTTTGGTTTGTTTGAATATTTTGTTATGCCTTTTGGTTTGTGTAACGCCCCTGCCGCTTTTCAGTTTTTTATAAATGAGGTTTTGCGTGAGTTTTTGGATGTCAGTGTGATTGTTTACATTGATGACATTTTGGTTTTTTCCCCGTCCTTTGAGGAACATGATGCTCATTTTTCTCAGGTTTTGTCTAAGTTGTTGGAACACCGTTTATTTGTCAAGCTGGATAAATTCACATTTGGTGCGACACATGTTGAGTTTTTGGGATTCTTGATTTCTGCGGATGGTATTAAGATGGATCCCCGGAAGATTGAAGCTATTGTTAACTGGCCCATACCCACATGTGTTAAGGATGTACAGGTATATGTGGCCTCATGCCCGGTGTGTGCTGTTAGTAAGTCCTCGCATATGTCTCCATCTGGGTTGTTGCACCCTTTGCCAGTGCCTCCCTCCCCCTGGCATATGGTCAGTAAGGACTTTGTGACCGATTTGCCGCTTGATTCAGGGTTTACGGCCATTTTAGTCGTAGTGGATTTATTCACTAAAATGGCACACTTCATTCCCTTGCCAGGGTTACCTACGTCTAGAGAATTGGCTGATGTGTTTATGGCCCAAGTGATCCGATTGCATGGGGTGCCTACTGCCATCGTTTCAGATAGAGGGGCACAGTTTGTTTTACATTTTTGGACTGCCCTGTGTCGGTCATTAAAGATGGAAGTACGTTTGTCAACAGCTTACCATCCACAAAGCGACGGGCAAACAGAACGCACCAATCAAACCATGGAGCAGTATTTGCGCTGTTTGCTAACGTCACTGACGGGCAGTTGGGTACAAGCCCTTCCTCTGGCTGAGTTCGTATATAATAACAGCATGCACTCAGCTCTAAGCGTGTCACCGTTTTATTGCTCGATGGGGTTCCATCCCAAGACAATTCCTATTTAGCCATCTGAGAGGGTGCCAGCAGTGGATTCCCTGAGTAGGGGTTTGATTGAAATCTGGAAGAAAGCCCAACAGCAATTATTTGAGTCCAAGAAAGCCATGAAGGTACAGGCAGACAGGCACAGACGGCCAGCTCCTCTGTATGTAGTTGGGGATAGGGTTTGGCTAGCAACGAAGAATCTGAAGCTTCTGGGACCAAGAAAATTACAGCCTCAGTTTGTGGGTCCCTTTCCTGTCCAGAAGGTGCTGAATCCAGTAGTGATCAGGTTGACTTTACCGGCTGAGTATAATATTCATCCTGTATTTCATACCTCTTTGATGAAGCCATATGTCACCACTTCTCAAGAGTTGCCACCTCCTCCTCCTGCTTTGATTGATGATAACGTTGAGTATGAGGTTAAAACTGTTTTGAATTCCAAGCGGATGAAGGGATGGCTGTATTACCTTATTGACTGGAAGGGTTATCCCCCAGAGGACCGTTCTTGGGTTCCGGCGAGTAGGGTACATGCTGCCCGGTTGGTTCGTCTGTTTCATCGCCTGCACCCTGGGAAACCTAGGCCTGTAGGAAGGCTTTCGGGAGGGGGTACTGTTGGGGCTCAAGGGGGCCTGGTGCCCTCTGTCTAGTTCCCCGTTTTTTCTTAAAGTGCCAAGTGCATATGAGAATTTATGGATGCTCCCTAGGGCTCGCTTTAAAAGGGGGCTGCCAACAGAAAACAGGTGCTTGGTTTCTTTATTGGTCCCTTGCCGTGTGTTTCCTGGTCCTGTGGTTCTACCTTGTTCCCCGTCCTTTGAGCTCTGTTCCAGCGATCTTTTCTAGTGCTGGGTTTTGATCCCCCTTTTTCCCTGTTACCCTGTTTCTTATTCCTTTGTGCATTACTGAACCCTTATTGGGGACCTGTTTTTGATCTTCGGTGACGTTCTGGGATTCGCAGCTGCGTTTCCTATGAGTTCTGGTGTCCCGTTATTACCCCTTTTTTGTATCCAAACCATCTTGTTGTACGTTGTGTTTGGGTGGTTTCACGAAGGAGCTGAATAACGGCCATTTTTTGTGCTACCTTCGTGTTCTTTTTTAGATTCCAGGTTTTTTTTGGGTGTCTTTCGTATTCCCTTGATGCCTTTTTTCCCCTGTCCCTTTTTTGTTTTATGATTGTGAATTCCACCCCCTTTGACATTCTCGGGGTATCCCGAGGGGGCGTGGTTGGTCTGGGGTTACACAAGAAACAACCAATATGATTGCAGTGGAAGAATTCCTGTTTCGTATCAATCCACTCCCGTTTGTTAACTGGGGTAAGCAGGGAGGTCGGTAGTTCGTGTGTGTACTTGGCACTGGTAATATTAGTAGGGGTGTGTTTAATCTTGTCCTCTTTTTTCATTTTAGCGGTCTCGTCTGTGTCATGCTGTCAGCTGCCAAGAAGCCAGAGGAGACGAGCTGTGTTCCCCAAGACCTTGGGTTCCCTTGATTTGTTACCCACCTTCTCCCGGTGTCGTGTTCTACACCATCCGTTTTGATTGGATGTTGGGGGTCACGATGAGGGTAGAGGATTGGGATGTTCTTCACTCCTGCGGTGTTGGGCTGGTCGGCATTGGAACACTAGTAGGGCGTCTCAATTGTTATTAAATGCACTCTCCCTTGAATTTCGTATTGTAGATATGGGATAGTTTTTTATCCTCAAGTCTGTTGTCAATGGTCTTGCATGTTCATAGTACTTTTATTTTGTCGTACAATTACGCCTTATTCTGAGAAATTGCCCGAAAGGCACATTTTCTCAAAGAGGTTCAGGATGATAGCTTTGGTAAGGTAATAGAGAATTGCAGGCCATGGGCTTCTTATACAGCTCTGTTGCCAGGCCATCATTCTCTAGAAAAATCCGGACATCAAGGAAGGCAAGACTATGTTGAGAACATTCAAGAGTGAAGCACTCATAGGCATTTCTCTCATTCATCCATAGGTGAAAAGCCTTGATTGTAGAGATGTCACTCCTCCAGACTACAAAGATGTCGTCTATATAGCATTTCCAGACACATATGTGTCTTAAGAAGGGGTTGCTTTCAAGGAGGATAGTTATTTGCTCAAAATGATGGACATACAAGTTGGCAAGTCTCGGCGCACAAACAATGCCCATTGATGTCCCTGAGACTTGCAGGTACAGGGTGTCCTCGAACTTAAAAAAGTTGTCTTTCATAACTTTTTTAGCACAGGACTTAATGAACTGCACCGTTGTTATGCTCTCCGGAGGATGTTCTTCAGGCATTGATTGTATAGTTGCTTATGTCTCCTCTTGAGGTATACACGTATACAGAGACTCCACATCGAATGATAGCAAGAGATCCTGATCTCTGTCATATGGAGCCTCTGTAAGAATGTGTAGGAGGTCCTTAGTGTCCAACAGAAAAGTTGGCATCTTGATACCATTGGTCTTAAAAAGAAATCCACAAAAGTGGTCAATGGTTCTAATAATGACCCTATTCCTGCAATAATGGGTCTTCCAGGAGGAGGTCGTATCTCCTTATGTATTTTGGGTAATACATAGAAGTAATCAGTAATGGGAAAAGGTGTTGACAAGTACGACGCTTCATGTTACGTTAGCCAATGATTTTCTTTTCCTTCCTCTATCATCCTCTTGATCTCATCTGATAGATGTCTCGAGGGATCCATACTGAGTATTTTGTATGATTTCCTGTCGTCCAATTGCCGAAGACACTCTGTCCTGTATGTCTCGGTATCCTTCACCACAGTGACACCCCTCTTGTCGGCGGGTTTCACTGTGATGGTCTCGTCTCGGGTCAATCCTTCTAGTGCCTGTTTCTGTGCTTCGTCAAGTTCTGATGCTGTACAACATCTTGTTCTATTCTGTTGTTGACATCATGTAACACAGCTTCTTCATATGCAATCACTTGTGCCGGCACCAAGTGTGTAGATGGATTAAATATTGAGGGTGGTCTCAATCCTGTATTCCTAGTGTCTTCTCCCATATCAAGGGTTTCTTTGTTTTTGAAAAAAGAATGCATGCAGATTTTGTGAAAAGATCCCGCCAATTCTTGGCGAATTTGGAAAGCATCTCCTTTATAGGTTGGTACAAATCCAAGACCTTTCTGTAAGACAGATGTTTCAGTCTCAGCCGACGTTCACTCAGATTCACAATCAACTGTGTTCGTGACTGCTCCCTGGTTGTACTGGAGGTTGCATCATACTGCGAGTTGTTGTTGTTGCTAGGGGTAAGTTCCGTTGTACCATATGCGGTCGCATTGTGTAATGCGGCCGTTGGGATCGCTGAACGAAGGTCGGTCGGTCCTGATTTCGCAACAGTGTCCCATCCGACATCGTAATTAGGCCCAGAGGCTCATTAAGCAATAAGGTTAACAAAATCTTTCAACCACGATGGTGAGGTTCGTTCGCGATGACACTTTCTTGCTTCTTTTTGATTAACAGGAATGCTAGATTTCAACAGTTTGGCTTGTGTATTATCATGTTCCACACATTTTAAATCATTTTTTTATCACATTTTCCTTGTTTACATGGAAAACTGGATTAACAGATTTCAAATTATCTTTCTTTGCCTCATTCTCTTGTATACAGAAACGTCAGGAGCAACTGAGGACTGTCCAACATTTACCCCTGTCAGCAAAAACAACAGATTTGGACACTGCAATTAATCTTTTGGGCTTGCTAACTTTTAAATGACCTAACCTAACCTAACCAGTCTGAGAATTTTGATTCTAACAATGTCACCAACTTTATAGTCATAAAACTGAACTCTATTTAAACAATTATATGGTGAACACATTTGCATTTGTTCACGTTTAACCACCTCATGGACCTTTGCTTTACACCTTTCACAATTATAAGGAACAATATTTTTCGTAACCCAATACGGCTCTACTAATGTTAAAAGAGTGCAACCCTTTAATGCCTGAAAATGAGAAATCCCTGTAGTAGAGTGAAGTGTTGCTTGATAAAATTTCAACATATCGTGAATTGCCACCAAAGGGTCGAAATTGTTGGATAAGGCTAATCTAAAAGTGTTACCAATTAGCCTATTTGCCATTTCCACAAGACCAATTACTTAAAGATGATAAAGACTGGTGTGTTTGTGCTGAATGTCTGATTTGTTTAAGAAATGTAATCATAGCATCAGATGTAAATTGCACACCATTGTCTGTGATTAAAACCTTGGTTATGCCCTCACAGGCAAAACCTTTCTTTAGAAAATTTATGACAGACAGCATGTTAGGTGTTTTACAAATCCAACTTAAATTCATTTTGATCTATAATCAGTAAGAACCAAAGCATTCTGATTGTTGCTGTCAGACCTTCAAAATCTTATCAGAACCGTTGTTCCGATTCTTACCTTGACTTGCACAGGAACAGAGATGCTAGGTCCCAATGCCCCCTCAAGAATATCCTGAGGTCAACTTATACTGAGCCTCTGAACTATTCTTTTGGGGGAAGGGGGAATTGGATAAAATAACAAACAAAGAAGAGACTGGTTCTGGTGGTTCCTCTAGTTCCTAGTCTGTCCCGCAGACTTCTTACTTCAATGGAACCTGTGAAACAAATAGTCAATTAACTATCAATTCTATTCTAATCTTTCTTCTATTCTACTCTTGTACTATCTTATTTCACCTACCCTGGTTTTCCGAGATCTAAGCTTCTCTTCTATTTTCTTTCCTGTTATATCTAGTTATCAGATCTGTATGCCAAATTAGTGGTATCTGGAATGATAAATCATTTCTATTAAATCTTATTTCTTTTGTCTACTTCCTATCTATACTCTTCTCTCTATTCTACTTACTTCACTAACTTGTTGTCTTTTCATTTATTGTTCTTCTTTTTTTCTCTGTTCTAGATATCTTTTTTCCAATTTTCTGTACTTGTTCGCTCCTATTTATAAATACATAAGATTTGTTAATTCCCTGACTAGACTTGACTAAAAGCTTATCTCATTTTTATGTTTTAACTTACTCTCATATATGTCTTGATGGTTCTTAACTTCTCCTCTCCTATTTGATATCTGTTCCTCTTGTCCTATGGAAGTTAATCTCCTACTCTGGTTTTACAGGTCTCTATACAATGCTGTCTGAAGAAATAAGGATATTCTCGCTCTTCTTGATATCTTTGGTAAGTATTTAGTCTCTTATACATTAACTGTGAAGTTCATTTTATTATAACCAATTCTCCCAAGTCACTTAGCTCATTTTCTCTTCGGTCGTCTCCCTTCCCTCAGGACTTTCTTGTTACCAGCTGTGTTTGAAGACTGACAGTGAACGGAATGAACGGCTGACTGACTGGCGAGTTTCTCAGGTAAGTTCTCTCTCTATTATAGAAAACACTTGTTTTCCTTCTCTAACACCGTGAAGGATCTCCGAGGTCGCTAAGACTAAATACTGGGTTCTTTACCACTAAATTCTAGGAACGGCGCTAAACGGCTGCTTCTCGGCTGAAAGCTCCAGTGAAGTGCACAATTCTCTTCGCGCTGGCGCTCCACATAGATTGCGAAGCAGCTGCGGTCAAAAGACTACGGTATGGACGGAGCATCTGAATCAATCAAACACTCACACCCAGTCAAAAGATCTGGGTTTAATCCATCACCGTTCTTTAGCCCACTCTGCCACCCCAGTTCAGACCGCTTTCTGGCATTCCAGCCGTCTTTAGCCCGGCTTGCTTGAATCCAGTGGCAAAGTGAGCAAGGGACTCACGTCTGAGCATACCATGCCACACTTATGGCGGCCAAAAGCGGTAAAAAAGGGGGTGGTGATGGACGGAGCATCTGAATCAATCAAACCCTTACACCCAGTCAAAACATCTGGGTTTAATCCATCACCCTTCTTTAGCCCACTCTGCCACCCCAGTTAAGACATGGCTATATGCAAACCAGTCTGACCCTGTGCCTCATGGGAACAGTCCAGCCTGAACTAACAAACCATGTCTTCTCTGGACCGGAAACAAGCTTCCGAGGATCGGTTTCTGGCATTCCAGCCGTCTTCATCCCGGCTTGCTTGAATCCAGTGGCAAAGTGAGCAAGGGACTCACGTCTGAGCATACCCTGCCACACTTATGGCGGCCAAAAGCGGTACAGAAGGGGGTGGTGATGGACGGAGCATCTGAATCAATCAAACACTCACACCCAGTCAAAAGATCTGGGTTTAATCCATCACCGTTCTTTAGCCCACTCTGCCACCCCAGTTCAGACATGGCTATATGCAAATAGGTCTGATCCTGTGCCTCATGGGAACAGTCCAGCCCGAACTGCCAAGCCATGTCTTCCCTGGACCGGAAACAAGCTTCCGAGGACCGTTTTCTGGCATTCCAGCCGTCTTCAGCCCGGCTTGCTTGAATCCAGTGCACAATTCTCCTCGCGCTCACGCTCCACATAGATTGCCAAGCAGCTGCGGTCAAAATACTAGACCGCAGCTTGAATGTCAAAATCGGCAACCACGAGATTTGTTCAGGACTGATTTCTTGGCAGGGCTCCACTCGTTTTAGTGGTGTTTACGTGGACTGTTGCCAGAACTTGAGTAGGGGTCCTGACAGTACCCCCCAACAAGGAAGGTCCTGTCGCTCTTGGTTTTGTAGGGAATTGTTGATGAAAGGACCATACCAACCTGGGAGCATGCACATCAGTGTCTACTTCCCAAGACCGCTCTTCTGGTCCGTAACCTTTCCAATCTACCAAATAGTAGAGTTTTCCTTTTGATCTTTTAGAATCTAGAATCTCCTTGACCTCAAATTCCGTTCCAGTTTCTAGATAGATTGGTTTTGGAGGCAAGTTCTTTCGCAATTCTGTTGAAGCATTTTTTAGCAATGAGACATGGAAAATTGGATGAATTTTCAACTTGGCAGGCAGTTTTAATCGATAAGTTTCTTGAGACATTTTATCTTCGATTGGATATCATCCAATAAACCTGGGTTGGAACTTCCTATTTCCTTTTAACCTAGGGTTCTTTGTGTTCAACCAAACTTGATCTCCTTTTTCTAAGAAAGGGCCCTCGCTTCTCTTTTTATCAGCATAGTGTTTATATTTCTTCTTTGCCTGTTGCAGATTCTTTATGGCATTTTGGTGAATTTGTTCTAAGTGGGAGACAACCTTTTTGACTGCTGGAACCGTAAGATCAGTTTGTTGAATTGTCGAATTCGGATGTCTACAATAGTTCATGTAAAATGGGTAATAACCAGTGGAGACATTTATCGCATTATTGTGGGCAAACTCTGCTGCCCACAAATAGTCCAACCAATGTCCATCTTGTTTCAAAAGGAAAAGTCTCAAGTACTGTTCTAACTCCTGACTAACCCTCTCTGTTTGACCATCAGTTTCTGGGTGATAACTGGTAGAAAATCTAACCTTAGTACCCAACCCTTCCATGAAGGCCTTCCAGAAATGCGAAATGAACTGGGGTCCCCTATCTGAGATAACAATCTTAGGAATTCAGTGTATCTTCACTATTTGTGTGCTAAAAATATTGGCTAGTTCCTTTGCAGAGGGAACTCCCTTCAAGGCCGTGAAATGTGCCATTTTTTAAAAAGTGTCAACAACCACTAATATTATAGTATTAAACCCCTGACTAAGTGGTAAGTCTACAATGAGGTCTAGTGTAATGGTGTGCCAATGGTAGGGAGGCGTTGGTAATGGTTGGAGTAGCCCTTTTTGAGCCTGCCGTTCAGATTTTCCCTGAGCGCAAATCTCACACGACTTCACATACTTTTCTATGTCCTTGGTCATGTGTGGCTACCAATAATGTATCTTGATTATTTCTTCTGTTTTAGCTTCTTCCTTATGTCCTGCCAACACACCGTCATGACATTCGTGCATTATTTGCTGTTGCAACTCTTTGGTAGGTAGGTACAAGGCCTCTTTAAAGTATGGTAGTTGATTAACAATTTTCCTTCCTGGCTTTTCCTTAACCCAATCTTGCATAGTCTCTGGACTCATGGCTTCCGAAATGTATTCCTCCAGATTGATCGAGGTTGTAACACCAATAATTTTAGCACTTGGAATAATGGTCTGAGTCTCTGTGTACGTCTTTTGATTTTCTGTGCCTATTCTGGATAGCGCATTCATCCTTCCCATTTTGTGCTCCCGGTCGATAAGTGATCACAAAATCATGATCTGCGAAGTACAATGACCACCGCAACTGTCTTGGTGTAAGCGTTCTGGCTGTCTTCAAAAACTTTAAATTACGATGGTCTGTGAACACTGTTACTTGATGTTGAGCTCCCATTAGGTAATGCCGCCACTCTTTGAATGCATCCTTTATTGCTAACAATTCTTTCTCGGAGATGGTGTAATTCACTTCAGCGGGAGTCAGTTTCCTTGATCGGTAAGCTACTGGATGTAGCTGGCCAGTCACCTTATGTCGTTGGGACAATACACCTCCAACAGCTTGATCTGAGGCATTCGACTCCACATAAAATGGTTCTGAAGGGTCAGCAAGTTGAAGGATTGGTGCCGTGGTGAAGTCTTTCTTTAGAGATCTAAAGGCCACTTCCGATTCTTCCGTCCATTCGAATTTTATTCCTTTTCTTAACAATCGTGTGAGAGGAAGAATCTTTTTGGAGAATTCACTAATGAATCTTCGATAGAAGTTTGCAAATCCAATGAAACTTTGGACTTCTTTCACGCTTGCAGGGGATTTCCAATCAGAATTGCTTCAATTTTTTGCTTATTCATATGTATTCCAGTTGGTGAAAGCACAAATCCTAAGAATTCTACTTGTTGAACATTAAAGGCGCACTTCTCCAATTTTACAAATAGCCGATTCTCTCTCAACTTCTGCAAGACCCCTCTGACTTGTCCTTGGTGTTTGCTCTTATCTGAGGAATAAATCAAGATGTCATCAATGTACACAATTGCACATTGATCTATGTATTCCTTCAGCACGTCGTTGAAAAAATCCTGGAAGGCAGCTGGGGCGTTACAGAGACTTTAGGGCATGACTTGATACTCAAATCACCCAAATCACGTCCTGATGGCCGTTTTCCGCTCATCACCTTCACGCATCCGCACCAGGTGATACGCCCCACTCAAGTCTAACTTGGTGTAGATTTGGGCCCCTTTTACTTGGTCAAATAGGACAGAGATAAGGGCCAACGGATATCGATTCTTCTTTGTGGTCTTGTTAATCACACGATAATCGATACACATTCTCAAGTCCCCTTCTTTCTTCAGCACGAAGAACAAGGGCGGGGATACAGGGGATTGTGAGGGTCGAATAAACCTGTTGGCCAAGTATTTATCCAGATACTCCTTTAAATGATGGTGTTCCTTTTCCGTCAACGCGAATACTCGACTACACAGTAAATTTGAGCCAGGTTCAATATCGATCTTACAATCATATACCCTATGAGGGGGAAGCTGTTCAGTTTCTATCTCATTGAACACGTCCTCAAAGTCCTTGTAATCCTCAGGTATTGCTTGTGCATTGATGATACACAAGGAAGCTTCAGCCAGACACAAGGAATGGGCTGGATTGCCCTCTTGACTCTTTTCATTTTCAGCAAAACAGTTTTCTTGGAAGTAATTCGAATCCATGGCAATAGTTCTAGTACTCCAATTGATTGTTGGATTGTGTTCTGTAAGCCATGGAAACCCCAGTATCAACTGAAACTGAGGTGCATCTATTAGATTAAATTGAATTTTTTCTTCATGCCCATCATTTGAAATCAATTGTATTTATTCCGTATGACTCACGATTGGCCCAGAAGATAAGTTGATGCTGTCCACGGCTCGAACCGGTTCGCTCTTAATCTTCCTTATTGCTTGTATTCCTACTTTATCCGCAAATTTCATGTCGCAAAATTTCCCAGTGGCTCCTGAGTCAATCATCACAGAAACTTCCGTTAGGGTTATGTGCCGGAACTTTACTTGCATGGACAAGATTAGATGTGGGGTTGAAGATTGCAAGGTGTTGGCTATTTGATGCTCTCCTGGAGTTGTCTTTGGAGTCCTACCCACCTGTTCAACTCCTTACACAGGTGGTGCCATAAGTTTTCCTTCAGCTTGAAATTTGTCTTTGGCTTTTTTGGACAGTTCCTAACAAAATGCCCTATGGAACCGCAGTACATGCATAAATTGCTTGTTCGCCTTTTCTCCTTTTCTTCTTACGACAAAGGGCCTCTTATCGCCCCAATTTGCATGGGCTCTAAACCTGGTTGTCCATCTGTACTCCCACTACTGTCCGATCGGGCTCTATCGAATTTTGGTACCACTGGTCTGAATTCTTTTCTCTTCTCGCCCTTCCTTTCTCCTTGACGAAAATCGTTCTCTAGAACTAGATCCACCAATGCAGAAATTTCCGTAGGTCTGTTTGGTATCTGAGCCAACACATCTTTTAACTCGTCCTTCAATCCTCGGTAAAAGACTGCTTCTCTCTTACTCTCCGGCCAGTATGTCTCCACCACTAGTTTATTAAACTGCGCTAAGTAGGCTACTAACTCTTGGTTCCCTTGTCGTAGATCAAGCAGTTCATTGTCGACTGCTTGAGAGATTCTTCTCCGGTCAAAAATCCGAAGAAATTCTTGCTTAAACTCTTCATAATTTTGCAACAAGGAGTCATCTCTGGCGATCAAAGGCATTGCCCATGAAGCTGCATCCCCACTTAAATAGGACAACACAAAGGCCACTCTTGATTGTGCGTCAGGGAAAATTGAAGGGCGACACATGTAATGTAAGGAACATTGTGTAATGAATATTTGTGCCTTCTGCAGATCTCCACTAAAGCGTTATGGGGGAGCTAAGGGGATTACTGGGGACAAAGAATGGATTACTTGTTTGGTCATCCTATTAGTACCTTCTAACGTTGGGTTTAATGTATCTCGTCCAGAACTAAATGGTTGCCTCAACCTCTGCGCTAGTTCTGCTGTCTCCTTTCGCAAGTTCACTACTTCTTGCCTAAGATTTTGGTTTCCTTCTCTAACCGCGACTAATTCCTTTTGTATAGTATCTAAGACCGCTCCTAACGTTTGTAAATTTATTCCTTCCGCCATCTCTGTTCGGGTGCTAAGTGTAACGTGGGCCTTTCACTCTGTAAGACCTTCAAAATCTTATCAGAACCGTTGTTCGGATTCTTACCTTGACTTGCACAGGAACAGAGATGCTAGGCACCCTCAGGAATATCCTGAGGTCAACTTATACTGAGCCTCTGAACTATTATTTTGGGGGAAGGGGGAATTGGATAAAATAACAAACAAAGAAGAGATTGGTCCTGGTGGTTCCTTTAGTTCCTAGTCTGTCCCGCAGACTTCTTACTTCAATGGAATCTGTGAAACAAATAGTCAATGAACTATCAATTGTTTTCTAATCTTTCTTCTATTCTACTCTTGTACTATCTTATTTTACCTACCCTGGTTTTCCAAGATCTAAGCTTCTCTTCTATTTTCTTTCCTGTGATATCTAGTTATTAGATCCTCAGGACGTTCTTGTTACCAGCTGTGTTTGAAGACTCACAGTGAACGGAATGAGCGGCTGACTGACTGGCGAGTTTCTCAGGTAAGTTCTCTCTCGATGATAGAAAACACTCGTTTTCCTTCTCTAACACCTTGAATGACCTCCGCGGTCGCTAAGACTCAATACTGGGTTCTTTACCACTAAATTCTAGGAATGGCGCTAAACGGCTGCTTTTTGGCTGAAAGCTCCAGTGAAGGGCACAATTTTCATCGCGCTCACGCTCCACATAGATTGCCAAGCAGCTGCGGTCAAAAGACTAGACCGCAGCTTGAATGTCGAAATCGGCGGCCATCTTGGAATGCCGATTTCCAATGAGAATTGTCCAGGACTGATTTCTTGGCAAGGCTCCACTCGTTTTTGTGGCGTTTATGTGGACTGTTGCCAGAACTTGAGTTGGGGTCCTGACAGTTGCAACGAGAAAAAGGACCTAAGAAATCTAATGCAAAATTCTCCAGAAAATCCACAGCTAAATACGTATCTGTCTACAGCATAGCTCACAATTCCTTACATTCTGCTCACATAACCTTTTCTTGTTTAAAGTCATTCCCACATGTCCTGAATGCGCTAACTTTAATAATTTGCTTATTACAGACACTGAAGGAACAAGATTTTCATCTCTATAGATGATACCATAATTGACAGTATATTCTGGTGTGAGCTTAGTAAAACATTTTAATTCACCTGTGAGGTTCCTTTTTTTCTGCCAACCATCAGTTATGAAGTTCAAAACTTTACGCATAACAGGATCCGATAGTAATGCGGTACTCCAATCAAATATGGAAATACATGATTGATTTCCAAAGTCTACTGAAGCTGTATACACTCTTCCAATTTATCTTTGCATTCTGCATTATCATCAGTACTGGGAAAAAAAGAAAGAAAATCTGGCCTTTTGTTGGAAAAACTTTGACCATGAACCACTGAAAAATCATATTCTATCAACTTCATAGCAAGTGTAGTGAGCCTTGCAGTTAACTTTTCAGAATTGTCTGATGATCTGTTCAAAATGTACACTAAAGGTTTGTGATTTGTTTCAAGATCTAAATGTGTTCTCCATAATAGGTTTCTGAACTTATGTATTGCTCAAGTACAAGCTAGCATTTCCTTGTCTATTACAGAGTAAGGTTTTTCAACATCTTTCAACACTCTGGATGCAAATGCCACAATGCGAACCACATTGTTAAATCTTTGTGTAATAACAGTTCCCAAACCTCTGTCACTGGCATCAACAGTTATACTTACAGGGAGGCCTGGGACATAGGGTTGTTGTAGAGGGGCTTGCAATAACTCCTTCTTTATCTGAGTAAAAGCATCCTTTTGTTCATTTTCCCATGTAAAATCCACCCTCTGTTTGAGAAGTAGAGTAATAGGTTCAGCATCCGACGCAAAATTTGGAATGAATATTGCATAAAATGTGCATAATCAAATAAGGGTCATAACGTGCTCTCTGTTACAAGGCTCTCGAACAGATTCAATGCCCTAAACTAAGTCTGGTTTAGGACTAATGCTATTTGTACTGATTATGAGACCCAGATACTCCATTTGATCTTGCAAAAAATGACATTTGTCTTGTCTTACCCGCAAACTATTGACCTTGATTTTCTCAAATACTGCATTAAACTTGTAAATATGTTCAACTTGATTCGCACTTGTAACTAAAATCAATATAAACAAAATCAATATAATTTACGATAAAATAGTCTGCGCTAATAGGGCAATACCATAGATACGGCGCTCCCTCAGGTGGATACCGAACTGAAGCAGGATACATACTCATTAGATACCTTCCCTCCCATCTCCTTACAAGAAACTTCCTCATTAATATTACAGATCAAAAGTGGTAGTCCAGATGATACCATCCCAGCTAGGATAATGCCTGCCCTGACGGAACAACTTTCCCCCAAGATTGAAAAACTGGTGAATCTCTCACTCAGCTCAGATAACGTCCCCAGAGAATGGAAACAAGCCCTTGTCAGACCCATTAGGAACAATACTGCCATCCCATGGACCGAACTAGGGAAACTGATTGAAAAGCATGTAAACCACCATCTGCCCAGATATATCGAACTTGCTGGCGCCCTGGACTACTCTCAGTCAGGGTTCAGGCCAAAACACAGCACGGAGTCCACCCTTCTGTCTGTCACTGATGATCTGCATATGTACCAGGACAAGGGCCTCTCAGTGATCCTAGTTCTATTAGATCTGCCGGCAGCGTTCGACACCGTGTCACACACCATCCTGACCGATCGGTTGTCGAACGCTGGCATCAAGAACAAAGCCCATGACTGGTTGAAGAGCTTCTTATCCGATCGCACCCAGAGAGTCACCATGGATTTGTATTGCTCAGCAGAAGTAGAGATCTCAAAAGGGGTGCCACAGGGCTCCTGTTTAAGCCCAACCCTTTTCAACATCTATGTGGCACCCCTGGCAAGAGTGATGCGCAGGTACGGTTTCATTCCAGTATCATACGCGGATGATACGCAGCTCCTCTTCCCCTTTAAGACTCTCTCCGCTGATGCAAGAAACTCTTTCTCATCAGGCATGAAAGCAGTGGAAAATTGGATGTCTTCCAATTGCCTTCAGTGCAACGTCAGTAAAACTGAGGTAATGCTGTTTGGAAAAGCTAAAATGCTATGGACCCCAGATTGGTGGCCGCACAACCTGGGAGCAGTTCCAGAACCCAAACAGGTCGTGAAGAATCTGGGGATCTGATTTGACCAAGATCTGTCACTTAAACAACATATTAACTATATTTCAGGAATATGCTTCCATACCATTAGCCTGTTACGCAAACTTTTCCCTCTACTACCAGACTCCGTTAGGAAAACTCTTGTTCAGGCATTGGTTTTAAGTCAGATTGACTATTGTAATGGACTGTTGCTTTCTGCCAACGAAGGCGTGTTGGCCAAGCTTCAGGTCATTCAGAACACGGATGCTCGCCTTGTTCTCAATGTCCCCCCGAGAACTGCATCTAAGCCCCTCCTTGAGCAACTGCATTGGCTCTCAATCGGGCAGAGAACTAAATTTAAAATATGTTGTCTGATTCATAAGTGTCTAAATGGACAAGGGCCCGCCTACCTTGAAAAGAAATGTGTTCCCTATATTCCAACTCGATCACTCAGGTCCAGCAGCAATCTTCTTTTAGTGGTCCCCCGTGCAAAAAAAGCCAGACATGGGAGCAAAGCACTGTCAATCACAGGACCCACTCTATGGAACAAACTCCCTCTGTCTCTGAGACAATGTAAAGAACATCTCACATTCAGGAAACACCTGAAAACTGTACTGTTCAGAAATGAGATCTAGCTTCCACTCATTCAGACCTCTGTTTCAACCGGCTCCAAAAGCGCAGAGATACTCCAATAGGAGTCGATTCAAGCGCTATACAACCAGCAAATAAATAAATAAATAAATACATCATCTTGAAATACAAGAATGCCTTCTATATAACCCAATATTTGTTCTATAAATCTTTGAAAGACAGGCAGCAGATGCCAAACTAAATGGCATCTTTTGGAATTGAAAGACATCATATGGAGTGACAAAAGCTGTAAGGTGTTTTGAAGACTCAGCTAAGACAATCTGATGGTAAGCAGACTTTAAATCTAATTTTGAGGACGTTTTTGCACCATTAAGTTTTACCATCAACTCTTCAATTCTGGTTAGCGGGTGGGCATCCATTCAAATGTTCTTATTTAAAGATTTAAGATCAGTACAAATGGGCAACTCTTTGTTATGACAATGGTCGAAAGCCATGGTGAACTATCCACTAGTTTCTTTACACCATGATCCTGCAAATCGTGTAAAGCCTTGCATAGTTCACTATAATACTTAAAGGAATGTTCCTTAGCTTATACCTAACAGGTATGACATTTTCCTTAAGTGTAATATTCAATTCAAAATTGTTTAGTTCAGTTAGCATATTTTCAAACAGAAAATCATATTTTTTAAGCAGCTGTTGAAGGTAAGCAACAGCTGCATGGAATTAACATTACTATTTGTTTGTTGCTGTATAATGTCATGAATGGAGTTCAGAAAATGACATTCTTTGTCTACTTTTGCTTGGCAAAAAAATGATATCTAGCATGGCTTGATGTACCCGACCTAAGATTTTCTTTCCTTTGACAGTAACATAGACTTTACCAGAGAAATACACATTCTGAAAACTAATCGGGGATAAAAAGTAACCAATAAGATCAATTTTGATCCTTGAAAAGAATCTGTTTTGAAATCAGGATCTTCCAGTGGCTCATCTTTCCATAGCTGTTCAAACGTATCATAAGTGATAACAGCCACTCTGGCTCCTGAATCCTTTAATGATCTAACATATGTATTCCCTATTCCTGTGTCAGCCGTGTGATTTTCAGAGGCATCATTATCTGTAGAAGTGATATTTAGCACCAGATCTGACAAGCTTGTTTACAATGCGTCCTCTTCTTAACAGTCAACTATTTCATTTACTTGAATTCTTCTTTTCATGCATACTTTTACAAAATGTCCTATTGAACAACAAAAGCTGCATATTTTTTTAATTGCAGTATATAACTTGAAGTAAGCTTCATGATGGATGGATCCACAATAAAAACAAGCACAAAATTTAATGTTGGATGTTAGACCCTCTTTGGAATTAGCCTCAGTGGCCATAACTTTGCCCTCCTGCTATTGCTCCTTTACTGCCAAAATTGACTCTTCCGTGTTTTTCCTTAAAATCTTTATTTCAGCTTGTGAAGACTCAATCATAGAAGCAACATCGATCGCTTCTGAGAGCAATAGCTTTTTAAACTATAGCAATTTCTCTTGGATAGTCTTATTTTGACACCTGACTACTAATTGGTCACGTATAAGTTGCACAGTAAATTTCTCAAATTTGCAATTAGCTACTAACATTCTTAATGCAGTCAGATACGATTCTACTGATTTATCCTGCTTTTTGTACTCTTGAAAAGTATTTTAAGAGTCTGACAACAGTACTTTTTTGAGTGTCAAATCTTTTCTGTAATCTTAGAACAGCTTCCTGAAATTTAACAAATTCTTCTTCCTCAGGTGGCGTACAAATAGATAAGTGTTCAAAGATATGTTGACCTTCTCTGCCCAAACAGTGTTCTAAAATAAAAAAACTCCTTTCTGCATGAAATCACAGCCAATCAATTGCCTATATATATATATATATATATATATATATATATATATATATATATATATATATATATATATAAATTCACTGAAAAAAACATAGGTTTGACACCAGTTATAGTTAGCTGGAAATTTTACTGACATAAAACCATTGAAATTCCCACGTTATAGTTAGTTGGACTCACTATAACTTGCGAGCCTGCAATGCACTGCTGATGAAGTCACATATTACATCACTCATGACATGGTCAGTGACATCACTCATGACATCACTGATGACACCATCCAGTGAATGTGTGTCTTACTGAAAAATAAATATGTTTTATTTATGTATATGTAAAGGTCGATGGAAGAATAAATGTTTAAATAAGTGTCTAAATGGATGTTTTTTTTAAAAACAAATTGATTGGTTAACTGGCTTATTAAGTGTATCTTAGTGAATACATATATTAGTGAGTAATGTTTAAATATTTAAATATATGTATCAGTGTTTCACTTTGTGTATAAGTGGCTGCATGGGTTGGTGAGTAGCTACATGTGTGTGTATATGGGTTATTAGATGTTTTTTTAGTATCAGTATGAGTGTCTGTATGGTTTGGTGGGGGTATTACTTAGCACATAGATGCATCAATGACTGACTCACTGTTTGTATGTGTTTTGAAGACAGCATATGTGCAGGACTGTATGGGTGAATGAGTGTGTATATGTGTGTGTTAGTGAGTGAATGACTGTCTCACTAGTGTCTTTATCAGTAACTACATATGTTTTAATCTAGTATATGTGAGTATTGATGCATATAAGTGAGTATATGTGAGAGTGAGAGATTGTAAGAGTTCCTGTTGAAATCAGCATGTGTTTTTTATATGGGATTTTTTAAGAGAGTATGTATGTGTAAGTTTCCTTAGATGTAAGGTGGTAGTGTGTGTATAGCTGTATATGCAAATAAATGGATGTTCAATAGTTTATTTGCATGTGTGAGTATGTGTGTGAGTAACTTTTGGATGACTACATATGATGAGTGAGGATATGTATGAGTGACTATATAGAACTGTTGGTGAATGAGTGGATGTGTATATAGATGGTGGAATTACTGAATTTTTTTGTTGTAACTGGTATGGGTATCTCCATTTTTTTGAAAATGTTAGTTTCTATTTTTGAATATGTGTTGCAAGGGTTACATTACACTGAAAGGAGGTCTGTCACTCTGTCACAAGGATGGTGTCATCAGTGATGTCATGAGTGATGTCACTAACCATGTCATGAGTGATGTAATATGTGACGTCATCAGCAGTGCATTGCAGGCGCGCAAGTTATAGTGAGTCCAACTAACTATAACGTGGGAATTTCAATGGTTTTATGTCAGTAAAATTTCCAGCTAACTATAACTGGTGTCAAACCTATGGTTTTTTCAGTGAATTTAATAGGTTTTTTAAATGCTAATTCCTAACTATAACTGGTGTGAAACCTATAGTTTTTTCAGTGAATTTCATAGGTTTTTTAAATGCCAATTCCTAACTATATATAGGGCCTCAAACCTACGTTTTTTTCAGTGAATTTCAAAGGTTTTTTTATTAGCAAATTTCTATCGCTATCAAATATAATATTTTTTATAATGAATACTATATTGTATATTTATGTAATACTATTTTTATATGTATATTCTTATTTTTATTTTTTTTGCCCTGGAGCGCTCCGGTGCGCCTACCGGTGTGCGCACCTGAAAGCGCAGTTTTGCGGCACGCCCCGGTGCATGTACCGGTGAGCGTCCCATTTGCGCTATTGCCGCGAACGAAAACATCATCGTGACGTATTGCGTAGCCACGTCCGCGTGATACGCACGGCGTAAGCGCACCCAGAAGCACCCGAGCGCATACGATCGCGCTACGTAAGCGACCCGGGGCGTGCAGCGTAAGCGCGTCGGGTCATGTGACCTGAAAATAACACTTTTCATTGGTTCAGGACAGTTTTGTTTTCCAAATGATGAAAGCCCCCACCTTATTTCCTCATTCTCACTTTGTCATTTCACTGAGGAAGACCTGTTTGCAGACCTATTTGTACCTATTTGTACTGAGAAATGGCTACAGTAGCAGCAGCAGGAGCATCGCAACCACCACCACCACCACCACAAGGACCACCACAAAACCACAGTGGTGGAGAAGAAGAAGAGGAGGAGGAGGAGGAGGAGGAGAGGTGGTGCCTGCCTGAAGATACTACCCCCTATAAGCCAAAGGAGCACATTGTCTGGGCGTTTTTTAAAATCCCAAGGGGCCTCAAAAAAAGTTAATGCGCCAAAGGTTACTTGTCTGATCTGTGGCACTGTACTTTCCAGGGGGAACCCTGCCAAAAAGTATTCTTTTGGCAACAACACTATGATTCGCCACATGCAACGCCGGCACCCAAACAACTATGCTGCGGCAGAGGTCAGAGAACTTACCAGAAACCCTCCCCAATCTTCTCCCTGCACCTCCCAAAGTAAACAACCCACTCCATCGGGTCCAGAAACAAGGGAGATGGTCCCAAACATCCAACCCCAGTTTGTAGATTTTAAAATAGTTTGTAAATTTTGCGGGACTACAATTTGCTATGGAGAGCAAAGTATTAAACTCATCAACTGTGCTGGAGACAACCACAACTGTAAAAAGAAACCTTCATTTTTTCCTGGTTTTTTTTGCTCCACTTGATCCGTTAACAATTCCCTGTTTTTTCTTTGTCCCCATAAAAATTTAAAAAAATATATAAAATTGTTCATAAAAGCAAAAAAAGTAAAACATGTTCCAAAAAACAATAAAAAAATAAAACAACAAAAAGAATAAAAAAACAGTTCTTTTTAGAACTACCTCCAATTTATAAAAAAATTTTACATTTTTAAAGAAATCTGTCATTCTTTTTTCCCCATGGTACGCTCCCCGGTACGCTCCGCGGTGCGCGTACCAGGCGCTCCCCACTCGCAAATCGGGAAAAAAAAACATTTGTTTTGCCCCGCGGGGCCCTTTCATGGCCCCCCACATCAAACCTATGGGGTCAGGGGGGGGTCTACCCTGCCCACTTTTGGTCATTTCCCCCTTTGTTTTTGCCACCTCTTGTGTCTCGATCCTACGGAGACACACGATGGCGGCCGCTCCGGACTGTTTAGAATGTTGACAGACACCGGAGAGCCAATCAGCTTTCCGCTCGCGAACTCGCGTAGCCCGCTGGAGCGCGCTCCGGTGTGCGTACCGGGGCGCGCTTATAGCTATATATATTTTTTTTAACCTAAATCACTCTAAATCCACTGGAGCACATATCTTGAGACATAGCAAAGGCACATCGGGCTACCAGTCCCTACAATTTTGCCAAGTTTTGAGTTTGAGTGCTAAAAGTGAGTCCAACCGCCCTATGGAAATTAACATGGGAAAAACACGTTTTGGGGCCCACCTTTTATCTCGGCCCCCGCTTGATGAATCCCCCCCAAACTTTAAGGGAAGGAGCGGAGCGCAGTGAGGCAAATGTCAGGAAAATTACAGGCAGATCCCTCAATCGACGCCAAAGTGATTCCCAATAGAATGCTGAGGTTTCCCTATAGAAAATAATCCTAACTATGACTACCTACTGGCGACCGCTAGTAGGTAATATATATATATGTATAAATATATATATATATATATATATATATATATATATATATATATATATATATATATATATATATATATATATATATATATATATGAAAAATGTCCCATACCAGTCTTTCCAAGCAATAACAGGTTCATCAATCAACTCTAGAAAGGGAGGAGGAGGATGCACCACTTGCATGATGATAGTTTTCTTTTAAAATAATAGCAAAACTGTCTGAGCCTCAAGAAATCACAAGAATATGTGTAAATGTGCCATTCTATTTCTTCTAAATACAGGTGTGCACATCAAGTATGCTCATCACCGCTGCAGTACTAGACACAAATGTTGTAAGAATTAACTTCACAGTACCTTCTGTTGAGCACCTTATTTCTGTAATCCAACCACTTTGTGATATGTTTTGATTCCTCACACCACTACAGACTTGATAGAGAATTGCTCCTTCCTGTAAATATATTTACAACAAGGGGTGGTGAGGGACAGAGTCTCTGAATTAAGCAGAAAGCTCTCACCCAGTCAAGAGATCAGGGCTAGATCCAACACCGTTTTTTAGCTCACTGCACCATCCCAGTTTCAGAACCTGGCTGTATGCAAATTAGTCTGTTCCTGTCCCAGTGCATGATGGGAACAGGGCAAACCAAACTACAAAAGCCAATTCTTACACTGGGAAGGAAACAAGCTCCCGGGGACCGGTTTCTGGCATTACAGCCGTCTTCGGCCCGGTTTGCTTGAATCCTGATGGTGCAATGAGCAAGGGTCTCACATCTGAGAATACCCTTCCACGCCCTTTTTGTAAATCCTTCCTGTAAAGAAGCATGGCCAACTGAGATGATGCACACATGGTGAAAAGACTCCAGGGCTGCCAATTGTCGCCAAATTGCTGAGTCGCAATTCACAGGCAACAGGAAATAGGTATGTTAAAAGTAAAGTTATTTGGCAAGAATTCCAACCCTAGGGAGAGAGGTTTCCTGGTGTTCCAATCTCGCTGCCATCTGATGCCAAACTCCTTCAGCTAATCGACTGACCGTCATAACAGACCCATCGAGCAGACGGAGTGAGCCTCACACATTGCGAGCAGGGAACTGTGTTGCGTGAGCAGCTTGGGGCAAGGAAAATAGCTCGGCTGCCACACACCACAACACATGCTTTTGATCCAACCAACACATTAACAGAAAAAACCCAAACTGCAGGTGAAACTATAAGCAGTTGGCTTCACACACACACACCAAACCACTAGTGAACAATCACACAGGGACAACACCTTTGTTGATAAATCCATTCTCCCTATTCACCTGCCTACAACCTGTTGTGAGATTAAAAAAATGTAGATGGGGCAGCCAATCCTCTGCCTCACACAATTTCACCGGGGAGGCACCCCCTGCATTGACTGCCATTTCCCGCGTGGAATTGCCTGAAACTTTCTAAGGCATTAGTGAATTTATCGTTGTGGGGACAATTAAATTGCTTCCCCTGACACCAAGCAATAGTTTAAGAACAAGCAAGACTATTTTAGTTGAATACCTGTTTTATTCTTTTACACAAGCTGTTGCAGATGAGGAAATCACTAGACACTTCAACACTAGCTTCTTGAGCTCCAAAATCAAATATTTAACCTGGAGAAGATTATGAACAGCTCTGGGCTTGTCAGTGGCACTAAGTTCAATTGAATAATCCATTCAGGCACAATTATTAGCAACCTGAGAAGCAGGGACGTGCCTACCGGGGTTGGTGTTTGGGGTGTGGTTCCTGTGCAATAAATACATTTGTTGCATTAGTTGGGTCACAGGCCCCTTTATTCAGGTCTGCAATGTTTATGTTCAATTTTCTCATTGTGCACCAGAATAAAAAACAACGCAATGACCTTTGATGTAAAACAGAAGAGAGGGAGAGACACAGATATATAGCTCCATTGCAATGCCGTTCAGACGAGCATCAGACCGGCATCGTGTTGGAAACGGGACTGCCCGACATAGAGTCCGAGGTCCCCTTTCCCAAATTAGGTATCCTTCACGGCGGCCAGAAAGTATATATTTCCTACTGTGGCTTGTGCTGCGGGCTGCAGCACAAGCCACAATAGGAAATATATACCTTTTACCATTCATGCACCATGTGGCCGGACACAATGCATGGATGTTTAGACACAATACATGGAAGTTTGGACCGTCATAGAAAGGCTGTAGGAAACGTGCATCGTAATCCCCCTGGTAGGGCCTCAGCAGGCACTGCCTACATTTTGGGGATTACGATTCACCCTCTGCCCCAATGGGCTCCTTGAGCATGTCAGAGGCAGAGTAGATTCCCGCCACAGGCATGGGTCAGACCGCCCATATCATAATACGGCAGTCGGACCGATGCCTTAGATGTAGGGTGGAACGCCACCAATGCCTTTCGCTCGACATTGTAATGAGGCCCTTAGTGTTAAAACAGATAGCCTATACTCAATACTGACCTCTCTGTCAAACATTTTATTTCTCAGGGCCTCCTTTTATTTTATTATCACATATGAGAGCACTTTTAAATACTTGAGTTTGAGATGTGCTCTGTACAATCACCTCTTATGGATTATTTAATACATTATATTATTCAATCTACAATAAGAATCTAGGCCAATTTTAGGGTTCACATGACTACTCACTTGCCTCTTAGTTCACTAATGGCAATGTTGTTGATGAGTGAGCCATAAATGTGCGCTTCATCAGGAGAAAAAACTGTCAGTAGGTAGTACAAACTGGCACTGCTGAGTGTGGGGTAGTGTATCCATTATATATTTAAATGTTTTTTGTCCTGATGAAGTGAACCTGATCCCAAAGACCATCATAAGCGCAAAACATGTCGACAACAACAATTTTTCTGAGGGGTGACCACGATTAGGTCTCACTCACCAGACAGGAAGGGCAGTTCCCTTACCTGTCTTCACTCCTGATTGACTACCTGGTTCTTTCAAAACCTGAGGCAACCACAACCTTGAATAGGATTTTTTATTATCTCTGGGAGGGCATTCTCACGAATAAAGTGTGGTAATGAAAAACCCCCTTACCATTTTAAACTCCACACACAATACCCCACGCCAAAAATAACCCCCCTCACTTGCATTCATCCATACGGCAACTACAAAAAGATCTCTGCAAAAGCGACCCTTCGGGGGACCCATTGGGCATTACAACGCCTTCCCAACGAGAAGCAACGTCCAATAATGAAGCATTACGTTCTCTAGGGGAGGTGTGAGGGCAACATGAACAGTCTTGTTGACTTTCCACTCCCATAACCCAGTACAGGCAAACTCTACAATTTTGAGAATTTGTGCCCTTCTTACTCCTCAATTTCACCAAGGAAACCAAGCCCTTTGATAATCTTTTGCACTGATCACTAGGAGCATGGACTTCTGGACCTCCTAAACTAGCTCCCTGTCCCTCTGTCTCTGAAACGGTTTCTCGTTTGAAATGTATGCAGTGATATAATCTGATGTACTAAGGCAAAACACTTTTGCATGTTAAAGAAATACACTTTGTTTTTTTGTAATTTTGAAGAGATTTATCATATTTTTACATTATGTTTGTTGTATGATATACTTGTCAACCATTTTCATGTTTTGCTCATGGATGTTCTCTTAGAGCCAAGCCAGACCCTTGTCTCGGCTCTGGCTCACATCACCCTATTAATTTGCTGGCACACCCAGTAGTATTTGTAACTAGGGCTTACTACATGGGGCCACCAGTAAGTTTAATCAAATTTAATCAAACGTGTAAATTACTCAAAAGTGAAAGTTACCTTTGTGAAACAAGCTCGTATGGTTTACAAAAGAAATGGTAATTCTGCACCCATAGAAGTAGTACTCCTTGAATGGGTGCAAATTACTACTTTTTGGAGTTCACAAACATTGCCAGCAGTAGGCTTCGAAAGCTGCACAAATCTAAGGTTTCCAGGCTTACTACTGCCAATCATACACCCAAAAGGTGATGGTATGAATGTTTGCAAATATTCTAAGCAATGGCTATTGATAGCATTCCAACCCTACATTTTTCATTCACTGTCCCACTATCAACAGAGGCCCACAAAATGCAAATCAGTACTGACCCTGTACCTCGTGGAAACAGTCCATCCCAAACCTTGGTCATATCCCCCATCCACCCTGCAGCCCACTACTTTTTTAGTGAGGAAAATTGAGATTCACACCTCCTGAATCTTGCTGGCTAACCTACAGCCCTGCTGAGAAGAACCCCTTCCTTAGTCATCTCAGCAACACCAGAACTAATTTGAGCAGGAATCCTCAAAGGGAATAATTAAAAATATATATGATGTAGTCTCAAAAAACTCCAGTACTCATGAAATTCCTTTCTCTACCCCCACATCTCACACAACCCGCAAAACTGAGAATATCCATGTTGCAATAGTATCTGTGCTTCCTCCTTTTCTAACCCCGCAGAGTGCAGTGCCTCAGGGGAATTGTATGACTTAATCTCATGCTCACAGGGTGGGGTGGAGGGGCTTGACGTCCCGACCTCCACATTTGCTTCAAGCTGAACCTCCATCAGAGCAACTCTACCAGCTCGGTGCTTCGTTCGTAAATGACCCTGCAGAAGAAAGAGAATCTGCAAAAATAATTCCGTCTTGCAGCGTCAGCCGTCAGAGACTAGCATGTATTTTTTTCCTTGCCACAGACAAAGTCCTGTACAAGATGGGGCACTCGATGATGTTGAGGAAGGTATATGCTCTCTGCACAGTAGGCCCAAAAAGGTCAGAATGGACGGAAGTACTGTCCTGTGTGTCATAACTGCACTATGATATAAAGTAGAACTGAGCAGAACTTAATTATTGCTCATATTACTATTTTAGGTTGGTAATCAAAAGTAAAACTGATTTGAACGAATCTGCTTAGAATGTTGTAGAAATACTGAAAATTAAAACTGAGAATGCCGGTGTGAACAGAGGTATGTACGCCACAATGAACTTTATGATATTAAAAGTTGACACTAACAAATCAACGCATACTGTCTGCCAGAAAGTTTGCACCAATGTGCAAATGAACATTATAAAACACATTCCTTATTTCAGGTTGAAACCAGGGTCACAATTGTTGTACAAGCCTTAAGGGGGATATTCTCAAGAACATGTGATAATTATTGCAAAATTAGCTTAACGCAACTCTTCACCTTCACATTGCGGGAAAATAACGCCATGTTAACATGGTATTCTCAACACGGTGGTACCATGTGATAGTCTCACTATAACGCGTCAAATGACTGCTATAAAATTAACGTGACGCTAAAAAAACGCGAACCACGAATGCGAAAATAGTAGTGATGAGGCTGATTGTGATACAAAAATCAGCAATAACCAGCGACAGGCCTGCAATTCCCACGCATCATGCGGGAAAATGCACCATAAAAGCAGAACAAAAAAAACAGCGTAGCACCATGGATGCACCCGGACCAAGTGCTGAGGCCAACAGGAACCCCACAAGTCCCACAGACCACTAGCAGGGAACCCCGGGGTCGGGGAAGGCCAAGGAGAAGAGGAAGAGGAAGACGGGGTTCAGTCCACAGGAAAACCTGATATTCGCCGCAGAGGAGATAGAACACTAACAACAACTGTTTGTCACCTCAACTGTGTCATCGGCAACACAAATGGAAACATGGTGGTCCATCGTGGACAACGCGAATGCAGTTAGAGTGTCAAGGAGGTCAATGGAGGAGGTCAAGAGGCGCTGGAATGATGTAAAAAGTAAAACTAAGCAGAAACCCACTGCTAACCGGAAGGCAGCCACGACGACTGGAGGTGGGAGTCCTGCGCCAGAGGAGGAGCTGGAGGAATTGGTGGCCACAGTCATCAGTGTGGAGACGGTGCAAGGAGTTGGGAGTACGAATACAGCTCTATATGACCTGACACAACATCAACAGGGTGAGTAATGACCAGGTGACGTGGGGAGATGGGCACAATGGCACACATGCACAATCATGTGTAGCAAACTGCACACCCATAATGACCCTGGATCATGTCCCTGATTCCCGTGGCACACTGAAGCACCTTTTCCAACACCAAGTATGCCCCCGTCCACCATGTGTCCAAAGGGGTCCCACCCCACACATCACCAATCTCACAACCAATACATGCACATGCGCTAAATGTGTATTTGTGAGACACACTAACAATGCAAGTGACACTACATGACGATCAGCATTGCTGCAGTTCAACCATCATGATATTCTGCACGCCACAACTCTTGGTGTGGACCACATCTGGAAAGGAGCAGGTCACACTCTGACACATCCACATGCACAAACAACCCTAAACGTCAACAATACATCTGCAGACAAACAATGCACAAGAGAACAAAAACCGTCCAAGAGCACAATTGACCCAAGTAGCCAACATCTCAGCACCGTAAAAGCACAAAAGTCAAAGGCACACTGCCTCAAAGGGATAAGGGGCAGCAAAATCACTGCTGCGGGGGCGAATCACCCACAATGCAGCACACAACCATAGGAAAACAGCACATCCACATTGATGACAATGTGGTACAAAGTGCAACACTTACACTGCAGAACAGAGGTCACAACTGGGCCTGCTTGTGCATTGAAACTGACCAATCACACCAGACACAGAAGGAAACTGTGAGATGAAAATGTACGTGTACAACCTCACATCTGTGATGTAGTCCAAATGTCCACTGTCCCGTATCAAATAGTCTGCTCCTCCCAAACAGTCACAATGTACATTGTCATGCAGTCTGTATGTAAACGTGAACAATGCATCAACATACATGTCAACACAATGTCAAAATGCATCTTCCCTTCACATTGCAGAGGGACAAACAACACCTCCAGCAGAGCAGACCAGACAATTAATTTGTGATGCTGAAGAAGACCTCCACCCTTTTGACACCGATGCCCTAAAGCAGTTCTTGGACATCATAGGCAATCCACCTCCAGGAGCAGGGCAGCCCAGCTGCATCGAGGAGACCCCACTCCCTGCACAGACCACACAGCTGGAAGCACCCACCACCACAGATGGCTCCGAGCACCCCACTGAAGCACACATCGCATTCCAAGGCCAGGTGTCAGACTGCCAGAAGGAGGTGGCGGAAAGGGTGCAAGTGGGGTTTGGCCTAATGGAACATGAACTAGATCACATACATGGGTGTCTAAGTCCAATCAGGGACCACTTACACTCCCCAATGGAGACCTACACTGTGACAGAGACACATGCATTTGCACATTTCCAGCACTGAATCATGCCTACATCCCCAGTATAATCGTTCACATTCCCCATGCTGAACTTGTGTATGCAGGCCCAGTCTACTCCTCCTATGTACTGAGTGGGGGAAGACAAAGCTGCATGTCCAAAGTCTTACCTGCTGCATGCAGTGACATGTTTGGGTCTACTGTACACAGCACAATGTACTGTTGTAGGGGCCAGGCCCTCATACATACATATGACCACATGGAAACAATCAGATATTTTGTGTAACTGGCTACGGGCACGTGCTCCCGGCACCTTTATTGCCAGGGTCACATGTACTGTGACGCCTGTGCTGATGTGTGTGGGGTGAGTGTAAGCCAGCCCTCATGGAGTGGTTGGTGCTGGCAACAACTTGAACAGTGATCACAATCAAAGTGGAAACAGAAAACACCAGCATAACAGAAACAACTGTGAAGCATCATGGTGGTAGCCGGAGCAAGTACAGAGGTCACACAATATGCAATCAGAAGGGTCTGTGAGTTGCAGTGCACTAAGTTTAGGGCACCAGAGCAGAGCGTGCTCATGGGAACAAATTGTCTAGCATTGTGTCCTTTCGGGATATTCCTGCTGCAGCTGCAGTGGGGTGTGTTACACCTGTATCTTCTTCCTCATCATCGTCCCAGGTCTTCCACACTGCCTGAGGTTACATTGCTGCATGAGCTGTCCACAGCACAGAACTCAATCAGAAAGAGTCCATGAGTTGTGGTGCACTGAGTTAGTGGCACCTGAAGAGCTGAGCAGGGTATCAAGCTGATGATGGCACCCACGACAGGTGTGAGCAACTCTGGTAGTCTGGCAGCAAGACTCTTCAGAATCTGGCATTTGTTGTTTTGGAGGTGGTCCTGGCGGTGGGTGCGTGTGCCTCTTGCGGGCAGGTCAGGACTCGATTTGATGTGTGAGCCCAGGTGGACCTCAGTTAAGGACGAAGGCAGCGGACAGTGCAGGGCCACAGACACATGGCGTTGATGACCGCCAGGCCATCGACCCAGAGACCAATCAATATTCAATACAACAGGGTCCATGACTTGAGCTGCACAGAGTTAATGGCCCTGGATGCACTGCAGCCAGAATAGGCACACCGCCACAGGATGGTGACTTGCGGTGCACTGAGGTAGGGCCCACAGTCCATAGACTCAGACGCCACCAAAGTTCAACCAGAGGCTGTCCATGAATCTCAGGGCACAGACTTAGTGGCACTGGAGCTGAGAGGGGATGCAGTCTGTAATGAGGCCTGTACAATGATATAAACTCTGCCATAAATAAATCAAGGCTCAGTTCCAAATGTGTGACCTACTTGACCGCAGTGTAGGCCAGAGACAGCAGTCAGCAGGGGCCCACAGCCACGATGCACAGAGAAGGTGTTGGTAGTATTTGAACACCTGCATAAAGATGATCCTTTTATCCTCCAGACTGAAACGCGTCTTCCTCCTACACCTCTCCTAGCGTGCAATGATATGAACTCTGCTAATGAGAAATCAAGACTCAGTTCCAAATGTGAGACCTACTCGACCGCTGCGTGGGCCGAAGGAAGTAGTCAGCAAGGGATCACAGACACGTGGTTGGAATGCTATACAGAGACCTGGTGGCACCACATCAAAGAGAGAGCAGTGATATCAAGCAGCTCATGTACATATGAACTCAGCCATCAGGATATCAAGATTCAGTTTCAAAATTGTGACCTACTTGACTGTAGTGTAGGCCGGAGGCAGCGGTGGAGTAGGTCAACGAGACAGGAGTACTGTGGGCCTGTGTTGGGGAGGCCTTGATAGTCAGAGGAGGCTGTCAAGGTTGTGGGCCTCGGGCTTGGAGTTTGCACTGGCACATGGTGGGCCCTCTTTGACACACGCTGGTGTCGGCTGGTGAGCAGTGAGGCCTGGGTACGCAGGGGCTGCCAAGACGGGTTCAGGGACCAGCGGCACGGGGTGCAGCAGGCGCACAGGATCGCAGGCAACACCGCTCATGGGGATGGCATCGACCTTGTAGCGAGGTGAGAGGCGCCGGCCTGGCAGACACGTTGGGTATTCTGGAAGAGAACGCACCCAGAGCTACATGCTTTTTAGTCACACCCCTAAGCTAGCCTGGCATAAGCCAGGCCAGCCCACTCCGCTCATGCTTACAGGGGGGGACGTAACAAGCTACATTTCCGCGAACTTCCCCACTGGCTGCGATGACATGGTTTCTGCCACTGTCCACTACACTCCAAACAGCAGCAGTGTATGTCAACATGCATATGTCTGTGGTCTGCATACTGCATCCTGTCCAGCACACACATGCCATACTTGGCATTGTGTACATTCTCATTCATGGGTCACTTGCCTCCTTCGGACATGCCTAGTTCCCACCTCTCCCCACATTCTGCTATTGTGAGGTTGGGGTGCCATGCCGTTGTTGGCTCATGTACATGGCTAGCACAGGTTACCACAGTAAGTTGTGCCTGTCATTTCTGGTGGGTGGGCATGTTGTTTGGCATGTTGTGTGTGAGTTTGTAACATGTGCATTCCCAGAGCTGTGAGTTACATGATTGTGGGGTTGGGGGGGGGGCTAATTTGGTACTTACCAATTAGCAGAGCATTTCCGTAGATGCCATCCGGGAAGCGCTGGTTGATGTTGGACTGTTGGAAGATGTAGGAATTATGCATACTGCCTGGGTAGTTGGCGACGACATTGGTGAAGAGTCCCCTGTGGTCCAATATTGCCTGCACATTGATGGAAATCGTGTGCTTTCTGTTTGTCAATTGTGTTCAATATTGCCTGCACAAGTAGGACATGTAGGCAGCCAATTGCCCCCAACAAGTGCCATAGAAGCTTTGCTTGGTTTCCATCTGTTCCTGCGCAGTGTGGGGTACGCAAAGGTGCTAGGGTATCAGGCTGAGGATGGCATCCAAGACAGTTGTGAGGAACTTTGATAGGGCTGATTGTGAGACTCCTCTGACTCTCGCAGTTGTTGGATTTGAAGGTACCAGAGGCCAAAAGATGCAGCACAGTCAGAAGCTTTGTCTGCTGAGGGTTGTTGGTTGTCCGTTGGGTGGGTACCGTCAATCTGCAGGCAATGATGTTCAGGTTGCGGTGGATGGTTGTCCTTTTGAGCCTGTAGTGGGCAATGACATCCTCTTGTGTTGGGTCTGTTAGGCTGGTGCGTTTTCTGAAAATCTGCTGTCTTTATCTGTGCTGCCCGGGGGTAGGGAAGAGGGTTCTGGGGGGTGACGGGCCTGGGTGTGGTGGCAGTGGGTGTTGTTGCCCTCATGGGGCTCCGGGCTGCATGATCAGTAGCTCCATGGCATATGCTGTTCTTCAGGTGTGGCTCTGTCCTAGGCTCCATTTTCGGGTGCAGGTTGTCGTCTGACTTTACACCAAGTCAGACCAGGTGGTAATTTCCTGCTGCTAACACGCATTATCACCAGTTTTAGGATCTTGCCGCCGATCTGGCAAAGGAACACCTACTCTGCATCTCATTAGTGATAGTTGCCGTGGTCATTTGTGCTGATGTTTTTGGCGGCTGCTATCGTAGGAAAATTGGTGATATCAGCTGTTACCACCAGCTTGTGAATGGGGCAATGAATTTATCGCCAATTTGGCTGTGATAAAGTGCAGATAACTCAGCGATAAATCCTTGAGAATATGCCCCCATTTTTTTTACCAGGTGCAATAGGCTGGCTCGCTAATTCTCCACTATAGTCCCAGGAACCTTGATGCTGTGATCTTTGTCAAGTTCCAGGATGGACTAGTAGAAACACTTACATTAGCCCATGTGTTGAGGACGCTGGTGGTGCCAGTGGGATGATTGATGGCCCATGGTTGAGAAATCTTTAAACGATTGCTGAGGTCTTTAAACAAGCTTCCCCTGGAATTGCTCATGATAATCTTAATTTGTTTTGTGTTCTAATGTTATGGTCTCCAGTTCTTATTTGAACTAAAGACCTTCCATTTAAATTTCTATCATTCTGTTTTTAACTTATGAAATAAAAATAGATTTGGAAACAAGTATGCCCACAACTGACACAAGCATTCCCCCAGCGCAGTAAGGATGACACATTAGACACACTTGACGTGTATTATCTAGATCCTTTCATCGTTTTGCCTTAAAAAAACTCCCGGGGCATATTGAAGGCCTGTCTGTGAAGGACTGGGTTATTTAAGACCCAGCGGTGCCAGGGGACAACACCTGAAACCTTCGTGGGTAACCTGCTCCGGCGTACAAGTGACAGAGACACGGGACACTTCCTTCGGCGTCAAAGATTCGAGCTTTATTTACTGCAGGTAACACAGAAGTCACGGCAAGTACAACGCGTGCTACTTGTGGAGACTGCTTCAAATTGCTACAAATGGGTCGCTCCTTTTATACAAGTTTCTTCCATAGGGTTACATGGCACACAAAGGTTTATGGCTTGGTTCCCATAGTTATCCCCGAGAGGGGTCGCTTTGGTCACTTTGATACATTCAAGGTCCGGAACATAAGTGCGGAAACATTTGGCGGTTCCCAACTGCAAAAACCCATCTTCCCACCATTAGTACATTCCATTCAGCAATAAAACAGATCGAAGAAGGAACAAGGACAGGTGCGGAGGAAGATGGAGACAGTGGGGAATTGGAAAGAGTGTAAAAGAGGAGGTGTCGGGGAAACACGAGCTACAGGCATCAAAGGGACGTGCCTAATGAGATGCACGGTTGAGGCACGGCAAGATGAGCCTCGAGCGGGGCCATTTGCCTTACAGTATCATCCCCCTCGTCATAAAGACATTTTCAAAGGACATGTGTCTTCCGTAGATATCTTGGGAATCCCAGGGTCGTGAAGCGGACAACGTCCGTTCGCTGGCTACTTGAGGGCAAGAGACAAAATGGATGCCATATCTAAGATGGAACCCGTGGGTACAGATAGAATAACCCACGTAACAGACGAACGGTTTAGGTTAGCACAGCGAAACTGCATACACCCACTAAACTCGTCATTTGCGGTTCATAGATACCAGACTCGACCATATTCGTGCGAGTCGAAAAAACCACTTACAATTGTCACGGAACCTCAGACGCTCCTTTTGCCCTCATGTAGGCAAGCACTAGTCGGAATCATACTCGATATTCATCAGACCATCTAGATGTTGCTGTAACATAGCTCTGTCCAATCGAGCTTCTTTGGTAACAGGCGGCTGTCTTATACACGTTGTAGCACAGAGGCCACATAAGGCAGGACCACACTGCACGCAAAGGCAACACGTGAACAGGAATGCCACAACAACTCCGATAATCATCAGAATCTTCCAACCCCAAGTCGACATCAGGCCCCAAAACCACCCAAGTAGCGTCCAATCCCCTACGTCCACGTGTATGGACTCAGAGATCTTATGCAACTTTGAGATGGCTTGATAAACGGTCGGAGCGTTATCTGGAATGAAAATACAGCAGCTCGAATGGATCACCTTGCATACCCCACCTCGATCTGCTAAGATCACGTCTAAAACCATACGGTTTTGTAACGTCATAAGTCTATCCACCTGAAGTTCTGTGGTGATATTACCAAGGGCACTGGCAGTAATGTTAGCTGTCGATTCCACCACTCGAGTCAATTGTCTCAGGTTCCTACCATTAACCATAGGCCCCCAAAACGGGAGGAAACCCTTGAAAAAGTCTCCTGCCTCTTGACCGGCAGTATCCTCTTCGCTAATTACGCCTCTCACAACTCTAGTCTTGTGATAGTCTGCATCTACAGTAAACGTCGGCGGCAACAGATTTGCGATAAAACATGAGCCCGCAAAGTCGGAGGGCAACCATGCATACGCACGATCATGGCAGACAAAGTATGTACCCTTGGCAGCCAGAAACACAGGGGATGAGATCATCGGCAGAATGTAATTCTCAGTGCAGGCACTTGCTCCGAGTCGAGCTTTCGATCTTCGACCACGACCCATTAAACAAAAATTACCAATGTGGGGTACGACCCATATCGGAGGTGAGCTTTTAAGCTGTTTATCACTCGTGAGCGAACTATATTCAACCCTGCTCAGGACCCTATAGGCTTGGACCTCTTCCTCCGGAATGAGCGACGGCTCATAGATATCTCTATCTAAGTCTTCTATCGCTATAGACAAAGGCTTGTGATACGAGCCAGGGCCAGAGTAGGGAGAACGTGGCTCTCGACTGGGGTAAGAATCTAGTGCGCTTCGAAACATTGTTTGAAATGCTTGAGCGGAACCCTGGGAACTGTACGGTAAAACCAGATATGGAATTCCCCTATCCGTGGTATGTGGCATCAACCCACACACTCAACAATTAGTAGTGTTAACCACTAACTGGTGCTGATGAAGGAGCTGAATAAAGGAATTATTACGGAATTCTACACGTCTAGCCTGCTCGTGTTCAGGTAAGATATGAAAAGAATGAGGGGATGCAGTGAAGGTAAGTTTAGGGTCAGAAGTAGGAGTAGGTATGGCAGAAGGTGAAAAGTACGACATCATATAGTACACCCCACCCGCCAATAATGCAGAAACAGTCAAAAGCAATACAGATATCTGAAACATAAAACATTTCGTGCGGCTAAGTTGTTGTAGCTCAAATCTTTGTGCCTGTGCTTTTTCCACGTCCATCAGCTTTGAAAACGCCATCCCCTATGACCGTCCGCAACGTTTCTTGACGCACTTCGTTCTGTGTAGCAATAGTCAATCCCTAGGAGTTCCCAGGAACCGACGGTCTTTAACCTAGCGTCAAGACCTACTAACCAGAAGGAAGTACGCGCGCGGCCCTACGGCCTTTATTTACAATATATATGCAAATGTCTCTCAGCTGTGGAAGCAAAAATACATAGAAAAAGAACCTTCAATATATACAAGAATAATTGCAATGATACAGGTGTTCAGACTGATCGTGGAAAACGGGATAATGCAATTGCCAAGGGGCAAAACAAAACTTTATTTGTCCTTAGTGCTGGATCGCAAAAAGTATCGAGTTTTCCCAGGACGTGTCTGTTCGTCAAACAAAGGATCCGTTGAAGAAACAGAGTTTTGTTGATCAGTCGAATGTTCTGGTCTCGAGTCTTTTGATGACAAATGTTCAACAGTATCCTTCTGCTGCACTGGGGATTCTCTGACAGGTTGTGCGTCGCTGAAAGGTACAAACGCCGGCAATCCTTCGGATTCAGCTGAAGCAATGCCCCTCCTCACCCACGAGTCTGCCGGTAACGGAATAGGAACTTTCTTCGTATGGGTGGCATGTACCCAATTTTTCCGGCCCTCTAAACGAACGGCAGTTCTCGTGGCAAGGAGGACCTGGTAGGGTCCGGTGAACCTGGGCTCCAAGTTCTTCTTACGAGCAAAATTTCTGGTGACCACCCAGTCTCCGGGCTGGAGCTGGTGGCCTGGACCCTCCGTCTGCGTCGGCAATGCTTCGTAAACCTGTTGGTGAATTAACCTCAGTTTAGCAGTCAGATCATGAAGATAATCAATCAACATTGGGTACTCAAGATCGCGGAACACACCCGGTCTAGGGACCCCCCACACATTCGCAGGGCGACCGAACACTATTTCATAGGGACTAAGCCCTACTCGGGAGTGTACGGTTGCCCTTGTTGACAGTAAAGCTAAGGGTAAAGCGTCAGGCCACGAAAGACCAGTCGTAGCCTGAATCTTCGCTAGTTTTAGTTTAAGGGTGCCGTTATACCCTTCAACCAAACCAGCTGACTGGGGGTGATTGGCGCTGTGGAATTTTTGATTAATCCCAAGGCCTTTGCACACACTCTTCATCACACTCCCCACAAACTCACTTCCGTTATCAGACCATACAACCCGAGGCATTCCGTACCGAGGAAAGTATTCCTTCAGTAGGATTTTTGCCGTTGACAAAGCAGTGTTGTCCTTGAGAGGATAGGCTTCAATCCATCGGGAGAACGCGCAAACCACAACTAAAACCTATTTCAGGTTATTGCATCGCTCCATATGGATGAAGTCTAATTGAATCACCTCAAAGGGACACGAAGGGGGAGCAAAACTACCAGGAGGAGTTGGGGTTCCCTTACCAGGATTGTACAACATACATACCATACAATTCTTAACCAAACGCTCAGCACATTTCGTGATACCATCATTCTTCCACACAGGGGACAGCAACTTACAAATACCTTTCACGCTAATATGTGCTAACCCATGTGCCATTGTCACAATAGCCAGCACATACGCATCTGGCAACATCCATCTCTTATGTTCCGACAAGTCTACCCAACAACCATTCGCATCCAACTTTCCCGTACTTTCATTCCACTTCTTCTTTTCAGTCTCGGTGGCTTCATTTTGTATCGCCTTCACACTCTCGATAGTGTCCTCACACATACTAGTCTCCGCAGGCCACCTAACCGAACTTGCCACATACATTCGAGTGCTAAGGTTCCGGGCAGTCTCCTTAGCAGTCTCGTCTGCAAACGCATTACCGCGTCCAACATCATCCGTCACCTTACGATGCGCACTACATTTAACAATCGCTACCTGCTTAGGCAACGTGAGTGCATCCAAAAGATCATTCACAAGCTGGCCATGCTGAATCTTCGTACCATGCGACGTCATAAAACCTCTCTCTCTCCACAATCGTCCAAAACTATGGGCGACGCCAAACGCATATTGACTGTCGGTAAACACATTCACACGTTTCCCTTTTGCTAACACACACGCTCTAGTAAGCGCAATCAGTTCCGCAGCCTGGGCAGAATTCTGATTCAATCTTGCAGCTTCAACAACAGTATTCAACGTCACAACAGCATACGCAGTGGTGACATCGCCATTCGGCAATTTAAAACATGAGCCATCCACATACAACGTTCCATCTGGATCTTCTAAAGGGGTGTTTTTAAGGTCCACTCGACCTTTTGTTTCCTCTTCGGTCCTCAAATAACAGTCATGTTCTGTTATTTCATCTGATTCTGTGCTAATTGGTAACAAAGTTGCCGGGTTCAGAACATTACAACGTTTTATCTGAATATGACTTGCCAGCAGCGTCAACTCGTACCCAGACAACCTCGCACTCGTCAAGTGCTGAGTTTTCGTACGATTCAAAAGAGTATCGACTGCATGCGGAACCATCACCGTAAGCATATTATCCATGACCAATCCTGCTGATTGTCGGATGGACACCGCAGCTGCCGCTGTTGCTCTCAGGCAACTCGGCAATGCTCTGGCTACCGGGTCCAAGGTCGAGGAAAAATGTGCACATGGACGTTGCTTACCACCAAAAGGTTGCGTTAAGACGCTCAAAGCACAACCTTCCCTCTCGTGAACATATAATGTGAACGGCTTACTATAGTCAGGAGTACCTAAGACAGGAGCCGAACACAATGAATCACGTAATTCAGAAAAACTCTTCTGACATTCCTCCGTCCATGGTAAAGGAGTTGAAACATCCTTGCACGTAAGAGCCACCAATGGTTTCGCTAGTAATGAAAAATTTGGAATCCATTGCCTGCAGTACGACGTGATACCTAGAAAGGCACGCACATCTCTTTGTGTTATTGGCACAGTCATTCGTGCAATTGCTGCAATTCTCTCTGGGGTCAACCGCCTTCCCTCCTTTGACAATAAGTGACCTAGATAGGTTACTTCTTGACAACAATATTGGAGTTTAGAAGGTGACACCTTGTGATGTAAGTCAAAGAGATGTTGCAGCAAAGACACCGTAGCAATTTTGCAAATGTCCTGAGTATCCGCAGCTACCAATAAGTCATCGACATATTGGATTAAGGCCGCACCAGCCGGCAACATAAACGCATCCAGTTGACCCTTCAAGGCTTGACTGTAAATCGATGGACTCTCACAGTAGCCTTGAGGAGCGCGTTTAAACCGGAAGCTGCGTCCACCAAGAGAGAAACCGAAAAGGTCTCTGCTCTCTTCAGCAATCGGAATACTGAAGAACGCATTCTTTAGATCGATCACCGAAAACCAAGACGCAGAGGCTGGAATCAGAGTTAGTAGCGCCGTGATGTCAGGCACAACAGGAAACTGAGGAATCACAATTTTATTTACCTCCCGTAAATCGATAACAAAACGATAAACAGGTGGTTTCAAAGGATCAGTACGTTTTAAAATAGGCAGTACGGGGCTGTTGCACACGTTTCCCCTAGTCTCTTCAATAACGTCTTTGTCGATCAAATCATAGATGATCGCTAACAGTGCTCGTTCACCATCAAGAGAGATACAGTACTGGGGAATACGTGGCAATCGCACATTAGATTTCAACTGAACAACATAAGGAGAGATGTCAAGCAGGCCCACATCATTGGGACCTGTTGCCCATAGAGATGCAGGAAGAGAACTCAATTCCGGTGGAAGCTTGTCGAGAGACAAGTACATAGGAGAGACAACCCTCTCTCCTAACGTAAGCTTTACACCCGCAGGAGAACAATACAGAGTTGCGTACAAACGTTTTAGCAAATCCAGACCCAAGAGATTTTCACCACAACCAGTAGTCAAAATCAACGGAGCTTCAAGCTCACGTGGCCCAATTGTAAGAGGCAAAGGGCGTGAAACTGGATTGCTAACGGGGGCGCCAGAGAATCCAACGGAAACATTTGTTAAGCCAGACAAAGGTGCGCCAGGGAGTTTCGAATGCATAATGGAACTTTTCGCTGCACCAGTGTCCAACAGAAAAGGCTCAACGACGCCCGATGTAGCAACTGCGACGTAAGGCCCTCTCTGATCAACCGGAACTGATACCACTCCCTCTCCTTGTCTATGGCTGTCCTAGTAATTACTGTCGTCAGTTCCCTGATCGACGTAATAATCGTCTACATTGTACTGCGCAGATCGTCCTTGCGATGATCCACGTTGATCGAAACAATTATTAGAAGTTGATGAATTGCCTGAGCGGTCATTTTGATCACCACGACCTCTACCACGTGATGTCTGCTGAGAACCACCACGACCTCCTCTAGATGAGTTGCCACTATTACGATCGTTTAGGACAGGACAATTGAATTTTAAATGACCCTCCTGTCTACAATAGGCACACTGATTGTACCCTAACGAAGATCTTTGAGAAGAGGAGTCATTTTGAGATTGTGATCGAGTAGACTGTGACTGTGATCTATTTTGCTGTGAAGCATTCTGGTTCGAACGCGGAGGATACGCTTGCTGTAACAACACTTTAGTTTTAAGTTCTTTCGTCTTTTTATCAGCGCGGTCGTTCTCCTCTTTCTCTCTATTCTCATAATACTGTGCTGTAGCCAATATTTGAGCCGAGGTAGAAACGGCCCACGCACTTTCAGAATTTTTCAACTTATTGCTCAAGTCAGGCAATAAGTTAGAGACAAATTTGTCCACGAACAACCGTTGACCACCCTCAGTGCTCATATCCTGCCCACTATGATCGATGAATTCCTCCTCAAATCTCGTAAAGAAGTCGGAGACACTCTCGTCCTTTTTCTGCTTACAAGCTGACAATTTGTCCCAATTCACCCTCATAGCCGGCATAAGAGTTTTCATTAGTGTAATTATTCTCTGAGGGAGAGCAGTAATCAACTGTTCGGGTTTAGCACCACCAGTTTGCAACCCATCCGCCACTATAATGGCCGCCCAATCACCACCTAGTTCGTTTGCGTGATTTTCCTGACCATACCGGTTGCGGTACAACATTGCCAAACAGCATATCGATATCGGCAAGATTCATTATCGTAGCATCTACAAGCTGCGACAATTCCTTATAGTACCCTGCAGGATTTTTGCGAGGGTCAGGCAAAGATTGCTTCACCTGTAACACTTCCGACCGTTTCCATGGGAGATGTATCCATACTCTCTGGAAATAGGGTGGAACAATGGGGTTAGCATTAGGATCGCCTGGCATCCACACTGGTGGAACTTCCCGCATGGGAAACTGACCAGACGCATCGAACTGCCTCTGAACATCCTCAACAAACAGGGCTTGAGGTATAGCAGTGGGACGGAAAGATAACAACCGCTCAACAGCACGTCGAACGTTGGTATCCACTATCAGTCCATTCGAGAACTGAAGTTGTAGATCAGACAAAGCGGTCAACACCTCGTCAGGTGCATCGGCCGATATCTGATCACGCAAAACTTTGCACATTTCTTCGAAAACAAATCTTTGTGTCGGTACATTAAATTGACAGAACGTATCAAGTACAACACGTGGAGGATTTCTAAGAGGATGCGTCATCCAACCCATCGCCATGTTATATAGCGAAACGCGTTCCCTATTACCGGGAAGCTGACTACGTCTCTGAGGACCATCTGAACCGGCGGACCCAAAGACAGGTCCAAGAGAATGAAAGAAGTTAGCCGCAACAGGAGAAGTACGACTACGAGTAGCTGAAGAAGTATAGCACAAGGGACTAACAAGAGAAGGAGTAGAAACAGAAGCGACAACAGGAGTTAGTAGAGCAGGAACAGTAGCGGGAGCAGGAGTATGCGGAAGTGGAGGAGCAGTGGGAATAGCAGTAGGCAAAGAAGCAGGAACAGTCGGAAGAACAGGTGCAGGTTGAGAAACAGGCTGAAGAACAGGTGGAGGAACAGGTACAGGGGGAACCACTGGAGCGGCGGTACCCTGTACATACGGAGGTGGCGATTTCAGAAGATAAGACATTAGAGGATCCTCAACTGGTTCTTCCTTCTTATCCGACTCCGTAGGCAAAGCAGGATAGCATTTATCTATGGACATACGCTGTAGCCTATCAAACACTTCCTTTTCCTTATCCTCCTTATCACGCTGAAACTGCTCTGCTTTCTTTACAATGGTAGCAACACCATCTCTCTGATTACGTTTAGTCTGTCTGATCTCTTTCTGTCGGGCTTCTTTACGCCACAACCGAAAGGCATCAAACATGGCCGGCCTTGACTTTTTCGCAAACAATTTAGCCTCAAGATGATCTAAGATTGGAGTCTCAAAGCTACCATGAGGTGGCCAACTAAGGACACCATCCTTCTTAGTATACCGAATCCAATAGTCATTAAAAGTAATCGGGCCTAGCCCATGCTTACTGTAGAGCTCATAAGTGGGAGTTCCAACCGGAGGTTTCGGACACGAGTCCTCCAGTCGGGAATCCGTACCACAACGTCTGAAACAACTAAACAAAGTACAACGACCAGGCATCTTGCACACTAGCCGTGTTTCACAAACTTCAAGGGTTACGGGATTTACCAAGTCCCAGCAAAGAGCAAAAACCCTCGGTTTTTGGCGTCTGCAGTCGTCAAATATCACAACAAAGTACCAAGAACCACAAATGAAATGGAACCATGCAACAACTAAGTAACCACAACCAAGAACTCTGGGAGCGACCCACAAATACTTAACTCAAAGATCGATGGCGTCACCAGGAAGGCCCGTCAATCGTCTCGCTATACCAAGGTCTATGCCAGGCGCCAAAACAGGTCTACAGTCAGGGCAGCAGTCCGTCGCAGTCGTCAGGAGGCGGGAATCTTCGCGGGAAAAGTCTTCGGGCCACTTATTTCGACAACAGGATCGATGAAGCGGAGTGCACCTTCCCTCGGAGATTTCACACGAAGTTCCTCACGATTGTCGGGCTTGGACCGGTACCACTGATGCAGCCCCACGTTGGGCGCCAACTGAAGGACTGGGTTATTTAAGACCCAGCGGTGCCAGGGGACAACACCTGAAACCTTCGTGGGTAACCTGCTCCGGCGTACAAGTGACAGAGACACGGGACACTTCCTTCGGCGTCAAAGATTCGAGCTTTATTTACTGCAGGGAACACAGAAGTCACGGCAAGTACAACGCGTGCTACTTGTGGAGACTGCTTCAAATTGCTACAAATGGGTCGCTCCTTTTATACAAGTTTCTTCCATAGGGTTACATGGCACACAAAGGTTTATGGCTTGGTTCCCATAGTTATCCCCGAGAGGGGTCGCTTTGGTCACTTTGATACATTCAAGGTCCGGAACATAAGTGCGGAAACATTTGGCGGTTCCCAACTGCAAAAACCCATCTTCCCACCATTAGTACATTCCATTCAGCAATAAAACAGATCGAATAAGGAACAAGGACAGGTGCGGAGGAAGATGGAGACAGTGGGGAATTGGAAAGAGTGTAAAAGAGGAGGTGTCGGGGAAACACGAGCTACAGGCATCAAAGGGACGTGCCTAATGAGATGCACGGTTGAGACAATAAACCGGCACGGCAAGATGAGCCTCGAGCGGGGCCATTTGCCTTACAGTATCATCCCCCTCGTCATAAAGACATTTTCAAAGGACATGTGTCTTCCGTAGATATCTTGGGAATCCCAGGGTCGCGAAGCGGACAACGTCCGTTCGCTGGCTACTTGAGGGCAAGAGACAAAATGGATGCCATATCTAAGATGGAACCCGTGGGTACAGATAGAATAACCCACGTAACAGACGAACGGTTTAGGTTAGCACAGCGAAACTGCATACACCCACTAAACTCGTCATTTGCGGTTCATAGATACCAGACTCGACCATATTCGTGCGAGTCGAAAACACCACTTACAATTGTCACGGAACCTCATCTGAAACTTGTCAGCTATGGTTCCTGATACTGCACACGCAAATAAAATACCAACATTGGCACAGACCTGTTGACAAATCTATTTTGGTCTGAAAAGTTCACTAAACAATAATAGAAAATCACGGTGCTGGTGTCCTACATTTTCTGGCATGGAACAGCGCAAAATGCTAGCCTCCTCATTGTTGAAGGGTGAGATGTTAACCTTACTGAAAAAATCTTGAGAGGGAAACCAAAGTCTGCCCCACACCTCTAAATGTGGTATACATCGACCACATGCTCCTGCGCATATTTTGTTGTAACAAATTCTTTTTAAGTCGTTAATGAGGTCTCTCTTTGTTCCTTATCAAGCAAAGCTTCTTTTTTCCTTCCTGTACTACTGTATATAAACAAAACTGTTATTAAACTTTGGTCTATTTTTTTCAAGACGGTATTACCCTGCCCTGTCCAAAAGGCATACAAAATATAGGCCTACCTGGGAAGGAACCCTCAGATTAAAAACTTAACATCATTTTAGTGAACAGATAGCACTGTATCCGCTGAAGCCCAACACTGCACCAATTCAGAAAGGACCTCAAGACCTGGCTCTTCGAATGACCAATGAAGCTGCTCGCACCTCTCCCCCCTCACCTTGAGACCCTCAGGGGTGAGTAGTGTGTTCTAAAACCCTTGCTTGATTAATTGAGCGATTGCGTCTTGGTCCTGCTCCAGTAGGAATAGTCTAGCCCAAGTTGCCAAGCCAGGGCCTCTCTGAACCAGAACACAAGCAACCCAATATCCTTTCGGGCTCCTCATGACCACCTACTGATTACCCTCCTTGGGCTTTTAGGAAACAGTGAAAGTTTTGGTTGTTTCTTATTATAAGTACAAGGATTTTGACTTTCTGTGTCAGGGAGTTGTTATGCATTCAGTCCAGTGAATACAAATAAATCCTTTGGGATGTTCAAGCTTTACAAATGTTGATTGTTGTCAACATCTAAGGATCATGATCAAATGTTTTGTGACCTGTAAAGATAGGTCTGGTTAGGTACTCATCATGTTGATCTGTGTCTACAAAAAATATTTGGCCTTACGCAAATGCAGTTATTTAGTCCAAAGGGATTTCAGGGGCAGATTTAGAATATGGCAGATGGGCTACTTACCCGCTGATGTTGCGGGAGCCCTTCCTCCAACTGTTCCCACCCCACCAGCAGCCTGCATTGTATATTTACAGCTCTCCTCTGCTCTCATGGGGAATGTTTGTGTTAGACTTGGCATCTTTTGATGTGTTTCCCCTGAGTTTTTACTCTCTGACCTCCCAGTTTTTACTCTGTTTTTGCTGGCGTAGTGTTTCTGCGCACTTTCCCACTGCTGACCAGTAGTACATTGCAAGTGCTTCTGTGGTAAAATGTGTTTTGGATTGGTGTTTCCATAATTGGCCTGTATGAATTATGTATCAGTCTCTAGTAAAGTGCTCTGCATGTGCCAGGGCCTGTAAATCAAACGCTGTTAGTGGGCTTGCGGCACTGAATTGTGCCACCCACACCAACAGCCCGTAAAATGTAACTCTTGTTTGGCATTGCCATGCCTGTGTGCAGTCTGGGATGACCATGTTGACTTGGCAAGTGCACACACTTGCCAGTCACTAACCTTCCCTTTTCTTAAATGTCAGTCCTCACTAAGGTTGGCCCAAGGTACCCCTGTGGGTAGGTTTCAGTGTATGTGAAAGGTAGGACATGCCCTACTGTGTGTGGTGTGTCCTGATAGTGAATTACAGCCCATTTAGTTTTTCACTATTGCAAGACTACCGGTTCCGCTTAACACAGAATGGGAAGTTTGTTTATAACATCTTATAAACATAACTGGCCCTGGGAACTAAGTAGGAAAACCAAGCATAGTACGCCTGGACTCAGAATCTAAAGATGCATCTTTTAGTAAAGGTGATTTTTACATTCTATGTTTGAAAATAACACTTTTACAAAGTAGGTATTTTCTTGCCCAACCATTCAGTGTGCCTCTGCATGGTTTGTGGATTGTCTGTCTGGGTTTTTGATGACAGGGGCTGGGGAGCAGGAGTGGCTCCGGATAGTCTAGGTGGGTCAGGGAATGGCTGAATAGACTTGGGCTGCATTTAGAGTAGGGGGTGAAGATTACCTTGCATCTGCATGAGCCTAGTCTGCCTCTGACAATGCTGTCTCCACCTCCTGCCAGAAAGCCACACTAGAGAGGGCAGAACAGGTTTTGGCCGGGTACAGACACTCTCTGCCTCCAGAGATCAAAGGATTTTGTGGTATAAATATTGGGGCCCAAACCCCTGAACTTTAGAACTCTTTTGGACCAAGAAGAATGCCAAGAAGAAGAGAAGAGCTGGAGAAGCTGTGAGGAGGAACTACCACTTTGCTGTGTGCTTTGCTGGGTTGGCCTGCAGTGGCTGCTTCTGTCTTGGGCAGTGAAAGGACTGGACTGAAATTTCTGCAATCTACGTTTGTGAGTTTCTCCAAGGGCTTGAGGTAGAGCTTGCCGCCTGTTCAAGACGTCTGAGGAACAGCAAATACTTCAAGTTCTTCTGCCCTCAGCACTGGGGACTGTGTTTTTGTGCTGCAACAGAAAAGAAAGCAACCCGACGACCTCTACAACACTGCTGCCGACTCGGTGTCCTGAGGCACCTCAGAGTACACCGCAGCAACGCCACACCGTGACCCTGGTCTCACTGACGCCACCTGCTGATGCCGCCACTGAGCCACTGCTCGTACCATGACCTGTGAGCACTGCACACTGCATCGCCTCACTTCACGACGACACCTTGGCTTCCCCAACCAAGCCACTCCACGTCGGAATCGATGACACTGCTTGCACCATGGTTGGAGGGCACCGCTTGTAAAGTTACACGACGCACCGCCGTCATCCCACACAGCAGCCATTGCCTACCGATGCTGGTGCCATTGACTCCAGTTCTTCAATTGACAATAGCTCTTCAACAACGATGCGCAGCTTGCACCGCGATCTGCCAGCACCGCAACGAGCACCGCATTCGCTTCACACCACAACTCTGGACTCACAGACAATGCCATCTGACGCCATCACCAAGCCGCTGCTCGCACCGCGACCTGAAGGCACCGCACGCCACACCCCTGCACTTTGCACCGCAGCACCCGAAGCCTGCTGATACCAGCGCTCCTGACTTCAAAAAAGAGGAGTTCGATCTTTGGCCCCTACAACTCCTGCACCGATCTCCGGAACTGACACGTGCGGACACCGTGCTTTGGGAAGCTCAACGAGAGGTCACGACGTCCTGCATTTCTAAAAGGAACTGTTTGCGGGTCTTCCCGAAACCATAGCTGGCCTGCGATGTCGATTGTTTTTCAAGGCTATTTTAATAACTGAGGATTTCTAAGTATTGCATTGAGGATTGTTATCATTTTTGGTCTTGTCTTGAGTATATAAAAATGTTGGATATTTTTCTAAACTGGTGTGGTGTCCTTTTGTAGTGTTTACACTGTATTTCTCTTGGTTATGTGCAAATGTTTTACACACTGCCTCTAAGATAAGCCTGACTGCTCGTGCTAAGCTACCAAGGGGGTGAGCAGGGGTTATTTTAGGAGTGTAACTACCTTATCCTGACAAGGAAGAAGGGTCCCTACTTGGACAGAGGTGCAAGCCCTTGCCAACTAGAGACCCCCATATCTAACAGTTTGAATACGATGCTTCTGTAGTATGGCTTAAAGGTCCATTGTCGACATTTGCAACTTTAACATGAGTTCCACTGCCATGAGGCTGCTTTTGCGCAAAACACTGCATGAATATATTTTGCAAGACCCTGTTTGTGCCCCTTTCACATGAGAACTGTCTACCTTACACGTTCTGTGCTGTGCTCTGAGGTTTAGTCTACACATAATGTTCAAGGTTAAACAACAATGCCCCTTGTTATTCCGTTCTCGTCAGTACCTTGCTCCTAGACATAACATGCTACAAGCAGCTGCACTACTGGAAATCATGTGCTTTATTATTGCAAGCGCAACATGTTTTGAACGCACCTGTAGAGAATCCTTTACGAAGAGAAGAGCTGTGCTTGTGCTGAAAGTTGAACATTGCATCTAGGCCTTGAGGTATGGGGTCTGCTGACAATGCCCAGAGGTCTTCATTTTTATAATAATCTATCTCTTACCACGGGGAGGGTGGTTAGGTCGTTTAGTTCTTTTCCACTGATTTTTATAAAAGATATCCCTGTTTGTATTCTATTGGTATTCTAACAATGCTGACTATATTGTCTTTATGCATTTTACTGCTAGTATTGGCATGTGTACTGCACTTTAGAGTGCGTTAGTTGAAATAAACATTTTAAACTATACCGTGTCTCAGATTACTCACATTGTGGAGAAGTACGAGTGAGAGAGCGAAAGAGTGTCCGGCCCTGCGATTCCCAAGATAGAGTGACGTGTTCTGGGTTGTCTAATCATTGGTAACTGCGCTGTAGATGGAGAACGAATGATACACTATAGCTAGTCAGTTTGGGATTATGGGCACTAATGTGGTAGGTTGGTTATACCCCTATTCACTGAGGTCCTGTTTTTCTGTGCATAGTTCTGTATATGTGCAGAATCCCTGCAACATGTCGCCCAACGTTTGGTCTGGTTCTATACTGTGAAATGCTTGAGTAGTGCTTGTCCACAATACCCTCACTTCTGTCTCTGGAGGCAGCTGTGACGGTGCAACCTCCTATACTGATGTTTTAATAGGTTCCTTCAATCTTGATGTTTTAAAAAAAAGTTTCTCTCTCTCTTCTTTGCCCTTGTTGTACTGCCGACTTTTAAGGTGTCCTATATTCTTTAGTGATGAGGCATAATATTGCTATTTACAATCGGGCTCCACTCAGGGAACATCTGGAGAAATTATGGTGCCCCTGATGCTGCTGTGTATCTGATTTTTGTAGTGGAAGGAGATCCTGCGTAGTACCCGTTTGAGGTATTTAACTTGGGTCACCGTTCCAGCAGTGAACGGAGACGGCAATCTGTTTCATGAATACACCGCCACTGCTGTTTCAATTGCAAATCAACCCTATCAGACCCTTAAGGTTCCATTAACAGCTTGGCAGCACCAAATTTGGTTTAATGGTGTCCTTCCTCACACTTTCACACCGGTCCACTTAGGTTCTTTATCGATTGAAGGGGCCACATGGCCGTTGTTGGCTGGGTATGCACCTCACTGCCCGTGGGTTAACGACAGTTACGCTGCAAGAGCTACGCGTGTTGCATACTTCTCTGATTCAAGTACATAGAGCTGTAATTCAGTTTGTGTTGCATACTTTCCTTGTGGCTCCACCTGGAGTTGTTGCACAACCTACGGGGACTGGTGGTGTGGCTATCATGTCCCGTTATGGTTAATTCGGTAATGGGCAAGTGTCCAACAAATAAGGATGAATTACCTTATTGGCTTACCGAGATATTTGGACAGCTTGAAGCTGTTTTTCTTAAAACCTCTCCTGTAGAAAAACACTGAATTTTGAGTTTAGTTTGCCTAAAGACTTGATTCCGGAGTTAGCTAATTATAACACCTGGGGCAAGGTGTTTGCAGCTGTGTATTTGAAGTGTTTCGGCACTCCCTCTATGACAGTCCCCCCCTCCATGACTAAGCGTGTTCTAGATGAGCATGGTGCAGAAGCGGCTGTGGAACTAGGGATGCTTCTGATGGGAGTGTTCGACGTGGTGTCTGATATGATCCTTGCCAATGTCAAGGGCAATGCAGTAAGCTTTCAAGTCGCTAACGGCTTGGCAGTAGTACCGATGTGGACAAACCACGGAAATTACCAACAATTTTTGCAGAGGCTTATAAAACCATTGGCCTCAATAGTTTGGGGGTTAAACCTTTTACTCAAACGCAAACTCAGTCTCAAACACAGCTGAAAATTCCATCTGACATAGATGGATGCCCAGTCTTTTCTAAAAAGAACTGGAGGAACAAAAAAAGAGGGCAGCAACAATAACAGAAGCAAGGGTCGGGTGCTGGTTCACCGACACAAGATACTTCTGAGCGTACTTATGACTTGCACGACTGCACACAAATTAAGACTCCTGATAGATTTCAGCTCCCTGATCAGCGTTCTCCTCGTTCTTCACAGGACTCATCAGGCTCACAGGTCGGTGGTGAGGAATGCCAGAATCATAGCACGAGCCATCCTGTTCCACTGGGACGTGATCAGCCTTGCCAGTTTGACGGCAAGGGGAAGCAGGAGGAATAACAACGCTTCCGTGCCCCTTTTCAAAAGAAAAGAGTAACTTCTTAGATGCTGAGCAGCAGAAGTTACCATAGTGCGGGAGGCACTGCGTCTTGTCTGGAGACTTTCATTACTGTGGAAACAGCTGACACCCGGGTTGCCCCATGGATTGACTGTACAATATGGTTTTTCGTATAGAGGGTGACATTGAGCATGTAATCACAGGGATTTTTTGAGAGAATCTCACAGCTTTTTATGACATTTTGCTAGCGTAGGCAGATTGGCCCCACATTTTGTTCTAGCCACGGCTTGTGGGGAGGAAGGGATACTTTACGAGCTTTCCGCGTTACTCCCCAAAGAGCATGCAGAGGCTTTTGCAGCTGAGTGGGCTTTAGCCTTGGCACCAGCTCTGTACCGTAATCAAGTTGGCTGGGATAAAGATTCACTGCCACATGATATTCCATTGCGGTCTTTGCCTCAACGACAACCCTAATGTCCCATACAGCGGGAAGCCAAAGGTCCCATTGCTGAAATTCTCACCCAGTTGGAGTATCAAGGAGTGATTGAAACATGTGTGACACCAATGAATAATCCACTTTTTAATGTATCTAAACCCGATGGGTCTTAGCACATAGTTTTTGATTACCGGCATTTGAATTCTCATTGTCGGACCTTTGCGGTAGAGAATACCCATTGCTCTGCTTTAGTATACAGCATAGTTCGTAAAAGATATAAAACAACGCTTGGTTTTTCCAATGGTTTTTCCATCCATAACCTGTCCCCTGAATGCAGTCAATGTAGCGAATTCAAGGCCGGTGGAAAACAGAAAAAATATTGACGTTTGTCTATGGGGTATAAAATAACCCTGGGGTTTTCGCCACAAGTGTTGTCTCTCTATTGGACAGCATAGACCCAGATGCATACTCGTATGTGGATGAAATCTATCTCACAGACGACAAATTATGGCCGCATCTGTGCCGTGTTGACCTCATAATTCTGGAATTTGCAGACTAATGCTACAAATTTAATTTTGCCAAATCTCACATTGTTTGTTATGCGGTGCTCTTTTTGGGCTATGAGCTCAACAATGAGGGTCGGGGCTTGGCTCCCCACTTTCTGGAATAATGCGCAAGTTTGCAGTCTCCAACTACCTTGAAAAAACTTCAGTCTTCTTTGGGATTTTTCAATTTTGCACATTCTTATATTCCCGAATATGCCCAGCGTATCAAGCCGCTTTATGCCTTGATACAACCTATGTTTTCAAAAGCCATCTGGATACCAGAACATTCTGCTATTTTACTTTCTTTGCCATCTGATTTGCTTTTCTATATAAACTTTGGTCCTTGCCTTTCACTTATCGATGTTTAAGGGAAGATACAGAAGTTTACCTTAGCGGGGAGGATTGTGATTCCACAGTAGGCCATTCCCTAGTATGAAAAAACATACAATTGCATGGACCATGTTATCTGTCAGCTCCAGACCTGGCATGTGTTTTGAAAGGTAAATCAGTGCCGCTCTCATTCCCATGTTCACTCTGCTTGCTAACAGTAGCTATCTTATTTTAAATAACCAGGAATGCTGCGGCTTGCTTGCTGGCATACCATACATCGTAACGGTTTCCCAGCACTTAACTTGTTGCAATAATGTGCTTTTTCCACCCCCGTCTGGGCCGCTAGATAGTTCAGTTTGGCCTTCGATACCAACTTTGAAAGCAGACTTCAACAAGCTGAGCAGATTAAAAGCGCTTTTAACACAAGAAGAAGTTGCACTGACTTCGGCATTAGAAACCTTCACCCTCCAGGTGGCTAGCACCGCCACTGAAATTCAAACACGTTTAAATACAAACCTCCAATACATTTTGGGAGTTAACACATCGCATTTTCAATGCGTCGACTACTCAAGGCCTAGCACATTTTTTTAAAGCTGTGTGTTCTGGCCTTGTGTCTTCTTCTCAGAATACATTTGGTGTAATACCTGCATTAATTCATTCTATCTCTTCCTGCATCTTTGGCGGTTTTCCCTTAACATTGGTATTAGCCGCTGGAATCCTGCTTCTGCTATGCCTGCTAAGCAATGGCTACTCCTCTTGTGGTGCTGCACAGACCGGGTCGGCTGCAATTGCTTTGTGACCGTATGCATGAATGCTTCGGTACACTGCCACTTGCAACACTCAGTGTGTTCTATGGAATATCCTTCCGTTTTGCGTGTTTCCCTTGCATGCAACCTATATAATCATGATATCTGTAGGAAGGATTTTAGTGCAAAGGGAACAATTGCGCTCTGCAGGATAAGCGGTTGTCAAGTGGACATAGGACTAGGGAATATGGTGCTAACAGGAAAGGGGTGACCCTAATAACCGCTTAACTAGTGCTTGGAACACCAAACCCATCTCATGAAAGCCAAAGACCTGTGCACACATAAATCAAAAACAGTGTCTATTCATATTCAATACAATTGGACAATAGAAGTTCGCCACGAGTTATTCTTGTTTCTTTTAATGCAATGTTTGCATAAAGACCAGCTAGCCGACACGTGTTTCGTCAAAGCACATCCCTCTTTGACTCTTCAGGGCCTCGTCGTAATAGAGGGAATCAGTGATCCCCTTGCCAGTGATAATTCCAACCCGGTCAGGGTCTGAGATAACAGGAAATGGACCATATACAAGATAAAAATCAGAAATCTTCACTGATATAGCTGCTGATATGGGCTATATCCGAATTACAAAGGACGATGGGATGAGTGTATCCAGTCAATGAAAATTCCAACGTCGAAAGTACTTCACTCAATGGCGAGCTGAGGACGAGTAAATAGGTGCCAAAATGGGTCAAGAAGGACGGATAAGTCCTTTGAGGTGATGATCATGTTACAAAGCAATGGTCATGTGACCTCAAAGATACCGGAATGCGGTCAGAATGCGAAAGGCAGAGGAGACCCAAAGTCTCGGCGGTGTTCGCAAAGTTGCTCGGAAGCTGGAGTAGCAGAAGCCTGTATATTCATGCCTCTGCTGTCAATTTACGTGGGCATTGGATATATGCCTTTCCTATACGTCATGTCCGCACCCGGATTTCGACCAGCTGATGAGCTCCTTGGTTGCTCATGAGCAGGGCTGTTCTGGGATTGGCTTAATGGCGCGTGCTGCTGCACTTGGAATTTTGGCACAATGGGATATCTGTGAAGCTGCACAGAATCTCCTATTACATAGTTACATTGAATATCATGCAAGTTATCCTGCAATGCTAACGGAGGCACCAGACTATGAAGAACACTCTTGTTCCTTCAGCTTGCTAAATTGAATGGCAGCTCTTTTTTCCACAGACCAAAATGTTGACCTTTTGAAGGGTTTTGCATTCTTATGCACCAACACCTTCATGGATTAGTCAGGAACATGGCCAGCTGGCATCATTTGGGTTTCAGACACCTTTTTCCCACTACATATTTATTCTGCATCTTCCAGAACTTGTTTTTTTATATAGACTTTCGTCTTTGCTTTTTCCAAATTTATGGACACGCCTATTGATATCTGCTCACGCATTTTAAACTCTGTTTTCTTCCTATGCCTACATACAATGGACTTACCAGGGGGAGGGTGTAGTATGGCTTATAGGTCCATTGTCGACATTTGCTAATTTAGCATGAGCTTCGCTGCCATGAGGCTGCTTTTGGGCACGACACTGCATGAATATATTTCACAAGACCCTGTTTATGCCCCTTTCACATGAGAACTGTCTAACTTACACGTTCTCTGCTGTGCTCTGAGGTTGAGTCTGCACATGATGTTCAAGGTTAAACAACAATGCCCCTTGTTATTCCGTTCTGGGCAGTCCCTTGCACCTAGACATAACATGCTACACACAGCTGCACTACTGGAAATCATATGCTGTATTATTGCAAGCGCAACATGTTTTGAACGCACTTGGAGAGACTCCTTTCCGAAGAGAAGAGCTGTGCTTGTCCTGCGATATGAACATTGCATCTAGGTCTTGAGGTATGTGGGTCTGCTGACAAAGTCATAATAAACTATCTCTTACCACGGGGAGGGTGGTTATGTTGTTTAGTCCTTTTACAATGATTTTTATAAAATGATATCCCCGTTTGTATTCTATGGTATTGTAACAATGCTGACTATATTGTGTTTAATCATTTAGCTGCTAGTATTGGCAGGTGTACTGCACCATAGCGCGTGTTAGTTGAAATAAACATTTTAAACTAAACCACGTCTCAGATCACTCGCATTGTGGACAAGTACGAGTGAGTGAGCAAAAGAGTGTCTGGCTCCTGCGGTTCCCAAGATAGAGTGAAGTGTTCTAGGTCTTATAATCATTGGTAGCTTCATTGTAGATGGAGAACGAATGAGACACTATAGCTTGTCAGTTTGAGATTTTGGGTACTAATGTGGTAGGTTGGTGCACCCCTATTCACTGAGGTCCTGTTTTCCTGTGCATAGTTCTGTATATATGCAGAATCCCTGCAACACTTCCATCGATATAGAAGTAGCACTATCTTTCAAAACTATAATAGTGGGTGTACTGATATTTTTTGCTCTCAGGTCTGCAGAAACCAAACTCCAAAGGGGGATTACCTGTTGTAGAATAATCAATTTCCCTGACATGCTGTATTTTCTTTTCCCTGTGCAGGTGTATTTTTGATAATTTTTACTGCACTAGTCTACTATGCCTTGCATCACAGATATGGGCTAGGAAAATGTGGTTGGAAGGGATGAGTTGACATAATCTATGATTGTTCTTTTGCAGCAAACTCTAAATTACCCCATTTCTTACCACATTCCGAAGATCTCAGGGCAGACAATGTGTTCAGGCTCTGCAAACTGGGCCAAGTACAACTTTTCCACACTTGGCTTTCAGATAAGCTAGCTTGAGCAGTCCAAGGCTCTCAAGGAGGGAGTGTGGGGGACAAGAGCTCACAACCCAATAGTCAACTAACAGGGACAATACTGGAATGCCCAGGACAGTGCTTATCTTATATGTAAAACAAATAATCTAGGCCTGGGTAAAATAAAAATAATGACAGCATAATTTGCGTAATTTTAGAATTTTTAATGTAGCTTGTTACATTCATCTGCAGTGATGGGCCTTTTGGCAATTGGAACCTCCTGGCCGATCATGGCTTCCCACTTCTTCGGTGCCACTACTTTACTCTCTCTCAGGTCTGGAGCAGCAGTAGTTATTGCCCTCCTCAAACTACCATGCATGACAGTGATACATGATCTGTATCCATCTTAGTGTGGCTCACACAGAAACTAGGCAAGGAGACTTAAGGGACCCATTCAGGGCACAAGACATTCCTGGCGTGACCCTCTGGAACAGTCAGGTTTATGTAGGTGCTCCACATATGGGCAACAAGCTGTGTTTCTCTTTTTAGACACTCTACTACTGCCTTGCCACTACTGTCTTATCTGACAGGCATACTTCTAGGCACTTCAGCAGACAATGGAATAGGCAGCTCTCTCCTGCCTATTCCACCTGGGTATCGTTAGCGCTGCTCTGCTGATATTCATAGCGGTTGACCGTGCCTGCATTATATTATTATTTCTAAGTGCCTGTATTGTTTGCATTGATTTCGAGTGCCTGTGCCTGCATTATTTTATTATTTCTAAGTGCCTGTATTGTTTGCATTGATTTCGAGTGCTCGTGCCTGCATTATTTCAGGGTATCGTTAGCGCTGCTCTGCTGATATTCATAGCGCTTGACCTTGCCTGCATTATTTTATTATTTCTAAGTGCCTGTATTGTTTGCATTGATTTCGAGTGCCTGTGCTTGCTCGCATTGACTGATCGCTTGTTTATCTGCTGCTGATACCCATTGCTTGTGTGCTCCGCTCCTCAGCCGCCTCGCTGATCACCGCGTAAATATTTAATCAATTTCCCCAACCCGGTCGGTGCTTCCGTTTTAGCCGCCTTTATTGTTGTTGTTGTGCCCGGAGCCCGCCCCCTCCACCATGCACCCGCCTCCCAGCTGCTCCTCGCTCGCCCCTCCCCCCTCACCACCCATTTATGACAGAGGCGTCTTCGCGCAGCGTTCACACGCAGCGGTAGCGCCCCATGCGCGCCGAAGGTGCACCATAGGTAAGCCCGTCTACGCCCGTCCGTGCCCGGACCGCGCCCAGCGCCTGTCCCCCTGGTCCCCGCCGCACCCAATCCACTAGAGTCACATATGATGCCGCAACTCTCCTTGCACTCAACCCCGGACGCACACCACAATGCTGCGAAGCCATCCCAGGACGTACCCACGGCCCATTCGCCTGCCTCTCCTGCAAGTTCTACTGCTTCAGAACCCTCACCAACTCCACTTCCTCCATTCACAGCTCCAACTCTAACCGCCTGAAGTGCATCCTGCTTAACACCCGCTCGGTCCACAGACACGCAACTGAACTCTGGGACCTACTCGACACTGCGTCACAGGACATCGCCTTCCTTACACAAACATGGATGAACACATCATCAGCACCTGACATCGCCATAGCCATACCGGACGCTTACAAGATTATCCGAAAAGACCGCACCAATCAAACAGGAGGAGGCATCGCCATCATCCATAGGAACACCATCAAAATCACGACCAGCTCCGACGATAAGCTTGCAACCGCCGAACATCTCCACTTTCAGATCCACACCGACCCTAGGACCACACTTAGAGGCACCCTCATCTACAGGCCTCCAGGTACCCACACTCAATTCAGCGATGACATCACGCCCTCGTCTCCGAGAACTACATTCTATTGGGAGACCTCAACTACCACCTTGAAAACAAACACGACAGCAACACCTCCACCCTTCTGGACAACCTGGCCAACCTCGGACTCAAACAACTTGTTGACACCCCCACCCATGTAGCCGGACACACGCTCCACCCTATCTTCATCTCCAGCAAGCACATCTCCTTCGACCGCACCACAGCTCTCCACTGGACGGACCACAGCTGTGTTCACTTCAGCTACAAAACCACCCTGACCCACAACCGCCCACAACCTATTCCTCGGAGAAACTGGAACAAAATCACCTCCGACCAACTCCTCACATCACTCAACCAAAACCCTCCCTCCCTCTCACTGGACCTTAACCAAGCGGCCACCAATCTCAAGCAATGGATCACCCACAGAGCTGATGAATTAGCACCCCTGAAAAAGCACCAGATCAAATCAGCCAACAAAAAGGCCCCCTGGTTCAATGATGGCCTTAAAAAATCCAAGAAGCTATGCCGCACCTTGGAAAAAACATGGAGAAAAAACCCAACCACTGACAACATGGCCACCCTTAAGGCAGCCACCCGCAAACACCACCAACTGATTCGATCCGCCAAGAAATCAGCACTCAAGGATCGTCTCGACAACAACACTCACAACAGCAAGGAACTTTTCAACATCGTCAAAGAATTCACCAACCCCACTGCAGCTTCTAACGACATCACCCCCTCCCAAGACCTCTGCGATGCGTTATCCTCCTTCTTCCACAACAAAATTGCCGACATCCACAACAGCTTCGAGAATACTCCCAGCGACCAACCCTCCCCAACGCCCTCAGATCCTACTCCACCAACTAACAACCTTAGCGCCTGGAACCCAATCACCACTGAAGACACCATCCGCCTAATGAACTCAATCCACTCTGGCTCGCCAACCGACCCCTGCCCCCACCACATCTTCAACAAAGCTGACTCCATCATCGCACCCCATCTCCGTGATGTCATCAACTGCTCGTTCAACTCTGCCACCTTCCCAGAAAGCTGGAAACACGCAGAACTCAGCGCCCTTTTGAAGAAACCCACAGCAGACCCCTCTGAACTTAAAAACTACCGACCCATATCCCTCCTCCCATTCCCGGCCAAAGTCATTGAGAAAGCCGTCAACAGCCAGCTCGCTGCCTTCCTTGAATCCAACAACTCCCTCGACCCCTCTCAGTCCGGATTTCGAGCCAAACACAGCACCGAAACCGCCCTCATTGCAGCAACAGACAACATCAGAACACTACTGGACAACGGAGAAACAGTGGCCCTCATACTACTCGACCTCTCCGCCGCCTTCGACGGAGTCTGCCACAGCACCCTTATACAACGCCTCAGCAACATCGGCATACAAGGAAAAACCTTGGACTGGATCACCTCGCTCCTAGCTGGGAGAACTCAGAGAGTCCGACTTCCCCCATTCAACTCTACGGCCACTGAAGTAATCTGTGGAGTACCACAAGGATCAACACTCAGTCCCACCCTCTTCAACGTCTACATGAGCCCACTCGCATCCATCGCGCGCCAACACAACCTCAACATCATCTCTTACGCCGACGACACCCAATTAATCCTTTCCCTCACCAAAGACCCCAACACCGCCAAAACCAATCTTCACGAAGGCATGAAAGAAGTAGCCGAATGGATGAAACACAGCCGCCTAAAACTCAACTCAGACAAAACGGAGGTGCTCATCCTAGGATCTTCCCCCTCTGCCTGGGACGACTCCTGGTGGCCTTCCGCCTTGGGCAAAGCACCCACATCCACAGACCATGCACGTAACCTTGGATTCATCCTAGACTCCTCTCTCTCGATGTCCAGACAAGTCAACACAGTCTCATCCTCCTGCTTCAACGTACTTCGCACTCTCAAAAAGATCTTCCACTGGATCCCCCTCGAGACAAGAAAGACTGTCACCCACGCACTGGTCACAAGACGACTGGATTATGGTAACACACTATAAGCCGGAATCACAGCAAAATTACAGAAAAAACTCTAACGCATCCAAAACGCATCAGCGAGACTCATATTGGACATCCCCCGCCAAGATCACATCACCGGACACCTAAAAGACCTCCACGGGCTTCCCGTCAACAAAAGAATTACATTCCGTCTCCTCACCCACGCACACAAGGCCCTCTACAATCTAGGACCCCAATGCCTCAACACTCGACTGTCCTTCTACAAACCCACCCGCCAACTAAGATCGTCCAATCAAGCCCTCGCCGCAGTCCCGCGCATCCGAAAATCCACCATGGGAGGAAGATCCTTCTCCTTCCTGGCGGCCAAGGCCTGGAACTCACTCCCCACTCGCCTCCGCCTTACTCAAAACCACATCTCCTTCAGAAAAGAACTTAAAACCTGGCTATTCGAAAAATAATGAACCCCTTCCCAAGCGCCTTGAGACCCTCTGGGTGAGTAGTGCGCTATATAAATGCCCGAACTTGAACTTGAACTTGAACATCCAGCTCCTCCAACAGAAAGTGCAAATTTCAAGTGGTCTCCTCATTTTTGGGAGACTGGCTGTCAAGCAGACCCTAGCTTAACTAACAAAGTGGAACATTTTAAATCCCACTGTATACCCATTTTTCAGATGGGAATGCGGATCTACTGTTGAAGGATTCTGAACCAATTTGTATCATGGACTGATTACCAGCCCTTTGCTGACAAAGTTTTCACTGAAAATCTGATGGTAGCCCTGTCACCATCTACCTTCTGAGTCACCATTTCTCAGCCACAGTAAAGCAGGCAGTACAATTCCATTATCTGGGAAAGCTGTCCTCATCCTCCTCTTCTTGTGCCATGCTAAACTTGGGATACTCAGAAGGGATCCCACATGGCCAAGGTTGTATGTATATGTGCATCTATGTATTTGGAAAGTCTATAGCATAAACCTAGCTACAAAGCAGCATACATCGTCCAAAGCAAGCATAAGGGAAACAAGCAATAGGAAAGGTAGCAGGCTGTGAATACATAATGCACTGTGTTCTAGTGTTCTCTAAAGAGGTGAGCCTTCAACTCTTTCCAAAATTAGAACAGTGTTGGTGCAGAGGGGATATGGGTATATTTTCCCAGATGCTGGGTGCATCAATAGAAAAGGCATGCTGTCTTTTTTAATTTTAACACTTCTTAGTCTGCAATCTGATGGTGTCCTGGCTGCGGGTGTGCTGAGAACCACTAGAGATGGTGATAAGCGGGGATGCTGGTCGTGTTGGCTTTGTAAATGATGCAGTTGGTGTTGAAAATGGTGTGTGCTGTCAAGGGGAACCAATGGACTTCCATCAGAATAGGGGTTTTGTGATCCTATTTCGTCAGGCCCTGGTTGAGATGAAGGATGCAGAGTGTATGATGCTTTTAAGAGGTGCCAGTGTGGAGTCTGGAAGGCCATGGAGTAGGGCGTTACCACAATCCAGATGTGAGAGGACGTGGGCTTGAAAGTAGTTCGGAAGCCACTTTCTAGAAGAAACAGTTTGACGTTCTTTCGAAGAGAGTGCTGGCACCAGGCCATCTTTGTTTTTTACAGTGTGTTCATTGAGGGTGAGGTTGGTGCCCAGGGTGAAAACAAGTGACTTGGCATTCTGTGAAAGTTGTGGTTCAAAACCGTCGTAGGTAATGCCATTGAGTCAGGTTTGTATTGTATCTTTTTTGTTGTTCTTGGCAAATAACAGGAACTTTGTCTTGGTTGGGTTGAGCTTACGATAGATGCTTGACATCCAGGTCTGGATGATGAGCAAGCATTAGATATATGTAGCAGAGAAGACTTTCATGTAGAGTGGTGTATCATGGGCATAGTGGGGAATCGTGATGCTGTTATCTGTGGGTAGATCACCAATCGGCTCCATTTAAAGAATGAAGCTGATAGGAGACAGTATGGAACCCATTGAGACTCCACAAGTCATAGGAATCTTTTATGACCTTGGGGTGCCCATGTGATCAAACTGGTGTTGTTAGGAAAGATAGGAGGTGAACTAGTGAAGGGCATTGCTAGTAAATCCAGTTTGAAACTCCAGGGTGCATATAAGGGTGGAATGTGCGACTGTGCCGCAGGCAGCTGAGAGATCCAGCAGTATCAGGCAACAGTGGTCATCTTCATTTGTGGTCAAGCGTGATCTCAAACCAGACTGGTAGTCGTGCAGGAGATCATTAGCACTGATATGATCTTGGAGATGAACATAGACTGCTTTTCCATTGATCTTGCCAATGAATACTAGGAAAGTGCTGGGCATGTAGTTGGTGATGTCATCAGGTTGTAGTGTTGGCTTCATTAGGCGTGGAAGCATCTGCCTTGTCTTGAGAGCTTCTGGGAAGATGCCTTGTGTGAGGCAAGCATTGACAATGGTAAGTTGCGGTGAGGGAGGATCCCGGTACTCAGGCTTACACAGCATACAGATTCTTACTACTGCACATGTGCTATGCACTCACTGCAAAAATTACACACTTAACAAAACAACACACTAGCCAGTGCTGAGGAATTAATTAAAGAAACTCTTTAACTGGTGTGCATGACATTGACATGGACACATGCTTTACAAATTGCAACTTTTTTAATTGTTCTTTTTTGTATTGTATCTATTCAATTATGCATCTTTTTGCATGGGAATACAAAGCATTTTATGTACAAATATTTACACACAACCATGAAATGAAAAGACCAACTAACAAATAATACGATATATACAATGGGTTAACAACTTACATGCAACACATTCGTGGCCATCCATTCATCCAAAAACATATAAACACACACACTGTGGTCCCAGTGTCAAAGATAAACTTTTTTGGAAATGACCCGGGACCTGGTCGACGCGTTTCGTTGGGTCATGGCTCCAAATTGTACTGGTATTCCCCATAGTCTCAAAACTGATTCAAAGTAAGTGGAACTGCGCTGGTGAAAGCTGGGGCAGTTCCGGGGGTGCCTGGGATGCTATTCTGTTTCTTGAAGTAGAGCTACACGTCCGTAATGTGATTTCATGCGTGTCTGCGCTGGCGGGGAAACATCCTCCGTGTGCGCGGTGACCCACAACAGACCGAAAGGGTTGGAGCGCCCGGTGCCAGAAGCAGTTCACACGGACGACTGTTACTGATCACAACCAGAGTAGATACAGTTAATTGGATTTATAACCGCGCACACGGAGGATGTTTCCCCGCCAGCGCAGACACGTTGAGACTATGGGGAATACCAGTACAATTTGGAGCCATGACCCAAAGTTAAAGTTGTAATTTGGTCCTGAAGAGAACCCTACCAACTATAGGGTTCGAAACGCGTCGACCAGGTCCCGGGTCATTTCCTTGATTGCGTTACAATAATTATGATGAACTAACGCAAAGACAGTCTTGCTTTTTTCACAATCTGAACCATTGAAAGTTAGAAAAAGCAAAAACGAAAAATTCATTAATTTGCAAAAAAGTTTATCTTTGACACTGGGACCACAGTGTGTGTGTTTATATGTTTTTGGATGAATGGATGGCCACGAATGTGTTGCATGTAAGTTGTTAACCCATTGTATATATCGTATTATTTGTTAGTTGGTCTTTTCATTTCATGGTTGTGTGTAAATATTTGTACATAAAATGCTTTGTATTCCCATGCAAAAAGATGCATAATTGAATAGATACAATACAAAAAAGAACAATTAAAAAAGTTGCAATTTGTAAAGCATGTGTCCATGTCAATGTCATGCACACCAGTTAAAGAGTTTCTTTAATTAATTCCTCAGCACTGGCTAGTGTGTTGTTTTGTTAAGTTTATATTGGCTCAGCCTTGCTGAGTTTAGGAGCCAAGACCCTTTTTGTTTCCTAAAATTACACACTTAGCATAAATGCATGATGTCAGGAATAGGTTCTGGGTCTCACATACTAGCAGGGATTTACATGAGAGGAACCAGCAGGTGTGCCTCCCTTTGACACAGAGAAAAATGTCTTGTGACACTAGTGAATCACAATATTCTGGAACAACTGCATTATAGAATACACCCAGGGCATGGAAAGCAGTACAATGTCCGGCCAATGCTACATGCTTCCACGTCACAGAACAGATTCTGCACTTTTCATTTCCATGGACAACCTAAACCTCTGATCACACTCTTGCTTATAAAGACTCTAGAGCCAAAATAAAAGTCATGATACTGGTTTTCAATGCAGTTGTGCTTGTCATGAAAAGGTACACACCCATTTAACATGCACAAGTCATTAGCATGCCATCACCCCCTTAGTTCTTCCAGTTTGTAGTAAGGTGTTAGTTGCTTGTTTCTGTGTGTGGTTTTAGTTGTACGTATTCTAATTTCTTCATTGTTATTTTCTCACATGAACAAACGTTAGCATTGGGCCTCTGTGGCAGCTGCTTTCAATGAAAATTGGAGGGGCTGCACTGGTGAAAATAACAAAACAAAAAAATTAGAACTTACCTGTTGCCTGCTGCCTCAGTGCTCTTCTGCTCCTCTGCTCCTGACTCAACAGTCCTTGGGCTAGTGCACAGGCTCCCAGACTCCCCTACGCCAATCCAGTTGCTGCTTTCATGCTGGTAATACTATTACTCAGCGCTGGGACTGGTTTGAGCTGGTTGGTTTGGCACTCACTCAGGGACAGGAGCTTGTGCTTGTTCTCCACCCGGCTGTGCAACATAGCTCGGATTGGAGAAATGTAAATGCGCATTTCGGTTTGGCTGTCAAAAAACAGCTAGCCAAACCGACATGTGCACTTGCAGTGCCTACAACGTCACATCCCTGCTGTTGTCCGTCAGGCTGGCCTGCCCCCAAGACACAGCTCAGAAACAGCGATGAAAAAAAAAATGATACTAAAACTGTTTTATCCTCATTTTATTTTTAGGTCCAACCTAGAGTCAGCGTGCATTCGCTGCTCTGCAAGACTTGTACTGGATTATGGACTAGAAACCCCGCCCACTCTCGACCCATATTTGGCACTGGCTTGTGTAATTGTCCATCATAAATGCTTGCTTCTGATTATAAATAGGCTTGTTAGTCTGTCCTTGGTACTGCCATGTCGTCATTTGTAACCTCCCATGGCGAGTGGTCCTTTTTACTTCAGTTGTTACACTGTATGCCTTATTTAGTCTGTAAGCACTATTTTCTTTATTGAGTTTCTCTTACTGCAGGCATGACGGGCTTTGCTTATATGCAGCGCGCCATGCACGCTTTCTATTTTCAAGCAGCCGGAACAATGGCGGACACTTTTTTCCAATGCAATAGGTCTTGCATTTAAATATGAGACCTATTGTATTGCAAATATATATATTTTTAACTTCATTGCTGAGTGCGGTGCCTGCTTCAGGGAGCTCTGCGCTTTGTTTACATTTTTTTATTTGCGGCATGCTGAGCTGCTCACTGAAAGCATAAAATATTTAAAAATGTGCTTCTCAAGCCGCGACTTTCTTTTTACTCCGCCCCGCTCGACAAACTCTGTTGGGCATTCTGCAAGCCCCTCCTCGCCCCAGTCCAACAAAAGGTGCAGCTTGCTAAACTCTATCTTTACAATATTTTATGCTCTTAATAAGCTGTGCGGCTTAGGTGGCATGCTGCGCTGCATACTAAAAGCATTAAGGATTGAAAAAAGAGATTGGTGAGCAGTGCCTTTTTTTTAACTAACCACCTGGGTTGGAGGCAGTGGAACGGTCCACAGTTCTTGGTCACAGCAGACCGTTTCAACATCTCATGACATTAACTCTAGCTCCAAACAACACAGACGCCATTCTTTGGGCACTTTGAGTATATTTTCTTTTCTCCGGACAAACCAACCCTCACTCGGAGCATTCCCTGCTTTCCCAGCCCCAGCAGCGCCCCTCCCTACAAACCACGCTAAACTTCTCCTTCTAAGCATCACATGGGCCCAGGATGTGCCTGAGTAAAAAGATTCTGGAGACTAGGTCGGTGATTAGGATGGCGTAACTATTGCCACCGCCGTGCCAGCGGTGGAGACCGTCACGACATTGTAACGTGATTTACCCACCGCCAGATTACAATGGCGATGGGTATCGCGGCAGAAGGAAAGTCCGTCTGCCGCTTTTCCGCCGGTCGGCAATTGTTATGATTGTCGGTTCAAAGTATTTGCATTGTAAATGACAATGCGTTTCATTATTTTTTTTCTTTTAAACATAAATAAAAAGCATGGGGGAATATTACCAAGCAATAGCGATAAATATCGCTATTGCTTGGTTAGAGACAAAAATTTACCACTGAGCTGCGGCGATTTTTACCGCAAATAAACCTTGGTATTACCAAGGTTTATCGCAAATGCGATAAAAATCGCCGCAATGCATGAATATCGCTGAAAAGTCAGCGATATTCATGCATTACCGAGCTAATGCTCTTAGCCATGTTACCCACCTCCCATTGCTCAGGGCAGGTGTTAGCTTTTGGAGATATTTGCGCTTAGCGCGAATATCTCCAAAAGTTGGTAATAGGAGATAGCGATGTTAGCAACTGTTTTCAGTCGCTAACATCTTGGCACGCCCACTTTGCATGTCATTAGTGATAAATATCACTGACATGCAAAGTGGGGCCCAAGATGGTCGCTATCTCCTACTAGCTGTCGCTAACTGGTGTTAGCGACAGCTAGGTAATAGGGAGATAATTTTATCTCCGCTTTCTTGGCTTTTAAATCCAAAAAAGCGCAGTTCAACCCCCTTGATAATATGCCCCAAGGTCTTTTACAATGCCAATAGCTCAAACTCTCGTAAATGCGAGACATATTGCATTGCAAATGCTCTCAATAGTGGGGCGACGCTCCTCCACCCTAACGAAGGAGTCGCTGCCTCTGGGCCTGTTAAAATAATTCTTGCGGGCTACTTTCTGTCTTTCAGTTGTGCAGTGAAGTGTTTGTTGTGACATAATTTAGAAGCACGCTGCTGCAGAACTCGCAATAAACTGCGTTTTAGGCATACTCTTTGGCGTGCCCTGTAAAACCGAACAATGCTCTGAACCCGCTGTGCGTGGCATGGCTGCAATAATAAACACTAATAACAACAAGAGGTGACCCGAGACTGCCGGGGTCAGCAGCAGAAGCACTCAAGAGGAGAATGAAACGAGGCGCGCGAGGATACGGCCGGAGCCTCTTCGGCGCGAGCTAGGCTCCAGAGCTATGTTCATTAATCTGCGATAATTAGACTTATTTGCCGAGGTTAATGGCGGAGGCTAAGGATAATTAACCACACTTTCCTCCTGAAGAAATCATAAATGCTTCTAACCGTGACAGGCGTCCAAGCTGGAGGATTTCCTCACGCCTCCCAGTAACTCATAACTCGCTCCGAATATCCACCCTCTTCCAAAAAGCTCATTACAGACATTTTTTCCATGTTGAGCTCTAAAACTTCACCTTTGCATTGCGTGGGCCCATATCCATCAAAATATCTTTGATGTTTATATCTTTATAAGCGCAAGTGGGAGTTCAGCAAAATAGCACGGACAGATGAAGATAGGGCGTGCCATAAATCCCTGCAGTGCGCATGCGCCTTCCACACTCACGAGCATCCCTACTCCACCCCCCACCCATTTTAGGAGCAACATCACATGACGTTTGCCCTGATGACATCACACGACGCTATGTCATGTTAAATTTAACCTTGTTCACATTACCCAAAGTGATATCACTAGAATGAAAAAATACAGTAAGTTTAAGATCAAAAAGGTAACAAACAACATTCTAGGAGCTATGTATTTTTACTACCACCCATATATTATCTGGGTGTTGAAATAATAAGCCACATAGTTAAACTGTCTACAGGCACATCGCTGCATTCATTTTACTGCAGCACATTTAAGGCTTCAGCTAAAACCTTTATTAATTAACGCCCTTCCAGGGGTGCTATATATTACTTCAACACGCAGTGAAAGTTAGAATCTCATGTTTGGTTTCGCAACCTTGATTTTTCATGGTGCACCTATTGAATACTGAGGGCACAGCCTCAATATGCCAGGGATTTTGCTATCACACACAGGTACTGTCAATTATGCGCCCATATATAACATCAAATGCACACTTACATTACAAATGCACAAATACAGTCTTTTATTACCAGAGACAGTTACCTGCATGCCCGCGTACATTATTTCATGAACACCACATACATCGTTTGCCAGGCATAGCTTCGAATTCCCAGGCACACACCGCGTCAAAACTCACTTACCAGGCACGGTCTCAAATTGCAGGGAAGAGCCTGACATGTCCAGGCATAACCACCTCTGGAATGCATAAGGCAAGTGTCACATTACTGCATAAACTTCACATCCCTGGCTTCAAATACTGAATCATATCTCCATATACCCTGGTAGATCCACAGATGTGCAAGCACAACATCAAACATCAGGTTACAGCTCTCATATGGCTGTCATATGGCCAGGCAAAACCACTACATGCATATGCACGGTCTCAAATGTGAAGGCATATCCTTATATGCTCAGGAACAGCCTGAAGTACCTACTATCAAATGACCAGGTGCAACCAAGACATCTGATGTTGATGAGCCCCAATATCAAGTATATTATAGGAGCATATAAGAAGGAACCCCGTGAAGGTAATGTAGGACATCTACTTTATGATAGAATGTGGCAAAATAGCCTTAACCAAAACTTGTTCCAATTCAAAGATATTTAACCTCCAGACAGTAGGCCCTTTGAGGGGCTCCGCCTTTGTTGGTAGCCTTGTGAAACTTTATATGCACTCTATTTAAACTACTAACGGCTTCAATGCCCAGATTCCCTTCCAGAAGACTGACATTTTCTGTCATTACATGGACAACATCCTGCTAGTCCAGAATCAGAATAATAAATCCACTCTGTACGTCCTCAAGAGGATTAACAGCCAAGATAAAATCATCAGTTCATAGCCACCATGACTAAAACCGAGGCAATCTTTTTTTTATATTTCTTTTTATTAAACAGTTCGACCAAAACACAATAAAAAAAGATTACAATCAGGTGTCTCCATAATTTCTCAATAACATTTTACACATTACACAATTATACAGAATTATTGTGATAGGGGGATCACAGGGACTCAAGCGTATCCGCCTCCCTCATGCGGTCTGGTGGGGTACAGATATCCCCTCTATGGCGGTTCCAAGCCTCCCATACCTTATTCCATTTCCCCGGGCATCCCCTGGCGACATAGACTGACTTCTCCCTGAACATGCACCAATCCAGGTCTTCCATCCATTTCCCAACCTGAGGCGTTTGGCTAGCTCCCCACAGTTGACCGGTTCCGCTTCGCTACCATAAATGCCAATGTTGCCCACTGCGTTGTGTAAGTGTTGACATCCGTGGGTTCCCAGACATTCAATATGCATCTACCAGCCCCCAGCTGCAATTCAATCCAGAGAACCGCCCCCATCGTGTGGTGAACCTCCCTCCAATATGATTGTATGTGTTGGCAGTGCCACAAGATATGGATAAAAGTCCCCCGTTCCCCACAGCTGCTTCTACACTCACCATCCTCTGAACAGCCCATTCGAACAAGGTTGGGACCCGTGACATATGTCCTATGCAGTATTTTAAGCTGCACTAATCGCAGCCTGGCCTGGATTGCAACTACTCGTGGGGGAGAAACCGACTCCTGCCATTTTTCATCGTCTAGCTCCAGGCCATCTTCGTTCCAAATTCTTTTGAGATTTAGTAATGGATCTTCCATAGTATTTATTAATTTCCGATAGATCAGAGAGATAGTCTTTTCTTGAAGGTGTCCGTTCGTAGGGGAGAGGCGTCGGAAATGCCGTGTCCCTGGGAATTTGGGAAAGTAGCGCGTGCCGAACTTGAAGGTAACGGAAGTATTCACTGTCATGCAAACTGAACTGTTGCTTAAGTGCTTCAAACGTATGGACCGTTCACCCTCCCCAGATGTCTTATATTTGCGAGATACCGATAAGGTTCCACTTGTGAAAACCTTTGGATTTCCAGAGGCTCCCTAGTTTCTCCGAATTCCAGAGTGGGGTGGCTAGTGTAAGCTTGTTTTCCCACTTTAGGTGCTTATTGACTGCATGCCATATCTGTACGGCGTGTGCCGTGGGTCCAGTCAGCGGAAACCTACAGGGCCCAGCATATAACGGTCTGGGATATTCTCCCCCGGGAAGCTGCCACCTATCCATGGCAAATCCCAGATCATTTGGCCGACCGTAGACACTGTGATTAATAGCCGCAAGCTGGGACACCCAGTAATATTTTTTAAGGTCAGGCAACCCGATTCCTCCATTATACCAATTGAGAGTTAACTTTAAAAATGCCATACGGGGTTTACCATCCCAAAAGAGCTGTCTCTGGAGACCCTTGATTTCTCTGAAATAGGACGCTGGGACTGGATCCATTGTGTTAGGAAGTGCATACAAGAACCGAGGCAGAGCCATCATTTCAAAAAGCACTGCTCTACCCAGCATAGCGGAAGCAATTAACAGTGAGTGACATCTCTCCTAAGTCTCTATAAGGGAGGGTTAGTGTAACAGAGTTTCGAATCTAATGTTATGTAGATACCGAGGTATCTAAAACCTGCCCAAGCAATTTGGATCGGGCAGGCATTTGGGATAACCGGTGGATCGCCCCAGAGAACTTTAGCACTGATTTGGACCAATTTATCGCAAAACCAAAGTATCTGCCAAAGATTGCCAGCACGTCCAGGAGGCAGATCAATGACACTCTCGGATTGGTGAGATAGAGCAGAATGTCATCTGCATACAGGGAGATCTTATCTTCCCACTCCAATGACCACCTCATTCCACGTATGGACCGATCCTGCCTGATCCAGGCTGCGAGCAGCTCCAGGGCCAGTGCAAAGAGAAGCGGAGATAAGGGACAACCCTGCGGGGTGCCCCTGCTCAGGTGGAAATCAGGGGATTTGCGATCATTCAACACCACCCGAGCCATTAGATTCGAATACAGGAGGCGTATCCAGCCCATAAATTCCGGACCAAAGCCCAGTTTGTCTAATACCGCAAACAGATACGGCCACTCAACCATGTCTAAGAATTCCAGGGCTCCCGGTTCCATTATTGTGGGAGTCCTGCACAGCACCCCATGCAAGCGACGCAAATTGAGGGCCGTATTGCGGTGGGGCATAAAGCGCGATTGATCAGGGTGGTGATGACTTTTGCCAGCCGTGTCGCCAGCAATTTCGCAAGGACTTTGGGCTCCACATTAAGCAACGATATAGGCCAATTGGACGCACAACTGGTTCTAGGTTTGCCCTCCTTATATATAACCATGATGTTGGCTACTCGTTGTCGTATGGGAGCTGCCCCTTCTCCTTGCTTTCTCCAAACATGGAACGGAGGTGTGGGGCAAGCGTATTAGACCTCAATTTATAAAGTTCAATAAGGATTCCGTTGGGTCCTGAAGCTTTCCCCGAATGTACGCCTCTGATGGCCTGGGCCACTTCATCGTCTGTCAGTGGGGATTTCAAATAATCACGGTTTTCGCTTGATAATGTGGGTAGCTTAATATCCCTAATCATCTCCCCATTTTCTATTTCTATGAACCTGGCCGACGTAATATACACCTCATGATAATGATCTGCAAACGTATCTGCTGTGGCCTGCGGGTCTGTAATGGCTCTGGAATCTTCCCTTTGCACTTCAGGCACCAGTCTCGATGCCCATTCCCTTTTATCCAACTAAGCTATCAACTTTCCCGCTTTATCTCCGTGCTCATATAATCTACTCTGAACTTCTTTACTTTGCACCTTAGCTCTATCTCTGGCAATGCCATTGAATTCATCCTGTCGTAGCCTCAAAAGGTGAAGATCTTCAGGAATTACCGCTCGAGCCATCTCCTCTTCTGATTTTAACACGTCCTCTTCTGCTTTCTCAAGCTCAGCTTGTTGTTCCCTCTTTTTCCCTGTAATCAAGGAGAGTGCCTCACCCACAGGGTATGCCTCACACAGGGTCTGTGCTGCCTCAACCGTACCCCGTTTTCCTGGAAGTATCTATCCGTGACCGTAGCAATTTTCTTCTTTGTACTGGGGTCTTTCAAATACCATGGGTTAATGGGGGAGACCATACGGGAGTTTACATGATCAAATTCCATCTTGAGCCATACAGGGGAGTGATCTGAGACACCCCAACCCAGGTGACGTACCTCCCACAGAGCATGGGCCTAGGCAGCCGGGACTAATATAAATACTATTCTCGATAAACTTTGGTGTGCGCATGATATGCACGTGTGATGTTGTCTGCGTGGGTTGTGCGCTCACCAGCAATCTACCAGTCCCATTGTGTCAAAAAAGTCAGAGAGCCACTTTTGTGCGAGCCTAAGTGTACGAGGCGGATGTTGGTCTATGTCCCCATCCATTATTGGGGACATAGACCAACCAATCACCACCCAGCGCTAAGAGTCCCAGTGGCAGTGTCAAGAAAATCTAACTCAGGTCTTTGAACGTATCTGTCTGCAGGCCAGGTGGGACAAACACTGAGACAAAAGTAACTGTTTTCCCTTCCCATTGGCCCGAAATCCCTACATATCTACCTCGCTTGTCAATCCACGTGGCCTGTATAGTAAGGGGCAATCAGTTTTTAATCAGTGTGCCTACCCCTCGTGACCCAGGGGTAAATCCTGCATGTAACCGAGGCAATCTTGTTGTATCCGTGCATCATTGACAATGTAGGGACCCTGACAAGAACTGCTTACTAAGTTTGACAGCTACCAGCCAAAAAGTAATGAAAGAGAACCTACTCTATGGACAATACGTTAGAATAAGGTGTCATTGTACTCACCATAAGACGTTTGAGGAACAAGCTGGCCACCTCACCAGAAAGCTGATGACTAGAAAATACAACCAAACAGGAACAAATATGACCACAAAATAAATTGTGGCCTGCCATGAGACATATTAGAAAGAAAAGCACACCAGATCACTTACTCTATGAAAAAGTGCAAAATATCCCTGGTCTATCCAGGACTGAGAGAGTAGAATATGTGACACGTCCACTGTTGGGCAGAGTCTGAGAAATGAGTAAGCCCACTGCAGATTCAAAAATCCCAAACCTGAAGCTACTGTGTATCTTTTGTGGTCTACCTAGAGTGCAACAACACTTTCTTTAAGGTTCACATTGAATAAGCAGATACAAAAGGCCTTCAAAGAGACTAGGGGCCCGATGTAGGTGGCCGTTTACCGGCCGGTAATAGCCGAATTCGGCCGTTACCGACCGGTAAATGGGTTTTCAGATGTAGGGGGCCTATATTTTACAGATTCTGTAAATTTACCGAATCGGTAAATTTACAGAATTGGTAAAATACCGAATCGGTATATTTACCGATTCAGTAAATCCACATGTAGGTGGCACTCCTAAGAGTGCCACAGGCCCTTAAGAATCGGTATTTTACCACCCAATCATATTGGGTGGTAAAATACCGAATTCAGGTGTGCATGCACACCTGTGCAATGTGACACACAGACATGCCCTTAGGGCATGTATGTGTGCCACATGGCACACAAGTCCGGAATTGGGTTGCCAGAGGGTGTCAAAGTGACACCCCCTGCACCCTTGCTGAAATCGGTATTTACCGAATCGGTAAATACCGATTCGGTAAAGCCCATTGATTCCTATGGGCTTCAATGCCCATAGGAAACAATGGGCATTACCAAATCGGTATTTACAGAATCGGTAAATACCGAATCTTAACGATTCGGTATTTACCGAATCTGTATTACCTACACCCCCACCCTCTATTTTACCACTTCTTAAATGCTGATTCAGTATCATTCGGTATTTAAGAAGTGCTAACATTTAATTACCTACATCGGGCCCTAAATCTTTTCCTGCGGAAACCATGGGAAACAATGACAAACTGCGCCTTTGGCTTTGTAGTGTATTTTATCAATTGCCTATTGCGCTCAAGTGTGTACCCCCTGCCTGAGTTCTAGATGGCCGACTCAGTGAGACCCTCAGTGATGTTTTCGTTCCTCCCCTGGTCTTTAATCATTGATCTCCCCAGGACCTCAACCAGCCTTCGTTGTCCCTGTCCCAGCCCACCCACCTGGTCCTGTTCCCTGCTTACTTCCCTAGACAGCTGAGACCTAGCTACTTTTGTATTATGTGCGGTGGTGCTACCTCGCGAGCTAGAGGGGAGATGGACTTTGGACTTCCTCCTTTGACTATCACCTACCCAGCCGGACTTCGGGCAAACGCTTCTGCGTCTCTCCTGACCGTATCTACCCCCTCTCCCTTCCTCCAACCCTCACTCCTCTCCGCTCCTACTCTTTCCAGCTTCTGTCCTCTGCCCTCACCTGCCCTTGCCCTTTGTACCCACCCTGTTTTCTGTGAACCTCTTCCCTCGCCACTTGAGACCGAACTATTTTGTCTGATGCCCGATGGAGCTACCTGGTTTAGCTATAGGGGAGATGGGCCGTGGATTCCCTCCTTGATCGTCACCTACCCAGTCGGTCTTTAGACAGACTTTCTTTCGTCTCTACTGTTGTCTCTTCCCTTATCCTCACTTTCTCACCTCCCCTACCCCCCAATACTTTTCTCTCTCCTTTCTCTCCTCTCCTAATGTATTGCTGATTGTTTGATGTAATGTGTAATTGTAGATCTTTTTCTGTTATATTGTTGAACCACATTGTTGCACTTCCTTTCGTCGCTCCTGTCGTCTCCTCCCGCATCCTCCATCTATTTATGTCGCTCCTTCTCTCCTCTATCAATGTATTGTGACTGAACTATTTTGTCTGATGCCCGATGGAGCTACCTGGTTTAGCTATAGGGGAGATGGGCTGTGGATTCCCTCCTTGGTCGTCACCTACTCAGTCGGTCTTTAGACAAGACTTCCTTTCATCTCTCCTTGTTGTCTCATCCCTTATCCTCCCTTTTTCAACTCCCCTGCCCCCTCCACTACTTTTCTCTCTCCTTTCTCTGCTCTCCTAATTGTATTGCCTATTTTTTGATGTATTGTGAAATTGTTGAACTTTTTTCTGTTACATTGTTGATTCTCATGTAAAGCACTCTGATACCTTCGCTATATAAAACTCTTGAAAAAAAATAATAAATCCACGGAGAAAGCAGTTTGTAGGCCCCACCCAGCACACGCTTCAAATATGTAGGCTGGCTAACTCCCGCCTGGGTTGGACAAATAGGCTCACTACTATGACGCCTTTATGGTCTGCACAAAAGCTGGGTATGCTCTGTCACCATCCCGGGTTCGACAAATGAGACATGATTGGTATCTCAGTGGTAGGAGATCTGATTAAAAAAGGTGGGATTCTGTGATTCGAAGAGCTACAGAAAGCGTATCAATTGGCACCCAGTGAAGCCTTTCGATATTTGCAAATCAGGCATGCTTTGATGGCGGTGTTTCCTGATTGTGCAGATATACCAGAGTACTCTCCCTTAGAAGATCGTCTATTAGATGGATAACTGCACACCAAGGCGATCTCCCTCACATATAGGAAGCTTAGCAACAAAATGCCGGATTCCTTCGTACAGCTCAAGGAGAAATGGGAAAGAGACTGAGGGGCTATAGAAGAGGAGGATTGGAGGCAAACGTTGATGTCTCCCTGAGAGGCTGCCATCACACTTAGATACCGCCTTATTCAGCTCCGTATTCCACATCGTTCATACTTGACTGGGATCACCCTGGCAAAGATTGGGTCGAGGCCAGACGATCTATATTTCAAGGGATGCAGACAGCTAGTTTCTATCATATGATCTGGGAATGCCCGTTGGTGCAGAACCGATGGGACAGGATTGTGACGTATATGCGATCTGCCCTAGGTAAGACAATTACTTTGGCGCCCAGACTGGGTCTGCTAAACATATGTGAGGTTACGGATCTTACGGAGATGGAATAACAGTTTGCAACGCTGGGCTTCACAATATTTACGAGAGAAATTGCGAGGGGATGGGGGGTGCCAGGCCGCCAGGAGTAGCAATATGGATGAGGGAGTTGGATAAATGCATGATAGCTGAGAAAGAAGTGTTTATTGCATGTGGGTGTCCGAAGAAATGGGATCGGAAATGGTCCAAATGGAACATTTGTCCCTTCCTGCACATAAACAATCCTGAAATGCCATTTTGTCACTATTATGTGCGCTGCTTAATGCAGCGTTTGTGGAAGTTACAAAAAGGCATTTTTTAAGGATTGTTTATGTGTAGGAAGGTGGCCCTTCCGGCACATAAACAATCCAAGGCTTTTTGATTTTTCCATGTGTGCTGCACAAGGCAGCACACATGGAAAAAGCAAAAACAAGGAGAAATAAAGCATTTCTCCTCATTTCGCTAAATTGAGGCCAGATTTTTCCTGGTCTTAATTTTGGCACTGCCTCCTATTTACGCTGCCCTTGTCAATAGAGGGCAGCGTCAAAATCAATAGGTGTTGTGGTGGAACGCCCACCGCAACACCCACTGCCCACCCCTTTCACGCTATGAATAGTGAAAGGGGGCCTTATTTACAAGGCAGCGTTAAGTCACTTTCAGTGACTTAACTCTGCTTTGTAAATAAGGCAAGGCACCTATCGTCATGGGAACATCACAAAAAGTTACGTTCCCATGGTGATAGGGACTTGTACATATGCCCCACACTTTGTTTTGTTGGACTCTTAGGAAGAACGCAGTATTCGCATGTTTCACAATATGAGGTGTCATTATGAAAAGGTGTATGAAAGTTAAACCAAGCGCTTTAGCAGACTGGACCAGTTTGGAAGTGAAGAGGTATCCGAGTTGCAGAAGGCATGCTTGGATAGGAGGGGATATTTCCATGAGGAGAGGAGGAGGAGAAACTAGGGGTTTTGGTCGGATTTAGTTTCAGGGATTTCATTTCTCATGGTGTGTAGGTGAGCGGACTTAGAGTTAAATAGTGCACAGCTTGCCATGCTCACTAGCTGTGCTGTGAAAAAAAAATTACCTATATCTGGCTGTATAGTCAACCTCTGGCAAGTCTGCAGGGCTGCAAAGAGAATGTGAGTGATGCGGAAGTACTGCAAGGGTAAGAATTATGAGAGAACATAACTATAAAAGAAAACCGAGTGACAATAATGTGGTTTCCCCACCACAGTGACTTATTTATAGCATCTTGTTTTAATGCCCTTCGAGGACTTCCATTTCTTGTAAGATTCTCCAGGAGGTCGAACACATTAACCAGTGAAATAAGAATTACTCCCATGCAGAACAAAGAAATTTCAGACACACTACGAGCCTTATTTATGAGGCCTTCGAACTCATTTGCGCCGCCGATGTGCACTTTTTGTGATAAACAATCTTCGCCTGCATGCAGACACCCTTGCAATACAGTGCAAGGGTGCCTGCATTGGCGCTTGGCTGCTAAGTGTAGCACCAGTGCAGGGGGAAATGCAAGACTGCACCATATTCTTGTAAATATGGTACAGCCTTGTGTTTCTGAAGTGCAGAAGTGAAGGGTTAAGTCATGAAGGCTAACATGTCACTTCCCCACTTCCATCGTACATATCCCCTGAATCTGCTCACCTCAAATGACTGGTTCTCTGGCAGACTTTTTAAGGATTAGCAAAGTGTCATACACACCGAGCTAGACAGTAACAAAGCCTTTTGCTTTTATTAATTCCAGGTTGGCTTGGATGGAATTTTACAAATCCAAAGCTATACTACTGTGAAGGGAGTGTTAAAAGAATTTGGGGGATATTCTCAAGTACGTGTGATAATCAGTGCAAAATAAGCATAATGCAACATTGCACAGTCTATCTCTGGAAAATAACGCCATGTTAACGGCGTATTCACAACACAGCGGTACCATGCAATAGGCTCACAATAACGCATCAAGGGCCCGATGTAGGTAATTCTAAATTACCACTTCTTAAATACCGAATCATACCGATTCGGTATTTAAGAAGTGGTAAATTAGAAGGGGGGAAATGTAGGTATTTCAGATTCGGTAAATACCGAATCGTTAAGATTTGGTATTTACCGATTCTGTAAATACGGAATCGGTAAAGCCCATTGATTCCATGGGCATTGCAGCCCATAGGAATCAATGGTCATTACAGAATCGGTATTTACTGATTCGGTAAATACCGATTTTTGCAAGGGTGCAGGGGGTGTCACTTTGACACCCTCTAGCACCCTGAATTCAGGCACGTGTGCCATGTGGCACACAGACATGCCCTAAGGGCATGTCTGTGTGTTACGTGGCACTGGTGTGCATGCACACATGTGCATGCACACCTGTATTTGGTATTTTACCACCCAATAGGATTGGGTGGTAAAATACCAATTCTTAAAGCCCTGTGGCACTCTGACATGTGCCAGCTACATCTGCATTTACAGAATCGGTATTTTACCGAGTCTGTATTTACCGATTCGGTAATTTTACCGAATCGGTAAAATACCGATTCTGTAAATGCATGCCCTACATCTGGAAACCGTAATACCGGTCGGAAACGGCCGAATTCGGCCGTTTCCGACCGGTATTAGGGCACCTACATCGGGCCCCAAATGTCCGTGTTAAAAACCAACACAATGCCGAAAAAATGCGAAACACCAACCCGTAAATAGTAGTGATGAGGCCAATCGCTATACAAACATCCGTGATAACCAGCGACAGGCCTGCAATTCCCACGCGTCATGCGGGAAAATGCTCCATAAAAGCAGAGTAAAAAATACGGTGAGATGACAACAAACGAGCACAACCACACAGCTGTGATATACAACAAATGACCATTGTCCAGCAACAGACAGGCATCTCCTCACAAACCATGCAATCTGTTTGTAACCTGCGCCAATGCGGAAGCATACATGAAACACACTGTGAAACCGCATCTCCTCTTCACATTGCAGAGGGACAATCACCACCCCCTGCACACAGACGTGCCATGTCCATTATCAAATAATAATGAAAGCATGGACTAATGTAGGGGCAGTGACTCCCCCTTACGTACATGTTGCCCATGTCGTGGGACTTGGGTCACAGGGTGTATCCCTGTATCATGGCGGCACATATCAGAGCCCAAAAGAACCTCTGTTGTCACTTGTAGACCACAAATGACAGCCAAAATGGAATGAATTGGGACACATGTGAAACGTCGAAGAGTGGGATACCGTACCAACTGAAACACACAGAACTGGCAGTTTGAATACGTGACACCCTAAACAGCCTCACTGCACAGAGGTGACAAACCCACCATCCATTAACAAATTCGAAAATTGCTAGCACTACATGTTGCACCCACACTTGTCTGAGTGATGTGCCTGTACATATGTTTGACATGCACGCAGGGAATGTGTCTTGGAAGGCATTTACTTGCACATGCTGTACCTGTGGTCATTTATCGTCCTGTCCCATGATTGCTAAGGACCGTCACAATGTGAAGTCAACATGAGAAGAAATTGTCAATGATTGTGTTCCTACGGGCAATTCCTGCTGCGTCTGCAGTGGGGTGTGGTCTACCTGCCTCCTCTACATCATCATCGTCCGGTGCATCTGGCACTCGTATCCATGGGGCATTGCTGCGTACACATATGTTGTGCAACACACAACATGCATCTTGCACACGATGTCTGGGCTGTACATGAACCTTCCACCTGTGACGTCCAGGCATCTGAAAGGTGACTTTAACACGCCAAGTGTGCACTCCACGTTGTTTGTGTGTCAAATTGTACTGCCTCTGGGCCTGTGTGTTCAGGGCATCATCCAAGCGCAGAGTGCGTATCCTTGGTCACCTGTTACAGTGCAGAGAAACATAAGTCAAGGCTACGCACTGCATGATGTATTGGCAGGCTCACTGTTCCATTGGTGTGTGATATGTGTGACTAAGTGATTCCTGTATGACATGACCTGCCTGTTGCAAATGAGCGGCATCACTGTGTATTACATAGCCTCACTGCTGCTCCTCCCTCCCCCGATCATAGTCACTAGCGTGCGCCGCTCGGTTACATCACTTGCACCCCTATGGCACACCATTGTCCTGACTGCGCATGTCCACAAGCCTGACTACGACACAGTGATGGTGTGCGCTGAAAGTAGCCGGCCACGTGTGTGTAGGCCCATTGTAAGGACTGGGCTGACACAGATGTAGAGCACCTGCCTGGCTGATATGCCCCATGCGGTTGATGGTAGACATTTGGTGCATGCTGTGCTAATAGCGACAAACACAACAGTTGGCATGTGTAATCCCTGACCCCGAGCGGGCTCATGTACCCCTTCGACAGAGCCCGCAGTCCGGGGGCATGCTACAAAGCAACACCGTCCATTGCAGGACGGGTGGCGCAGACACTACAACAGAGACACAAGCATTAGTCACTTTCTTGGCAAGGCCTAAACTTAACCACACTGAGATCCACATGTGGAAGAGCCACGCCCCTACTCTGTACTGTTGTACACCTGTCCACTCCGCTGATGCTCACAGGAAGGTACAAAAAGGCGACAAGTCCCAGGTCTACCCCCCTGCCTGTGGTGACATAGTTGTGCCAGCTGTTCACAGCACAATGTAATGTGGTATGGCCCGGGCCCTCATGCATGCACAATGACAACACGGACATACTGAGTGAGTTTGTGGAACTGGCTTTGGGCTCATGCGCCCAGTCCCTTTTATTGCCAGGGTCACTTTTCCATTGACGCCGGTGCTGGATGGGTGTTGGGTAGTGTAAGCCACCCCTCAGGGGTTGGTTGGTGGTGGCAACAACCACAACAGTTATCAGACAATCAGCAGTACAAGTTCAAACAGCAAGGGTCCATTACTTGAGCTGCACGGAGTTAGTGGCCCCGGATGCACTGCGGCCGCCACAGGCACACCGCCACGGGACGGTGTCCTTCCAGGGCATGATGGAGAGGGCAGAAGCAAGCAGAAACAGGCAAATGGCGAAGTTGAATGCTACAGACTCCTCTTTACCAACATGTCAGTATCAGCTACGTGATGATGAAGCCAACCCCCAGCCTATGGACTCAGACACCACAAAAGTTCAACCAGAGAGTGCTCATGAATTACGGGGCACATACTTAGTGGCACCAGAGCAGTAAGGGGATGCAGTCTGCGATGAGGCCTGTACAATGACATGAACTCTGCCATGAAGGAAGCAGGACTCAGTTCTAATTGTGTGACCTATTTCTCCGCTTTGCGTGCCAGAGGCAACAGTCAGCAGTGACCCACAGCCACGTGTCGTAGGCCTGCGATGCACAGAGTTAGTGGCACCAGTGCAGTTGCTGCTAGTGTCCCATCACCTCCGTAATGAAGACCCTTTTCTCCTCCGGACTGAAGCTCGCCTTCCTCTTACTCCTCTCCTTGCGCACTGTGACATGCACAATGTCTTGAAGAAATCAAGTCTCAGTTTCAAATGTGTGACCTAGTTGACCGCAGTGTAGGCCAGAGGCAGCGGTCAGCGCGGGTCAACCGCTGTCCAGCCATCTCCTTCTTGATTTCTAACACGCTATGTTAGAATGGCATGTGGAGGAGATATTTGGCTGACGGAGGTAGTATCATCAGAGCTGAGCGGGTGTGCAGCCGGTGATGATGCCGTGTCCTGCCAGATACAGACTGCATTGTATCGGTCTGAGGCCTGCATGACCGCAGTGTAGGCCGAAGGCCGAAGTCAGCATGGGCTCACAGACACATGTGGTTGGAATGCTATGCATGGCGTTGGTGGCACTACATCGAAAGGAGTATAGTGATATAAACTCAGCCATAATAAAATGTCCCCGTCCATAGTGTAATCAAGACTCAGTTCCAAATGTGTGACCTACTGGTCCGCTGTGTCAGCCGGTGAAGTATGTGAACGAGAAAGGAGTACTGCGGGCCAGTGTTGCGGTGTCGGTGATGGTCAGGGGGCTGCCAAGGTCAGGGGCCTTGGGCTTGGAGCTTGCAGCAGCGCGTGGTGGGCCCTCTGTGACACACGCCGGCATCAGCAGGTGAGCAGTGATGCCTGGATGCGCAGGGGCGGGCAAGACAGCTTCGAGGACCAGCAGCACGGGGTGTAGCAGTCGCACAGGATCGCAGGCACCACCGCTCAATGTGTCGGCCGTGGAGTGAGAGGCGCCTACCTGGCAAGGATGTTAGCAATTCTGGAAGAGGACCTCGCCCAGGGCTACGTGCTTTTTATTCACACCCCTACGCTAGCCTGTCGTATGAGGGGCTAGCCCATTCCGCACACGCTTACAGGAGGGACGTAAAAAGCTACGTTTCTGGGATCTCCCCCACTGGCTGGGGTGAAATGGTTGCGTCCACTGTCCACTACACTCCATACACCAGCGGTGTATGTAGATATGGATATGTCTGTTGTCTGCATACTGCAGTCTGTCCAGCACATTCACGCCTCACTTGGCATTGTGTACATTCTCATTCATTGGTCACTTGCCTCCTTCGCAAATGTCTGGTTCCCACCTCTCCCCACATTCTGCGATTGTGTATCTGAGGTGCTATGCCGTTGATGGCTTATGTACATGGCTAGCCCAGGTTCCCACAGTAAGTTGTGCTGTTGTGTCTGGTGGGTTGGCATGTTGTTTGGCATGTTGTATGTGACTTTATGACGTGTGCATTCCCAGAGTTGTGATTTGCATGATTGTGGATTTGAGATGTGTGGTGTGTTCATTTAGTTCTTACAAACAAGCAGTGCATTTCCGTAGATGCTAGCCCGGAAGCGTTGGTTGATGATGGACTGTCGGAAGATGTAGGAATCATGCACACTGCCTGGATAGTTGGTGACGACGTTGGTGAAGATTCCCCGGTTGTCCACTATTGCTTGCACATTGATGGAATGCTTGTGCTTTCTGTTGCGGTAATTGTGTGCAGTGTCAGCAAGGGGCACACGTACGACATGTGTGCAGTCAATTGCCCTCAACATGTGCGGGAAGCCAGCTATGGTGTAGAAGCCTTGCTTGGTCCGAACTGTTCCTGCGCAGTGTGGGGGAAGTATAGGTACTGGGGTGCCAAGCTGATGATGGCATCCAGGAGAGGTTTGAGGAACTTTGATAGAGCTTGCTGTGAGACTCCTCCGACTCTGGCGTTGTTGGTTGGAAGGTACCAGAGGCCAACAGGTGCAGCACGGCCAGCAGCTTTGTCTGAGGTGGATTGTTAGTTGTCCACTGTGTTGTAACCATCAGCCTGGGGGCAATGATATTCAGGATGCGGAGGATGGATGTCCTTTTGAGCCTGTAGTGGGCAATGACATACTCTGGTGTTAAGTCTGTGAGGCTGGTGCGTTTTCTGAAGGTCCGATGTCTGTGTCTGCGCTGTCTCTTTGGTGGTCCGGGGGGCGGTGTGGGTCCGGGGGTGGTTGCAGTGGGTGTTGTGGCCCTGTTGGGGCTCCAAGCAGCATTATCAGTAGCTCCATAGCTTCTGTTTGTCTTCAAGTGTGGCTGTGGGCTGGGCTCCCTTTTCTGGTGCAGGCTGTCGTTCGACTTTACATCAGGTCAGAGCAGGTGTTCATTTTCTACTGCTAACGCGCCTTATTACCTGTTTTGGAATCTTATCGCCGATCTGGCTGGTCGTTGAGAATGCTGTGACGTGGTGTTGTCGTGGCTTTTGGCACCGGAACGCTTACTCTGCATCTCATTAGCGACAGTTGCCGGGGTCATCTGTGGCAATGTTTTTTGTGGCTGCTATCGGACATAAACTGGTGATATGGGCTGTTATCACCAGCTTGTGAATTGGGCAATAGTTTTAACACCACTTTGGCTGCGATAGCCTGCCGATAACTCGTCGATAGCTCCTTGAAAATATGCCCCTTTGTCACTTTATAGCTTGGCTTAGATGGCACTATGCTAATCATATAGTTAGAAACTGCTTGCGTATAGTATGCTTTTTATTTCAATGAGTTGATAATCACGTGTGCACGTATAAATGTAAAGGGAAAACATGGCGTTCTTTGTGTGTGAAGAAGTCAGTGTATGTGGCTGAAATGTATTACAACAGCCTACCAATAGATACAATGCTGGTGCAGCTTTGGTGCGTTGATGCCTGTTTTGAGAGAAAGGATGGAGATGCATCCGGTTTTGTTGGCTCTCCCCCCCCACACCCTCCCCCCTCCGACCCCCCCCCCCCCCCCCCACCCCCCACGCTCAGGTTCACAGTAGCTTTGTGACTGAAAGTAGAGAGGATATATATGAATCTGTGAGGAAAGTGGAGACGATCTATAAATATCTCCACACATGCTGATTCAAAATGTTCGTAATTAAAGGTGTGTAATGGCACTTTTGCCAGCGTTCTGTTTTACATAGTCCTGTTTGCCGCTGCCACATATTGGGTCACCGGTGTTCAGCCGGTGCGCTGCCAGCGTCCTGCTCCGTTTCATCTCAGACTTTGGGGACACTGCCACACATCATCACAAAGTTGATTTAGTCTGCTACAGACCCCCTATTCAAATCAAGATGATTACTACTGATCGCTCTCCAGAATCCTTAGAGGCCTGAGGCAATGTATTTCCTATATTCATGTCAATACAAATGAGCATGCAGATCTATATATTGTTGCCTTTTTGGTACAAGGTCATTGTGGTATGGGCTCAACCTTTCAAATAACTCCAAAATAAGCCTGGAGCAGCCGCATAGATTAGGCAATTCCGTAAATTAATCTCTAATGGACCCACGACGTGACGAGCTCCATCTAGCTCCAAGGCGACAGGCAACTGACTCACCTGCCCGCTCTAGAACCGGGAAATCACTGAAAAAGACACAGTTCCAAAACGAAAGCATAGAACATTAAGCTACAATCAAATGGAAACAATACAAAACCAGGATACATATAAAAGGTGCAAAACACAAATATTAATACATGTAAAAACACGAGCAGTGTAAACATATAAAAGCATAAGCGGTGTAACCATTTGCTTTCCAATACCACATCAACCCCCTTCCATATAAAAATTGAACAAAGGATTAAGTGAGAATATAATCATGCAGCTTAGTAGGCATTTTGATTGAGCGTTGGCCGTGAGTGGATGAAGGTTCCACTTTTATGCTCTGCAACCCTGATTTCTCAACTACTTGCACTGAGCTGGGAATATGTTGAGGAGGTTCCCAAATCAGACACAGCTGAGGTGTGGAGTTTATGGGTTGAAGAGGCAGACACATCCCCACAAGCCACATCATAATAAATAACAGTAATCAACACCAGCTCAGTCAGAATACATGTGCCTAAATATGTTTACTTGCCTTTCTGTTAACCTGACTACACTGTTCTTATTCCACCATCCCCTTCCATCAAGTAAGACAGAAGGCTGACTGGCCCTAACAACTTGTACTCGTAGGGAAAATTAGGAAACCACTTTGGCATAAGTTTTGATCTGGCTTCCCAGTGCTTTGAAATGAGTAATTCCTGTAGTAGAATGAGATATGCCCAAACCTTCTCTTGTAAAAATTCTGCAACATTAATGTTGGCTGCAAGAGTAGTTGAATTCCTTCTTTCAGAAAGAAATAAGCTCTCTCAACTAATCTGTTTGAAGATGGATGTACAATGCCACCTGAGAATACTTGACATTATACTTCTTCATAAAATGTAAGAAGTACTATCTGCAAGAATGGTGACCAGAGCCACAGAATCTGCCGTTGCCAAAATCTCCTTGCCACCAATACCAGCATTAACAATGGGACCCTTGATTTAATTTTTGAATTAACACAAGAGACATCTGGCAAATCTACAGTTAATAACACATTAGAAAATTTGTTTCTACACTCGTGCAAATCACTTTTAGAATCACCCACGGTTACATTGATAATATTAACTCTACTAACATTGCTGCCTACACTCGCTGCTTCTTTTCATACACGTTGAAAAGTTACCCAATGTGTCAAGTCAAGTCAAGTCAAAGAATTTATATAGCGCACTACATACCCAGAGGGTCTCAAGGCGCTTAGGGAGGGGAGGAGGATTACTTGTCAAATATCCACGTTTTAAGTTGCTTTCTGAATGCTAGGTGGTTCTGGGTAAGGCGAAGGTAAGTGGGGAGTGAGTTCCATGTTTTAGCAGCCAGGTAAGAGAAGGATCTGCCTCCCATGGTGGTCTTGTTGATGCGAGGAACAGTGGCGAGGGCTTGGCTGGAGGAACGTAGTTGGCGGGAGGGGGTGTAGAAGGACAGTCGTGAGTTGAGGCATTCTGGTCCGATGTCGTAGAGAGATTTGTGTGCGTGGGTTAGCAGTCAGAAAGTGATCCTCTTATTGACGGGTAGCCAGTGGAGGTCTTTCAGGTGACCAGAGATGTGTTTGTTGCGCGGGATGTCTAATATGATCCTGGCTGAGGCGTTTTGGATTCGTTGGAGTTCCTTCTGGAGTTTAGCGGTAGTACCTGCGTAGAGGGTGTTTCCGTAGTCCAGTCGGCTCGTGACCAGAGCATGGGTGACTGTTTTTCTGGTTTCGGTGAGGATCCAGCAAAATGTTTTTTTGAGCATGCGAAGAATGTTGAAGCAGGATGAGGATACGGCGCTGACTTGTCTGTTCATTGAAAGTGAAGAATCCAGGATAACGCCTAGGTTCCGTGCGTGGTCTGTCGGGATGGGAGCTTTTCCAAGGGCTTCCGGCCACCAAGAGTCGTCCCATGCAGAGGGGGATGTACCTAAGATGAGGACTTCTGTTTTATCTGAGTTCAGTTTCAGACGGCTGTGTTTCATCCATTCGGCAACTTCTTTCATTCCTTCGTGTAGGTTAGTGTTGGCGGTGCTGGGGTCATTGGTGAGAGAAAGGATCAGTTGAGTGTCATCCGCGTAAGAGATGATGTTGAGGTTGTGTTGGCGGGCGATGGCCGCGAGGGGGCTCATGTAAACGTTGAAGAGGGTGCGACTGAGTGAGGACCCTTGAGGTACGCCGCAGATGACTTCAGTAGCCTCTGACTTGAATGGTGAAGGCGGACTCTCTGGGTTCTTCCGGTGAGGAACGAGGTGATCCATTCAAGTGCTTTTCCTTGTATTCCGATGTTTCTGAGGCGTTGTAAAAGGGTGCTGTGGCAGACTGTGTCGAAGGCTGCAGAGAGGTCGAGGAGGATGAGGGCAACTGTGTCTCCATTGTCCAGTAGAGTTCGAATGTCGTCTGTTGCTGCGATGAGGGCGGTCTCAGTGCTGTGTTTTGCTCGGAAGCCAGATTGTGAGGAGTCGAGGGATTTGTTGGCTTCGAGGAAAGCGGCGAGCTGGTTGTTGACAGCTTTCTCGATTACTTTGGCCGGGAATGGAAGGAGCGAAATGGGGCGGTAATTTTTGAGTTCGGTGGGGTCTGCTGTGGGTTTTTTCAGAAGGGCGGTGAGTTCAGCGTGTTTCCAGCTTTCCGGGAAGGTGGAGGAGTTGAAGGAGCAGTTGATGACGTCTCGGAGGTGCGGTGCTATGACGGAGTCTGCTTTGTTGAAGATGTGGTGAGGACATGGGTCTGTGGGGGATCCTGAGTGGATGGAGTTCATCAGGCGGATGGTGTCCTCAGTGGAGATTGGGTTCCAGTCGTTAAGGGTGTTCAAGGGGGGAGAATGTTCAGTATATGGTTGGGTGGGTTGGTCTCCGGGTTGGTTGTCGAAGCTGTTGTGGATGTCTGCAATTTTGTTGTGGAAGAATGAGGCTAGGGAGTCGCAGAGGGCTTGAGAGGGGGTGATGTCGTTGGAGTTGGCCGAGGGATTGGTAAATTCCTTGACTATGTTGAAAAGTTCCTTGCTGTTGTGGGCGTTGTTGTCAAGTCGATCCTTGAATGCTGTTTTCTTGGCCTTTCGGATTAGTTGGTGGTGTGTGCGGGTGGCGTTTTTGAAGGCGTCCTTGGTGCTGGTGGTTGGGTCTTTTTTCCAGGCCTTCTCGAGGGAGCGACAAAGTTTCTTGGATTTCTTAAGGTCATCAGTGAACCATGAGGCCTTCTTGCTGCCAGGTTTGCTTTGACGTTTTTTCAGTGG